>NC_012873.2:24094687-24842058 GCF_000003195.3 Sorghum bicolor | reverse complement strand
TTATGAGATGGAACGTGTCGGAAAATTGTCACTGGGCATGGTGAGCGCCAGAAATGTATGGCAGCCGCCATGAACATGTGTTCAATGGATATCAAACATGCTCCAAAGCCTCTCTACTCAATGGAGAACCCATGGCAAGCTTGGTTCATGGCATTGGAAGACATGGAAGTCCAATAGTAATGATCACCATCCAAAGACATAGAACTGCACGAAACTTTGTAGACCTGCAACGTGGAGGACAAGAGGAAACTAATGGCCAAAATGATGTGGCGGCCACCACATCCACCTTGGCACCTGCCACTTCTAGGTGGCATCCACCAATCCTAGATGGCAGCCACCACCTCCACCTAGTCAAGACACGTCACTAATCCGCGTGACTACCTTGAGGAGCCATCTGGTGCATTGTTTTGATGTCGGTTTCATCCAAGGGCTGCATGAGGTTGTCACATGGATTGTGGTCTTTACAACATGTGACAAACGAGTTCCAACATGTGAAAGTAGTCCACCGACTTGGGGAACCGCCTCTTGGAGCAAGCAGGAGCCGTAGGATCAAAAGGCAGTTGCATTGAGTGGCGCCCCCCACTTTGGGCATGGTGCCCGCCATTGTGGCAGGCTCATGTGATAGTTATACTCCTAAAGTTAGTGAGTAGCTAGCTAGTGCCTCCCCTAGAAAAGTATTAGAGATGAGAAGAGGAGAAGTCAGGAGGGGAGTTGGGCTTGGCAGCGACCTCTGCTTCCCTCTACTCTATGCTTCTTCTTTGGTAATCCTATAAACTTTTATTATCTATAACTATTTATTTATTCATATTTGTGTGCTTATTTCATTGCATGGTTAGAGTGCTCTAGTTCTAGGACCCAGATTAAAGCAGTAAGTGTGTAGATTAAGCGTGGTGCTTAGGCTATAGCTTACCCTTTAATACGGCTAGGCCTCCAGATAGTTGTGGTAGTGGCAGGTGGTGACAACCCTGTTAGCCTGTGTATTCCACCACGTTGGGTCTAGTTTTTTAAACATAGAGCTCATTGTGTGTCATGCCTAGTCAACTCTCTTGAGTGAGTTTAGGACGCGTACACTCACTGTAGCACCAGTTTTAAAAACAAAACCAGATACGCACCATATGTGAGCCCAGGAAGTCAAATCTCACATATAGCTACAAATAAGGGGAATATCAATGGACAATGCTTAATATATAACAAATTTGACCTAAAATAAATAACCTTAGATAGCAAACAGCAGAAAAGACACCCTATTCTTTAGACGAAAGCTCCAAACCCACAAGGACAACTGACTGGTTGAGCACAAGCCTAAACTCTTGCCCCCCACTAGCAATCTGGTACTCATCTAGGATTTTTATCCAAATAAAATATCAAGACAAGGGTAAGTACATCTCGTACTCAGCAAGAATAACATGGGTTTCATGAGGTTCAATAGGCTAGACACGGGTTTAACTGCATGAAGCTGTTGACGGTCCATAAGTATCAAATTTAATTATCAAATAAACAAAGAAAATGATCCAAATGAAACCAACATCCAGACTTAGGGTTTTATCTGACAGAATTCCACAAGTTTTGGTGTTTGTCTATTTGTGTAGGGGGTTATCAGGAAATACGGAAGAAAGGCCCACACATCGGGATTACATAGAGATATTAACGTGCCGCGCAATTATCTTACATCTAGAAGACTCCAGAAGCCACGGGAACAAAGTGGAGGCAGAACGGGGCCTGGCCCAGGGCGCCCGCCCTAGGGACCTGGGCGCCCGCCCAAATCTGGAGTCCAATCAGGACTCTCTTTCGGGATCACGCTCCACCGACCTAAAGGATCAAGGATAACCGTTCAATCAATGTCGGTTTCATTCGACGACCCATATTCACTTGGAAGGACTATAAAACCAGACCCCCTGGCCCCTGGAGGAGAGAGTCTCTCAACCCTAATTCATTATTCATCAAGGGAGAAGAAGCCTCTGATCAAGCCTAGAGCCACCACATCAATTAGACATCTAGATTAGCATAGCTACATAGGATTAGAACTAGAAGGAGTCAATCTTCGATTGGTTTCCGGATCTGTCAAGAGGATTCTTGGTAATTCTCTATTGTTCTTCAATTGTTCATCTTTGTTCTTCAATATTATGAGTATGACTTTGTTCTACTTCAATATATTGCTTATGACTTTGCTCTACTTGTTTATATTCGCAATTATATTGTTCTTAGTTTATCATAGTTATATACTTGGCTTAGTTAGACTAGAACTATATACATGTTTAGGATCGTATAGCGTTTATCCATCAGATCCATGGGTAAATGATAGATCTTGTGTAGGCGTGGTGCTTATACCGTATTTATCTGCGATTGTACCCAATATGCCAGATCGCAGGTAGTTCGTGGTAGTGACAGCTCCATTGATTCTTATATAGTCCCCCTCTCGTGTATTGGGCTGGCAGAGCAACATTATTACAGGGGAGTGATTACGATGTTTCTCATATTCCTTGCTAATATCACTATGCATGGGCGTAGTATTATCTCACAATGATTGCTAAGTATAATTGCACTAACTATGATATGCTAGACTATATAGTTAAGAATAACTTAGGAAATATTCTTGTAGTTTGTTCTAATTCCATGCTAATGACTTGCTAGAATATCTAATTGAGGTGCTTATCATATTTATTATGTGGCTAAGTTACGCTGATCAGATTAATTATCTTTGTCACTATTCATTACTTTATATATCCTTTATGTGACACTTATCCCTGTATGAAAGAGTTACATAAATGTTCTCAATTAGATATGCAATGAAAGATACTCAATCTTATATTCCATTCTATAATCAACATTGATGGTACTAATCCCTTCCCAGTGGTAAAAATATAAATAACGATACCTAGAATACTTCCCGGTTAAAATGCTACATCGGTATTAATTAGTGCGCTTGCAGATCCCATTTATTATTTATTTAGATGAGCAATTGCATATTTCAATTCCGCGTCTATCATGTCATGCTGGGGATGACAACTTGGCTTATGTGGCATGAGGGATAGGTTTGGCATTTTTGGCGCCGTTATCAGAATTAGAAAACTAAGTCTACTTTTGGTAGTGACATTAAGAATACCCAACAAGCATTTTTGGCGCCGTTGCCGGGGAAGGTTGATTACTAATCAGGAATGAATATAGAATTTTGTGTTATCATTCGCATCACTAATATGATTGAGCTTATCAATTCTCTCGTACAGTTTTACCCTGAAATTTTTCTATTTTATCTGATGCAGGGTAATGTATGAATAGAAGACATCTTCCAGGAAAATTTTGTTGACAATCCCGAAGTGTTATTCAGAAAAACAAGAGCCAAGCTCAAGAAGAGATCATCAACACTTCAGCAAGAAGCTTCATCCAATCAAGAAGATCACCGGAACTTGTCTTCAGAATTCGAAGTCATGGCGAACAAATCGATCTGTGAGTTCTCAGCTCCCACTACGGACAACATCCACACTGGACCTGCTGCAGAGATCGATGGCAACTTTGAGCTCAAGCCTGGACTTATCAACATGGTGCAATCCAACCAGTTCTGTGAGAAGGCACACGAAGATGCTAGTGCTCATCTCCAACACTTCCTGGAGATTTGCAGCACATTCACCATATCAGGAGTCCCCAGAGATACTATACTACTTCACCTCTTCCCATTCTCACTGTTGGGGAGAGCGAAGCAGTGGTTCTACGCTACAAAGGAGAAGAATACTACGTGGGCACTCTGCTCCACGAACTTTCTGGCTAAGTTCTTTCCCATGGGCAAGACCAATGCTCTCTGTGGGAAGATTACAAGTTTTCAGCAACAACAAGATGAATCTATTCCAGAAGCATGAGAGCGCTTCCAAGACTACATCCTAGAATGTCCCCATCATGGAATGGAGAGTTGGCTACTGATGCAGATGTTTGATCATGGGCTCAGCAACAGTGCCCGAGAAACCATGGATGCTGCAGCTGGAGGAGCATTCCTATCACTCACCATATCACAAGCCACAGCTCTTGTGGAGAAGATAGCGTCCAATCAAAGCTGGAATGAAGAGAGGACCTAGACACGCAAGAAAGGTGGAGGTATGCATCAGCTCAAGGAGGTAGACATGTTGTCTGCAAAGCTAGACGTGCTCATGAAGAAGCTCGATGATAGAGCTGGAGATATGAAAGAAGTTATGCACATATACGACCCTCATATGACTTGTGAGGAGTGTGGAGAAACTGGACACTCAGGCAATCACTGCCCTGAAATGCTTGAGGATGTGAACTACATCAACAACTACTACTACTACTACAACCGTCCTCAACAAAATCAAGGTTGGAATCAACAAAGGCCTAACTACTCAGGTAATTATCAAGGTAACAATTCTTACAACAATAATAATAATTTTCCACCTCTAAGAGAGTTAGTGTCTAATCAAGGAAAGCTAATGGATAACCTATCTAAGAAATTGGCATCTAATGATAAAATGCTAGAATATATAAATAATAGAATGGATAATTTCTCTACTGCCATCAAGAATCAAATTAGCTTTAATAAAATGATTGAATCTCGGTTAAACAAAATCGCTGCTGCTATTCCTGCTACTAACCCCAGTATACCATCACAACCGGAAGGATTAGAATCTGCAAATCTTATAGACATGTTTGATGCAGGTAACTGAAGTAACCCCATCACTAAAGTTACTACTGACCTTCTGCCAGTCAAGAGAGGCGATCCAGGACGCCCCGTCATCTCGATCTCCATCAGCATGGTGGACTTCCCAGAAGCACTCTACGACTTTGGCTCCAGCGTCAACATTATGCCCAGGGTACTCTATGAAAAATTCTTTACATATCATTTATTAGAAACAACCATGTGTTTGCAGTTTGCAGATCAGGCGTTAAATTTCCCAAAGGGAATATTGAAGAACCTTTGTGTCCAAGTTGGTACCTTGTACGCCCCAGCAGACTTCGTGGTGATAGAGACCGGTAATGATGAGAGGGCACCCATCATCTTAGGGACGCCATTCTTAAAAACCTCGGGAGCTGTCATCTATGCTAGTGCTGCCAAGATCAGTTTCTATATCAAAGGGAGAAAGGAGACGTTTTCCTTCAAGAACAAGACTACACAAATCCCAGAGCAATCTCAACGTGAACCAAGGAAGAGGACCAACAGGAGGAATAGGAACAAGCAAGTGTGGACCAAGTCAGCTAAGATGGTCACTGCAGTTCAAGGAGGTCAAGATCATCGACTTAAGTCACTGTTTCTAACCAAGAAGGATGACCCAGGAATGCCAAGCATCTATTGCTCCATAAATGGATACAACTTCTACAAAACATTTTGCGACACCAGATCGGGCGTCAACATAATGGCCGCAGTTACCTATCGGCTCTTGTTCGGAATCATGCCCTTAAAACCAACATACAATTCAGCTCTAGATGGCAGATCAGACATTTTGAGAAATTAAAGGTATAGTAACTGATGTCCCTGTCAAAATAGACGATTATTTTGTCTACACAGACTTTTAGGTTATTGACATGGGAGAAGACGAATACGATCCACCCATCATTCTTGGAAGACCGTTCCTCAGCACTGTTAAAGCAATCATCTACATTGGAACTGGAGAAGTCAATATGCACTTTCCCTCAGAGAAGGTACGCCGCTATTTTACTCACCCTAACTATATCGTTGAAGACTCTAAACAGGTCAGGACAAGGAGAAGACGATGCAACCGCAACCAGAAGAGGCAAATCATCAAGGATGGATGGGCAGACTACGAAGGAGAAGTGATAAGGTCTCAAGACATACAGTTTAAACAGAATTATCCAGAGGAGACCGTAGCACCGAGTTAGGTGTGGAAAGAGAAGATAACTATACATGAAGAAGAGGCACTGCCGGAGGCACCGACTACGCCACCCAACGAATCCTAGGACGACTAAGAAAACAGAGAGTCCCGTTCGGAGGACTTAAATACACCGAACGCCTTGCCAAGAGGTAAACTTGGTAGTTATCATTTCCCTTTCAATTATTTTAAACAGTTGAGTTAATCATGTTCATACTATCCTAAAAAGAAAATAAAAATGTTAAAAAATAGTAAGCCCCATGTGAGTATACGAGTGGCATAAAACTCATAAGTACATTCACTGTGGTGGCATAAAAATAAAATAAATATTTTTTCTGCTCTATAAAATGAAAATATAAAAATAGGGAGTAACATTTTTTGAGGAAGGTCAACATGATAAAGGCTAGATATTTTTGCTAACACTTAATCAGTTCCACAAAGCTTTGTTGTCTATTTGAGCTCTACAGAATTTAAGAATCAAGAAGACTAGCAGACAGAGGACATTCTAATCGCTGTCAGGATACTGCCGACTTTCAAATACACCTCTGCCACCTGCTAGCTACATCAAAAGAAATTACGTCAAAATTCAGCTTGGGGGAAAGCACCCCCATTTACCCCGCTAAGTATTTCTATCTATCTTTATACTTATACTATATTAAAATATAAATATACATAACTATGAAAAACCAAATAAAGATTTTGTGGTTATATATATATAAATATGTCTTTTGCTTAGTATGCTTAATAAATAAATAAAGTGGCTATGCTAAACTGAATCTTAATAATAAAACTCCAGCATGGATATGATGAATAGTTGCTCTGCCTAATTTTCAAAATTTGAAGTTCTCTCTCAAGTTTAGACATAACTGTTATAATTTAAAGCTTGCTATAAACCTGAACTTGTGGGAAGAAAACTTGATCCGAAGTCTAAGTTGTTAACGGATATGATATGGGGAAGGTTGAGCTGTTGTTTATCTATTCCTAGAAATGCTAGAATTCTGGAGAATTTTATCTTTTGAAAATCTTTAAAATAGCACATGATGAGTTCATGTATGATGAGAGTTTTAAATTCCTACCACAGCCATATATACATGCTTGCTAGACTTTGAGCCACACATTTACTTTTTACTGCTTATGAGCATTAAGTGTGGTCAAGCTGTGTAGACCCTTAGGAGCTTGTCATGTGGTTAAAATCAAGATTCACTTGCATGTTCACACACATGCTGCTTCTACTCCGGAAGTACGCATCCACATATATCCACCCATTTCCATCTCTAGACCCACCCAAAAATATTCTACTCCTAATCCGAGAGAGAATAGCCAAAAATATTTCTATTTGTCCCCTGAGAAATAAATGCTCAAGTTATCTTGTTACTACCACTTGCTATATTATTTCAAGAGATGAGTGCTCTAAAAAAAGAGACAAGATACGAGGAAATAAAAAGGGACAAGTGCCCAGAAACTCGAAAGAAATGAAAGAAAAAGTGAGACGAGAGGTAAAAATGGACAAGTGTCCGACAGTAGAATTAGGGGTACAAGATACCCACCTGAGAGGAAAGAAAAAGAAAAGATAGAGCATCTCATTCTCCTAAAAAAGTTTCAAAGAGCAAGAAAGGTATGTATCCCCTCGAAGAGCAAAAGTAGAATTAGACTTTCACCATTGTTATCACCATCATCACCATACTCCATTCATTCGCCACACATGCACATCTTGATTTGACTTATTGGCTTGTTTCTTTGGATCCATCGTTTGACTATACAATAAATGTCTTGTAAGTATGTATTATCTGTCTCCCACCTATGAGCCCCAGATATCAAAAACCTTATTAGAGTAGGGTGAGAGAGAAGGCAATAACATAATGCCTTATACCACAAGTACTACATATCTTGAGAGAAGGCATATACCATCACTGCCTTGGTAGGGATCGAGAAATACCACAAAAGAGAGATCTAAGAGAGTCATACAAGGAATCTCTGAGTTTTATTTGAAAATCTGCAAAAACTCCAGAGCTATAGCTGATCAAGAATAAGAGACATGACACTTGATTAGACCGTTCTATCTTTTAACTACTCAAGACAAAAGTGACGGTTACAAGTCCCATGGTGAAAGGCATTACAATAACTTCTGATCCATCGCTGAGATTATCATTGCTCAGGGATGAGCAAGAGGTAAGCTAAAGATGGTGTTGGGCGAAGTCGTGGCTTCTACTTAGAGGGCTCACAGCCGTGCGGAACACACCGAGCGCGAGAAATCCACGCGGCGGGTTCAAACTCATAGTGGAGTCTGGCTCCGTCACGAGGTAGAGGACGAGTCTGACATGTGGACCCGAAGCATCAGCGAGAGAGAATGTAGGGCCAGGTAGTCAGATGCACAGGAAAGAGAGAGAGGACGCACACACGGGCTTAACTGTCGAGATGTGCCGGCCCAAGAGCATAACGGTGGGAGGAAAGAGTGGGTTGTGGTGACCTACGCATGTGCGGGCCAGGCTGCTGCTGCACTCGCGAGCTACAGAAATAGGCCAGGCCAGGGGAGAGACTTGAGCCATCGGGCAAAAAATAGAGAGGGAGAGTTCTTCTCTTTTTTTATTCTTTTATTTCAAAGCCTATTTAAAAACCAATTTGAAAACATTTTGAAACCAGTTTGAATTATCTTAAATTTTGATCAAATCCACACAATACAACAAAACATATGCACCATCATGAATGCACAGTCATGTTGCTAAATCCTATAATAAATTTTTCCTATGTTTTATGAGCACAAAAAAATAACAAATTAAATCAATTTATCCTATTTTGGAAACTTGCAAATTTTAAGTTGTTACACTCATAGTGCATAAGTCAGGAATATATATTTCCTTAGTAAAGTAACGGTAGTGGACCAACCATAGTAGTTAGCCTCTATACCTCTATCCCCATAGTCATCCTTCCCTCTAGCCTTTAGATAACTTCACGTTCCTTGTGGATTCGATAACCCTTGGAATACTCCTTTGGTGAAAAGCTACAACTGACAGCCGTGCGCTTGCGGTTAATTCTGTGTGCCACCCAAGGTGTAAACAAGCTTTTCTAGCGCTGTTGCCGGGGAACGATAGCTGATATCTAAAGACTAGAATCAGGATTTCTATTCCTCTCCGTATGGAGAATTTATCTATGTTCCACTTTGCAGCTCCTAAGAGTTCACAATTAGAACCACCTCTATCATCCCAACCTATATTGGTTGATAGTTATGAGTTACGCGGGAGCATTATCAATAAAGCTCGGGAGTGTACCTTCCCAGGAAATGCGAAAGAAAACCCATATTCACATTTATGAGATTTTGAGCATGTGTGTTCATGCTAGAATATCTCAGGCATGTCACATGAAACCCTTACATGGAAGTTGTTTTCGTTCATTTTGACGGGAGCAGCCAAACTGTGGCATGCTCGAACCGTAGATAGTGTAGATGGAGAATGGGAAGCATTACGAACTAAGTTCACCTTAGCGTTCTTCCTTGTAGTTAGAGTAGTTCAGTTATGAGACAAGGTTCTTACCTTTGGACAAAGGGAGGAAGAGACCCTCGGAGCAGCTTGGGCTAGACTTATCAATTTGGCCAATTTGGGACCCGACTTAGCCATTCCAGATCAAATGTTATTACAACATTTGTATATTGGATTAGATAAGGAGACCGCCCCTTATCTTGACAATGCGTCAAGCGGGGCATTTCTTCATCTTTCAGCGCATGTTGGATGGGAGGATCTCACCAAGATCCTTGAGAATACCCCCTACACTAGTGTTCCTGATGAATTCCCCGAAAAAGAGAAGTTCCTAGGAGAAAAACTGTCCATCCCTGTTGACGATGAACCCTTGGTTAGTCAACCCGAACCCACTCCACACTTCCGATAGGAGGGAGAAAGTCCATCCAACCTTTTTGATATTAAACTTGATTTGTTTGAGGATTATGGGAATGCTAGGCATTACCCTATCCATGCAATTCAATCTATCGATCAATCTCTAGATCCTTCCGATGAGAGTTCTTGCCAAAACAGTTTGCAAGAACTCTCAGCTTTACTAAGCCATGAATGGACTGCAGAAGCTGAGGCAACCGATGACATACTCCACACTGACTACCATGTCACTACATGGAAATTTCAAATTGGAGGAAGGCATATTTTAGCCCAGTACGGTTGTTGGGTTGAATATGATTTCTAGCTCTTATTTAGCTAGAAATTTCACCGACGCCCATTGATTCCAAATTAATCAATGTCTTAGAGACCTATATGGTAACACCTTAGAAAGTAAGGGGATTGTGAAACTCATTTTCGTATCCCTTGAAGGGGTAGAAGATCTTTTAGACTTTTATGTCTTCAATGTTACCTATTTCAACGTATTCTTGGGACAACCTTGGTCTACCTTGCTGTCACAGGGATCTACCAAAGAGAGCCTTGATATTCGAATTGGTAGGGAGGAGTACTCTGTACCCTTCGTTCATGCAATCAATTCCATTGCTAAAAAACCACAAGACCTAGACCCTCTAGATAAGGCAAGGATGGCTACTCTAAATGAGATGGCTCAGCCTAACTATGAGGAAGACTCCAAATTCTTTGTAGAAGAAGAAAGTGATTGTTGACACTTGCTAACACCACTTGAATACTAGGTTGTCATCCCCAGCATGGCACTAGAGTGTACTATGGTAATTATACGCACACAGATAAATCCGCAAGCCCGTTTAAAGGTTTTATCGTATCCACAGGGAAACGGGAGAACTGATCTTCGCTCTAACTTAACCTAGATAGATAGGTAGGTGTAAATAGGAACGATGGTAGAATTGAATAAGAGCAATATTAAAGGTAAGATAACAATGGGTTATAATATGAGAATAGAGAGTAGAGCAATCTAGTATATGGGCGATGGTAGGAGAATAGAGAGGATAACTATGGTTTCTCTACTTCAAAGGGGTATGTCTATGTCTGGGACGAACCACGTGATAAGATTACACCACAAAGGATGCTTATCCATAGGCCGATAAACCCTACCAGTCCTGCTAACGGGAGGTGGACTACAGAGAACCAACGTAGCTGTCACCCATGCGGCCTACCACACGATCCAACAAGACAGGGGATATCCACAAGTAATCTAGGTCTAAGGACCATGCTACACCTATACTACAACTCTCAACTATAGCTTCCTATAGATTAAAGTACTCAAAAGAGTTGTGAACCATAACATACATGGATAGTAATTGCATAATGAAATAGAAGTAGATTACCAGAGTCATCCCATGAGCAAGCTTGATTAGAGCTTGCTCATGGCAAAGTACAACCAGAGGAAGAACCGACAGGCCAGCCTCTCCTCCAATCATCCGTCGCTCTCCATCTCGCTACTATCTTGATCTACTCTAGTTTAGAGATGAGAGGAGAGCTCTCATCTCCAAACCCTAGCTTTTGCTCTGTCTATGAATAATGAATAGGGATCAAGGGGGAGCCTCCTCCAAGGGCCAGGTGTCCTGTTTATATAGCCCCTCCAAATGAATGTGAGCCATCGGATGAAACCGACTTTAATCGCACGGTTTTCTTTAATCAATTAGGTCGGTGGAGCATGATCCGCGAGGTGGAGCCTGATTGGTCCAGATGACTGGGCGGGCGCCCTAGGGGGGAGGGTGGGCGCCCTGCCCCCGGGCCCGCTCGGCTTCTTGTTCGTTCCTGTGGCTTCTGGAGTCTTCTAGATGATAGAAAATTGCGCGGCACATTAATATCTCTATGTAAACCCGACATGTGGTCCTTTCCTCCATATTTCCTGATAATCCCCTGCAGAAATAGACAAACACCAAAACTTGTGGAATTCTGTCAGATAAAACCCTAAGTTTGGGTGTTGGTTGCATTTGGATCCTTTTCTTTGTTTATTTGATAATTAAATTTGGTACTTAAGGACTGTCAACAACTCCCCCAAGCTTACCTCTTGCTCTTTCCTGAGCAAGGATGGACTCAAGAGTTTCTGCAGTGGTTTCATGCCTTAAAGGTACACATGTGTTCAAACAAGATCTCATCTCTGAGTTAGGGTAAATTGTTAAGACTTAAAACTTACTTATTTTACCTTTCACCATGGGGCTTTCAACCGTCACTTGTGTCTTGAGCAGTTAAAAGATAGAACGGTCTAGTCAAGCACCATGTCTCTTGTTCTTTGATCAACTATAACTCTGGAGTTTTTTTTGCAGATTTTTAAAATAAAACTCAGAGATTCATTGTATGACTCTCTTAATTCTCTCTTTTGTGGTATTTCTGGATCCTTACCAAGGCAGTGATGGTATATGCCTTCTCTCTCACCCTACTCTAATAAGGTTTTGACATCTGGAGCTCATAGGTGGGAGACAACTAATTTATACTTACAAGACATTTATTGCATAGTCAAACCATGGATCCAAAGAAACAAGTCAATAAGTCAATATCAAGATGTGCATGTGTGGTGAATGAATGTGTATGATGATCATGGTGAAAACAATGGTGAAAGTCTAATTCTACTTTTGCTCTTTTGAGAGGATACATACCTTTCTTGCACTTTGAAGCTTTTGAGGAGAATGAGATGCTCTATATTTTCTTTTTCTTTTCTCTCCGGTGGGTATCTTGTACCCCTAATTCTACTGTCGGACACTTGTCCATTTTTACCTCTCGTCTCACTTTTTCTTTTCTTCGAGGTTCCGGGCACTTGCCCCTTTTTATTTCCTCGTATTTTTCCTTTTTCTTCTCTTTTTTTAGAGCACTCACCCTCCTGGAATAATGTAGCAAGTGGAAGTAACCAAAATATCTCGAGCATTTATTTCACAGGGAAAACAAAAATAGGAGAATGCTTTTAGCTATTCTCTCCTGAATAGGAGTAGAATAATTTTGGGTGGATCTGGAGATGGAAATGAGTGGATGTATCTGGATGCGTACTTCCAGAGTAGAAGTAGCATGTATGAGTGAACGTGCAAGTGAATCTTGATTTTAACCGCATGACAAGTTCTTAAGGGTCTACACAGCTTGACCACACTCAATGCTCATAAGTAGTAAAAAGTAAATGTATGGTTCATAGTCTAGTAAGCATGTATATATGGCTGTGGTAGGATTTTAAACTCTCATCATACAGGAACTCATCATGCAACATTTTAATGATTTTCAAAGATAAAATTCTTGTATCTCTAGGAATAGATAAACAGCAGCTCAACCTTCCCATATCATATCCGTTAATGACTTAGGCTTTTGATTAGGTACTCTTCCCACAAGTTTAGGTTTAGAGCAAGGTTTAAATTATAACAGTTATGCCTAAACTTGAGAGAGGGCTCAAATTTAAAAACTAGGTACTTCGGAGAGCAACTATTTATCATATCCATGTAAGAGTTTACCATTGGAGTTCAATTTGGCATAGACATTTTATTTATTTATTTAGCAAACTAAGCAAAGATAAGAGCACAAAATCTTTATTTGGGTTTTTATGATTATGCATCTTTTTATTATTTGAGTAAAGTATAAACACGAATATAAACACTTAGCTGGATAAATGGGGGTGCTCTCCCCCAAGCTGGATTTTGACGTAATTTCTTCTAATGTAGCTAGCAGGTGGCGGAGGTGTATTTGAATGTCGGCAGCACCCTGACAGCAATTAGGATGTCCTTCGTCTGCTAGCCTTCTTTGATCCTTGAATTTCGTGGAGCTCAAATAGACAACAAAGCTTTATGGAACTAGTTAGGTGTTAGCATAAAATCTCTTAGCCATTATCATGTTGAGCTTCCTCTAATAAATATTACTCTCTTTGGTAGGATCATAAATTTATTTTTATCATTTCACCTTATAGAACAGAAATATTTTTATTTTTACGCCACCACAGTGAACGTGCTTATGGGTTTTATGCCACGAGCATACTCACATGGGGCTTAATGTTTTAATATTTTTAATTTCTTTTCAAGATAGCATGATTAACTAACAAGTTATTTAAGGGAAGTAAATAATTTATGGAAAAAGGGAATGCAGAAAGGATAAATATGGATAACTACCGATTTTACCTTTCGGCAAGGGTTCAATGTTTTAAGTCTTCTGAACAAGACTTCTCACCGTGTTCATTCTTTAGGTGCGTCATTTGATTCAGGTGTGGACCTTGACGTCTGCACCTCTTGATACGGTGTCACCCATGTTCTTCATTTGCCGAGCAGTTCGAAGTGTGGCGTTGGCAGTATCTTACTCAGTGTGTTTGTGCTCGTAGATCCAGGTCCTTCACTTGGTAGTGTCTGAGAGTTGAAAAATCCTCCATGTTTCTCAAAATGTGTCCTGCTCATAGAGACGAGGCGAAGATCAAGTGCGTGGGTCCTGTTGGTGGAAAACACCAACAGAACCAAAAGTATATTTATTCTTCTCTATCCTTAAGCATAGGGAGCAAGACAAAGTTGATGGGTAATAAGTTCTTGAGTGCAGCATTTAATACATTTGTCAGATCAGATCGCTCAACCTTATGGAAAGATAATCTATTTATGTATATGTCTTTTTCTTTATATCTTCCCAAAGATTGAATGTGCAACATTTTAGCTCATATGATTAGTGTGGGATCATGGAGGTAGTACTAGGAACAAAGATTAAAGGACTAAACATGACGAATCAGTTGGGTTGGTTAATGGAGTTATAAATCATACATGTTTGTCTCTTTATTTATGTGAACGCCAGAACCAAGGAGAAACTTATAAAAGTGATAGTCACATATCTTAAGATGTTACCTTAATTGAAGAGTGATGGTACTATCTCACCTTGTGAAAGCTTCCTTTCTTAGCAGTTGTGCATCTTGTTTATGTACTTTGTCTCCTTCCATGGATCATCTCTCTATGATGAATGAGCCATGTCCTTCTTGTGCAAATTGTTAAACTTCATGTGTCTCTCTCTTCATCTCCGATGTGAGTTTATCTCAGGACATCCCAAATCGACATTGAAAGTTTTTCTGCAGGGGTTAGTCTGACAAAATATACCAATGTCTACACAAGCAGTTTTTAGTTCAATAACCCAACTACACTCCATGTCTAATCAGATTAAGGAAGGCTGTTTAACCTAAGCACCATGCTTAATTTAAAAGCCAATAGAAGTATGTGCAGTACTTCCAAACTAACACTTACTAGGATAAACAAAGGTAGCGTGATGGCATTTATAGAGATCTACTCAAGTGGAGATGAAGTAGTGTGATTAGTATTTAATCAATTGAGCATGTCTCAAAGGTAGGGACAACCAACACAGCAACATGGCAAAGGATGTTTTTATGTAAGGTACTCCCCCAAGCTTGAATTTTGCAAAGTTAAAGTTTGGATGAATTTAATTCAGTGTTGCATAATGATTGGTTGGACATACCTTGTACTTGCTTGTCGTTCATCCGATCTTCTTGCTCCAATCCTAGAAAGGTTAGTGACAAGAATACCCGAAGGAATATTTTTACAATTATTCTTATATGCTCAATACACAAGGTAATATTGCAACTAATTAAAAGTTCATGTTATGATCTCATCAGTGCTTATTTTAGGACACTAAGCTTGTCCTTGGGAAACCATCAGTTTATGTTGGCGAAGTTGTTTTCCCTCCGACGCTGTAACACCCTAGGTGTTAAGCATGCACTTAGTCTCATACACTCTCTCATAAGCATTCTCATCAAGCATGGCATAAGCATAACATCACATGAGCATAGTAGTAATTCAAGTGTGATTTTATGTGCTTAATTTATGTGATTTAAATATGATAAAAATATTATGGCTTCTAAATTTCTTGAAATGACCAAAATAGATTGAAATATGTTATAGAAGAACTAAGAATAATTTTGTGAAATTTTTGGAGCTATAGAATTTGAGAAATGGATTTTATACAAAAAGCCCCAAAATGAATTTATTTAAAACCTAGAACTAGTTTTGAGTGGAATTTCAAATTCTATTAGGAATTTGGAATTACAGCTTGAAACAAAGTTGTAGAACTTTTTATTTAGAACAACTTTTGTTTTGGGGGCCAGAGCTGAAAAAGGGTATAAATTTGTCAAAATAAGTTTGAAAAAGTATTGGAGAAAAGAAATTCAAAAAAAGAGGAAAGGGGGCAGGCGCTGATGGGCCGATCCGCCTCCCTTTTCGCCCATCCAAGCCGCGCGGCCCGGCCTCCCCTCCCCTCTCCCACGCGCGGATGTCCGCCTCGCTCCACCCGGCGCCGGTCACGTGCCGGCCGTACACCGGCGTCGTGGACGCCCGCTCGGCCGACCGGCTTACCCCGGTCGGGACGGCACCCCGCGCCACCAGACGCCATTCTGTCCCCCCCGCTCCCTCTCCTTCTCCGCTCGCGAGCGCAGCCGCAGCAGCAGCAACCGCCGTGGCGCCATTGCCGGCCGAAGCTCCGCCGCTCGCCGCAGGCCGCGTTAGTGGTCCGTTCTCTTCGCCAAGACCACCGCCGTGTTCGCCTTCGCCCCGGTAAGCCCCTGCGCGCGCTCTACCGAGGTGAAAACCCTCCACGAGACCGCAATCTCTCGCCGGAGTTCTCCCGACCTTGTTAGAGTGCTCTGCCACGTCGAAACCTTCCCGTTTCTGCCCCGTTTTGCTTGTTCTTGAGCGCGTTAGGTTCGGAGCGTGACGAGGAAGCTTAGACGGTACCCCGCACGTGTTCTACTCCGCCGGAGTGGCCTGGCCACGGCGAGCAGCGCTGCCGTGCCACCATGCACGTCAGCAGGGGTGTTCCGGTCGTCCTCCAGCCAAACCAATGGCACCCTCGAGTGCGCCTCGCTACGGGGAGCACGTTGGTGCTCACCTCGTGGCTAGAGACCTCACCGCCGACGAGATCTGCTCGTCGGAGGTGCTCTCCCTCTCGGTCACGCTGACCAGTGGGGTCGGGGACCCACTGTTAGCCGCAGGAGGACCGAGGCGGGTAGAGATCGGGTGTTCCTAGCATTTTTCGTTCCGGATTTGAAATGGTTTTTTAGAAAAGGTTTTCTAGAAAATGATTGAAATGGTATTAAATCTATATCTTGAGATCTATGGCTCCAAAAATGATGAAATAAATTTTGGTGTGTTCTATAAGTCTAGATCTGTAGTTTGGTGTGGTTGCATGTCATGTTTGAACAACTTTTCTGTGCAAATGTATTTAATCCATGTTTTGTTGATAAGTAGAAAATGCATAGCAATTAAAATATAACTCAGAAAATGGTGAAACTTGTTTTGTTAGCTTTGCCTGGATGATTAGTCTCTAGGAAAAATATGTCACATATTATTTTCTGTATAAATTAATTTATGATGATTTAAATGCTTGCATGGCAGTGGTTTATGATTTTTAATAAATAACTGGATCATGCCATTAATCTAGAAATTTTTGTGGGTGTTTCTTATGTTAACAAGCAATTTATAAAAATATGAAATCTGTTGGACACTTGGTCAACAGTAGGGTATTTGTACTTAATTATATTGAATAATCTTGTAATTTGTGTAGCCCAAAATAAGTGTCCAAATATTATGAAAAATTTATGGTAGACTTTATGATTGACCAGTGATCTACTGTAATTTTTATGGAATTTATTGATAAACAGAAACATATGCTGCTGTTGTAGGTCCAATAATAATTAAAATAAATTATGAATTGTTATGCATAAATTAAATGGAATAAAAGGGTGTTTGGTGTATCTTTGAAGCATCATGTTAGCTTGCTGGTTAACCATAAAGGCAACTTGTAGAAGAGAATGCAATAGATGATTAATCTGAGTACATGTTTTTGGATGATGTTGACTACCTTGTAGAAATAACCACCTATGTCATCTATGGACCATGTCATGGTCTTCTGATACCCACTTGCATAAGCATTGCACCCCGGGCATCTCGCACTCCACTCATAAGCACACATGCATCATATAGGCTTGCAGGAGAACGAAGTGGGACCCGAGGAGCAGGAGGAAACCCCAGAGTAGGAACTTCAAGGAGGACTAGAGCCGGGAGAAGAGCTGCAGGAGTGCTCGGACCACAAGCCGAGCACGTTTGAGAAAGGCCAGCCCCAGAGCATTCTAAGTCTCCCTATTCTCGCTAACTTAATTAGTATATTATGCTGGTTTTACTATGTTCCATTTAAGTGATAGGAATTGCTTGATACCATTGATGCATACTTACTCCTTGATATCACCCCTTGTTTATCTACCTTGTCCTATGTAGATAGGCTCGGAGTCTATGCTTAGCTTCCTTAGTACGGTAGAAGTCGGGTGATTTCCTGTCACCTGCGAGATATAGGTGAACACCTATTTGATTAGCTGTCAATGCTAAGAGGGAAGTAACCAAGTGTGGGATTGAACTTGAGACCGGGCAGGGTCATATGGTGGGGTTGACTGTAGTGCCCCTGCTTGTGTCGGTTAAGGACCGATCGTTGACGGCCCTCTTGTCATGTTGAACGCATGCCCCACACTTAGCTGGAAGGATAAGTCGTTCCGACCGCGAAGCCTGAGCACTATCCGGGCCGAGAATCGGCCCGATGTACGCGTCGTATTGTTGATGGTTGAGGAGAACGACGAGGGCGCGGCGTGCAACCTTGTTATACCATGGATACCTCGATCGTCGGAACGGTCCTCGGGTACGGGCGGTGCCGGTCGAATCCGCGAATTGGTCCTGGATAGTGCAATACGGTGATCTATAGCTCACTTGATCAGTGAGTGTGGTTTGTGTGGGGAATAAACTCGCCAGGTGGTCAGAAATCGATTCGAATCGCCATCGCTCCTGGATAGTGAGCACTTGACATGAGCCTTGTCCTCGTAGTAAGGACTATGGAACACTTGGGTATGATGATAAATGATTTATGAATGGTATGATGAGGTACCATCATATCACCACACTTGTTTGGAATAGTACAGGTGCAAATCTAGATGATAGGTAATAATACCTAACCTGAGCTAATTAAAAGAAGAGGGAGTACTGTTAGGATGTACTTCTAGTTGAGTAGTACTTTTATGCAAAAAGTCTCAGCTAGCCCACTATACAGCCTTCATGATCCTTGAAGAGTCTTTATTTTTGGTTTATAACGGGTAAGTCTAGCTGAGTACATTCTCGTACTCAGGGTTCTATTCCCATGTTGCTTTGCAGATGGGCATATGTACTATGGTTATTGCATTCTCTGCTTGTACCCAGCAATAGGTAATGACTAGGCCAAGGGCGATGGTCACTCTACCTCCTCTTTTGCTTTTGTGGGAATGATCAACTATGGCACTGTATCAGACTAAATGTGTGTGTGTGTGTTACTTTCAAACTATGAAGCTTTCGCTACTGGAGAACTTGGTTTTTAATAACTTTAAGTAACTCCGATGTATATCATGAATGATGCGAACTGGATGTAATTGTGAATGGTGACCGCTGAACTTATTACGATCTTGGCTGTATGTACGATTTGTGGTTTGAAATCCCTCGAGATTTCACGGACTACCGGGATTATATGGGCTTAAGCTCGATGGTTCGACTATGCAAATGGTCACCATTAGGCTTAATCTCTTATAATTTGGGCGGTTCTGTTACAGCTGGTATCGGAGCAAGGTTTAGTGAGTTACTGTTCATAAGTACGTTCTAAATTAAACTTAAACCGGTTAATGAAAGTTAACTATGAAATTAATGAGAATCAAGGTGTTCAAATGAGTTTTTGGAAAATTACACAGTGTGCCATGGTCATACCCTTTATGCCCGGTTATGGACTCTAAGGTGGCTAGTTCAGTACTAACTTGGGGGTTATGCATCATATTTCTATTTCGTCGCTCATACGCCATGCAATAGTATGAGTGCCATTCATTTGAGTGGTAATGTGTGGATCAATTTTTCCTCTAAGCCTCGGTAAGGGGGAGCTGTGAGAGCATGATCGTATACACTGCCGATCTAGGGAAGTGATTTTAGGGGCTGTGTCATGCGCACATGTTGGTGTGCCTAGGAAAAGTACCGCATGTTGGGAAATTCCGTCCTGAGAGGCGATGCCGTCACTAGGGCCATGATGTAGGTAGTACCACGCCATATGCATGGATGTGGTGTCTATGTGTGTGGGGTGTGTAGCTCTAAATTCTTGTTCTGCATGTTCATACTGGGGTTGGGCTGAAATGAGTTTTTTGCAGGTACACTAACCACGTTCCCGCCTAGAACGCTAGTTACGTTATGAGAGAACTTTATGTGCCACCGCATATACCGATTAGTATTGACTTTCTTTTCTAAGTTTGTGAGATCATAAGTTCGTGCATGCATCATGTTCATTCCATATCATTGTTTACTTCCTCCCCTTAATTGAATCTGTCCCAATTTCAATTAAGATAATAAAAGATTATCCTCAGTCTTTCCAAGGTATTCTATTTGCAGCAGATGGCACGCACTAGGCTCACTTCGCGCAAGTCGACTCGTGGGTGGGCCCCTCGCCATCAGTTGGCAGCTAGGAGCTCGTGTCATAAGAGCAAGTTCCTAGAGGAGTTTGGGATGCCCACCTTGCTTTGGAGGGTGCTCAGTTCGATGGGGGTATCCCGAAGGAAGGGAACCTCGCTACTATTGGAACAAGGAGTAGCTTGGTGACGGGACCCTGGTGGGGATCGAGGCAGTGGTCCCTACCAGAGGAGCCTGGGGTGTCTAGGTGTACAAGTCTCATGGTACCACGCCTTTCCACGGTGCCAGTAGGGCTGCTTTTGCAGTTCTGAGGGACATCATGGAGAGGTTTCCACAGGAGCTGGCCCACGCCTTCGCTGGGGTGTTTCCTAGGGGTGACCCCTACACTTTGGTGTGGGATCAGTCCGAGGTGAATGCTCTAGAGAGGAGTGCGGGTGAGGATCAGCATAGTGACAGCCTAGCTATGAGTGCTATGTTCGCCCTGATGAAGACCTATGGGGGTCTAGAGCGTTGTTTGGGGCACTTGTCTGGGTCCCTTCTCACAGTTCAGGATGAGAAGCGCCAGTAGCAGCGCGAGTTTGATAGTGAGGTTGAGAGGATGCAGGCAGAGTTGGCCCCCATGACTCTAGAGAGGGATCAGGCAGTCCAGAAGAACAGTGAGTTGAGTCAGGACCTGCTCGCAGTGAGGGAGTAGAGGGACAGGGTGACCACCGCTCATAGGAACTGCGAGCGCATGCTCGTTCATGTGCTTGGTTAGAGGAATGAAGCCTGGCACGAGGAGGACACCCTGAGGGCCCGACAGCTAGAGCTTGAGCAGCAGCTAACTAATGCTGAGGAGTACAATGAGAACTTGCATGAGGAGATCCACCAGCTGCATAACCAGCTCCACCCTCACCACCTGCCCGGAGTAGCTGAGTTAGATTCTGAGGATGAGATGGATGAGGATCCAGAGATGGAGGCAGCCGCTAGTGGAGATGAGGACGAGGAGGGCTCCGGCATGGACAGTGACCATAGCGAGTAGATGCTAGGGCTCTAGAGCTAGTCCTTCTTCTTTTGCTGTTGTTGATGCATGGCATGTCTTGTAATCGGTTGGATCGTTGTTGTGTAAGACTCTACGTGTTGAGTTGTGTTAAACGCTGAAAGTCCAGTGTATGTATGCTGGCAATTTTGGACGTATGCGGACCTTGTTGCTCGAATGTTAGTAATCTGTTAGTGATGTTGTGTGTGTGGATGATGAATTCTTGTGCCTCTGTTTATTGTGCGAATTTATTTTCCTCAGTAAATTTAGTACGACATAATTCTACATACGTCTACCGTTGATAACAACTCCTAACGACGGCTTATCATTGAGGCATGCAGATGGTGCAAACGCATGGCGGCGGTAATAGCAACCTTGGTCTTGGAGCAGGTTCTTCCGTAGGTGGGCTCAAAGGAATGACGAGAGAGCACCATAACCGCCACCACCACCCCCTCCTCTATACACTACAGACGTGTTTTTCGCGTAGTTTCTGGGGAGCCAACGCAATATGGAGCTGATGCAGCGCAACATGGAAGAAGCCCTGCACAATATCGCTGACAACACCAGCCGTGGGGATAACCAAGGCGGTCGTGAAGTCATTCAGTACAGCTCTTTCATGGACTTCATGGATACTAAACCACCAGTCTTCAAGGAGGCTTTGGAACCGCTTGAGGCAGATGAGTGGATTAACAGCATGGAGCAAAAGTTCCGTCTCCTTCGGATGACCGAAGAGCTCAAGGCCGAGTATGCAGCACATCAGTTGCAGGGGCCTGCTGGGATATGGTGGTCCCATCATCGTACCACCTACCAGAGGGGACCCCGATCACCTGGAACCGCTTCACCACCGCTTTTCGGGGGAATTATATCCCTCCGGGCGTGGTGGAAATGAAGGTTGGAGAGTTCATGAGGCTGTCCCAGGGAACGAAGTCTGTGAAGGAGTATCTGCACGCTTTCAACAATCTCGCTCATTACGCTCTCGAGTTTGTGAACACAGAGGCCAAAGAGATCGCTAGTTTCTAGAGAGGCTTGAGCCCAAAGATGCTAAAGACCATGGGTATAGGAACCCGGGCTACCTTCAATGCCTACATCAGTGACTGTTTGACCCAGGAGAACAATAACAACAACTATAGTGCATCCAAGTCACGCAAGAGGGCTTTTGAAGCCGGGTCGTCTTAGTCCCGGGCACCAGTGGCAGGGCATCAGCAGTATCATCCTCCTATCCCAGGTGCTAGGTTCTGACCGCCTGAGAGATGGAACACAAGGCATCCAACGCAGCAGAAGCCGTGCAAGGTAGCAATAGCTCCCGCCATGCCAAAGGCAATTCAAGCTGTGGCACCTGCTGCCAACAACATGACTAAGGGACCATGCTATAACTGCCACAAGATGGGGCACTTTGCTAAGGAATGTCCCTACCCCAAGAAGCAGCAGAGGACCTACCCGGCCTCTGTGTACCACACCTCGATAGATAAGATCCTGGAAGGAGATCTGGTCATAGCTGGTATGTTTCCTGTCAACCAACATCTTGCAGTTGTTTTGTTTGATTCTGGATCATCGCATTCATTCATGAGCCAAGCATTTTCACAAAAGCATGACCAACCAGTTACCGAGTTGGGTTATGGTTATCGTATTAGTTCAGCAGGGGCTGATGTGTTGACTAACAAAGCAGTAAGAGGGCTTACTTTGGATATCAGTGGCCGAAGGTTTCGTGTAAACCTTGTGATCATGCCAGGGCTAGTTTTGGATGTTATCATTGGAATGAATAAGATGACTGACTGGGGTGCAGTTATAGATGTGGGACATAGAACTCTCTCCCTTAAAGATCCTCTGGGGGAGGGCATGCTTCAGGTCAGGCTACCCCGACGCTTCGACTTCGCCAGTCTTTCATGTGCAGTACAGGTGGTTCCACTAGAACACATACCAGTAGTCTGTGAGTTTCCTGATGTTTTTCCTGAGGAATTGCCAGAACTTCCCTCAGATAGGAAAGTAGAGTTTGCAATAGAGTTGATACCAGGTACAACACCGATCTCTAGAAGGCCGTACTAGATGCCACCTAATGTGCTCGCTGAATTGAAGAATCAACTAAAGGAGTTGCTGGATAAAGGTTTCATCCGGCCAAGTTCGTCGGAATGTGGTTGTCCGGCGTTTTTCGTGAGAAAGAAGGATCAATCGTTGCGCATGTGCGTGGACTATCGTCCACTCAATGCGGTAACAATCAAGAATAAGTATCTGTTGCTAAGGATTGATATCTTGTTTGATCAGTTGTCGAAGGCAAAAGTGTTCTCTAAGATAGATTCGAGGTCCGGGTATCATCAAATCATGATCCGTCCGCAATATATACCGAAGACTGCTTCTCCACCAGATATGGGTTGTATGAGTATCTTGTCATGTCCTTTGGGTTGACAAATGCTCCTGCATACTTTATGTATCTGATGAACTCAGTCTTTATGCTAGAATTAGACAAGTTTGTTGTGGTGTTCATCGATGACATTCTGGTCTATTCAGAGAATGATCAAGATCATGTCGAGCATCTAAGAGTCGTGCTAACACGACTGCGAGAACATCAGTTGTATGCAAAGTTTAGCAAGTGCGAGTTCTGGCTAAAGAAAGTTCCTTTTCTCGGGCACATTCTGTCAGAAGAGGGGATTGCTGTGGATCCGTCAAAGGTACAGGAAGTCATGGACTAGAAGGCACCAACTTCTATCTCGGAAGTTCGAAGCTTTCTTGGTCTAGCTGGATATTATCGTTGCTTCATACCCAACTTCTCCAAGATTGCTAAGCCAATGACCAGTTTGCTACAAAAGGATCATAAGTTTGTTTGGACAGAAGGGTGTGAAGTATCCTTCCGCACCTTGCGAAAGTTGCTGACCACCGCTCCTGTTCTGGCACAGCCAAATATCGAGAAGCCTTTTGATGTGTTCTACGACGCATCGAAAAGTGGTTTAGGATGTGTGCTGACGCAAGAAGGAAAAGTTATAGCTTACGCTTCACGACAGTTAAGAAAGCACGAAATCAACTATCCGACTCATGACCTCGAGCTAGCAGTGGTAGTACACGCTCTGAAAATCTAGAGGAACTATTTGCTGGGAAACAAGTGTCATATCTACACAGATCATAAAAATCTAAAGTACATCTTCACTCAGTCCGAGCTGAATATGAGGCAGCAAAGATGGTTAGAGCTGATCAAGGATTACAATCTGGAGGTACACTATCATCCAGGCAAGGCTAATGTGGTAGCAGACGCGTTGAGTCGCAAACCACACTATCAAGTGGTTCAACCCTTGTTCGAATATGGTTTCAATCTCATGCATCCTGAAGTGTTATGTCACATACAGCTCAGTTGTTTGCTAGAAAGTCAAGACATCAAAGGTTAGGAAACAGATAAGGGTATTTCTCACATCAAAGAGAAGATTAAAAACGACCCAAAGACTCAATTCCGAGTTGATGAGAAAGGTGTGCTGTGGTTTCAGCACCGGTTGGTAGTTCCGAAAAATCGAAAACTAAAGAATCACATCATGGATGAAGCACATCTCTCAAAGCTTTCTGTCTATCCTGACAGTAGTAAGATGTATCAAGACCTAAGGTCTCACTTTTGGTGGACCAAAATGAAGAAAGAGATAGCAGCATACGTGGCCCGTTGTGACACGTGTTGCAGAGTCAAAGCTATACACATGAAACCTGCAGGGCTGTTGCAACCGTTATCGGTTCCAGAGTGGAAGTGGGAAGAGGTCAGTATGGACTTCATCACCAGTCTGCTGACTACACAAAAGGGGAATGACTCGATTTGGGTAATCATAGATCCATTGACCAAGTCGGCTCATTTCATTCCTGTTAAGACTCGTTACAGACCTCCCGAGTATGCTGATTTGTATCTAGCTGAGATTGTCAAGTTGCATGGTATTCCCAAGACCATCATATCAGATAGAGGACTGCAGTTCACCGCTCATTTTTGGGAGCGAATGCATAAGAGTTTGGGGACTAGTCTGATAAGAAGCACAGCGTATCATCCTCAAACCTTGGGTCAAACGGAAAGACTCAATCAAGTGCTCGAAGATATGCTACGAGCTTGTGTGTTATCATCTAGGGGATCATCGGAATCATGGTTACCTTTGGCTCAATTCTCGTACAACAATAGCTATCAAGAGAGTTTCAAGATGGCTCCGATCGAGGCTGTATGGTCGAAAGTGCAGAACTCCGTTAAACTGGGTCGAACCCGGTGAAAGGAGATACTATGGTATCGACTTCATGAACGAGGCTGACAAGAAGGTGCAAATCATACAACAACATATGAGAGCGGCACAATCATGGCAAAAGAGTTAGGCCGATAAGAGAAGAAGGCCACTCGAGTTTAATGTGGGTGACTATGCTTACCTCAAGGTTACGCCGATGAAGAAGGTTCAGCGTTTCCGAGTTAGAAGCAAACTTGCACCTAGATATGTGGAGCCGTACCAGATACTAGAACGAAAGGGCCCTGTGGCCTACAAGATTGAGTTACCTGAGGAGTTGAGCTCAATCTTTCTAGTTTTCCATGTGTCACAGCTGCGAAAATGTTTGAAAGTGCCTGAGCAAAGGATCGAACCTCGAGGAATCAAGATAAAGGCAGATTTGGAATATAAGGAGCAACCAGTGGGTATCGTAGATACCAAGGAGCGGGTAACCTAGAACAGAGTTGTCAAAACATATAATGTGGTGTGGAGTCATCACGATGATTGGAATGCCACCTGGGAAACCGAGGATTACCTAAAAACAGTTTACCCAAGATTTCATAAGAAATGGTTAGTAACAACTCTAAGGGGGGAAGGGCTATAACACCCTAGGTGTTAAGCATGCACTTAGTCTCATACACTCTACCATAAGCATTTTCATCAAGCATGGCATACGCATAACATCACATGAGCATAGTAGTAATTCAAGTGTGATTTTATGTGCTTAATTTATGTGATTTAAATATGATAAAAATAGTATGCTTGCTTCCAAATTTCTTGAAATGACAAAAATAGATTGAAATATGTTTTAGAAGAATTAAGAATAATTTTGTGAAATTTTTGGAGCTATAGAATTTGAGAAATGGATTTTATACAAAAAGCCCCAAAATGAATTTATTTAAACCTAGAACAAGTTTTGAGTGGTTTTTCAAATTCTATTGGGAATTTGGAATTATAGCTTAAAACAAAGTTGTAGAACTTTTTATTTAGAGCAACTTTTGTTTTGGGGGCTAGAGCTGAAAAAGGACTTAAATTTGTCAAAATGAGTTTGGAAAAGTATTGGAGAAAAAAAATTCAAGAAAAAAGAGGAAAGGGGGCAGGCGCTGCTAGGCCGACCCGCCTCCCTTTCGGCCCATCCAAGCCGCGCGGCCCGGCCTCCCCTCCCCTCTCCCGCGCGCGGACACTCGCCTCGCTCCACCCGGCGCCGGCCACGTGGCGGCCGTACGCCGGCGTCGTGGACGCCCGCTCGGCCGACCGGCTTACCCCGGTCGGGACGGCAGCCCGTGCCCCCAGACGCCATTCTGTCCCCCCCGCTCCCTCTCCTTCTCCGCTCGCGAGCGCAGCCGCAGCAACAGCAACCGCCGCGGCGCTATTGCCGGCCGAAGCTCCGCCGCTCGCCGCAAGCCGCGTTAGTGGTCTGTTCTCTGCGCCAAGACCACCGTCGTGTTCGCCTTCGCCGCGGTAAGCCCCTGCGCGCGCTCTACCGAGGTGAAAACCCTCCGTGAGACCGCAATCTCTCGCCGGAGTTCACCCGACCTTGTCAAAGTGCTTCGCCGCGTCGAAACCTTCCCGTTTCTGCCCCGTTTGGCTTGTTCTTGAGCGCGTTAGGTTCAGAGCGTGACGAGGAAGCTTAGACGGTACCCCGCGCGCGTTCTACTCCGCCGGAGTGGCCCGGCCACGGCGAGCAGCGCCGCCGTGCCGCCATGCACGCCAGCAGGGGTGCTCTGGTCGTCCTCCAGCCAAACCAAGGGCACCATTAGGTGTGCCTCGCTGCGGGGAGCATGTTGGTGCTCACCCCGTGGCCGGAGACCTCACCGCCGACGAGATCCGCTCGTCGGAGGTACTCTCCCTCTCGATCACGCTGACCAGTGGGGTCGGGGACCCACTGTCAGCCGCAGGGGGACCGAGGCAGGTAGAGATCCGGATGTTCCTAGCGTTTTTTGTTGTGGATTTGAAATGGTTTTTCATAAAAGGTTTTCCAGAAAATGATTTAAATGGTACTAAATCTATATCTTGAGATCCATGGCTCCAAAAATGATGAAATAAATTTTGGTGTGTTCTATAATTCCATATCTGTAGTTTGGCATGGTTTCATGTCATGTTTGAACAACTTTTCTATGCAAATGTATTTAATCCATGTTTTGTTGATAAGTAGAAAATGCATAGTAATTAAAATATAACTCAGAAAAAGGTGAAACTTGTTTTGTTAGCTTTGCATGGATGATTAGTCTCTAGGAAAAATATGTCACATATTATTTTCTGTATAAATTAATTTATGATGATTTAAATGCTTGCATTGCAGTGGTTTATGATTTTTAATAAATAACTGGATCATGCAATTAATCTGGAAATTTTTGTGGGTGTTTCTTATGTTAACAAGTAATTTATAAAAATATGAAATCTGTTGTTTGACACTTGGTCAATAGTAGGGTATTTGTACTTAATTATATTGAATAATCTTGTAATTTATGTAGCCCAAAATAAGTGTCCAAATATTATGAAAAAATTATGGTAGACTTTATGATTGACCAGTGATCTACTGTATTTTTTGTGGAATTTATTGATAAAAAGAAACATATGCTACGATTGTAGGTCCAATAATAATTAAAATAAATTATGAATGGTTATGCATAAATTAAATGGAATAAAAGGGTGTTTGGTGTATCTTTGAAGCATCATGTTATCTTGCTGGTTAACCATAAAGGCAACTTGTAGAAGAGAATGCAATAGATGCTTAATCTGAGTACATGTTCTTGGATGACGTTGACTACCTTGTAGAAATAACCACCTATGTCATCTATGCTCCATGTCATGGTCTTCTGATACCCACTTGCATAAGCATTGCACCCCGGGCATCTTGCACTACACTCATAAGCGCACATGCATCATACAGGCTCGCAGGAAAACGAAGTGGGACCCGAGGAGCAGGTGGAAACCCTAGAGCTGGAACTTCAAGGAGGACCAGAGCCAGGAGAAGAGCTGCAAGAGTGCCCGGACCACAAGCCGAGCACGTTTGAGAAAGGCAAGCCCCAGAGCATTCTAAGTCTCCCTATTCTCGCTAACTTAATTAGTATATTATGCTGGTTTTACTATGTTGCATTTAAGTGATAGGAATTACTTGATACCGTTCATGCATACTTACTCCTTGATATCACACCTTATTTATCTACCTTGTCCTATGTAGACAGGCTCGGAGTCTATGCTTAGCTTGCTTAGTACAGTAGAAGTCCGGTGATTTCCTGTCACCTGCAAGATATGGGTGGACACCTGTTTGATTAGCTGTCAATGCTAAGAGGGAAGCAACCAAGTGTGGGATTGAACTTGAGACTGGGCAGGGTCTTGTGGTGGGGTTGATCGTAGTGCCCCTGCTTGTGTCGGTTAAGGACCGATTGTTGACGGCCCTCTTATCATGTTGAACGCATGCCTCACACTTAGCTGGAAGGGTAAGTCGTTCCGATCGCGAAGCCTGAGCACTATCCGGGCCGGGAATCGGCCCGATGTACACGCTGTATTGGTGATGGTTGAGGAGAACGATGAGGGCGCGGCGCGCAACCTTGGTACACCTTGGATACCTCGGTCGCCGGAACGGTCCTCTGGTACGGGCGGTGCCTGTCGAACCCGCAAATTGGTCCTGGATAGTGCAATACGGTGATTTGTAGCTCACTTGATCAGTGAGTGTGGTTTGTGTGGGGAATAAACTCCCCAGCTGGTCAGAAATCGATTCGAATCGCCATCGCTCCTGGATAGTGAGCACTTGACATGAGCCCTGTCCTCGTAGTAAGGACTATGGAACACTTGGGTTATGATGATAAATGATTTATGAATGCTATGATGAGGTACCATCATATCGCCACACTTGTTTGGAATAGTACAGGTGCAAATCTAGATGATACGTAATAGTACCTAACCTGAGCTAACTAAAAGAAGAGGGAGTACTGTTAGGATGTACTTCTAGTTGAGTAGTGCTTTTACGCAAAAAGTCTCAGCTACCCCACTATACAGCCTTCATGATCCTTGAAGAGTCTTTATTTTTGGTTTATGACGGGTAAGTCTAGCTGAGTACATTCTCGTACTCAGGGTTCTATTCCCATGTTGATTTGCAGATGGGCAGATGTACTATGGTTATTGCATTCTCTGCTTGTACCCAGCAATAGGTGATGACTAGGCCAAGAGCGATGGTCACTCTACCTCCTCTTTTGCTTTTGTGGGAATGATCAACTATGGCACTGTATCAGACTAAATGTGTGTGTGACTATGAAGCTTTCGCTACTTGAGAACTTGGTTTGTAACAACTTTAAGTAACTCTGATGAATGTGATGAATGATGCGAACTGGATGTAATTGTGAATGGTGACCGCTGAACTTATTACGATCTTGGCTGTATGTATGATTTGTGGTTTGAAATCCCTCGAGATTTCACGGACTACCGGGATTATCTGGGCTTAAGCTCGATGGTTCGACTGTGCAAATGGTCACCCTTGGCTTAATCTCTTATAATTTGGGCGGTTCTGTTATAGACGCCAACCTTTGTATATCAAGATTAGCTCAACGAGATCTGCAATATTTGTTATAGACATATGCATTGACAACCGCCATTTTAAAGTTTTTATAAATAAAAAGGAAGAGGGGGTTGGAGATCTCAAATGTGGTGATGTTGGAGAGACCAATATATTGGGAAGATGTTTCATATGTGCATGGAGTAAACTAAGTGGCTATGAAATAAATTCCATGCTCATTGATGTTATCTTCGTCTCTAATCTAAATGTTCAGAGTTTCTCTTGGATTGGTCCCGTCTATGTCCTCTTCTATAGAAGGGTGAATCTCATATTCGAGGGGAGTTAAAGACTCAACATCTGAAATTGAGCCAAGGTCAGAATCCGTTAAGGCTTCTATCTTGTCCTTCCATTCTACACATTCCAGCCATTTCGAATTTGTGATCAAGACAATGGAGCTGATAGAATCTTCTATATGGCTTAGCTCTCCTTCTATGGCATTACTTAACATGTCATCCTCATGGTCTTTATGACTCCTATGGTATGATCATTTTGATGGATTGCTAGGATCATCATGAGACTAAAAAGGAGAGGGGTAAGAGGGGTCTCTAAGGTCAAGGATGGATTTATAATTTGTGAACATGGAAGGGGATCAGATAGAATTTTCTATATGGTTTAGCTCTCCTTCACTTGATATGTCATCCTCGACTTCTTCATAACAGGAACCAGGACATTCTCTAAGAGAACTATTATTGTAAGGATTTGAATTATCCCTGCTTGAAGGTCTCTTATGGAAATAGAAGTCTAAACCATCAGCATCTGAAAGATTTCAGGTCGGAATTCCTTCCTCCCTTGGAGAATTTTGGGGTATTGATGGTTTAGAATTGATAGCTAAAGTTTGGGATTGAAGTGGTTGTAATTTCACTATCAAAACTTCCACTTCTTGTCTAGGAACTGATTCTTTCTCTTTCTCAGGGATATAAATGCTAGGAGACTTTCCGCTCATTAAATCAATCAAATTCCAAGCTTCACTAGCTGACAGGTGGTGGAAAGATCCTCCAGAGGCCGCATGAAAGGTTTGCTTATTTTCCCTACTAAGGCCCTTAAAAAGTGAATTAGAAGAACTTCTTCTGGAATATAAAGCTTTGGGCAAGTGAGAGTAAGGTCAATAAAGCGGTCCCATGATTCACCAAGAGATTCTTCTTCTAATTGTCTAAAAGAAAGAATCTCGAGCCGAAGATCCGCCACTTTGGAGATTGGAAAATATTTAGAGAGAAAACTATTGTATAGCTCTTTCCAATCTCTATGAGCACTTCCTATGTTGAGTTTGTACCAATATCTAGCTTTTCCCGTTAAAGAGAACGGAAAGAGCTTCCATTAAGGGTCTCATCAGACATGCCTTCAATGCGAAGGAGGTCACAGACTCGATAAAACTCTCTTAGGTGTGTGTTTGGGTTTTCCTCACCTTCTCCTGAGAAAGGATGTTTTTGAAGAAATTCTATGTATTCCGGGCTTATCTCAAAACTAGATGTCATGATAGGCTTTGAAGATTTTGGTGGTTCGAGGTGTGTGCCCGTAGGTCTATGAAACTGATAGATAGACATGTTTGCATTCATGATAGACCAGAGATCAAGGATTAGATAAGAAAAATATATTATTATTTTTTTTATTTTTAGAAAAATGATTAAGCTATTTCGTAGTCAACTCAGCAACCGTTTCCCCGGCAACGGCGCCAAATAGCTTGTTGACACTTTGTAACACCACTTGAATACTAGGTTGTCATCCCCAGCATGGCACTAGAGTGTACTATGTTATTTATACGCACACAGATAAATCTACAAGTGCACGGATACTGTTGTAGCTTTTACCCGGTTAAAGGTTTTATCGTATCCATAGGGAAACGGGAGAACTGATCTATGCTCTAACTTAACCTAGATAGATAGGTAGGTGTAAATAGGAAAGATGGTAGAATTGAATAAGAGCAATATTAAAGGTAAGATAACAATGGGTGATAATATGGGAATAAAGAGTAGAGCAATCTAGGATATGGGCGATGGTAGGAGAATAGAGAGGATAACTATGGTTTCTCTACTTCAAAGGGGTATGTCTATGTCTGGGACGAACCACGTGATAAGATTACACCACAAAGGATGCTTATCCATAGGCCGATAAACCCTACCAGTCCTGCTAACGGGAGGTGGACTACAGAGAACCAACGTAGCTGTCACCCACGCGGCCTACCACACGATCCAGCTAGACAGGGGATATCCACAAGTAATCTAGGTCTAAGCACCATGCTTACACCTATACTACAACTCTCACCTATAGCGTCCTATAGATTAAAGTACTCAAAAGAGTTGTGAACTAGAACATACATGGATAGTAATTGCATAATGAAATAGAAGTAGATTACCAAAGTCATCCCATGAGCAATCTTGATTAGAGCTTGATCATGGCGAAGTACAACCAGAGGAAGAACCGTTAGGCCGGCCTCTCCTCCAATCCTCCCTCGCTCTCCATCTCGCTACTATCTAGATCTACTCTAGTTTAGAGATGAGAGGAGAGCTCTCATCTCCAAACCCTAGCTTTTGCTTTGTTTATGAATAATGAATAGGGATCAAGGGGGTGCCTCCTCCAGGGGCCAGGGGGCCTGCTTATATAGCCTCTCCAAATGAATGTGGGCTATCGGATCAAACCGACCTTAATCGCACGGTTTTCGTTAATCCCTTAGGTTGGTGGAGCATGATCCGCGAGGCGGAGCCTGATTGGTCCACATGATTGGGCTAGCGCCCTAGGGGGGAGGGTGGGCGCCCTGCCCCCGGGCCCGCTCGGCTTCGCGTTCGTTCCCGTGGCTTCTGGAGTCTTCTAGATGATAGAAAATTGCGCGGCACGTTAATATCTCTATGTAAACCCGACATGTGGTCCTTTCCTCCATATTTCCTGATGACCCCCTGCAAAAATAGACAAAGACCAAAACTTGTGGAATTCTGTCAGATAAAACCCTAAGTCTGGGTGTTGGTTGCATTTGGATCCTTTTATTTGTTTATTTGATAATTAAATTTGGTACTTAACACCGTCAACAGTGGTCCTTTGGAATTTCCTATAGAATTTGAGGAGGATATCTCATCTAATGATGAAAACACCTTAAATCATCCAATCCAACAAGGATCTCTAGCATCCTTGACTCCAAATCATTATCTTCACTATCCATCATATGATTTGGGTGTCCAAGAGTCCCTCAAATCAATATCATCCACCACCATAGGTCTTGATCCTCCATATGACCCTCCTTATCTATTTGACCATTCAAACCAAGGATACAATCCAAATCCTCTGGTTGATGTCAAAATGGAAGGAGAGTCGCCGTTGAAATGGATCCCCATCTTAATGGAGGATGAGGATGAAAATCCATTCCTAGAGTATCATAGATAGGAGATGATGTATGAAGACGTTTGGTTTATTGACATTCTTGAGGAATCATTTTTGGAGTTCAGTAAGGAGAATCAGGTGGACGAGCATATAAGTTATATTTTCGAAGAGCCACCTGATCCACAATTTTATGAGAAATTGCTAGAATCTTTCTTTCCTACTTTTACTAGCATTTACGAGAGTCGCAACCATCCTATGTCTCTCCTTCATTAACCCTTTGAAAGGATGGTTAATGATGCTTTTGTTTACCATAAGCATTCCAAAGCTCGTAATTGCCTAGGCACAAGTTTTTGCAGTCCAACTGCAAGGGTCGAGCTTATAACTTAAAACAAAGCACTACTAGGACATAACCCATTTATTTCCTTTCTTAGTTCATTTAGTGTCCATCGTAATAGTAGTTTAGTGCCTATCATAGTATTAGTAGTGTTTTCCCTTTTGAATAAAATGGTGCCAACCTAAATTGAGCTAGATTGTTGCACAGGCCAATGTGCTTGCACACCGATCAGGTTTGTAGTATCACCTTGCACTAGTGTTTGTAGTAGATTTCAAAATTATGACTCAAGACTGAGCAAGCAAGTCATGGGTGACATCAAGAAGAAGGAATTCAAAAAAAGACAAGATGCAAATGTGCAATTCAATAGTGAGAATAAGAAGCTTTAAATCGATCATGATCCATCCAAGGTCATCCTCAAGCTTCACGTGACAAAGGTAAAATTCCTAAGGTATGTGCTTAATGTTTCTTTATTACCCTCAATCTTATGAGCGTGAACATATGAATAATTGATTGAACTTGTTTAAGTTTTGCTAACATGGCAATGCTTAGATTTTTAGTCATGCTTTGTGTCTGTTCATAATCATAGCCTATGCTTTTAATTTCTTGTCACCTTGAGTAATAAAAATGTGCCAAAAGTTTTGTGCCTTTCATTTTTCTTTCCATTTGTGCTAATATGTTTTAGTTTGGTAGTATTGTATATACATACTTTTTAAGGCTTTTTAACTTAAGCATGGTGCTTAGGTTACATATGTGCTAAGAGTTTGGATTTGAAAGCTTGCACATATGCTAGAATAGGAAATATAGGAGTCAATTTCTACCAAATGATGCTAAGGTATAAAGAATGGACCTTTGAAGCATGATACCAATTGGAGTTGCCAATATACACCATCCTTAGCACCATTAGTAACTAGACATTCACAAAACTAGAACACCCCATGCGATCAACATTTAAATGATGTTCAAGTACCACTTGTGAAACAACTAAAAGTCTAGTTACACTACCCATGCATGCTAGTTCTTTATTTCATCAATGAAACCTACAACTAGGATACACCACACAAGCAAGGTATCATAGAGGTTAAATATCTTAGGCAAGTAATCTAGATTGAACCAATTTGGGAAAATGATCTCACTTTACATGGTTTCACACTAACCAATCTAAAATTTGAGCTCAACTTTTGTGGTCTTTGATGACAAAGGGGGAGAGAATTTCCCAAAAATTTGCTAAAAGGGGAGAAGTACAAAGATAGGGGAATAACATGATAAAAGAAGGAGATCAATCAAAATTTTGAAGCACACAAGTAGGGGGAGCAAGCTCATAAACTTGTATGTTGCATTTGAATGTGCATCACATATGTCTGCTTGCATTTGCATTAGCTTTAGAAGTTTTCTCTTCATTGCCTTGCTTGTGTGGTGTATGCTAGTTGTAAGTTTGATTAATGAAATGAAGAACTAGCATGCATAGATAGAATAACTAGACCTTTAGTTGTTTCACAAATGGTGCTAGAACCTTGTTTGTAATTGTTGACGGTCCTTAATGCACATATTTAACCATCAATTAATCATAGAAAAGGATCCAAATGCAACCAACACCTAGACTTAGGGTTTTATGTGACAGAATTCCACGAGTTTTGGTGTTTGTCTATTTCTGCAGGGGGTTATCAGGAAATATGGAGGAAAGGCCCACACGTCGGGTTTACATAGAGATATTAACGTGCTGCGCAATTTTCTATCATCTAGAAGACTCCAGAAGCCACGGGACCGAAGCGGAAGCCGAGAGGCCTCAGGGACAGGGCGCCCGCCCTAGTCCTGAGGGCGCCCGCCCTCCCCCCTGGACCAATCAGGGTGAAGTTCGGGGATCATGCTCCACCGACCTAATACTTCAAGGAAAACCACACGATCAATGTCGGTTTGATCCGACGGCCCAGATTCACTTGAAAGGACTATAAAACCAAACCCCTTGGCCCCTGGAGATCATACCTCTTCTACAGAATCAAAGTTAGGGTTTCAATTCTTCATCCAAGTAGAGAGGATCCCTCTAGTTCTTCTAGTTCTACCTCTAGTTCATCTAGATCTAGTTCTAGTTCATCTAGTTCTAGTTCTAGTTCCTCTAGTTCTAGTTCTAGTTAGTTCTAGTTGTAATCTAGAAAATAGGGAGAGAGAAGAGGAGAGCGGAGGAGGAGCCGGATCTGTCGGATCTTCCTCAACATTATACTTTTGCAGCATCTGGTTCATTCTTCATCGTTCTCCAGGTTCTTCAATTCATAATTCCTGAGTTCTCTAATTACTTTTATTTACATTCAAGTTATTTATTGGATTCCCGCTTGCATCAAGTGCTCTAGTCTTTATAACGCTAGAGTAGTAATTAATAGATTAGACGTGGTGTTTAGTCTTGCAATTACCTGGAATTGCACCCAATCCTACGGATTGTTGTGGTAGCCCTAGGGTAGTGATAGCCCTAACGGTCGACGTATTCCACCACGTTCGGATCGGTGTTTGTAGGACCGTAGTCAGACCTTCGTAGCCCCCTTCTCATCTCTTTCTATGGTTAGTGCTCTGATGTCCCGATATAGATAATCTTGAAGTAATTCTTGATTCTTAGATCAACTAGAGAACTCTCAGGAAACTTCCTCTCTTCCCACAAAAAATAATTATATATTTATCCTTGGGCGATCTTGGATCTTAATTAGTACACTCACGTTCCCTGTGGAAAATCGATACTCTGGAATACTCCCGGGTGAAGGCTACATCGGTATCCGTGCGCTTGCGGATTTTTCTGTTTGCGTTTAAAATACCCAACAAGCTTTCTGGCGCCGTTGCCGGGGAACGGTAGCTGTACTAGTTTCGAACCAAGTCGTCCGTGTATCCTTTTTCTTTTCCTTTTATACCACACTCACCTTACCATTTTCACCACACCACATGGATTTCACTCTAAGCATTAATTCGCATGGAATTTATTTCATAGCCACTTCATTTACTCCATGCTCATATGCAACATCTTCACAATCTATTGGTCTCTCCAACATCACCACATTCGAGATCTCCAACCCCCTCATCCTTTCTATTTATAAAAACTTTAAAAGGACGGTTGTCGATGCATATGTCTATAAGAAATATTGCAGATCTCGTTGAGTTGATCTTGATATAGGTCAGCGTTGGAGGGGAAACCACTTCGCCGACATAAATTGATGGTTTCCCAAGGACAAGCTTAGTGTCCTAAAACAAGCACTAATTAGATCATAACATGAGCTTTTAATTATTTGCAACATTACCTTGTGTGTTGAGCATATTAGGATAATTGTAAAAATATTCCTTCGGGTATTCTTGTCACTAACCTTTCCAGGATTGGAGCAAGAAGATCGGATGAATGACAAGCACAAGGTATGTCCAACCAATCATCATACAACATTGAATTAAATTCATCCAAACTTGAATTCTGCAAAAATTCAAGCTTGGGGGAGTACTTTACATAAAAACATCATTTGCCATATTGCTATGTTGGTTGTCCCTACCTTTGAGACATGCTCAATTTGTTAAATACTAATCACACTACTTCATCTCCACTTGAGTAGATCTCTATAAATGCTCTCATACCACCTTTATTTGCTTTAGTATATGTCTAGGTTTGGAGTAGTTTCATTTATCTCTTAATTAAGCATGGTGCTTAGTTTAGGAATGATGATCTTACTTCCAAGGGAGTTTAAATTAAGCATGGTGCTTAGGTTAAAATGCCCTCCTAAATCAAATTAGACATGGTGTCTAGGTTGATTTTTGAACCAATAGTATGCTATAGTAGATATTGGATATTTTGTTGGACTAACCCCTGCAGAAAAACTTTAAATATCGACCTGGGAAGTCCTGAGATAAACTCACATTGGAGACAAGGAGAGACACACATGAAGTTTAACAATTTACACAAGGAAGGCATACCTCACAAGAGATGATCGATGGGGGGTGCCACAAACATGATGCACAACCGCTAAGAAAGGAAAGCTTCCACAAGGTGATACTGTACCATCACTCTTCAAGTAAGGTAACATCTTAAGGTACTTGACTATCACTTCTATAAGCTTCTCCTTATTTTTGGCATTCACATGAGTAAAAGAGACAAACATGTAAGATTTACAACTCTAGATTAACCAACCTAATCGATTCAACATATTTAGTCCTTCCACCTTTGTGATCCCATACTCCTAATCATATAAGCTAAAATGTTGCACACTCAATCTTTGGAAGATATAAACAAAACATATATATAGATAGATTATCTTTCCATTAGGTTGAGCGATCTGATCTGACAAATGTTTTAAATGCTACATTCATGATCTTATTATCTATCAACTTTGTCTTGCTCACTATGCTTAAGGTTAGAGAGAACGAATACACTTTGGTTCTGTTGGTGATTTCCACCAACAGGGCCCATGCACTTGATCTCTGCCTTGTCTCTATGAGCAGGTACACTTCGAGCAAAATATGACGGACTTTTACAACTCCCAGACTCCACCAAGTGAAGAACCTAGATCTACGAGCACAAACACACTAGAGATACTGGACACTCAGGCAATCACTGCCCTGAGATGCTTGAGGACGTAACTACTGGAGTAACCCCGTTGTGGAAGTAATTACTGACCTTCTGCCGGTCAAGAGAGACAACCCAGGACGCCCCGTCATCCCGATCTCCATCGGCATGGTGGACTTCCTAGAAGCACTCTGCGACTTTGGCTCCAGCGTCAACCTTATGCTCCGGGTACTCTATGAAAAATTCTTTACACATCCTTTATCAGAAACAACCATGGGTTTGTAGCTTGCAGATCGTACACTAAGTTTCCCAAAAGGAATATTGAAGAACCTCTGCATACGAGTTGGTACCTTGTACGCCCCAGTAGACTTCATGGCGATAGAGACTGACACTGATGAGAGGGCACCCATCATTCTAGGGAGGTCATTCCTGAACACCTCAGGAGCGGTTATCCATGCTAGTGCTGCCAAGATCAGTTTCTACATCAAGGGGACGAAGGAGACGTTTTCCTTCAAGAACAAAACTGCACAAATCTCAGAGCAATCCTGACATGAACCAAGGAAAGGACCAACAGGAGGAACAGGAACAAGCAATTGTGGACTGAGTCAGCTAAGATGGTCACTGCAGCTCAAGGAGGTCAAGATTGTCAACTCAAGTCACCTTTCTTGATCAAGAAGAACGACCCTGGTGTCCCAAGCATCGAGTGCACAATCAATGGATATTCTTTTCAGAAGACACTCTACGACACCAGATCTAACGTCAATATAATGGCCGCAGTCACTTATCAGCTCCTGCATGGAACCATGTCCCTACAACCAACATACATTCAGGTCTAGATGGCAGATCAGACATTCTGAAAGATTGAAGGTTATTGACATGGGAGAAGACGAGTACGATCCACCCATCATCCTTGAGAGGCCGCTCCTCAGCACCGTTAAAGCAATCATCAACATTGGAACCGGAGAAGTCCACATGCACTTCCCCTCTGAGAAGGTACGCCGTTATTTTACTTACCTTAACTATATAGTTGAAGACTCTAAGCAGGTCAGGACAAGAAGAAGACGACGCAACCGCAACCAGAGGAGGCAAATCATCAAGGACGGATGGGCAGACTATGAAGGAGAAGTCGTAAGGTCTGAAGACATACAGCTTGAACAGAACTGTCCTGAGGAGACCGTAGCACCGAGTCAGGTGTGCAGAGAGAAGATAGTTATACATGAAGAGGAGGCACCGCCGGAACTACCTACTACGCCATCCAGCGAATCCTAGGACGACTGAGAAAACGGAGAGTCCCGTTCGGAGGACTTAAAAAAACACCAAACGCCTTGCCAAGAGGTAAACTTGGTAGCTATCTTTTCCCTTTCAATTATTTAAAATAGTTTGCTTAGTTAATCAGGTTCATGCTATCTTGAAAAGAAAATAAAAATGTTAAAAATAGTAAGCCCCATGTGAGTATGCTCATGGCATAAAACCCATAAGTACATTCACTGTGGTGGCGTAAAAATAAATATATATATTCCTGTCCTATAAAAATGAAAATATAAAAATAAATTTATGATCCTACTAAAGAGAGTAACATTTATTGAGGAGGCTCAACATGATAAAGGCTAGATATTTATGCTAACACTTAACTAGTTCCACAAAGCTTTGTTGTCTATTTGAGCTCCACAGAATTAAAGGATCAAAGAAGACTAGTAGACGGAGGACATCCTAATCAATGTCAGGGTGCTGCCGACATTCAAATACACCTCCGCCACCTGCTACATCAAAAGGAATTACGTCAAAATCCAGCTTGGGGTAGAGCACCTCCATTTATCCAGCTAAGTATTCTACTCACGTTTATATTTTACTCAAATAATAAAAAGATGCATAATCATAAAAACCCAAATAAAGATTTTGTGCTTATATATATATCTTTGCTTAGTTTGCTAAATAAATAAATAAATAAAAATTTGCTATGAACCCTTATGATAAGCTCTCACATGAAAAGATGAATAGTTGCTCTGCCATGACTAGTTCTCAAAATTGAAATCTCTCTCAAGTTTAGGCATCACTGTTATTAATTAAGATTTGCTCTAAACCTGAACTTGTGAGAAGAGTACTTGATCTGAAGTCTAAGTCGTTAACGGATATGATATGGGAAGGTTGAGCTGCTGTTTATCTGTTCCTAGAGATGCTATAATTCTGGAGAATTTTATCTTTGAAAATCTTTAAAATATCACATGATGAGTTCCTGTATGATGAGAGTTTAAATTCCTACCACAACCATATATACATGCTTGCTAGACTTTGAGCCACACATTTACTTTTTATTGCTTATGAGCATTGAGTGTGGTCAAGCTGTGTAGACCCTTAGGAGCTTGTCATGTGGTTAAAATCAAGATTCACTTGCACGTTCACTCATACATGCTGCTTCTACTCTGGAAGTACGCATCCACATACATCCACTCATTTCCATCTCCAAAACCATCCAAAAATATTCTACTCCTAATCTGGGAGAGAATAGCTAAAAACATTATCCTATTTCTGTTTTCCCCTGTGAAATAAATGCTCAAGTTATCTTGGTTACTACCACTTGCTATATTATTTCAGGAGATGAGTGCTCTAAAAAAAAGAAAAAAAAAGAGAAAAAAAAAGATACGAGGAAATAAAAAGGGTCAGGTGCCCGGAACCTCGAAAGAAAAGAAAAAAAAAGAAGTGAGACGAGAGGTAAAAATGGACAAGTGTCTGACAGTAGAATTAGGGGTACAAGTTACCCACCTGAGAGAAAAGAAAAAAGAAATATAGAGCATCTCATTCTCCTCAAAAAGTTTCAAAAGAGCAAGAAAGGTATGTATCCCCTCAAAAGAGCATAAGTAAAATTAGACTTTCACCATTGTTATCACCATCATTACCATGCATCATTCATTCGCCACACATGCACATCTTGATTTGACTTATTGACTTGTTCTTCTGGATCCAAGGTTTGACTATGCAATAAATGTCTTGTAAGTATGTATTAGCTGTCTCCCACCTATGAGCTCCAGATATCAAAAGCCTTATTAGAGTAGGGTGAGAGAGAAGGCAATGCCACTATGCCTTATACCACAAATACCACATACTTTGAGAGAAGGCATACACCATTACTGCCTTGGTAAGGATCCAGAAATACCACAAAAGAGAGACTAGAGAGAGTCATACAAGGAATCTCTGAGTTTTATTTGAAAATCTGCAAAAACTCCAGAGCTATAGTTAATCGAAGAACAAGAGACATGGTGCTTGACTAGACTGTTCTATCTTTTAACTACTCAAGACAGAAGTGACGGTTACAAGTCCCATGGTGAAAGGTAAATGAGTAAGTTTTAAGTCTTAACAGTTTACTCTAACCAGAGATGAGATCTTGTTTAAACGCATGTGTATCTTTAAGTTATGAAACCACTGCAGAAACTCTTGAGTTCATCTTTGCTCAGGGACGAGCAAAGGTTAAGCTTGGGGGAGCTTGTTGACGGTCCTTAATGCACATATTTAACCATCAATTAATCATAGAAAAGGATCCAAATGCAACCAACACCTAGACTTAGGGTTTTATCTGACAGAATTCCACGAGTTTTGGTGTTTGTCTATTTCTGCAGGGGGTTATTAGGAAATATGGAGGAAAGGCCCACACGTCGGGTTTACATAGATATATTAACGTGCTGCGCAATTTTCTATCATCTAGAAGACTCCAGAAGCCACGGGACCGAAGCGGAAGCCGAGAGGCCTCAGGGACAGGGCGCCCGCCCTAGTCCTGAGGGCGCCCGCCCTCCCCCCTGGACCAATCAGGGTGAAGTTCGGGGATCATGCTCCACCGACCTAATACTTCAAGGAAAACCACACGATCAATGTCGGTTTGATCCGACGGCCCAGATTCACTTGAAGGGACTATAAAACCAAACCCCCTAGCCCCTGGAGATCATACCTCTTCTACAGAATCAAAGTTAGGGTTTCAATTCTTCATCCAAGTAGAGAGGATCCCTCTAGTTCTTCTAGTTCTACCTCTAGTTCATCTAGATCTAGTTCTAGTTCATCTAGTTCTAGTTCTAGTTTCGCTAGTTCTAGTTCTAGTTAGTTCTAGTTGTAATCTAGAAAATAGGGAGAGAGAAGAGGAGAGCGGAGGAGGACCCGGATCTGTCGGATCTTCCTCAACATTATACTTTTGCAGCATCTGGTTCGTTCTTCATCGTTCTCCAGGTTCTTCAATTCATAATTCCTGAGTTCTCTAATTACTTTTATTTACATTCAAGTTATTTATTGGATTCCCGCTTGCATCAAGTGCTCTAGTCTTTATAACGCTAGAGTAGTAATTAATAGATTAGACGTGGTGTTTAGTCTTGCAATTACCTGGAATTGCACCCAATCCTACGGATTGTTGTGGTAGCCCTAGGGTAGTGACAGCCCTAACGGTCGACGTATTCCACCACGTTCGGATCGGTGTTTGTAGGACCGTAGTCAGACCTTCCTAGCCCCCTTCTCATCTCTTTCTGTGGTTAGTGCTCTGATGTCCCGATATAGATAATCTTGAAGTAATTCTTGATTCTTAGATCAACTAGAGAACTCTCAGGAAACTTCCTCTCTTCCCACAAAAAAATATAGTTATCCTTGGGCGATCTTGGATCTTAATTAGTACACTCACGTTCCCTGTGGAAAATCGATACTCTGGAATACTCCCGGGTGAAGGCTACATCGGTATCCGTGCGCTTGCGGATTTTTCTGTTTGCGTTTAAAATACCCAACAGTAATGTTGATCTCACGCGGTGTTCTAGTTTTGTGAATGTCTAGTTACTAATGGTGCTAAGGATGGTATACATTGGCAACTCCGATTAGTATCATGCTTCAAATGTCCATTCTTTACACCTTAGCATCATTTGGTAGAAATTGACTCCTATATTTCCTATTCAAGCATATGTGCGAGCTTTCAAATCCAAACTCTTAGCAAATATGTAGGGGGAGCAATTGCTACCAATTTGGGTTTATGAAATTTGTCCATAACCTTTGCACATGGTAAAATGCTTGGGCAAGCAACATGCATACAGGAAAATTTTATTGAAAATCTTTGTAAAAGGGTTGTCATGAATTACCATAAAGGGGGAGATTGAAAGTCCTAGTTTGGTTTTGGATAATTGATGAAACCCTAGTACTAACCTCTATACTAACTGTGTGTAGACTTAATGAGGTTGGTACATGCCAAGTGGTGGAGCAAGTGATGATCATAGTGATGATGGTGATGATCACAAGATGATCAAGTGCTCAACTTGGAAAAGAAGAAAGAGAAAAACAAAACCCTATGGAGATCAAGGAAAAGGTATTGCTTAGGGTTTTGGTTTTGGTGATCAAGACACCATAGAGGGTGCGATCACATTTACGATAGATAGCCATACTATAAAGAGGGGAATTCTTTGGCTAAGCAGTTATCGAGTGCCACTAGGTGTCACTGTTCATGTGCATACTTTTAGATCCTAGTGAGGTAAGTTAACTCCTTCAAAGAAAATGATTGTGAAAATGCTAACACACGTGCACATGTTGGTTTACACTTTGTGGTGTTGGCACACTTTGAGAAGGAGGTGGAGTTTGAAGGGATTTGACGCTTTTGAGAAAATGAAATGCATATTCTCCATTGCACTGTTGGTGAGAAACACTCACCACACGCTGACCCAGAGGCACCGGACGCAGTGCCTGCGCATCCGGTGTGCTGTCTGCTTCTAGTGGTGTTAGGGTTATGCACCGGATGCGGGCTAGACCCTGTGTGTGCGTCCGGTGTGGCCTGACTTCAATAGAAAATTTGACTGAGAGCACCAGACGCTCTGGAGCGCGTCCAGTGGTGTGGGTCTATTGACCCCACGCGTTTGTAGACCTCTCTGCACACCTGATCAGTCTTCACCGGATGCGTCCGGTGCGAACTTGAGCGCGCCCGGTGGTTTGCAGGTGACCGTTAGAGTTCGACGCGTGAGATTCAAAGAGCTAACATGTGGCTGCTTTTGGAGCACCAGACGCTCTGTTCCAGCATCCGGTGCCTCACCTGTAGCGAGTCCGGTGCCCCGTATTTTGCCCGGTGAAAGATCCAACGGCTCTATTTGTTTGAGGGGCTTGTAAATACGTGTTGGCCGGCTTGAGGCTCACTCTCTTGGCATTCTAGTATACTTGACATCCTTGTGAGCCTAAGCAAACACCTCCCACTCATCTCCTTCATAGATTAAACATCTTTATGAGATTGGGAGTGATTCCAAGTGCATTTGCTTGAGTCATTGCATCTAGTGGCACTTAGGGATTGTTTTGGCTACAGTTTTCTTGTTACTCTTGGTGGTTGCCGCCACCTAGACGACTTGGAGCAGCAGAGGAGCATTGGCATGAGTTGGTGATTGTTCGTGGCCATCTCCCGGTGATTGTGGCGGGTTTGTACCTTCCCCGGTAGAGAGCCAAAAGGTAACTCTAGTGATGTGCTTGTGTCATTGAGCTACCTCACTTGTGGGTAGGTTCTTGCAGTGTCCTAGTGAGGATGAGGTTTGTGCTACACCTCTTATCCACCGAACCACCAAGTGTTGGTCGACACAACAGGGACGTAGTGTGCCGGCAAGCACGTGAACCTCAGGAGAAATATCAGTGTCTCAATTGTGTTTGATTGGCATTCTCCCAGTGCTTGATTATTTATATTGGTGATTGGTTCATCCCCTACACGGCGGTATAAAATTCTCATCCTATCCTTTACTTACCGCAAAGTAGTGTAATTAGTTTAGTTTCTTATTATGCCTTGTGTAGTATAGTTCACTAGTGTAGCTTGTAGTGACATAGCTCTTGTGTGCCTAGTGATCATATTAATTAGAATTGTTGGATAGGTTGCTTGCAAACACCCCTTTAGAGCTAGAGCAAAAAGCTTTGCTTTGTCATTTACTAACCTCTTGCTCTAGTGAGTTTGTAGAATTTTTAAATAGGCTATTCAACCCCCCTCTAGCCATATTAGGACCTTTCAGTATGTTCAATTCATTCCTTAGCTTGCAAAACCTCTTCTCATCAAGTGGCTTGGTGAATATATCGGCAAGTTGATTATCGGTGCCTATGGTCTCAATGCATATGTCCCCTTTTTGTTGGTGATGTCTTATGAAATGATGGCGAACATCTATGTGCGTTGTTCTTGACGTTGAACCAGATTGTTAGTGAGCTTCACGTCACTTTCATTGTCACATAGCAATGGCACATGCTTGAAGTTGATTCAAAAGTCTTTCAAGGTTGCCTTCATCCATAGGATTTGTACACAACAACTACCAGCCGCAATGTACTCTACTTCAATGGTTGATAGTGCAATACTATTTTGCTTCTTAGATGACCATGAGACAAGTGGTCTTCCCAATAGTTGACATGTGCCTGATGTGCTTCTTGTTTCAACTTTGCATCTCGCATAGTCCAATTCAGAATATCCAATAAGTTCAAACTTTGCACCTTTTGGATACCATAAACCAACATTTTGTGTATGTTTCAAGTACCTCAATATTCTGTTGCCTTCAAATGACTTTCTCTTGGTGAGGCTTGAAATATTGCACACATGCACACACTAAACATGATATCTGATCTAGATGCGATCACATAGAGTAGGCTTTCAATCATAGACCAGTATATCTTTTGATCCACGGTATGGCCACTCAAATCATAGTCCAAGCTACCATTTGTTCCCATTGGTGTACTAATGGACTTTGCATCTTCCATGCCAAACTTCTTGAGCATGTCCTTGATGTACTTTCCTTGACTCACAAATGTGCCACTCTTCAGTTGTTTGCTTTGAAGACCAAAGAAGTAACTAAGCTCTGCAAGCATAGACATCTCGAACTCTTTTGACATTATATTTGCAAACTCTTCACAATAATCTTGATTAGTTGATCCAAATATGATATCATCAACATAGATTTGCAACACACAAGTCTTTGCCAATCTTCTTGGTGAAGAGGGTAGTATCAACCTTATCCATAGCAAATGTTGACCTTCCTTATGTATCAAATTTAATTATCAAATAAACAATGAAAAGGATCCAAATGAAATCAACATGTAGACTTAGGGTTTTATCTGACAGAATTCCATGAGTTTTGGTGTTTGTCTATTTCTGCAGGGGGTTATCAGGAAATATGGAAGAAAGGCCCACACATCGGGATTACATAGAGATATTAACATGCCGTGCAATTATCTTACATTTAGAAGACTCCAGAAGCCAAGGGAAGGAAGCGGAGGCCGAACGGGGCCAGAGGCAGGGCGCCCGCCCTGACTTGGAGCCCAATCAGGACTCTTTCTCTCGGGAGATCTCCACCGACCTAAAGGATCAAGAATAACCATTCAATCAATGTCGGTTTGATCTGACGGCCCACGTTCACTTGAGGGGACTACATAACCAGACCCCCTGGCCCCTGGAGGAGGCACCCCTTGATCATTATTCATTATTAATAGACAGAGCAAAAGCTAGGGTTTAGAGATGAGAGCTCTCCTCTCTTCTCTAAACTAGAGTGGATCTAGATAGTAGCAAGATGGAGAGCGAAGGAGGATTAGAGGAGAGGCAGGCTTGTCGGTTCTTCCTCTGGTTGTACTTCGTCATGATCAAGCTCTAATCAAGCTTGCTCATGGGATGACTATGGTAATCTACTTCTAATTCATTATGCAATTTCTAATTATGTATGTTCTGGTTCACAACTCTTTTGAGTACTTCTAATCTATAGGACGCTATAGGTGAGAGTTGTAGTATAGGTGTAAGCGAGGTGCTTAGATCTAGATTACTTGTGGATATCCCCTGTCTAGCTGGATCGTGTGGTAGGCCGCGTAGGTGACAGTTACGTTGGTCCTCTGTAGTCCACCTCTCGTTAGCAGGATGGGTAGGGTTTATCGGCCTAAGGATAAGCATCCTTTGTGATGTACTCTTATCACGTGGTTCGTCCCAGACATAGACATACCCCTTTGAAGTAGAGAAACCATAGTTATTCTCTCTATTCTCCTACCATCGCCCATATACTAGAATTGCTCTATTCTCTATTCCAATATTATCACTCACTGTTATCTTACCTTTAATATTGTTCTTATTCGATTCTACCATTTTTCCTATTTACACCTATATACTTATCTTGGTTAAGTTAGAGCATAGATCAGTTCTCCCATTTCCCTGTGGATACGATAAAACCTTTAACCGGGTAAAAGCTATAACGGTATCCGTGCGCTTGCGGATTATCTGTGTGCGTATAAATACCATAGTACACTCTAGTGACATGCTGGGGATGACAACCTAGTATTCAAGTGGTGTTAACAAGTGTCAACAAGCATTTTTGGCACCGTTGCCGGGGAAACGGTTGCTGAGTTGACTACGAACTAGCTTAATCATTTTCTAAAAAAAAATAAAAAAAATTTCCTTTTATCCTTTGCCTCATCTCTGCTAATCTTTCTTCTTATCTAATCCTTGATCTCTGGTCTATCATGAATTCAAACATGTCTATCTATGAATTTCATAGACCTACGGGCACACATCTCGAACCACCAAAATCTTCAAAGCCTATCATAGCATCTAGTTTTGAGATAGACCCCGAATACATAGAATTTGTTCAAAAACAACCTTTCTCAGGAGATGGTGAGGAAAACCCATACACACACCTAAGAGAGTTTTATCAAGTCTGTGACCTCCTTCGCATAGAAGGAATGTCCGATGAGACCCTCAAATGGAAGCTCTTTCCGTTCTCTTTAACGGAAAATGCTAGACATTGGTACAAACTCAAAGTAGGGAGTGTTCATGGAGATTGGAAGGAGTTATATAGTAGTTTTGTTTCTAAATATTTTCCAATCTCCAAAGTGGCGGAACTTCGGCGTGAGATTATTTCTTTTAGACAACTGGAAGAAGAATCTCTTAGGAAATCATGGGACCGCTTTATTAACCTTACTCTCACTGGCCCAAAGCTCTCTATTCCAGAAGAAGTTCTTCTAATTCACTTTTTTGAGGGCCTTAGTAGGAAAAATAAGCAAACCCTTCATGCGGCCTCTAGAGGATCTTTCCATCACCTATCCGCTAGTGAAGCTTGGAATTTGATTCATTTAATGAGCGGAAAGTCTCCTAGCTTTTATATCCCTGAGAAAGAGACAGAACCAGTTCCTAGACAAGAAGAAGAAGTTTCGATAGCCAGATCAGAACCACTTCAATTCCAAACTTTAGCTATCGATCCTAAACCATCAATACCCCAAAATTTTCCAAGGGAGGAAGGAATTCCAACCTTAAATCTTTCAGATGATGATGGTTTAGTCTTCTGGTTCCATAAGAGACCTTCAAGCAGGGATAATTCAAATCCTCACAATAATGGTTCTCCTAGAGAATGTCTTGGTTCCTGTTATGAAGAAGTCGAGGATGACATATCAAGTGAAGGAGAGCTAAGCCATATTGAAAATTCTAACTCCTCCCCTTTCCTGATCACAAGTTCTAAATGGATAGAATGTGTAGAATGGATGGATAAGGAAGAAGCCCTAATGGGTTCTGACCTTGGCTCAATTTCAAATGGTGAGTTCTTGACTCCCTTTGAAGATGGGATTCATCCAACTATAGAAGAGGACATAAGTGAGACCAATCCAAGAGAAACTATGAACATTCAGATTGGAGACGAAGATAACATTAATGAGCATGGAATTTATTTCATAGCCACTTTGTTTACTCCATGCTCATATGCAACATCTTCCCAATCTATTGGTCTCTCCAACATCACCACATTTGTGATCTCCAACCCCCTCTTCCTTTCTATTTATAAAACTTTAAAAGGGCGGTTGTCGATGCATATGTCTATAATAAATATTGCAGATCTCGTTGAGTTGATCTTGATTTAGGTCAGCGTTGGAAGGGAAACCACTTCGCCGACATAAATTGATGATTTCCCAAGGACAAGCTTAGTGTCCTAAAATAAGCACTGATCAAATCGTAACATGAGTTTTTAATTGCAACATTACCTTGTGTATTGAGCATATAAGGATAATTGTAAAAATATTCCTTTGGGTATTCTTGTCACTAACCTTTACAGGATTGGAGCAAGAAGATCGGATGAATGACAAGCACAAGGTATGTCCAACCAATCATCATACAACATTGAATTAAATTCATCCAAACTTGAATTCTGCAAAATTCAAGCTTGGGGGAGTACTTTACATAAAAACATCCTTTGCCATGTGGCTATGTTGGTTGTCCCTACCTTTAAGACATGCTCAATTTGTTAAATACTAATGACACTACTTCATCTCCACTTGAGTAGATCTCTATAAATGCTGTCATGCTACCTTTGTCTATTTACTAGTAAGTGTTAGTTTGGAAGTACTGCACATACTTCTATTGGCTTTTAAATTAAGCATAGTGCTTAGGTTAAACAGCCTTCCTTAATCTGATTAGACATGGAGTCTAGTTCGGTTATTGAACTAAAAACTTCTTGTGTAGACATTGGTATATTTTTGTCGGACTAACCCCTGCAGAAAAAAAAAACTTTCAATATCGATTTGGGAAGTCAGGAGATAAACTCACATCAGAGACGAAGAGAGTGACACATGAAGTTTAACAATTTGCACAAGAAGGACATAGCTCATTCATCATAGAGTGATGATCCATGGAGGGTGCCACAAACATGATGCACAACCGCTAAGAAAGGAAAGCTTCCACAAGGTGATATTGTACCATCACTCTTCAAGCAAGTTAACATCTTAAGGTACTTGACTATCACTTTTATAAGCTTCTCCTTGGTTCTGGCGTTCATATAAATAAAAGAGACAAACATGTATGATTTACAACTCTAGATTAACCAACCCAACTGATTCAACATGTTTAGTCCTTTAATCCTTGTTCTTAGTACTACCTCTATGATCCCACATTCCTAATCATATGAGCTAAAAAGTTACACATTCAATCATTGAGAGATATAAAGAAAAAGACATATACATAGATAGATTATCTTTCCATAAGGTTGAGCGATCTGATCTGACAAATGTTATAAGTGCTACACTCATGAACTTTTCATCCATCAACTTTGTCTTGCTCACTATGCTTAGGGTTAGAGAAGAACAAATACACTTTAGGTTCTGTTGGTGTTTTCCACCAACAGGACCCATGCACTTGATCTCTGCCTTGTCTCTATGAGCTGGTACACTTTGAGCAAAACACGGAGGAGTTTTATAACTCTCAGACTCTACCAAGTGAAGGACCTGGATCTACGAGCACAAACACACTGAGCAGGTTACTGCCAACGCCGCACTTCGAACTGCTGGGCAAACGAAGAACATGGGTGACACCGTATAAAGAGGTGCATACGTCAAGGTCCGCACCTGAATCAAATGACGCACCTGAAGAATGAACACGGTGAGAAGTCTTGTTAAGAAGAATTAAAACACTGAACCCTCGCCGAAAGGTAAGATCGGTAGTTATCCATATTTATCCTTTCTGCATTCCCTTTTCCCTTTAATTATTTACTTTCCTTAAATAGATTATTAGTTAATCATGCTATCTTGAAAAGAAAATAAAAATGTTAAAAAATACTAAGCCCCATGTGTGTATACGAGTGGCATAAAACCCATAAGTACCTTCACTGTGGTGGCATAAAAATAAAATAAATATTTCTTTTCTGCTTTATAAAATAAAAATATAAAAACAGAGAGTAATATTTATTGAGGAAGCTCAACATGATGAAGGCTAGATATTTATGCTAACACTTAATTAGTTCCACAAGCTTTGTTGTCTATTTGAGCTCCACAGAATTTAAGAATCAAGAAGACTAGCAGACGGAGGACATTCTAATCGCTGTCAGAATGCTGCTGACTTTCAAATACACCTCTGCCACCTGCTAGCTACATCAAGAGAAATTACGTCAAAATTCAGCTTGGGGGAGAGCACCCCCATTTATCTCGCTAAGTATTTCTACCTATCTTAATACTTATATTATATTACAATATTAAAATACATAAACTATGAAAAACCAAATAAAGATTTTGTGCTTATATATATATATCTTTTGCTTAGTGTGTTTAATAAATAAAGTGGCTATGCTAATCTGAATCTTAATAATAAAACTCTAGCATGGATATGATGAATAGTTGCTCTACCTAATTTGCAAATTTGAAGTTCTCTCTCAAGTTTAGACATAACTGTTATAATTTAAAGCTTGCTCTAGATCTAAACTTGTGGGATGAAACCTTGATCTGAAATCTAAGTTGTTAACGGAAGGCTGAGCTGCTGTTTATCTCTTCCTAGAGATGCTAGAATTCTGGAGAATTTTATCTTTGAAAAATCTTTAAAATATTGCATGATGAGTTCCTGTATGATGAAAGTTTAAATTCCTACCACAGCCATATATACATGCTTGCTAGACTTTGAGCCACACATTTACTATTTACTGCTTATGAGCATTGAGTGTGGTCAGGCTGTGTAGACCCCTAGGAGCTTGTCATGTGGTTAAATCAAGATTTCACTTGCACATTCACTCATATATGCTACTTCTACTCCAGAAGTACCATCCACATATATCCACTCATTTCCATCTCCAGAACCACCCAAAATATTCTACTCCTAATTCGGGAGAGAATAACCAAAAATATTTCTGTTTTTCCTTGTGAAATAAATGCTCAAGTTATCTTGTTACTACCACTTGCTATATTATCTCATAAAATGAGTTCTCTAAAAAAAGAAGAGAAAAAAATATACGAGGAAATAAAAAGGGGCAAGTGCCCGGAACCTCGAAAGAAAAGAAAAAGAGTGAGACGAGAGGTAAAAATGGACAAGTGTCAGACAGTAGAATTAGGGGTACAGGATATCCACCTGAGAGGAAAGAAAAAATGAAAGATAGAGCATCTCATTCTCCTCATAAAGTTTCAAAAAGCAAGGAAGGTATGTATCCCCTCAAAAGAGCAAAAGTAGAATTAGACTTCCACCATTGTTATCACCATCATAACCATACACCATTCATTTGCCACACATACACATCTTGATTTGACTTATTGACTTGTTTCTCTGGATCCATGGTTTGACTATGCAATAAATGTCTTGTAAGTATGTATTAGCTGTCTCCCACCTATGAGCTCCAGATATTAAAGCCTTATTAGAGTAGGGTGAGAGAGAAGGCAATGTCACTATGCCTTATACCACAAATACCACATATCTTGAGAGAAGGCATATACCATCACTGCCTTGGTAAGGATCCAGAAATACCACAAAAGAGAGATTTAGAGAGTCATACAAGGAATCTCTGAGTTTTATTTGAAAATCTGCAAAAACTCCCGAGCTATAGCTAATCAAGAATAAGAGACATGGCACTTGGCTAGACTGTTCTATCTTTTAACTACTCAAGACAGAAGTGACGGTTACAAGTCCCATGGTGAAAGGTAAAGTAAGTAAGTTTTAGTTCTTGACAGTTTACTCTAACTCAGAGATGAGATCTTATTTAAAAGCATGTGTACCGTCAAATTTTTAAGATATTGCAACAACTTCTGATCCATTGCTGAGTCTATCCTTGCTCAGGGACGAGCAAGAGGTAAGCTTGGGGGAGTTTGTTGACGGTCCTTATGTATCAAATTTAATTATCAAATAAACAAAAAAAAGGATCCAAATGAAATCAACATCTAGACTTAGGGTTTTATCTCACAGAATTCCATGAGTTTTGGTGTTTGTCTATTTCTGCAGGGGGTTATCAGGAAATACGAAAGAAAGTCCCACACGTCGGGATTACATAGAGATATTAACGTGCCGTGCAATTATCTTACATCTAAAAGACTCTAGAAGCCAAGGGAATGAAGCGGAGGCCGAACGGGGCCAGAGGCAGGGCGCCCGCCCTCCTGCCCTGGGCGCCCACCCTGACTTGGAGCCCAATCAGGACTCTTTCTCTCGGGAGATCTCCACCAACCTAAAGGATCAAGAATAACCGTTCAATCAATGTCGGTTTGATCCCACAGCCCACGTTCACTTGAGGGGACTATATAACCAGACCCCCTGGCCCCTGGAGGAGGCACCCCTTGATCATTATTCATTATTCATAGACAGAGCAAAAGCTAGGGTTTAGAGATGAGAGCTCTCCTCTCTTCTCTAAACTAGAGTAGATCTAGATAGTAGCAAGATGGAGAGCGAAGGAGGATTAGAGGAGAGGTCGGCCTGTCGGTTCTTCCTCCGGTTGTACTTCATCATGATCAAGCTCTAATCAAGCTTGCTCATGGGATGACTCTGGTAATCTACTTCTAATTCATTATGCAATTACTAATTATGTATGTTCTGGTTCACAACTCTTTTGAGTACTTCTAATCTATAGGACGCTATAGGTGAGAGTTGTAGTATAGGTGTAGGCGTGGTGCTTAGATCTAGATTACTTGTGGATATCCCCTGTCTAGCTGGATCGTGTGATAGGCCGCGTAGGTAACAGTTACGTTGGTCCTCTGTAGTCCACCTCTCGTTAGTAGGATGGGTAGGGTTTATCGGCCTAAGGATAAGCATCCTTTGTGGTGTACTCTGTTGACGGTCCTTAAGTATCAAATTTAATTATCAAATAAATAAAGAAAAGGATCCAAATGAAATCAACATCTAGACTTAGGGTTTTATCTGATAGAATTCCACGAGTTTCGGTGTTTGTCTATTTCTGCAGGGGGTTATCAGGAAATACGGAAGAAAGGCCCACACATTGGGATTACATAGAGATATTAACAAGCCGCGCAATTATCTTACAACTAGAAGACTCCAGAAGCCACGAGACCGAAGCGGAGACGAAACGGGGCCAGAGGCAGGGCGCCCGCCCTGTTCCCCTGGGCGCCCGCCCCCTCCCTGAGTCCAATCAGGACTCTGCTTCGTGGGAGATCTCCACCGACCTAAAGGATGAATCTAAACCATACAATCTATGTCGGTTTGATCCAACGGCCCATATTCACTTGAAGGGACTATAAAACCAGACCCCCCTGGCCCCTAGAGGAGAGAGCCTCTCAACCCTAATTCATTATTCTCAAGGGAGAAGAAGCCCCTGATCAAGATTAGAGCCAACACATCAATTAGACATCTAGATTAGCATAGCTACATAGGATTAGAACTAGAAGGAGTCAATCTTCGATTGGTTTCCGGATCTGTCAAGAGGATTCTTGGTAATTCTCTAATTGTGCTTCTAATTGCTTTCTAATTATCTTTGTTCTTCAATATTATGAATATGACTTTGTTCTACTTCAATATATTGCTTATGACTTTGCTCTACTTGTTTATATTCAAGATTATATTGTTCCTATTTATCATAGTTATGTACTTGGCTTAGTTAGATTGGATCTATATACATGCTTAGGATCGTATAGCGTTTATCCATCGGATCCATGGGTAAATGATAGATATTGTGTAGGCGTGGTGCTTATACCGTATTTATCTGCGATTGTACCCAATATGCCAGATCGTGGGGTAGTTCGTGATAGTGACAGCTTCATTGATTCTTATATAGTCCCCCTCTCGTGTATTGGGCTGGCAGAGCAACATTATTACAGGGGAGTGATTGATATGTTTCTCATATTCCTTGCTAATATCACTATGCATGGGCGTAGTCTTGTCTCACAATGATTGCTAAGTGTGCTTGCACTAATTATGATAATGCTAGACTATATAGTTGAGAATAACTTAGGAAATATTCTTGTAGTTCGTTCTAATTCCATGCTAATGACTTTCTAGAGTATCTAATTGAGGTGCTTATCATATTTATATGTGGCTGATCATATTAATTATCCTTGTCACTATTCATTACTTCATATATCTTTTATGTGACACTTACCCCTGTATGAAAGAGTTAGATAAATGTTCTCAATTATACATGCAATGATAGATACTCAATCTCAAATTCTATTCTGTAATCAATATTGATGATTGCTAATCCCTTCTCAGTGGTAAAAATATAAATAACGATACCTGGAATACTTCCCGATTAAAATGCTACATCGGTATTAATCTGTGCGCTTGCAGATCCCATTCATTATTTATTTAGAAGAGCAGTTGCATATTTCAATACCGCGTCTCTCATATCATGCTGGGGATGACAACTTGGCTTAAGTGGTGTGAGGGATAGGTTTGGCATTTTTGGCACCGTTACTAGAATTAGGAATTGTCTACTTTTGGTAATGATGTTAAGAATAGCCAACATACTCTTATCACGTGGTTCGTCCTAGACATAGACATACCCCTTTGAAGTAGAGAAACCATAGTTGTTCTCTCTATTCTGCTACCATCGCCCATATACTAGAATTGCTCTATTCTCTATTCCCATATTATCACTCACTGTTATCTTACCTTTAATATTGTTCTTATTCGATTCTACCATCTTTCCTATTTACACCTATATACTTATCTTGGTTAAGTTAGAGCGTAGATCAGTTCTCCCGTTTCCCTGTGGATACGATAAAACCTTTAACCGGGTAAAAGCTATAACGGTATCCGTGTGCTTGCGGATTATCTGTGTGCGTATAAATACCATAGTACACTCTAGTGCCATGCTGGGGATGACAACCTAGTATTCAAGTGGTGTTAGCAAGTGTCAACAGCAAACCCCTTAGAGAGCAAGAAATCTCTAAGTCTCTCATACCATGCTTTAGGTGCTTGTTTCAATCCATACAATGCATTTCTTAGCTTGAATACATGGTTGGCTTGCTTGTAATCTTCAAAACCAGGAGGTTGCTCAATATGTACTTCTTCATTGATGTAGCCATTGAGAAATGCACTCTTTACATCCATTTTATATAACTTGATATTGTGCGCACATGCATAAGCCAACAAGATCCTAATTGCTTCCAATCTAGCAACCGAGGCATAAGTTTCACCAAAGTCAAGACCCTCTATTTGAGTGTACCCTTGAGCCACTAGTCTTGCTTTGATCCTTACTACTATTCCATCTTGATCTTTTTTGTTGCGAAAGACCCATCTAGTACCAATGACATTGTGATCACTATGTCTCTCAACTAATTCCCATACTTGATTTCTTTTGAAATAGTTAAGCTCTTCATGCATAGCATTAACACAATCAACATCTCTCAAAGCTTCATATATCTTTTTTGGCTCAATCTGAGACACAAAAGAGAAATGCTCATAAAATGAAGCTAATCTTGATCTAGTTTGCACTCCTCTTTGAATGTCACCAATGATATGATCCAATGGATGATCTCTTGCACCATTGCTTGGTTGGAGTATTTGCACTTGATTGCTTGCACTTGGTTGATCACTTGATTGAGATGGGGTAATAGCTTCTTATTGTTGATCTTGCCCTTGAGATGATGAACTCGCTTGATTTTGTTCATTAGAACCACTAGCTTGCACAATGGGATGATTTGACACTTGCTGTTTGTCATCTTGAAGATCAGTTACCTCTCTTAGCCTAATATCACCAATTTCCATTCTCTTCATTGCATCGGCCAATTGTGGGCCTCCCACATCATCCAAGTTATTTTCTTCATCTTGAGAACCTTGAGTTACATCAAATTCGACATCATGCACTTCCTCAAGTTGACCCCTTCCTAAATTCCATACTCGACATGCTTTGCTTGAAGTGGAGTAACCAAGCAAGAAGCCTTCATCAACTTTCTTGTCAAACTTGCTCAATCTAGTGCCCTTTCTCAATATGTACCATTTGCACCCAAATACTATAAAGTATGATATGTTGGGCTTTCTTGCATTCAATATCTCATAAGGTGTCTTCTCTAGGAATGGATGACAATAGAGTCTATTGCCATAGAAGCATGTCGTGCTGATTGCTTCAGCACAAAATGAGTGACTCACACTTTACTCATTTAGCATTGATCTTGCCATATCAATCAGAGTTCTATTTTTCCTTTCGACTAACCCATTGGATTGTGGTGTATACTTGGCCGAGAATTGATGCTTGATTCCTAACTCATCACATAGCTCATCAACTCTTGTATTCTTGAATTCACTTCTATTGTCACTTCTCACTTTCTTGATGGTAGTCTCATACTCATTTTGCATTCTCTTGATGATTAACTTGAAAAATGTCATATGCATCACTCTTGTCACTAAGAAATGCCACCCAAGTGTATCTAGTGAAATCATTCACAATCACAAATGCATATTTGTGGCCTCCAATGCTAGTGTATAATTTTGGCCCAAACAAATCCATATGCAACAACTCAAATAGGTTACAAGTACTCATGATGCTCTTCTTTAGATGAGTGTTGCCAACTTGCTTTCTGGCTTGACATGCACTACAAAGCTTATCCTTCTCAAATGTGACATCCTTCAAGCCTCTAACTAGATCATACATCACTAACTTGTTGAGTTTCTTCATTCCAACATGACCAATTCTTCTATGCCATAGCCAACACATACTTGATTTGGAGAGCAAGCATTTTAACAATTGAGCTTCGCTCGTGTTGAAATCAACAAGATAGAGATTGCCATATCTAAATCCTTGAAAGCAACATTTGATCCATCAACACTAACCACCTCAAAATCATCAACACCAAATATACACTTGTAGCCAAGATCACACAATTGAGCAATTGATAGCAAGTTGAAGTTCAAGCTCTCTATCAGCATCACATTGGAAATGGACATATCATTTGAAATTGCAATCTTGCCAAGACCAATCACATCACCTCTACTATTGTCACCAAATGTGATACTCCTCACACCACCATCATTTGGCTTGATTTCTTGGAACAATTTTGATTCACTGATCATGTGTTGAGTGCACCCACTGTTGACACTTCTAACACCACATAAGCTAAGTTGTCATCCCTAGCATGGCACTGAAAGTGTGGTATAAAAACTGTCCACTAATAAAATAAATATAAGATCTGCAAGCGTACAGATTAAATACCATGATCTTATAAAATAAATATAAGATCTGCAAGCGTACAGATAAAATAAATATAAGATCTGCATCACACTGGGAAGTATTCCAGGTATCATTATTTATATTTAGCTCAAGGGAAAGAACTAAGGTCTTAGACATTGAGATCAACTTGCAAAACATGACCGCTTATGAGTGATTGGGTTGCATAGTCACATACTCGGCAGGAGGGCAAACCATAGATATATGATATATATATATATATAATATAGAAGCCCAGGGAATATAGAGACTAGATATAGACTATTTAGCTTAATATTACGTAGACATCCGATTAGTTCAAGAGATAGAAAATCCTATGTAGTTCTAATTTATCAAGTCATTCATCTACTCTAATGCTACACTATGATATATAGCACAAAAGACTCTTCATTTATGTATAAGCAACATTGCTATAAAAAGCCAAGATAGAGCTGGACTTCCTATGCAACCGCGGTTCTACTTGTCCTACCAATGGGGGATGGAATACAATGGACTCAATGGAACTGTCACTTCCGTGATCTACCATGCAACCTGACCAATAGGGTCTAATTGCAGATAAACAACATCTAAGCACCATGCTTACATGACATCTATCACCTAACTCTCCCGCGAAGAGGGCTAAGCGCTTTGTAAACATATACATGAACTCATTATCAATCATAACCATATCAAATGTAGCACTAGAATAAACTAGGAACATAATAAATAGAAACATAATGATATTTTGAATAAAGTCAAAAGAGAGATAAAAGATAACAACAATCTCTGATGACGAAGTTTCAGAAATTACTAGCACAGGCACCCGACTCTTCTTCTCTCTCTAATCTAATACTATGTAGAAGACAAAGATTAGGAGTAGCTAATCTATCTCTAATTCCTAGCTCTAATGGCTCCCTCTAATTCTCAGTTGAGAATAAAAATATAGTTCTGTTTTTCTCTCTCAATTCTGAGCTCTCCTCTAAGGGGTAGGCTTGTATTTATTGGGGGCATCTGACCCCTCCTCTTCCTTCAACTCGTGGTGTGGTACTAATCTTTCCTCCCCCTAGGAAGAACCATAGCCCTTGGATCAAACTGACTTGAACGTGCGCTTAAGATTAATCCTCAAAGTCAATGGAGACAAAACCTGATTGGTTCTTGCCCCTGGGCAACCGCCCCTATCCCCCTGGGCGCCTACGCCTGCCTTATGGCAGGTGGGCCCCAGCTTTCAAGGCACACCTTCCCGAGTCTTCTGGAGTCTTCTAGAGTTGACATTTGGGTCGTCTCTCTATGTAAATCCAACATGTGGACCTCCTCTTGTTATTATTCCGATAACCCCCTATAGAAACAGACAATCACCAAAACTCGTGAAAATTGTCAATAAAAACCCTAAGTCTATGGTGATGTTTACGTTTTATCCCCTTTGTTCTCCTTGGTTGACATATAATTTTGATGGTTAACAACCGTGAACAAACTCCCACAAGCTAGCTTTTGCTCGTCCCTAAGCAAATAGCTACAAAGCATGGATCAGGAGTTGCTACAATGCTTTCACACCTCACAAGTACACATGCTTTAAATAAGAACTCATCCCTATACTAGAGTGAACTATCATAACTTCCAAACTTACTCATATTTCTTCCAACCATGGGACTTTTACCTATACTTGGGTCTTGAGAAGTTGAAAGATAGAACAATTATGTCATGCACTATTGTCTCATGCTCCATTGTTCTACCTGTCCTAGAGTTTTTATAATTTTCAAAATAAAACTCATAGTTCTTTAGTATGATCCTTTCAAGTCTCTCATTATGTGGTATGTTTGGATCCTCTCTAAGGCATTGAAAGGAGTGATGCCTTTTCTCTTGATCTCAAAACATCTAGTATTTATGGCACAAGACATTTATATAGCCTTCACTCTCTCTCACCCTATATCTAATAAAGCTTATGTGGACCTCATAGGTGTGGAGGTAGCTAATGCATTGGGTCTGATCGAACCATGGATTCAAATAAACTCACCACATAACCAACCGTTTTGTGCATGTGTGGTTTTATAAGTTTATGCTAAACTAGAGAATATTTGTGGAAAGGGAATGGGTGCAAAATAATTCTAATGCTCCTTTACTTGGAATGATTCCTCTAACTTTGAACTTGAAAAATTGGTAATCAACTTGGGCTCATAAATCTTTCTTTCTTTTTTTTCTTTTATGGAACTTTTGTCCAATAATTTTCTTGCAGCCCATCAATTTTTTTTAATAAATATTTTGTAGAGGAATAAGAGATAAAACCTAGAGCATTGAACATAAGATAATTGGCTAGCAAATAAGGAAGGGGAATATTTTTGGTGTTCACTCTCATTGTAAGAGTGGAACATTTTTGGATAGGTGAAAATGGAATATTTATGTGGTGCGTATTTCTAGAGTAGAAGCAGCAAAAGGGTGAACATGGTTGCTCGTGATACCGGGATTAGTCACCTGACGAGTTCCTAAGGGTCAACACAGCTCGAGCAAACACAAAGCCCTACATATATGTGGAGGCTTCCTATTCTGAATAAATATGGTTGTGGTAGGAATTTTATACTCTCTATCATACATAGAAGTCATCATGAATCATTTTAATTTTCATAAAATAATTCTCCAGAATTTAGTAGCACTAGGAACATAATAAACAACAGCTCAAACTATATCATATCATATCCATCAACTACCTAGACTTAGTTTAAGCATATGCTCCTACAGGTTTAAAGAGTAGAGTAAATTCAGTTGTCTAACAGTGTATCTAATCCCTGGGAGAATAGAAATTTAAAACTAGGTACTTGAAAAGAATTAAGGTAGAGCAACTATTCATCATTTCCATCATGCCTTCTTCATCTCTCCATATTTTATTTATAGCAAACTTAACATAAAAATAAAGCAAACTTATATTACACACTCTTATTATTTGGTTTTGATTTTTAAGCAAACTCAAACTTAAACAAATTAAATATTTATTTAAGAGAAAGGAAATAAATCAAAATGTAGGGAAAAAGAAAATATACCTTGATAATGGGGGTCCTCCCCCAAGCTAGTCTTCTTTGAGGATCTATAGGAACGCGAAGATGTCACTTAGAGTGTTGTTGGCTTGGTCTTGCCCTTCTTGAATAGAGGCCAACGTCTGAGTGGTGATTTGGTTCCATTGACGCTGGTTATTCCAATTCTGCTCATTGTGAGCAAGAGAGGTGTGGACATAGTTTTCGAATGCCATTTGTTCATTGTAGTGCTGGTCGGTATAGAAGAACCCAGAAGCATCAAACCTTCATCCTTGCTCAAAGCCTTGTTCCTCATCTTCTGTCCTTTCTCTATAGGTATTGAATGAATGCCTTGGTGCTTCATTTGAGGGACCTTCCCCTATGAGGATGAATGCTGGTAGGCAGGATGGAACAAAGGATACATCCTAGGATTCAATGCGCGGCGCTGCCATGCCTGCCATTCATCATAGCTGGTGTGCGTCGGTGTTTCATGAGTAGGGTTAGCGTAGAGCCAGATTGCCTCGTGTTGACGAGCAAACCTCTCAAAGGCTATCCTCTAAGGTGCCCTTTCAGAAGTCTCTCCCTGAGCTCCTCTCCTGTTCACTTGTCATGCCTGAAACTCAATGTGCAGATTTTGGATAGAATACATTGTCATCTCTAGGTTAGGTAACCATAGCTTGGCGTCCCCATATGTCATGTATAGATCCCCTTTTATTTTTTGTATAAGGTGCGCATGATTAAAATGTTCATATCCATAAATTTGTCTATGTGTATCAGTAAAATCCAAAGAGGCACCTTCAAGTAATTTTTAAGCTTAAAAGATAAACGAGTAACAAAGGAACAAATTGCTACATCTCCTTCTTTATAATTAGGAATGCTTCACCAGTGATCTACTAAAGCATGGACAGGTGACACCTTTATTTTCTTAACCGCTGCATAAATTAATTGTAAATCTATGGCTCTAATTTTACTAGCAACATCTCTAGTGAAGAAAGCTAATCCTAACCACTTACGCAAGAACCTGTGTAGGGTGCTCTATGTCCCGAGTACGATTGCCATGGAAGAGAGGCTCTTTAGAAGTTTCAACCCAAAATTTATGGGTGTCAAAATCTTTTAAGATTTCTGTTAAATCTAAACGTGCATTTGAAGGAAAGCCTAAGAGATCACTAAGAACTCTCCATTTTAAACAAAAATCATGGGTAAACAATCTAAAATAAAGTCCTGTCTAGGTGAGTCGAAGGATGCACATAAATTATATGGTTAAAAGCTTGGACCCTAACTCAGTGATAGATGTGAAAGAACTCCAACCAACAAACTGGAAAATAGTATCGAATTTAGTTGCCATACCTGTTTCACTGAGGAACACATCATCGAAGACTAGTGTGTGGACAAACCTCCTGCTCTGCAAGGTGAGTTTCCATGAGGAGAACCCTTTGATGTGCAGTTGAGGAAGATGGTGGTTGAGGGTCAGCGGGAGGATCGGTGCTCATGTGAGAGCTGGCCCTTGCCAAGGCATACTGGGATGAGCTCCTTGTGGTCCTTCCCACGACCTTGTTGGTGATTCCCTTTGCCCAGCTCTTCATCCTGCAACAAATGCTTACAAACAAAAACAACACTAGTGCAAGGGGTTGGTCAAAGGTTAGTGGTCAGCCGTCTAGGGGTTAGCCGTTCTTTCAAGTTTAAGTCTAGTTGCTAGTTTGAATTTCAACTGAACCTCCCCTTGATTTTAGATTTCCTAATTCCTAGTTGTACAACACTTCCACTAATTTCTCTATGAATCCAAAGAAGGTGCGGCGGCCGCCAATGTGCTGGCTGCTCCTCCACTCAAATTTTGTGGCTGCTATCTTTGCTTCAATCCTAAGCAAAGTAAGTGGAAGTTTGGTGGACTTGGCTAGTGGAAAAGAGGAGGGTGAGTGGAGGAGAGTAGGTGGTGATGTGATGTATGTTAGGTGAGGTCTATGACATGTTGGAACCATGGTGGTGGACCCCCATGTAAGAAATATAAAAAATATATGCAAGAATTAAAAATGAAAATAAGCTAAGAATAAATGTATAAACTAAATCAATCTTTTTATGCCACCACAATAAATATTTTTAACGGGTTGTTACACACTAGAAAAAAATATTTATATGGGATGTAGAATTTTATAATGTAGTGCTATATATATAAACTTAATAAGTAAGTAGAGTTAAATACCGAGTTACCTCCCAGCAAGAGTTCGAAGTTTAGAGTCTTTCGAACTGGACCTTCCAAATTATTTATTCTGCTGATGGTTCTAGAGTGGGTAACTCTGGTGATACTTCAAGCTTATCTTGATCTACCATCTTCGCAGAAGAGTTGAGCTCTTGTTTTGGCTTGAATGTGAATTGCTCTTCTTGAACGTTGATGGTGAATTTGATAGATCCTTTCCCGACATCAATGTGTGCATTAGCACTGCTCAAGAATGGTCTCCCAAGAATGAGTGACATTCTTGAGTCTAGATGCATATCCAGTAATACAAAATCTACTAGCACAAAGAAGTCTCTTATCTTGACTAGAATATTTTGTCGATGCCCAATGGATATTAGACTGATTGATCGGCCAGCTGAAGACACATTGATGTTGGCTCAAGTGCAGGGTGATTAAGCTTGTAGTAGACAGAGGCAGGCATCACACTGACACTTGCTCTAGGGTCACAGAGTGCATGGTTGAAATGTTTACCTGTAATTGTACATTCGATGGTCAGACATCCTAGATCTTTTTTCTTTTATGGAAACTTGTTGAGGATGGCCGCACTGCACTCTTCTGTGAGCTTGATTACTTCAGTGGATGGCAATGGTCTCTTCTTGTTGAGAATGTCTCTGATGTATTTGGCGTATGTTGACGGTAGATAACACCTAATTTTAACCATCCACTTAACATAAAATAGGACCTATTTGCAAGCACTCAGTAGAAATAGGTGTTGACGGTTAATAATGTCAACTTTTATTACAACTTTAAACCTGAAGAAGAACATGAATACACATTAGTATAGGGTTTAAACTAACAATTTCCACAAGTTTTGTATATTTTGTGTTTTCCAGGGTGAATTTCAGGAAAGCTGAAAAAAGGGACTCTAGTGCAAAATAAACACGAAAACATATTTGCCATGGGAAACATCGCGAGAAGACTCAGGTAGGATCAAGAAGCCACCTGGAGCAATGGGGGGCCTGGTAGCTGCCAGGTGGGGCCGGCCGGCGCCCCCCTCTAGGGTTTCGGCCCCCTCTTCTAGAAGCTTCCTCCACCGCCTTTGAGGAGTCTTCTCAGCCCTTGGTTAAGTCAGTTTGATCCTACGGCGCACGCGCATCACACCGAACTATAAATACATGGGTAGACCCCCTGGAGACAATCAATCCTCAATCAACCAGTTCATCAAGGCCTCAAGCTATCAAGCATCAAGCGCCTTCAAGTTCATCAAGAGCCTTCTAGTTCATAGTTCTTGTTAGATTAGAAGTAGAGGAGATCTAGTTCTTCATCGAGATCTGGAGCCTCTGGCGTCGGTCTGGAGCGCAAGAGTTCGGTAATAGATCTAGTTCTTACTTTACAGTATTCATTTGTATATTAGGGAGACTTTATTCTTAATAGATTCATATGTTCTTAATTGCATTAGTCATTGTCTACTTTGATTATATGTCTAGGATAGTTGGTTTGATCTTATTGAATTCATATAATTGCTCATATAGCATTTACCTAATCGATTGTTGGGTAGATGATAGACAATATGTAGACGTGGTGTCTAGATATCTTGTTTGTCTATGAGTGCACCTTGATGTGCCGGGTCATGTGGTACTCTGCATAGGTGACAGTTGCGTTGGTTCCTCTATAGTCCATCCCCCGTACGTAGGGAAAGCATGGGCGCGGTCACGAAGGTGGTGACCCTTGTGTCTTAAAACCCTCATCTCTTTACATGTAATTATGAAATAGGGTTTACTTAACGATGATTTCTAGAGGTAATTGCACTAATTAGAGTTATTCATAGGCGTAGTTATAGAATACCTTAGATTCAACTCCCTAGTTTATCCATTAGCTAACTATTATTATGACTAGTAGATGCTCTGATGATTATCTTTAATTATGATACTTGATGATTATGCTACTATTATTCTTTATCTATATTTATGTTGTGACCTCTGCCTGTTATGAGTGGACTATACGATTTGGGTAATATCATTTATTCATCCTATATAGTTTCTTATCAATATAATAGAATATAGTTTAACACTTAGCCTTCCCAGTGGTATAAATATAAATCGACAACCTTGATACTTCCCTAGGTAAAATGCTACAATGGTATAATTATCTGTCTGCTTGCAGAACCCATTTAGTTTATAATTATATTCATATCTTTTATTCTCGGTCTAGTTGCAATAGAACATGTGAATCTATATTAAATTCCTAGCAATGTAATTATGGATGACAACCTACTTTATGCTTAGGAATGTTTGAGTGGCTAGTTGCTATTTGACAAGTTAATTATTTAGCATGTATTTCTAGTGTTGTTGCTAGGAGTAGGGTTTATCTCTATTTTTAGTGATGATGGTAGTAAATGTCAACAAGCATTTTTGGCGCCATTGTCGGGGAAGGCACAATAAACTTAGGATATATTGATAACATATATACGCATGGATAAAGTCATATTACCAATCAATTTCTATTCAAACAGGCACATCCTTGCTTTTTATTATCTTCTTATCTTATGCAGGGCGATGAATGAATGGTTTTGCTCTTCCGAGAAACTTTACTAAAGATCCGGAGAAACTCCTTAGGAAGAAGAACTTAATAGAAGCAAGGGACAAATTTGAATCACCATCAAGAACACCCTCTGCTGCTCAAGATAGCTCTTCAGAGGAGGCAGCTCCAACATTGGAAGAGGAATTTGAAGGACAAATAGAAGAACAAGCAAAAGCGTTAGGAGGAAACCTAGCTCCTATGTTTGAAGAGATCGCTGAGAAGACACTATGAGAGTTCTCTACCACAACAACAACAAACTTTCAGACTGGACCAGCAGTCTACACTAGGGAGAATGGATTCGAGCTCTAGCCTGCTCTCATCACCATAGTTCAAGCCAGCCAATTCTATGGAAAAGCTCATGAAGATGCAAGTGCACACTTACAACACTTTCTAGAGATCTGCAACACCTTCATGATCAGAGGAGTACCAAAGGAAGCTATCTTACTCTGTCTTTTCCTGTTCTCATTATTGGGGAAAGCCAAGCAGTGGTTCTATACTAACAAAGACAAACACAATTCATTGGACCTTTGCTCGATTGCTTTCCAAGCAGAATTCTATCCTACAGCCAAGACTAATGCTCTGCATGGGAAGATTTCAAGTTTCTAACAACAACATGATGAATCATTCACTGAAGCATGGTAAAGATTCCAAAATTACATAGAAGACTGTCCTCATCATGGGATAGAGGAGTGGATGTTAACGTAGACTTTCTATCACGAGCTCATCTCTAGTACCCGTGAGTCTATTGATACTGCAGCTGGGCGATCTTTCCTGTCACATAAGCTCTCAGATGCTAAAGCACTTATTGAGAAGATGGCCTCAAATTCAACATGCAATGAAGAACGTACCCAATCTCAGAAGAAATGAGGAGGAATCCATCATCTCAAGGAACCTGACATAGTGTTGACACCGTTTTTGGACACGTACCCAGGATCGGTAGAGTGTAGATCGGCAAGATAGGGCAACAGTAATTAGTCTGCAGGAGAGTTGCCGATGAAGGTGGTTGCCGATGAGAAGGCAGCCGAATGTGGCTAAGTCCATGGGTGGTGATGTGTTTGTGCCGATGACCAGCATTAACCTTTGCCGATGGAGAGTCTGCCTATGACGCGGAAGGAAGACTTGGAGGTTGCCGATTGGTCTATGGTGGCGTCCCAGTTTGTCACGGGAGGATAGTTTTATGATTTCCTTAGTTATTTAAATCATTCTGTGTACGGATTCCGTTTAATTTGGAATTCGAGTTCTAGTCGTGTCTGGTTGTAGCTCTTTGGGTAGGGTATAAATGTAGACCCTAGGGCTTTGTAATTGATATCTACGAATCAATCAATAAAACACAAGTTTTTACTCATATTTTAGCATCTACTTTTTCGACGACTTCGTCATATTTTCCTTTTTCATTACGAGTTCTTCGGAGTTCGTCGACTTAAGCTCGGCGTATTCTCAAGTTCCGCGTAAATACCTCTTGGCCTTGGCATCCGGGCGCATCGCTGTTGTCGGGACCAAAGTATTCGAGTTATCACCTTCGCCGATAGTAAGGTCAAATCGGCTGGCACGCCTTAACGTTTGAATCGGGTATTAGCCCTTTGTATTTGTAGATCCAGCTTTTGCATCAACACATCTTTTGGCACGCCCAGTGGGACAGATTCAAAGATCAAAATCGACATGGTGACTAGCGATTTTGATTTGGAGAACGTCATCCCCGTGACAGAAGCTAGCCTCAAAGATGAGCAGAAGCAAGCTATTGCGAAGGCTATGGAGGATTACAAGCAACAATGTCTCAAGGCCTTCAGTATAAACAGGAGTGGCGAAGTGATCTAGAAGGAAGCACTGCCGATGCCTCGGCAGGTTACTTTTGAAGCCAATCCTGGTAAACTTCAAGATATGGTTGATAATGCTATTAACCGTGCCTTGATCAATCAAGCTGGTGTGCTGTCCAATACGGTTTTCAATGCCGTGGCTAGAACTTTTAAGGAAGGACAGTTGCCACCAAATTATGTGGGCCCGTCTCATCATCAACCAGGATCACCTGTGGTCACAGCTCCATCAGCTGCTACAGCCGCTGCGGGTACACAAACTACTGTTCCTCCAAGCACGCTAGGAGTGTCTAATGCGCAATCAACGCCGATGTCATCTAATCCATCAACATCAGATGAGTCGATCAAGCATCGGCAATGTCGGGATCTGTTCCTCCTAATTGGTGGGGTTTCGGTATGCCCCCGGAATACTTGAAGACACCTGGCACATCTCAGGCAGCTGATATGAGAGGCAACGCTCCTATGGCATTGGCACCTCCTAATATGCCGATGAATCAGAGTCCCCAGTATACTACAACCACTACTGCAAGGCCTTACACTGGGAATTCTCAAGCTCCAATATTCCAGATGCCTAATGCATCGGCAGATTCAATGCCGACGCAGCAGAGGTTTATGGCTCAGCAAGGGTACGTCAACTCGATGATGATGCCCAATTACCAGTCATCGGCAGGACCCATGCCAATGAATGCTAATAGTGGATGGTCTGGGCAGCAAGTCTTTCCACAAACGCCCCAGCAGAATCATCAGGCTACAGGGTTCCAACAAGGCCAAATCTACCCTGGGTTCCAGAATCAAGGATTGCCCAACCAGCCGATGAATCTTGGGCAGCAGATTGGTGGTCCACAGTTTGGCGGTCAGCAAGTGGGTGGCCAGATGATTAACCTAATGTTCCATGCAGATCGCGCGCCACATAGACACGCGGAAGCATATCAGCAGGTCCCAGATCTGCAACCGCCTCATTGGCAAGATGCCGATGCTTATTGGGCCGATAAGATTGCTGAAGTAATGAGAGACCAATTTGGGATAAAACCCAAAGTCAACACTTACTCTTATCGGACACCGTATCCTCCCGCTTATGATTTAATCCCGCTCCCAAATCGGTACAACGTGCCGGATTTTACTAAGTTTTCTAGGCAGGATGATACATCAACTATGGAACATGTCAACAGGTTTATCATTCAATGTGGAGAAGCTGCTAACAGAGATGAGTTGAGAGTCCGGTTGTTCTCATCGTCATTGTCTGGATCAACGTTCACCTGGTTTATATCATTACCTCCTAACTCAGTGATTACTTGGGCCGATCTAGAAAAGCAATTCCACAAATACTTCTTTTCTGGAGTCCATGAGAAGAAGATCACCGATTTGGTCAAATTGAAGCAACGAAATGATGAATCGGTTGAAAGTTTTGTGAAGAGGATACGGGAGGTCAAGAACAAATATTATAGTCTGGTTCTGGACGATCGGCAGCTAGCCGATATAGCCTTCTAGGGCTTGTTGCCGCACATCAGGGACAAATATGCTTCTCAGGAGTTCGAGAGTCTAAGTCACTTGGTCCAGAGGATTTCCGACGAGGATATTAAGCCCTTTGAACCTAAGAGGGCTTGGAACAGAAAGGTGTCATTTGTTGACGAGGCAGCAAGCTCAGACTCTGATGAAGAACCAGTCATCGGCTTGGCAGAATGGGTAAAGAACAAGAAGCCGATGTCCTGCCCTTTCGGGCATAAAGAGCCAGAGAAGTTCGCATTTGACATCACTAAAGCCGATAGGATATTTGACTTTCTACTTCAGGAAAGTCAGATCAAATTGTCACCTAATCATGTAATCCCATCGGCTGAGGAATTAAAGAAGATGAAGTACTGCAAATTGCACAATGCAACTTCTCACAGCACCAATGAGTGCAAAGTTTTTAGACAACAGCTGCAATCGGCTATAGAATCTGGGAGGATCAAATTTGACAGCTCCAAAACTCAGAAGCCGATGAAGATTGATCAGCACCCTTTCGCAACAAACATGCTGGATGCTAAGGGAAAGGCCAAGGTCTTGACATCGGAAGCGGCTGAAAGAAGTGCATCGGTGGATCCTCAGCATCATATCACTACTGCCAATGCCAAGGGTAAAGGCTTAATCCAAGAAGGGAGTAACTCACGAAGGCCTCCCCGATCTAGTATTGTCATAACTCATAGAAGGTCTCGGGAGACTTGGCAGCAACGTGAGGATCGGTATCGGCGCCAGCAAGAAGACTATCCTCGGGAAGAAGAAAGACGTCGTCGAGAGTGGAATCGGCACAAGGATCACTGGAACTGCCCGTTCTTTATCCATTGCTGGGAGCAGAACATCAAGTTGCCCACTGTTAGAGACTATCCTGAATGCAATGGTTATGATCGATATGATAGATCCGATCGGCGCTATTACGATGATGATCGGTGATTTCACGGGCCGATTAGGGGAAGAGCGTCGGTTTATGATCGACTGGGGGGCAGGCTCAGCGTACATGATAGGCTGGGTGACCGTGTTGAATACTTTCCCAGGAACCGAGAAGAACTTGAGGAAATGGCTAATGCACGAGTTCACGATGAGTTCATATTTTGTAGGGATGCCAATACCTATCGGATGGAGTCAAGGGAAAATCGTCTTCCATCGGTAAAGCAGCAACAACTTCCTCCATGGTGTCCGGAGGGGTTGACTGGGACACAGAAAAGGAGACTGCAGCGCGAAAGACGAGAAGAGTTGAACAAGGACGAGAACTCTAGCTAGTCTGGGGATCAGCAACAATCAGGTCCTAAGGGAAAAGGTCCATCGGCAGATGTCAACATGGTATTTATGTTGCCGATGGAATTCCTCGCACCGTCTAGTGATGATGAGTTGGAGTTTTCCGACTAAATAGCTCAGCTGGCTCTGGATCCGATGACAGCCATCTTCGAAAAGCCTGCCGATGATGAGAGGCAGCATCTGAAGGCTCTGTTTGTCAAGGGAAGAGTGGATGGTCAGCCGATGACCAAGATTTTAATTGATGGTGGTGCTGCTATCAATATCATGCCATATGCAGTGTATCGGAAGCTTGGAAAAGGAGATCAGGATTTGACCAAGACCGATATGATGCTCAAAGACTTTGAGGGCAACGTGTCTCCGGTTAAGGGGGCAATATGCGTTGATTTGACCATCGGCAGCAAGACCTTGCCGACAACCTTCTTCGTGATCAGTGGAAAAGGTGCTTACAATCTACTGCTACGGAGAGATTTGATTCATGCCAATTGTTGCATACCATCAACAATGCACCAATGTTTAGTCCAGTGGGTAGGTGACAAGATTGAGATTGTCCCGGGAGATTCTTCCTATGTTATTGCATTGGCAGAGGCAGACACCTACGAAAGAACTAGGTGTATTTCAGGAGAAGTTTGGGAAAAGGATTTTCTCAAGGTTGCCGATTATGAAATTCCACCGATCCAAGCAGTCGGTTCTGATGAAGGTTTCTAATGGATAGGTTCGCCGATGGTGGAAAATTAGGCCAGGGATTCACATCGGCCGATGATTTGGTAGAAGTAGACATAGTTAATGGTGATAGGCCTAGACCTACTTTTATTAGTGCTATGTTAAATTCTGAGTGTAAGCAGCAGTTGACTGATTTGTTGAAGGAATATAAAGATTGCTTTGCTTGGGATTATACTGAGATGCCTGGTTTGGACCGATCAATTGTTGAACATCGGTTACCTATCAAGTCTGGATTTCGGCCATATCAACAGCCAGCTCGCCAATGTAATCCTAATATTCTTCCTGACATCAAGGCCAAAATAACTAAACTTATCGAGGCTAAATTTATTCGGCAGTGTCGGTACGCTGAGTGGATCTCCAATGTTGTTCCAGTCTATAAGAAAAATGGGAAGCTTCGGGTTTGCATTGATTTCAGGAATCTCAATAAAGCTACACCGATTGATGGATACCCAATGCCAGCTGCCGATCTGCTAGTTGATGCTGCGGCAGGGCATCGGATTATTAGCTTTATGGATGGCAATGCAGGGTACAATCAAATATTTATGGCTGAAGAAGATATTCCAAAGACTGCATTTAGATGTCCTGGTCATGTTGGGTTGTTTGAATGGATAGTCATGACCTTCGGTTTGAAAAATGCTGGTGCTACCTATCAGAGGGCTATGAATTTTATATTTCATGAGTTCATCGGCAAGTTGGTGGAAATTTATATTGATGATGTAGTGGTTAAGTCTGGAGACTTCACAAAGCATCTTGCCGATTTGCGAAAGGTGCTGGAATGCACAAGGAAGCATGGTTTAAAGATGAATCCCAATAAGTGTGCATTTGGTGTATCGGCAGGACAATTTCTTGGTTTCATGGTGCATCAAAGGGGGATTGAAATTAGTCGGAGATCCATTGATTCTATCAACAAAATAGTTGCCCCTACCAACAAGACTGAACTCCAATCCTTGATCGGCAAGGTAAATTTTATCAGAAGCTTTATATCTAATTTGTGTGGTAAAATTTGTGCTTTCAGTCATTTACTTAAGTTGAAAGCCGATCAAGAGTTCGTCTGGGGGAAAGAGCAACAGTTGGTCCTACATGAAATCAAGAATTATTTGGTAAATCCTCCAGTTCTAATTCCACCTCAGCAAGGGAAGCCCTTCAGATTGTATTTGTCCACCGATGGGATGGTCATCGGTTTGGCTTTAATTCAAGAATTTGAAGGGAAGGAACGTGTGATTTATTATTTAAGCAGGAGATTGATTGATGCCAAGACCAGGTACTCGGCCATTAAAAAGTTATGTTTGTGTCTTTATTTCTCATGTATTAAGTTGAGGCACTATTTATTATCGGCCGAATGCACTATCATATGCAAAGATGACGTGGTCCGATATATGCTGTCTATGCCGATTATGAGTGGCAGAATCGGTAAGTGGATTTTGGCACTGTCAAAATTCGATTTGCGTTATGAACCGGCTAAGGCAGTTAAGGGACAGGTTATGGTCGATTTTTTAACTCAACACTGTGGTGCAATGGAGCCTTTGGAAATTGTGCCTTGGACACTCTTCTTTGATGGATCCACGTGCGACCGGGGGGCAGGAATCGGCATAGTGCTAATTTCCCCTCGGAGGAAGAAATATGAGTTCTCCTTGCCGATTGTTGCCATGTTGACGAATAATCAAGCTGAGTATCAAGCTTTGATAAAGGGGTTGGAATTGCTAAGGGAAGTTCGTGCTGATGCTGTTGAAATCTTCGGAGATTCTATGCTGGTTATAAATCAGTTGGCTGGAAGCTATGAGTGCCGAAGCGAGGTTTTGATAACTTGTTATGAAAGGAGTATGCAACTGTTGAAGGAATTCAAAGATTTCTGTTTATAGCATGTTCCTCGATTGCATAATGAGGAGGCCGATCGGTTGACTCAACATACCTCAGGGTATCAGCCCATGATTAATGCAATATCGCCAATCGGCGCCGATGATTGGAGGAAAGAAATCATTGATTATTTGAAGGATCCATCCAAGAAAGTTGAGAGACGTGTTAGGTTTCAAGCCACCAAGTATATGCTCCTCAAAGATGAATTGTATTATCAAACTATTGATGGAATTCTTCTCAGATGCTTAGGTGATGATGAGGCTAGAAGTTTGATGGGAGAGATCCATGAGGGAGTGTGTGGAGCGCATCAATCGGCTTTCAAGATGAAGTGGATGATTAGAATAAATGAGTATTATTGGCCGACTATACTTGAGGATTGCTTTAAGTATTTAAAAGGGTGTCAGGGATGTCAGAAGTTTGGCAATGTTCAAAGGGCACCTGCATCGGCCATGAATCCTATCATCAAGCCTTGGTCGTTCCAAGGGTGTACTATTGATTTAATCGGTCAGATTCATCCACCATCTAGCAAAGGACATAAGTTTATCTTGGTTGCCACCGATTATTTCACCAAATGGGTTGAAGCTATTCCTTTGAAGAAAGTTACATCGGCCAATATGATTCATTTTGTGAAAGAGCATATTATCTACCGATTTGGAATTCCTCAAACAATTACTACCGATCAGGGTACTATGTTCACATCGGGGGAGTTTGATGAATTTGCAATCGGTATGGGAATTAAAGTGTTAAATTCTTCTCCTCACTATGCTCAAGCTAATGGACAGGCCGAGGCATCTAACAAAGGAATTATCAAGCTTATTAAACGAAAGATTGAAGAAAATCCTAGGAGGTGGCACACATTGTTAAACGAAGCTTTGTGGTCGTACCGGATGGCCTGTCATGGATCGATTGGTGTATGGGCATGATGCAGTGTTACCTTGGAAAATTAGGACTGGGTCTAGGCGATTATCTTTTCAAGATCAATTGGCTGCCGATGATTATGCTACTTTGATGACAGACGAGTTGGATGATCTAGCAGGACATCGGCTAAGGGCTTTGATGAGTATAGAAGAGAATAAGAAGAGAGTTGCCAGATGGTATGATAAGAAGGTAAAAACTAAGGAGTTTGCCGATGGAGACTTATTATGGAAATTAATCTTACCGATTGGGGCTAAAAGTTCAAAATTTGGGAAGTGGTCTCCCAATTGGGAGGGTCCCTATCGGATAAATCGATCGGCTCCTGGTAATGCCTATATTTTAGAAACTCTTGAAGGAGTTGAATTTCCCAGAGCATTAAATGGCAAATATCTAAAAAAGTACTACCCCAGCATATGGGTCGATGCATGAAAGTTTAAGTGCTGATAACATTCCTATCGGCTGGATCAAAATGTATCTGGAGCTGGACTTAGTGTTTTAAAAGGTGCCGATAACAGTCCTATCGGCTAGACCAAGATACTGGGAATGCTCAAAAGGAGAGAGTAGGATGCATCGCCGATGAAGAGTTCATATGTTCAGCAGCGCCTGGATTGTCGATATGGCGCAGACGGATCTGGTTGGCTTCTTCTATCTCCTTCACGTCTTCATGGGCAGAGCCCTGCACAGGCTTCAGCTTCTTCTTCATCTGCAGCGCCTTGCGACCATGTACGTTTTGCTCTTGTTCAAGAAGTTTGATCGCCTCAGGCTGCTGGTTCTCCTCTTGCTGAGCTTGGGACAAGGCTTCCTCTACTTGCTTGAGTTCTGCCAACAGGGCTTCTCTTTTTGCCGACAGGCCAGAGATCTTGTGCTTCAGAGCATCTCCTGAGGACTTTAAGGTGCTGATGTTCTTGTGCTTCTCATCAGCAAGGAGCTTCACCTTCATCATCTCCTCAGAGAGTTGGGCATGAGCAGCTCTATCGGCAAGACGTTGGGCAGTCCTCTGGTACTGCAGTTGTCGGCTCTCAAGATGTGCAGCTTGAAAAAGAACTTCTTCAGCATCGGCAGGAATATGGCCCCTGAGGGTCTTGAACAAAGTCTTGGCTGGATCAGAATCATCAACCAGTTGGGCTGTGTCTTGATGAAGGAGGGCTGACAATTCTTCCAATTTCGCCCTGATTTCTGCCGATGTGATTCTGATTGCTCGAGAAGAGCTTGCTTCCTCACCTTCATCTTCCGAGATGTCGATGGCAAAGGAGAACAAACTGTCGGGGGAGTCCTGTTCCTGAAAAGGAAATGGAATAAGTTATCCTATGGTTGAGTATTGATAAATGATACAGACAGAGATTGGATAACTTACTTGTTTCAGGGCAATCTCTCGCCTCTGACTAGATAATGCCGATGGAATCACCAGCTAATTGGCTGGGGTTGCCGATGGGACTATGTCGGCTGAAAGAATAACAGAGATAATCGTAAGATAGAGGAAATAAGGTCATCGGCAGTAATTTCGTAGAAAGTGTGTTACCTCGAGGAGGAGCAATACTTGTCTAGATGGAGGAAACTACCGATGCTATAATGGAACCTGCTGGATCGGTAGTTTGCTCATGCGCGTCAGCCGATGTGTCTTCTGGCTGAGGTACTTCTGCCTGGGGCTCTTTCGGTTGGGGTTCTTCCACTTGGGGTGCTTCTTGTGGCTGAGAAGGAGATGGTACTTGCTGTGTCTGTGTTTCTAGAGAAGAGGGAGAAGATTCTACCAGAATTGGAGATACCGGGGGAGGAGGAGGCGTTGCTACTCTTTGGTGCTTTGTTTGTGCTCTGGTACTCTTGGCACCTTTTCTCTTCGGTTGACTGGACTGGGGGGCATCGGCACTTGTGCTTCTGGTCCTTGCCGATGTGCCCGTTTGCTGATACAACGATAAAGATTCGTGAGTACAAGCGTAACAGATGTGAGAATGGAATCGGCAAAGAATTTGAACAGTTACCTTGAAGGCCTGTGCTAAGGTGGAGGCAGCTACCGATGGAGATGTGTTCGTACGCTTGGTGGTGACTTTCTTCAGGCGCACGCCTCGATGCATTATAGCGGCCAAAGTGGGAGCGTTGTTGCCGATTGAAGAGACTGGACCTGATGGAAAAAGATCAATCGGCTTGCCACTCCTGCTGACCGATGGAGGAGCGTTACCAACCTACAATACAATATAGAAAGTGAGTTGCCGATGGAAATAAAAGTGAAAGAATTGAGACATTGGTTTGGAAATACTTACAGTGATATCAGGAACTTTGTATTAGGGGTCGATCATGCCGCGGTACGTAAGAGCGGATTTGCCGAACAAATGCTCCTTCCATTCTTCCCACCATTGTTTGTAAGCTTGAGTAATGAAGAGGGCCAAGATCCACTCTGATAAATCTGCATCTGTATCGGCACTCGGTGGCAGTTGAGCTACTCGGGTCCACTCGAGGAGGCTAGTGATGGTCCCTGTGTTTTATCACATCGGCATAACAGAGTGCAATCGGTAGCTGACCGAAAGCTAGTTGGAGGGCTAGTGCTGATGGATTGTAAAACTCATAGGTTTGGTTAGAGGCTTTCCCACTACCAAAGAAGTTTACTGGTATAGCTCTGGGAGTGATCAGTGCCATCATCACATCGTGATCTTTGTTGAGAGCATCATTGAATGGATGGAAGACCAAAGGAAACATGGTGTGTGGATCTTCATAAGGCATCCACGCTCGCTGTTCTCTGATCAGACCTTCGTACATGGTCTGGAAGAATTGGCTGATCTGGTCTGCGTTGCCACCGGTACCGGGTAGAACTATGACAGCCTCGCCAAAGTTCAAGGGAGGACGAGTTGCCGATTCTTCCTCATCCAATCATAGTCTTCGGCTATATCTCTAGGGAAGCGTTGTGCAAAGACGTTGAACTCAAGACGCTTGTGCATATGGAGACTGAGTCACATATTGATAAACCACCAGGGGCCCCCTAAGTTGCCAATGGGTTGACCAAGTAGGAGTTTTCTGGATACTTGGTGGAGGAGGTGGTAAACCGAACCAAGCAGGTATCGACCGAGGGGAAATCGGCCACCATTAGCTAATCTCTCTGCTGCCGATAGGTAGACAGAGGTTGGTCCTGCCGATCGACCACAGAACACAAACTTGTCCAGCCACATGTTCAGGAAGGTGGTTTGTTCCTTTACGTTGACAGGCCCCGTTCTGTGGTACTTCTGGATGTACCCAGACCAGCTGCCGATAGTGCGGGTATCCACTTTGGCACTAGGCGTAGTATCCAACAGGTGACTACTATCGGCAGTGGATACATCTAGGCCGGTGAGCATGAGCACATCGGCAAGAGTGGGAGAAGCGGGGCCGTGGCCAAAGACAAAGGCATTGAGTGTGTCTGACCAGAAATATGATGCAGCTATCAGCAGTGATTCATTCCTATGCATATCGGCAATGGACAATCTAATGCATTGATCCAGTTTTCGCTCACCCCACTAAACCTTATTTGAGTGGCCGACTCTCAAGAACCAATCCTTCCATCCCACTGTAGGATTGGGCCAGGAACGGAAGGTATCCTTCCATAGATCCAGAGAGAAATTCTCAGCTCTAAAGGGGATTCTGTTTGTTTCTGCGTTAATAAGATCGTGGGATCTGTATCCCCTAACGGACCAAGACACTGGAGGTGTGGCTGATCGGTAGGGATGACAATTTTATTGGACAGATCCTAATGATTTTGAAGGTAAAAAGAAGAACAAAAAAAGGGGGAAGAATGTTTAGTAAAATAAATTGCGGATGAACAGGGATATGGTAAAAGTACAAGAGGTAGAGTGATGAACTGACCTCGGGAACAGCGAAGTTGATGGCCATCTCCTCACGAAAAGGGTGATCGAAGACTTTGAGGTTGGAGAAGGATGGGCTTTGTTGGAGTTCTTGGAGCTCTCGAACAGCGCCGCCAGCAAGAAAGAGGAGTTGGGACTGTAGAATGATGCGATGGAGAAGGAGTACCCGAGAAGGAACTATTTATAGGACAAAACGGGCAGGGGCAAATCTGACTTATCTCTTCGCCGTATCCGTGAAATCCGTGGGTACTCAGGTAGATATGGTCACTGTTCGCATGGTAATCAAGGGATTGTGCAGGTGATTTGACAGGAAGCGGTCATAATCCAAAGATATTTCACTGTGCGGGATCTCCCGGTCGGTCCATCGGCAGCGCTTTGTAACGGTAATATTGCCGATGGGCGAATAAAGTGGGGATGTCCATTTGGGAGGTTGAGATGTTTCACTATGCGGGACTTCTTGATCGGTCCATCGGTAGCTCCTTGTAACGGTAATATTGCCGATGGGCGATTAAAGTGGAGATGTCCGTTTGGGAAGTTGAGGGATTCGAGGAATCTGTGGAAGAATCGGGTCAAGGTTGTTCAGATTTAGGCTGTCGGTTACCAAATTGGGAGAATTAATTGCAGAAAGGCATCATTACTGCAGAGAATTTTGGAGCATTAATGATTTCATACTCCGAAATTAGGGGGCATGTGTTGACACCGTTTTTGGACACGTACCCAGGATCGCTAGAGTGTAGATCGGCAAGATAGGGCAACGGTAATTAGTCTGCAGGAGAGTTGCCGATGAAGGTGGTTGCCGATGAGAAGGCAGCCGAATGTGGCTAAGTCCATGGGTGGTGATGTGTTTATGCCGATGACCAGCATTAACCTTTGCCAATGGAGAGTCTGCCGATGACGCGGAAGGAAGACTTGGAGGTTGCCGATTGGTCTATGGTGGCGTCCCAGTTTGTCACGGGAGGATAGTTTTATGTTTTCCTTAGTTATTTAAATCGTTCTGTGTACGGATTCCGTTTAATTTGGAATTCGAGTTCTAGTTATGTCTGGTTGTAGCTCTTTGGGCAGGGTATAAATGTAGACCCTAGGGCTTTGTAATTGACATCTACGAATCAATCAATAAAACACAAGTTTTTACTCATATTTTAGCATCTACCTTTTCGACGACTTCGTCATATTTTCCTTTTTCATTACGAGTTCTTAGGAGTTCGTTGACTTAAGCTCGGCGTATTCTCAAGTTCCGCGTGAATACCTCTTGGCCGTGGCATCTAGGCGCATCGCTGTTGTCGGGACCAAAGTATTCGAGTTATCACCTTCGCCGATAGTAAGGTCAAATCGGCTGGCACACCTTAACGTTTGAATCAGGTATTAGCCCTTTGTGTTTGCAGATCCAGCTTTTGCATCAACACATAGTCACTGTCAAGCTAGACCTCATCATGAAGAAGCTCGCATAGAGAAGAAGAAAGTCAATGACATCATTGATTCCCATATGACATGTGAAGAATGTGGAGACTACGGGCACTCAGCTGTCAGTTGCCCTACACTACAAGAGGATGTGAACTTCATCAACAATAACACCTACTATCATCCTCAATAATATCAAGGATGGAATCAACAACCTCGACAAGGTAATTACCAAGGTAACGACTAAGGTAATAATTTTAATAACAATTTTCCGTCTTTAAGAGAATTAGTTGCTAGTCAATCCAAACTGCTAGATCAAATGACTAGAAAACTAACATCAAATGATAAAACTTTGGAAAACATACATACTAAGATGGATACTTTTGCTTTTTCTATAAAGAATTAGCATAGTTCCAATAAAATGCTAGAATCACAATTAGCACAATTACCTGCTGTTGTTCCTCCATTAGAAAAAGGAAAAATACGAGGCCAAGCAAAAGATTTAGAAACTACTAACCTTGTTGATATTCACAATGCAACCCAATATCATATTGAGCCTGCAGCTGTACAGTGGATTGGCCACTCTCTACCAGAGAAGATGGGAGACCCTGGAAGACCTATCATTCCTATCTCCATAGGATGCCCTAGCTTTCCAGAGGCTATATATGATTTTGACGCAAGTGTCAACATCATGCCCAAGGTAATTTATGAGAAAATATGAAATGATCTCTTGTTGTACACAAACATGCGTTTGCAGCTTGCAGATCAGTCCATTTGCTACCCTGAGGGAGTACTAGAAGAAGTTGTTAGTAGTGTGGGGCAATCATATGTCCCAGTTGACTTTGTGGTCATGGAGACAGGAGCAGATGAGAAGGCACCAATTATTTTGGGCAGACCATTCTTATGCACAACAAAAGCCATCATCTATGCGGAGTAAGCCAAGATTGTCTTATCCATCAAGGACATGAAGGAGATATTCACATTCAAAAACCACGTCCTAAAAGCTCCTGCAGCCCCAAAGCAATTGTACCAACAAGGAAAGCAAGAGCAGCAATCAATGCTGAAGACGAATAATAGAAACAACAAAAGATGTAGGAGGACCAAGCATGCACCTGCAGAGACAACTCAGTTGATCACCGCTCTCAACACAGAGAATGATCATATGCTACCCAAGCCATTTCCAATCAAGAGAGGTGATCCAGGAATTCCAATCAATGAATGCACAATCAAAAACACCACCTGCCCCCCACCGTCTGTGACACTGGATCGGGCTGCAACATAATGTCAAAATAGGTATACGATGAGTTATTTGACTTACCTTTATACCCAACATATACTTAGTTGCAGATGGCGGATCAATCATTGAGGTTCCCAGAAGGAGTGGTCAAGGATGTAATGGTAAGAATTCAAGAATAATATATACCTAAAGATTTTTTAGTTCTTGACATGTAGGGAGACGACGATTCCCCGATCATCTTGGGAATACCGTTCCTCTACACAGCCAAAGCTAACATCTACATCGGATCAGGGCATATCCACTTCAACCTACCTGCGGGAAAGGTACGCTGTCAATTTAGAACACACGTTAACCATTAGCAGATCAGGAAGCAACGCAACAGGAGAAGACGCCAAGCCCACCGTCAGGCTACCCAGCCTCACAGCAGAAGGGAAGACTTTCCTAGCAAGATTGTGAAATATGAAGATCACCTCGTGGAACAAGAAGAGAACATGCAAGCACCCCGATGGAGTGAGTGGGCCAAAGAAGCTAAAAGGATGGACCAAATTGCCAAGAAAGTGAAAGAGGAGATCTTAGCCCAATTAGAAGCTTGGGAAAAGGAGAACAAAACTGAAGAGTTGGAACTAGAGAAGGAAGAAGCAAAAGAGATAGAAGCAAGATGGGAAGAAGATGCACGTACCGCATCACCACAAGATGGGGAGTTGACTGAGGTTATCTCAGACAATGAACCCACGGAGTAAGTCCTCTCCGCTATCTAAGTCCTATCGGTAGACTTTAAGTTCTGTACCCTAGCCATAAGGTCTGTGGGGGTATAAACCCCTATACCATTACGGCTAGAATTGGGCCAAGAGATTTGGCCCACTACAAGACAGTTCAAGGCTTGATCTAACTACTTAAAGTTTTGTGCAAGGAAACAAGATGTGGAGATCAAGCAGAATTCAAGTCGGTAAGAATAGGGGTTGATATCGACATATCTATGGCAATTGTAACCGACTAGGATTAGTTTCTAGATTTGTAACCTTGCCCTCTAGACTATGTAAGGAGAGGCAAGGGACCCCCTTAGTCATTTCAACACATCTCAGATCAATATAATCAGACACAGGACATAGGTATTATGCCCTCACGGCGGCCGTACCTGGATAAAAACCTTGTCTGTGTCTTGCGTCACCATCGAGTTCATAGCTTGTGCACCTATCTGTCGATAAACTACTACCATGTGTATACCCCAAGGTAGACTGCTGACTAGCTTTCATCGATAGTGGCGCGCCAGGTAGGGGGTGTGTGTACAGCTCTCCAGATGAACAAGATGATCATCATCCCCTCTTCCACTACCATGGCTGAAGGCCTAACGTTCACCGTTGGCCAGATCACATAGACAACTCGCGCTGGTGGCCTCACGGCCACGGCTTCAGAAGAAAACCAGATCCGACTTTAGGGGGCAGAGGTGGCGATCCCAACCACATCGACTACGGTCATCTTCGCCCCAACAACATCGTCGACCATGCCGACAACTCGCCCTCTACTTCCTTGCTAGAAGGGGAAACAAATCGACAACTCCGACCTGCTCGAAGCCATCGATCATGCCGATCACGGGCTCTTCGAGGCTTTTGATCTGGTGAATTCAATCTCAGGCCAGATCACCAAGACGGTGCCACTTGATTGTCGTGAACCCACTCGGCCAACTCGTGTCACTACACACGAATGGCTGGGAACATCTCTGGCGATCACGGCCACCACCGAGGGATGGATCGTTCAGATGAAGGCAACCCCTCCGAGCAGCAGTTTTCCTCACGGCCTATGTAATGCAGCCGACCAGGTCTCGCGCTATAGCTGGCAGCTATTCAAGACAATGGATCTATCGCCAAGACAGCCCGTGTGACTAGCACGTCACTTTGTCAACATGGTCTCCGTCCATACTCTCCTGGAGGATAATACTGCCAGCACGAACTCAAGCACGGGCTCCGTCCCCATCGAGGTCTTACACCTCGAGGACGAAGACTATGACTTGGATCTTCCCCTGAGTTTCTCCCGCTTCCCGGTTTTTCCCCCTCGTCGAGGAGATCTGGTCCTCAATGTCAGCAACGGCGAACCAGTCCTCCATGGTGAAACCGATGATCAGAGACAGCAGCGCGAGCAGCGCAATGCTGATCGTGCCCAATGACGCGCAGAGGACACTACACCACAACACTGTATCCCCGTCAGACATCTAACGCTAAAAATTATATTTGGCGATAGATGATATGTCCCTAAAGGTAACTCACAGACTATACGATGCTAAATCTGCATTTAGCGATTCACGGTCTGTCGCCATATGTACTCACATTTATCATTGAACTATCTGACGCTAAAATCAGATATACTATCATTCTGTGTGTCGCAAAAAATAAATGGGCCCCATCCTAATGATAGGCTACCAATATGAATCGGTAAGAGGGTGGCCCGATCTTCACGACAGTAGATCAAAAGAACAAGGATAATTTGCTGCGAACAGCGGGTAACTAGCTTTATACCTGACGAAGGTTGGATGCGACCAAGCGATGGGGAGAGAGGCACCGAAACCACGAAGACTTCGACTCGATCTCCCAACGACTGCAGAACCACAATCCGGAACTAATCCACACAATACGGCGTAGCCGAACGAAAGCCGTAGAGCACGAAGTAGGGGAACCTAGAGGATTTACTTCACAAGTCCATGGAGAACAAGGAAGAACAAAGGATGAGTAAGTCACTCAGCAGCGCGGCTGCAATATCATGTAGTTTATCAAATGATCAAAGGTTGCTAATAGCTTAGAGGTAGGAAATATTTATACTAGGAACAACCCTCCTAGTAGGTATGAAAATGAAATAGAGTTTCTGAGGGAAGGCAATGTGAAAGGTCCCCTCAGAATGGATTCCCGAACTGGCTTCACGTGACTGTTGGCCTCTAGAGCAGTTTCCAATAATCTGACCATAACATCTTATTGGGAAGTCCAAATGATGAACTGTTTCTTGGGTGTGAAACTAGACTCCAAGTTCTTTCCAGCAATGTATGTCATGCACCATGAAACATTGTATATTGGTACAGTTTTGCACGGCAAGTTGTACCAACATTCTGTCATGACAGACTGTTGACCTTCTGAGCAGTTTGTACTAATTCTGGTCTGCAGGTAATATGAAGTATGCAAACTGGTCGCCACTAGATTCATTGTAAAGTAGTCTCGACAAGCTTTGCAACAAGTCCTCATGGGCCTTCATAGCTTTCGTGAGTAAAAAGTTATGAAGATTTCTTTGCACTGGCCCGTTCTTGACTTCCACTGGTCCGTTTTTGACTCTTCTGGTGCATTTTGTAGTGTCTTCTGGGACTTGCACTGGTTCGTTATTCAGGGTCCGATTCATCCTTCTCTTCTTCTATGTACCTGAGTATAATCAAATTACAACACTTAGGTAGTATATAATTCTCATTAACGTTAAAATGAATCTCACAAAGTAGCGCGTGGACCTCATGTTGTAACTTCTTTGCACGACTACGTGTAATCCGGTCCATCGATGACTTGGGCTGGTGTCGGTGTGGGTAAATGTTGAGTGGTTGTAACTTGACTTGGAGCTTGTGACATCTTGCTTGCTGGCATGGTCATATCATCCTCCCCACCTTGGAAAAGAGTCATCCTCGACTTGTCTAATCCAAAGAAAGGAGATAAATCGGTGACGTTGCAACTTGTACTCACATTTTGTGGAGGCATCCATTCATGAACAGCTTTGATCTTATCCTCATCCACCTCCACACCATGACCTGAAACAACAAAGCCAAGAAATACTACCTTGTCGGTGCAAAATCTGCACTTGTTAAGGTTAGCATACAATTTTTGCTCACATAGGACAGCAAGCACACTGTGGATATGCTCAACATGTTCATCAAGAGACTTGCTGTAAATTAATATATCATCAAAGTAAACCACAACAAACTTGCCAATGATGGATCTAAACACATGATTCATCAATCTCATAAAAGTACTTGGTCCATTAGTCAATCCAAAGGGCATTACCAACCATTCATACAATCCAAACTTGGTTTTAAAAGTTGTTTTCCACTCATCTCCTTCTTTCATTCTTATTTGGTGATAGCCACTTCTCAAGTCAATTTTAGTGAAAATTATTGCACCACGAAGTTCATCAAGCATATCATCAAGTCTCGGAATGGGATGCCTATATCCTACTATGATGTTATTAATAGATCTACAGTCAACACACATTCTCCATGAACCATCTTTTTTAGGAACTAAAAGAATAGAGACTGCACAAGGTGAAAGACTTTCCTGCACATACCATTTTCTCATCAATTCTTCCACTTGTTGCTGAATTTCTTTTGTTTCCACTGGATTGGTGCGGTATGCAGCTCGGTTTGGAAGTGACGCACTGGGAATAAGGTCAATTTGATGTTCAATTCCTCTCTTAGGTGGCAGCCCTGGTGGTATCTCCTCTAGAAAGACATCCTCATATTCCTGTAACACATTAAAAATAACACTTGGTAAAGTAGAGGATAAGTCGTTAGTGGAAAGAAAATTTTCCTTGTATAGGAGTACAAAGAATGTGGCATTGGGTTCACTCAATTCTTTTAAATCTCCCTTCCTAGCCATCACAACTAATCCATCTTTTCCCATTGTCTTGGTTGTTTGCGGCTGTGGGGTTTTATTTGGCTTTGGAAACACTCCCTCACTATTTTTGTGGGTCACCGCAAGTGGTTCTCACTCTATCGCTGTTTTCTTTTTAGATCATCCTTTAAAATCTCCTCCGGTGTCAAAGGGAGCAAAGAAATTCGCTCTCATTTGTACATGAAAGCCAGCTTGTTGGTTCTTCCAAAGATCTGAACACCACGATCATATAACCATGGTCTTCCTAGTAGCAGTTGGCATGCTTGCATAGGCACCACATCACACTCCACATGATCATTATACCTCCAAATAGAGAAAAGAACTGTCACAACATGGCTCACACGCAGCACACCACAATCATTCAGCCACTGCATCTTGTATGGATTAGGATGACGCCTTTGTTTTAGCTCCATTCTATCAACCAATTCTTGGCTAGCAATATTATTGCAGCTGCCATTGTCAACAATAGTTCTACACAACTTCTCTTTGATCATGCCTCGAGTGTGGAAAAGATTGTGTCGCTGCCCATTCTCTTCCTTTACAGCAGTAACACTAAGCACACGAAGAGAAATAAAGCAGATGTTATCACCTTCATCGGGTTGGATCTCATTGTCATTGTTTTCATGATCCTCATCAGATCTTGGACCTTCTTCCTCACGATCACTTTCAGATTCCCATTCACCATTCTCATTCACAATCATGGTCCTCCTATTGGGACATTGTGCAGCAATATGTCCACGACCATGGCACTTGTGGCACACAATTTTTCTACTACGTGCAGAGGAAGTAGTAGCTGAAGGAGCAACAGTTGGGGATGCTACACTTGTAGCAGGTCGCTGCTGATATGCAGGAGATGATGCTGTAGAAACCACCATCTTTGAAGGAGCATTAGATAAAGAGGGCCTAGCTGCAGCACCTTGGGACCGTCCTCCACTGAAAGAAGTGCTGGACTGCTGCTTGCGCCATGGGGCTGCAATAGAATGACTTGCATAAGATTTTCCACGTGTGTCTTGCTAAATTTTTCTTTCAGTACGCATAGCTTGATCAACAAGGTCTTGCAAAGTATGTTATGGAAACATCTCAACAAAACTAGCAATTTCCTCATTGAGACCACCCAAAAATCTTGCCATTTTTTACTCTGGATCCTCTCTAATTCCAGTCCGCACTAACAGCAGCTCCATCTGCTTATAATTCTCATCAACCGATCTTTTTCCTTGCTTCAACATTTGTAACCTATTGCGAAGGTCACGCTGATAGCTTGACGGTACAAATCGCCTTCTCATCACTTGCTTCATCTCTTCCCATGTGTTGATATGTTCACGGCCCAACGCAAGTTGATCCTCTTGTATCTGATTCCACCAAGTCAGAGCAGAATCAGAGAACTCCACTGAAGCAAGATTGACACGCCTCTGATTAGAGAGATTATGCACTCTAAAAATTTGATCACACTGCTCAGCCCACTCAAGATATGCATCTGCATCCTCTCTTCCAGTGAATTTGGGGATACTCAACTTGACGCGAGCAATGCTGTCCGGATCTTCCCTATTACGATGACCATGATGACGCTGTCTATCTCCATGAGCAGCATGCCGCCGATGATCATGGCGCCGCCTATGCAGCCCATATTTGCAAAGGGATTCTCATCAGACCCCTCTTCGTGATCAAAGTTATCAAATTCATCATCATCAAAATGAACATGATGGCCACGACCGCGTCCAAGAGCTCGTCCTCCATCTTGGCCATGATGACCAGCCCGCCTGCCACCACCACGACCATCTCTGAAACAGTCATGTCCTCCATTAGAATTTTCAGCACCAGATTCATCAGATTGATGCCGAGGAGCCCTCCGCCCATCTGCAGGTATGCGTGCATCAAGCATCCTCTCCATGGTCTGCAAAAGTGAGTCTGCCATTTGGCGCAACTCAGCCCGTGCAACAGGGGGTTCTCCTTCTCCATGATGATTACCATGAATATTTGAGTTGGATCCTGTCATGTTAGCACTAAAGCAAAATATAGTGGAATGGGTAAATTTGTGGAATCACACAATCTCACCTCTTACTTACCGATGCTCTTTTCTGTTCTCAAGGATAGTGAATTGTGCTAGTGTAGCTGCTCAACAGAAGTGATTCCGAGGTCGCAAGGATTACGAATCGACTGTCCTGATTTCAGTTTTGGGTGGAGCTATATGTGGCTAAACAAGGGAGGCTACGGTACTGAAAAACAAGTGATTTGATGTGCTCACAAGATGTAATGTTGCTGGTATATAAATCACCAAGAATCTGAATGTGTAAACTAAATTTTCAGTGTGCAAACTGCAATATAACCCTTTTCCTCTTCTTTTACTTTTCTTTTGGAAAAGCTTTCTATCCCTATTTTTTTCCTAAACTTTTTTTTCTATGATTCTTTTAACTCTTTTTTTATACTAACAGGGGTGAGGATACAAATGAAACACGATACAAAATATGTAAAGATGGTGACTAGCAACTTGATGAACACAAAACACAAGATAACAGTACCGTCAAAGGGCAATAGATTTTTTTCTGTGGCTTTTTTAGTGGACTATAGGTGATGAACAAAACAGTAGCAAACGATACATAAACTAAAGGCAGATATGTGGATGATTGTGAGACCTACCGTGACAACGAAAGCTTTGATACCAGTTGATAGGCTACCAATTTGAATCGGTAAGAGGGTGGCCCGATCTTCATGACAGTAGATCAAAAGAACAAGGCTAACTTGCTGCGAACAGCGGGTAACTAGCTTTATACCTGACAAAGGTTGGAAGCGACCAAGCGACGCGGAGAGAGGCACCGAAACCATGAAGACTTCGACTCGATCTCCGAACGACCGCAGAACCATAATCCGGAAATAATCGGCACAATACGGCGCAGCCGAACGGAAGCCGTAGAGCACGAAGTAGGGGAACCCAGAGGATTCACTTCACAAGTCCATGAAGAACAAGGAAGAACAAAGGTTGAGTAAGGCACTCAGCATCGCGACTGCAATATCATATAGTTTATCAAATGGTCAAAGGTTGCTAATAGCTTAGAGGCAGGAGATATTTATACTAGGAACAACCCTCCTAGGTAGGTATGAAAACGAAATAGAGTTTCTGAGGAAAGGCAATGCGAAAGGTCCCCTCGGAATGGATTCCCGAACTGGCTTTTGCGTGACTGTTGGCCTCCAGAGCAGTTTCCAATAAACTGACCATAACTTCTTATTGAGAACTCCAAATGACAAACCGTTTCTTGGGTGTGAAACTACACTCCAAGTGCTTTCCAGCAATGTATGCCATGCACCAGGAAACGTTTTAGATTGGTACAGTTTTGCACGGCAAGTTGTACCAACATTCTGTCATGATAGACTATTAACATTCTGATCCAGTCTGTACTAATTCTGGTCTACAGTTAAAATGCAGTATCCAAACTGGTCGCCACTAGATTCATTGTAAAGTAGACTAAACAAGATTTCCAACAAGTCCTCATGGGCCTTCATAGCTTTTGTGAGTACAAATTAATGAAGATTTCTTTGCACTAGTCCGTTCTTGACTTCCACTGTTCCATTTTTTACTCTTCTGGTGCATTTTGTAGTGTCTTCTGGGACTTGCACTGGTTCGTTCTTTAGGGTCCGATTCATCCTTCTCTTCGTCTATATATCTGAGTACAATCAAGGTACAACACTTAGGTAGTATATAATTCTCATTAATGTTAAAATGAATCTCACAAAGTAGTGCGTGGACCTCTTGTTGTAGCTTCTTTGCACGACTACGTGTAATCCGGTCCATCGATGACTTGGGCTGGTGTTGGTGTGGATAAAAGTTGAGTGGTTGTAACTTGACTTGGAGCTTGTGACATCTTGCTTGCTGGCATGGTCATATCACCTCACACGCATATTGTGCTCGCGCTGACTTAATTTATCTCCCACGCAAATATTGGCCTGGCCCACGAGTACAGAAACCCTAGCCCAAATCCCAAATCCAGAAGCACCAACCCTGCCCGCGTGCCGCCGCTCTTCCATCTCCCAAATCGCTCTATCAGCCAGCACCAAATCTGCCGCCTTCAAGTCATGCTCCCAGATCCTAGCCCACCCCGCCCCCAAACTGCACGCTCACAGTCGATCTCCTCCTCGCCGTCGTGAAGGACCTGCCCATGCGGCACGCCACCCCCTGGAGATTCAGAAGCGAGCATTACTGCTTCATTTCCTCGCTGATGGCGGATCTGAGATTTAGAGGGTTATGGAGGGCGTGCCTCAGACGCTCGGCACTTTGGTCCCTCGCTGCTAGCTGTTGTGTGCAAGAGGCCACGAGCACTGCTGATGCTCCTAAAGCTGATGTAGTAATGTGAGATAATTTTTCCCCACCACTCCCTTCTTCCTATGTCATAGAATTCATGGGTGCTGGTATGACTTCTTGGCCGAACTACCTCTGCACTATGTGCGTCGTGTTTGTGTTGATTCAGATCTGCCAAATGTTGTGATGAGGCTGGGGTGACAGTGTACATAGAGAGGTCTCCTAATAGCTGCTTGCGTTTGAAAGGATTCATGTGCTGCTTGCTATTTGTACTGTTGTTATTCACTAACCTTTGTACTGTTGTTATTCACTAACCTATGCGTTTGGAAGCATTCACTAAATCGGGTTTTAAAAACAGGGGTAAACAGAAAAAAATATTTTAATCCTGCTCACTAAATTAGGTTTTAAAAATAGGGGTAAACAGAAAAAAAATATTTTAATCCTGCTCACTAAATCAAGTTTTAAAAATAGGGGTAAAACAGAAAAAAATATTTTAAGTCGCGTACTTATTCACATAAAAATCGCGAGCTACGCAACTAATGAGATTTGAACCCACGACCTCCCCTTGCGCGTAGCCTCCTCTACCACTCCACCCATCACTCACTTATGTATATATTAGAGTTTGGTTCACTACATATTATCCTAAACTGATCATTGTTAGTTTGATATGTGTATGCTTAAGCTACATACTTGGTTCCTCAAACTCAGCAGGGCTTGCCAATGTGTAATTGTTGCACCGACACCAGCAAGGAAGTGCTGCACTAAAATGTAATGAGGCGGACATAAGAACTTCTACACCGACACACGACAAGGCTTCTCTTGGTGCTCCCCCAAAGTTGCAAACCTACACCACCGACGTCATCTTCATATTATTTGTAGCCAACAGATTCAAGTATTGTAGGTACGCACTTGACCTCCACATTTATCGTTGTATGTATAGCTGTTACTTTTACTTATGTTGCTTATTGTGGGAAATGCAAATGCTAGCTGTCAGTTGTTTATCTAATTTCTAATTGCCCTCTATTATGAAATTTTGTAGTCTAAACAAATATAATTTGAACACCGCTCCCCACAAAGACTCATGGATAAATCATGGATCAATAGTGATGCTAGGCACACAAAGGCATACTTACAAGGGGTCAATAGTTTCCTATCTTTTGCATTTAGAAATTCACCGGTAGGGGTCAAGATATTGTGACCTTGTAGAAAGTGTGTTAACTCATTTTGGAGAGACTCAAGTGATATAAGAGAACACTTGATATGTGATGGGTTTCTACAAGGGTACACAACTTGGAACTTACATGGAGAAGCTACTTCCTCTCAAGTGAATACCAACAATGGTGATGGTGTTGATCTTCTGGAAGAGTCTAGTCAAGAGGATGACATATCTGCATTGCTTAGAGACCTAGCTTGTGGTTTAGATGAGAGAGGGGATTTTGAAGACAACAGTTCCCTTGAGCTTCCTAAAGAACTAGTTGACCTCCAAATGTTGGTAGAAGCCAATAGTCAAGAGTTATTTCCTAATTGCAAGAAGTACACTAAACTATGTTTCTTGATCAGGCTACTTCACATCAAGCTCCTTGGAGGATGGACTAACAAAAGTTTTGACCTTATACTAGATCTATTTAATGATGTGTTACCTGCGGGTATAACACTACCTAGAAACTACTATGAAACTAAGAAATTGATTAAGTCCATTGGACTTGGGTACATTAGTATTCATGCCTGCGATAATAATTGCATTCTGTATTGGAAGGAACATGAAAAATCTGAATCATGTCCAAAGTGTAAGGTTTCACGTTGGAAATCAGTTAGGCCTCGTTCGTTTGCTTGGGTTTCTTTCCAGCCCCTGAAACTTTCCAGGCCTGGATACGGTGGATTCAGGTGTGTCACTCGTTCCAGGCCCAGGATAAACAACCAGGAATTAATTGTCACGGATTTGGCACAACAGCCGTTCGTTTCAGCCTGGAATGATTGCACGGTTCTGTTCGCCCTTTACAGCCTACTAGGACTGCAGGCTATGGCTGGTTTTCTCTATGCATTCCCTACAGATTAAAAGCAACATCGTGGTTGTAAAGAGCAGCTCAACAGGCTCAATAATTATAACTTGACGTAAACACTTTGACAGCAAATCAAGGTCACTTGTTTGACAGCAACTTGACAGTATACATTAGCAGCTAGTTTGACAGCAACTTGACAGTAAACATTTATGTACATGCATGAAAAGTAAGGAAAATGAGAGAGAAGTAGTAGACAAGTAGCAAACAAAAATAGAGTCTTTATCAATACAAAATAGCAACATCCTTTCATACTTCCAGTCTTGATCAAGACATAGACCTTAGCCTCCTGCACACTCAAACCTGGTAGCCAAAAAGTTCAACATCAATTCCAGTGACACGACAATAGTATTTGGATTCATAATCAGGAACAGTGACAAATCTGGAAAATGATACTATGCATGGAAATAGAAATATGATACAATGTCCAGGTTAATTTATCTTTAGTTCTTTACCATCAGTTATGCATTGCTAAATGTAGAATAGTGAGCAGCATACGAAACCAAAAACCAAACTCTTAGTCTCAGTTGATAGAATGCACATGGCCATCTATTGCCTAGAAATTTAAAGCCACGCTGTGTGCTAATAAGGCCGGCATAGATTCAGCTCGACCATATCTATGTATATTTATACAGAAACCAAGTTCAATCAGCAGGTGTTCAGTTCAACTATATCTATATATATTTATACAATATCTAATATCACTAGCTCTTTCTTAAGTAAATAGTAAGAGGTAAATAATGAGTAAAAAGGCCACACAAACCATCAATTTTTTCCTAGCTAATTCGTCGAACAAAGCTACAAAACAAATAATCTACCAACAGTAGCACTGCTTCTAGCACTGCCTCATTGGTACAGGTACCAATGATATTCTTATAGCAGCACGACATGGAGCAATAGTGCCTCTTATATTCTTGGTACAAGAGTGGATACTAGACTATGCCTACTTGCAAGGTCCAACTTCAGTCATCATTTACACATACTTGCCCCCTGAGATAGTGTACATAAGCATGCACAGGAGCACTAATATATATCTAAAAAGAGTTTGAGGAGGGAAAGGTTAAGCTCTGCAATGCACACTTTGTGAAGCAAATGGTTGTCTGTCTGAAATATAGATTCTCTGAAGAACTAAAAATGAGCAGACAGACAATTCTTCTGCCCTTCCCACATTGCATCCCTGCTGTGCAGACTGCGACAAACTGAATATTGGACCAGAGATCCTTGTATTCTACAGTATGAGCAATGTAATCAAGCATAGTATATGCTAGCATCCAGGTCTCTCTGCTGCTTTGTGATGACCATCTCATCAGGAAGGAAGCTTAGCAAGCACAAGAAAGGGACCATGCCCCATCCTGAATCCTGATGAGATAAAAATTCTCAGGAAATGGTTGTTTTATTTTTTCTCTGTGTATTTCCTACTCTGTGCTTGCTAAGAATTTCCGGTGAAAGTCTAACTGCAACTTTCACCGGTTGAATTCAATGACCAATAGCTGACTATTTGTTTAAGCAATACTGAACCATATGTACGTGTACGTATTGGATTGGAGTAGAGCTAGCTAGCAAAGCATTTGAATTGCTATTGCACCAGGGCATGCCCAAACTGAATCTATCCTTCTACTCCTACGTACGGTCCTACACTCAATCACGATGGACATGGTCGCGACAAGGCAGGGGTCTACGAGGAGAGCCACTATGCCGACGCGTTGGGTAGCCGGCTGGGCACAGGCTGGAAGCTCCACCTCCTCATCGGGACGGATCCACCTTCTTGTCAGGTTGGCACCGACGTGAACCCTAGCGTCGGGGAGAGGCAAGGGCGATGAAGACAAGGGCGATGCCTTACCGGCGAGAAGGTGGCGGAGAGCGAGGACCTTCGATGGGAAGTGGTCGCCGTTGTCTTCGCCTTTGTGCCGTGCTGTCTCATCCCCTGATGCGCCGCGTCGTCGCGTCCCTCAAATGCGCCGTCACCTTCCCTTCGTGTCGCTCCCGTCGCCCAGGATAAGTTCCGGACCTACGAGGGTCCGTCTCCGTTCCGAGCCAAAGAGGAGGAAGAAAGATCGGGATTGGCCCATTTTTATTCCGGACCATACACAACCGAACGTCCAATCTTGGCCCGACCTGACTTCGAACCGGGCCATATCAATCCAGACGGACCAAGCCACATTCCAGGCCGTTCCAGGCCTAAACGAACGAGGCCTTAGGAAGAGTCTAGATGGGAAACATGTGTATAAGGTTCCTAAGAAGGTTCTTCAGTACTTTTCAATAAAAAAAGGCTCCAAAGATTGTTTCTATGTTCTAAAACAGCATGTCTAACAAGATGGCATGATGAGGAGAGAACAAGAGATGATGTTCTTAGGCATCCTATAGATTTACCTCTATGGAAAGACTTTGATCTTAAACATCCTGAGTTTGCTAAGGATAGCAGAAATATACGTCTTGCATTTGCCACTGATGGTTTCAATCCTTATAGAACCCAAAGTATAAGCTATAGCATTTCGCCTGGTATATGTATTCCGTATAATTTTCCACCATCAATGTGCATGAAGCAATCAAATTTCATACCCTCGTTGCTAATTCCTAGAAAACATGCTCTTAGTAGTGATATGGATGTTTTTCTCCAGCCACTTGTTGATGATTTGTTAGATATGTTTGTTAAGGGGGTTAGAACTTATGATGCATTGAAGGGTGAATACTTTCAATTACGGCTAGCAGTGTTGTGGACTATTACAGACTTTCCGGGTCCAGGCTATGCATCTGGTTGTGTCACTGCGGGTGAAGCAGCATGCCCTGATTGCCACCCATATACCTGTTCCCATAGACTTGGTAAGGGCAGCAAGACTTGCTATATGGGCCATCGTAGGTTTTTTGATGAAAACCACCCATTTAGGTTCGATGTTGATAAGTTTGGTTCAACCAAACTTAGGCAGGCACCTAGTCCACTCTCTAGGGAGGAAGTGTTGGGGTGTACTAAAGATATTGTTACAGTTTTTGGCAAGGATCCATCCGGAAAGAAACCAACAAGGAAGAGACGCAAGGAAGGGGAGCCATTAGTCATTTTTAAAAGGAGGTCTATTTGGTTTAAACTTCCCTATTGGAAAGATTTGATGCTGCGACATAACTTTGATGTCATGCACATAGGGAAAAATGTGTATGATAACTTTGTTAATACATTCTTGGGTACCGATGGGAAATCTAAGGATAACATGAATTCTTGTTTAGACCTTCAAGCTTTAGGTATTAGAAGTGATCTCCACCCTGTTGATGTTGAAGACCAATTTTATTTACCACCTGCACCATATACATGGAGTCCTGATGAGAAGAAATTATTTTATGAAGTACTGAAAGGGGTAAAGTTTCTTGCTGGCTATGCATTTGATATACATCACAATGTTCATGTCAATGAGAGAAAAGTGTTTGGGCTCAAGAGTCATGAATGCCACATCATTCTACAGCACTTATTGCCACTTGCTGTGGTGAAAGTATTGCCAGAAGTAGTTAGTGCTGCAGTGATACATGTTAGTCATTTGTTCAAGAAGATTTCTGCTCCTATTTTTCGAAAAAGTGATATGATTATAGGCTGAAATAGATGTAACCATAAGCCTTCTAGAGACTATATTCCTTCCCTCCTTTTTTGACATGATGGTACATCTGATGGTCCACATTCCTGCGCAAGCAAGACTGGCTGGTCCAGTACATTTTCATAGCATGTGGCCTGTTGAGAGGTAATTTCTGTGAGCATATTACAGTATATTATAAAAAATGCATACTATTTTCACAACATAATGAGCGTATTATATATGTGTATAGGTCTCAGATGAGATTGAAAGGTGATGTTCGTACAAAAAGCCATCCGGAGGGATCGATTATGGAGGGTTCTATGTTTTATGAGAGCCTTACACTATGTGGACACTATTTAAACAGCCGAGTGCTCAGAAATGTTGAAGGGCTGCAAGTTGAAAATTCCACAACCCCTTTCTTTGATAGCGTAGGCCGGGGTTTAGCTGGGAAATGTACAGTGAGTTTAAACCACAAGACTTGGCTGCAAGCGCATATATATGTTTTGTTTAACTATGCAAATATAGGGCCTTACTTGGAGTAAGTAATCTGTTTCACTTCAAACCATACGTTTAGATTCTCCACGTGGTAAGATGATAAATTCACCTTTGCAGAAGGTATGCTCACTATCTATCCTCCACAAGTGTTCGAACCCAACGATCTATCAATCGAATGCAGCACGAATGCTTCCATGAGTGGTTTAGGTCACATGTAAGTAGGAAGAGAACTTTTTGCATGCTATCTATGTTGAACTTCTCATTTACCTTAATAATAACATTTTTTACTAATTATAGGTGGAACAAATGTGTGAGGAAGTACCATAGGAGATACAAATCTTAGCAAAGGCACCAATCATGAGTGCACAAAAATATAGTAGCTACAAAATAAATGGATTTGATTTTCATACTGAGTCCTATGATGTTGGTAGGTCTGTTCAAAATAGTGGGGTTGCTTTGGTTGCAGAATCCACATGCTTTCAGAGGGGCGATAATGATAATGTCACAATAGGAAACAAGACTTATTACGGCATTATAAAGGAGACAGTTGAATTGAACTATAGGCACAAAGGAAATGTTGCTCTTTTCAAGTGTAATTGGGTTGACAACCTTGTGCTGAAAATGGGTTAAAACTTATCACTTTGGAGTCACCACTGTCAACTTTAAACATTTATTCAATACTGGTGAAAAAGTATCAGATGATCCTTTCATATTAGCATCACAAGCAGTGCAAGTTTTCTATCTTCCTGAACATGCTGGTTCCGAGTTGGTTTCTGTTCATCAGTCCAAACTAAGAGACTTCTATGATATGGATAATTTGGAGAGTGAGCACCTAGATAATGGCAATGGAGTAGTTCAGCCATTGCTTGATTTAAATGCCAAGGTGACCATGGATGTTATTAATGGGGTTGTCCCCAGTACTAGGTCAGACATAGATGGTATAATTGTTGAGCCAAAAAAGTAAGTGTCATTTATGCATGCAATATGTGATTGCCCCATTGATTATTTGAAAATTTTGTTCCCATTAGTTCGTATTATTTTTATACGAGGAAAAGATTGCTAATTCATTTGTACCTTTTTAGGAGACAAAATGTCAAGCGCAAGAGGAAGAGGTAATAGAGATGATGGCATGACTGAGTATGAGAGGCAAAAATTGGGAAAAGTCGCAAGAAATGAGGAGATAATGGAATCTCTTCATCTTCGTAAGCTGAGCATGACACTGGAGCCTCCCCAACAAAATAAAAAAAGAAATGTTAGCCTTGTAGAATAGTGTTGGCCTTTGTATAATAGTGTTGGCCTCCCCAACAAAGATTATGCATGTGCTTGCCTTTCACTGTCAACGAGAATGAACAGATTTCTAAACTAGTGCCGCATACTAATTGACATTGTCATGCATATTTTTATGTAGAGAACTCATAAACCAAGTGATGGAGCCATTGAACATCATAAACAAAGTGATGCAGCAATTGAACATCATAATTTGTGACCAAGGCCACAAAGAAATGACGTTGAGACTACAAATGAGCAGATTACTAATGATCCTGATTATGAAGTAGTTGGAGAGTTCTTATGTGACAATGAAGGTATTGCATTTCTAAAAATTTCTTGCTACAATTTCTCAAATCTTGTGCTGATTTTTTATGTTTTCATATGTACGGACTTGCACAGTGGTACTCAAAAGAGGAATGGAAGGAAAATAACCACAATGAATGACATATTCTCAAGGACAGCCGACATGCCAAAAATTAAAATAACAGTCAATGGATATGGACAGCCTTTCAGAGAAACTTATCAGAAGTTTGCTAGAGCCATTGGTTGTCAAGTGAGAAAGAAATTACCAATTCGATTTACTGATTGGAGGGTTGTTCCCCTTGCAATGAAAAAACAAATTTGGGATGACATGAAGGTATATCATTTTCTGCTAGTTATCCTATTCATAGCAGCTAGTGCAATCCTATTCATAGCAGCTAGTGCAAGTTGTGCATCAATAGCAACCTAGTGCAAGTTGTCTGATTTAGACTATGTTTATACAAGTTTTGATGTCTTCTCTAAATATACATGAGTTAGAAATACATCTTCTCAAAATGCATCACCTTTTACATGATGTGATGGCTCCTTTTCGATGCACATGATCTGGTGGCTACTTTTCAATGGCAAATTAGGTGTTCTATGATGTGGATGAGTCTGTCAATAAATGGTTTATGGATACAGCTGCAAAGAAGTGGAAGGGCCACAAGGTGGACTTAAAAGATAAGTTTTTTGATGAAACATTAACAGATGAGCAAATGAAGGAAAGACTTAAAAATAAATTAAATGATGATGACATCAATGGTCTTATTGAGTTTTGGAGGTCTCCTGAATGCCAAGTAAGGATGAATTCATATGAATCTCTCTTTTCCATTACTTGTCTATGAATGCCAAATCTCAGTGATTTCTAAGATAGGCTCGCACTAAAAGAGGTAAAGCAAATTGTCGGTGTTTTGACCCCAGGGGGTGGCACCAACGAGTGAATTTGTGTGCGTGCTCCCTTTTCTAGATGGTGATACAAGAGTGGCACAAAGATATATGCTTGTTCGGGCAAGAGAAGGCCCTACGTCCAGCGGGGGGAGACTTTGTATTATCTTGCACCTAAGTGCTTGTACAGGGGTGAATACAAGTGGATGTGGCCAAGAGTTCTAAGTCCTAGCCGATGGTGGTGTGTCAGAATCGTGTTCTATATATCCCTTAGATGTTTCTCTTAGCGTCCCCTTTTATAGTTCCAAGGGGAGGCCTAGGTTACAGATTATAGGTGTTTGGATAGGCCTCGATAGGGGTATGGCGCTGACCCACTCGAGGCCTCCGTACCAGCATGGCCTCGAGCCGTCTTGTTACGGGTTACTCTGTTGATGATGGTGCGTGTGTTTCCTGAGCCTAACTCCCTGTACATCGTCTGGTATTGGCTTGGGTGCGTGCACGCTTGTACGTTGTGGCAGTAGTCACGTCTGGGGTGGTTGAAGCGCTGACTTCCGTCCCTCGATCCTTCGCTGGGAAGGAACATGCCTGTTCGAAGGTTAGGCAGCTTAGGTGGCTTTGTTATGTACAGCACTGACTTCGAGCGTCTCGAGGGGTCACGATGGGATATTACGCTTGCCATACTGTACAGGTCTGTACTTTTTATCCAATCACGGGGATAAAGCTGGGAAAAGTGTGGATTTGACGGGTGCTTGTACCCCTATCACGCTTCCTGTGACTATCGGGTTAGGTGGGAGCATGGCAGCCGCATTAAATGCTCTGGCTCCCGTACTCATGACAGACGGCAGGTAGCGCTCTTGCGCTCGAGGCTCGCCGATTTGCTTGACGCTATTTCCATATTCAACGGTCGCTGGCCATCAAGCCCTTACAGATTCGCTTGACCCCATTTCTGTATTTGGGGCTATTGTCGACACCGCGCCCTGGCGATCATGTATTTATGTCGGAGCGTCGGGCTGGAGCCTCGAATTGTTTGTGAATCCTTATATTCTGAGCGCTGGCTGGGGTACCCCCTATTGGCATCCTCGACAGTAGCCCCTGAGCCCCTGTTCGAGCACTTGTGTTCGAGCAGGGGTTCTTCTGCTGGTCGAGTTTCCGTGGGGGTCGCGCGAGCGACCCCCACGGGGGTAGCCCCCAAGACCTTGAAGGAGTCTTGGAGTCCTTCGAGGGCTGTATTGCTTTTTGGGATGTGACTGCTCCCAGTTTTCCTCCTCATTGAGGGGCGTCCATTCTGGGAGGGAATCTTTGACCCTTGTTGGCCGGTTTTGCCCCTTTGGGGCTAGGAGCGTGACCTACTACCGATGGAGCAAGCGTCATCGTCCCGGGTGATCTTTTATCGGGTAATCCAAACGAGAACCCATGCCCCATTTGATAGGGTTGGGTGTAGTCCGGAGGCGTTCTCATCAAAGCCAGGCTAGCATGGTCGTGGATACCGGTCTCGTTCGATAGAGTCCAGCGGCTCGACGCCTCCCTCCGTGGGGATTCCTCTCGACCTTCTTGACCCTGCCTTGGATACTCCCACTGAGTTCTCGAGGCTATCCTCATTTCGACCCTTCACTGGGTACCCCTGACTCTAGTACTCGAGGGTGACTGTCGAACCCATCCGGTGGGCCAGTCTGTGTTCCCTCAAGGTTATTATGGCGTCGTGCGCCCGCCTTACCTTGCGCTGGAATTAAGAGTTGTGGCGGTTCGCTTTCTTGCCCATTGGGCGTGCCTTTTTAGGAGGGAGCCGTTGCGGTGCTGTTCCGTTGGTGGAATCTGTAACGCCCTGTGTTGGCAGCCATTATAGACCAATCATAAACTGCCAACTTGATCCAAAAGGACAAGAAGCAATCATATTATATACACACATGCATTTTATTACTAACAAGTTCCACTTGTACCATAGTGATTATATTTTGCAGGAATTATAGTGCAACGAGTGAAAATGTGCCATACCACGAAGAAAGCGCAAAGTACCAAAAGACGTATTCACAAATGCGCAACCCAAGAAAATAGATAAAGGCCCGAACAACGCAGAACTAGGCCTGATCGTAACCACGGGAGAGATCCAGGCCTAGAGCCAAACCGACCACGCGAAGGTGGTGGCCAGGGGGACCCACCCTGGGTGTGTCCGCACCCTGGTGCGGGCGCACTCCTGGAGACGGCAAACCGGGCCCATCTTTCTCAAGCGGTTGCATGCCGCTATGCATAGGACGGTTTGACCTACTACCAAATTCAGATGCGACGAACCATCCTAGTTCTACTATAAAAAGAGAGGCACTCCCCCCTTTTCAACACACATCATTTGGAGTCAATTTACCTCACACCTCTCACTTGTATCTTTAGTCTAGATTAGTAGTAGACCAAGGCAAGAGCAAGCAATGAGAGCTTGTCTCCTATGAAGAAAGGATCTTCTTGGTATGAATAATATTCAATCTTCTTCCATGAGCAAGTTCTATTCATCTTTATATGATTATGCATATGAACTAGAGTATGGTTGTGTTGTTATCATGTTCATAGTATATGAACTAGTTGTGAGTTCTTGTGCTATGTTCTTGATATGTTCATCATTGTTCATCAGATTAGTATGATTAGGATTAGAATTAGGAATGGGATGATGGTTCACTGTGCTGTGATGGTTGCTCTTAGCCTAGCCTGTCACTCCGAAGGGGTGGGGCCCACGGGGGTTAGGAGTTGCTTCCAATTATGTGAACATGGTGTTCAGGTATGCGGGAATCAGTGGATGTGCGGCTATCTTTCAGGTACAGGGGTAGGTGGCAGGGTAGTGACAGCTCTGTCATCCTTTGTATTCACCCACAATCAGGTATTTTGATAGGAGTTCTATAAAGTCTCTATCGGCTGGGTATCTAGCTGCGGGAATCTCCCCTCATCTCAGGCTTAGTTCTAACTCTATTTATTGCTAATTAGATGATTCGCTAACAGTTCTATGCATAGTTATATGTGACCCATGCCTGCTTAAGTAGATTTATTTCTTTATTCTTTATTTATTATTTCTCTTCTATTTTATCCTTGAGGGTTATCCAATGTGTGTCCACTATCTTGAATATCATGTTTATTCCTATTTACTCTATGTCTACAATGATAGTTCTGTCCGCTTGCAGTTATATTACTTCTTCATTCATGAACTATCGATTGGCGTACCTAAGTACCGTTACTTAAGATTGTAATCCTTGTGCACCTTCAAGTGTAGTGCCACAACTTTGCATATCACAAGTAAGGATGGTTAGGAAGGCCAATCCGGCATTCCTAATTATTGTTACCAGACTACACTGCTAAGGTCGGTGCCCTCGAGTTGCCTTGGGTTATCTCTCTGATGTAGCGATAGTTACAGTATGCCAGCACCCATCATTTCCGGTGCCATTGCTAAGGATGGATCTATGGTCTATTTTTAGTAGTGACTCTAAGAAATGCCAACAAGCATTTATGGCGCCGTTGCCGGGGAAGGCAAAAATCATACTGTCATAAACATTGATTGCATAATAAGCATTGGTAGCCATAGATTAAGTAGGATAACTTTACTGTTTTCTTCCTCTTTTTGTTGGAATGAAAACAGGATAGTGTATGAGCGGTTTCAACTTGCCGGCAAACTTCCACAGTGATCCAGACACTCCTAAGAGAAGGGTTTGTACCGTCTCTTCTTCTGCTACGCAAATGGCAAGCGAATCCACCGTTCTAGCACCAACCGCACCAATCGCTATGGCCAAGACACTCTGTGACTACTCCACTCCTGCTGTTGCCAACGTGCCGACTCGGCCCGCTGTCAATATGGGAATGGAAGCTTCGAGATCCGCACTGGCCTCATCTCTATGGTGCAGGCAAGCCAATTCTGTGGCCTGCCAAGCGAGGATGCTAACGCCACCTTCCGAACTTCCTTTATTTGTGCGACACCGTCGTCATCAAGGACGTCGCACAGAACAGCATCTGGCTCCGTCTATTTCAATTTTTCGTCACAGAAATGGCGAAACAATGGTTTTATCAGAACAAGAAAGCTATTGACACATGGGAATTGTGCTCTGCGGCATTCCTTGCCAAGTTCTTCCTTATGAGCAGGACCAGCGCTCTATGGGGGAAGATCTCTAACTTCCAGCAGTCTTCACTTGAGTCCATACCCGAAGCATGGGAGATGCTCCAGGAGTACATCCGGGCCTGTCCTCATCATGGAATGGAAGACTGGCTTCTGCTCCAGAGCTTCTACAAAGGCCTCACGGCCATGTCAAAGGGGCACGTAGATGCCGCAGCTGGAGGTGCATTCCTTTCTCTCACCATTAATGAAGCTACTGCCGTCATCGAGAAGATGGTGGCAAATGCAAGCTGGGGAGAAAGAAGGAAAACACAAAAAGGCTCGCAATCTACGAAGGAGGTAGATGTTCTTGCCGCAAAAATAGACTTGCTGCTGCAAAGGATGGACGGACAAGTTGCAAATCCCAACAAGGGCACAGTCCAAGCAGTGAACTCACAAACATCGTGTGATGTTTGTGGTGATGATGGCCATTCGGGGAACAATTGCCCCGAAACCCAAGAAGAAGCAGCATATGTCAACAATGGGTTTCGGCCACCACAACAAGGTAACAACGGATGGAACAATCAGCACCACCCGCAGGGTAATTTCTTCAATCAGCCTGCCTTGAAAGATCTGGTCATAGGACAAGCTAAAATCAATGAGAATCTAGCCAAGAAGCTGTCCTACAATGACAAGATCATTGAGAACATCAACGCCAAGCTTGAAACTCTTTGTTCATCTGTCAAAAGTCAGACGAGTTTCAACAAGATGATAGAAACACAGATAGCATAGATAGCTGCATCAATTCCAGTCACTGACACAGAGAGGATCCCAGGACAACCGAAAACCTCTACTAAGTTCATCCATGTAGCCACAGAAAAATGAAGGAAGGAAAGTCTTGCGAACGGACTATAAATGTTGAGCCCTTGCCGAAGGCATTCAGTAGTTATCTAAAAAAACTATATACAATAAAAATAAATTTTGTGCTATTTGTGTCCCAATAAAGATATCTGAAGGGGGCCCACGACATCAAACAAGCTTGGGGGCGGTGTCCCCACTCAGGTATTATGTCTTTTTAAATTCTTTAAATTTTGTTTTAATTTCCCTTTTTATAGAAAGTTTTAATTTTTAGTTTCCAAAAGTTTCCCTTCCTATAGTTTTATTTTTAGTCAAAAATAAAGTTTCTCTGAAAATCTTATACAAAATATTTTCTGGTAGAATAGATTTTCCCATTTCCAAATCTTATTTTTTATATAATTTTTGAAAACCAAAAATATTTTGAATAAATATGTGGAAAATAAAAATTTGGAGCAAAGTTTCGAACCAGGTTTGATCGTAACCAGAGAGACGTTGGGGACAGCCGTTGGAGCCAGCGGCCAAAAGGCCGGGCAGAGGCGGGCCCACCACTGGTGCAGGCGCACCATGATGCGACCGCACCCTGCCCAAGTCCTGCTGGCCTCGTCCTTTGGGCAATGGCTAGTAGACGTTGAGGGGGGCGCTCCCCCGCCTGCGATCAACTCTATAAATAGAGAGGATCCCAGGTGGAGCACCTCACCCCTCTCACACACATATTTTTACTCTTCCCTTCTTCACTCTCTTGCTCCACTTTTCTTCATAGCCTACTCCACAAGCTTAGTGCAAGAAAATTCTGTCAAAAACCTCTTGCACACTTCCCTCTCCAAGCAAAAACACCATACACTTGTGCTAGCTCGTCCACCATGAATAGAATTTTCGGGCTTAGAAGGAGCCGCCGCCAACGCGCAGAAGATCCACCTACCCCTGCAAGGAACGAGCAGCCAACACATGGAGGAGAGGAGGAGGAGCCACACGGCCACGCCATTGACGAGGCCGACGCCCCCTTCATCCACTTGTTAAGCGAGCAGGAGATGCAGGCATACAACCTCATGAAGGAACGTGAGTTCTTCCTTTCGCCGGCATTTGACTCCGCATTCTTGCACCAAATAGGTATGGATGTTGAGTTTGTTACTATTTTCGAGCATCTTGGTTGGAGTAGAGTTGCCCGCGTTCATGAGCTTGGGTCATGTCTTTTGACGATCCAAATTTTGGGCACTCTACAAATTATCGATTATGGTCTTACCTTCCGTTGCTTTGGAAGAGATTTCGGTATTTATTGGAAATATCTTGCCAACCGTTTGGGTTTCCACGAGCGGTGCTCCATTGACTTAGGTTTTTCCCTCGGGGGTTACAAACATCATGCTTTCTAGCATTTGATCTCGGGACAACACGTCGTTGGAAAGTTTCAGGGGCATTCTGCCAACATCCATCACCCCACTCTAAGGCTTCTCCATAAGTGGATCGCTAGTTCGTTCTTTTCAAGAGATGATACGCATCTTACTTATGACATAGAGTTGAAGTTGCTTTATGCTACGCTCAAAAAGATTAAGGTTGAACCTGTTGCTGAGCTTGTTAATCATTGATTGCATTCCGTTAAGACATCAACTTCTATCATGTGCACATCTCTTATTACTAGCCTTACTGCAAGTGTTGATCCCCATGCTGCTAATTCCATTATTTACATCACTACTCCTCGCATCATGATTAATAAATCATATCTTTCGCATGCACATATGATTAAATGTGACAAAACAGGTAAAAAGATTTTATATTATTTTTCAAGATATACAAATGAGATCCAGTTACCTAACCTGGATCTCGCTCTATAGAACTCCCCATCACTCACCTTCACCCTCACTGAGAGGGAAGGAGGATGCACGAGCTCTGTTTCTCGCAGGAACTCACGGAGGAGGGAACAAGAAGAGCAGGCAGCACAAGCAGCAAGGGAAGCACAGGCAGCACAGCCAGCACCATCCGCACAGCAAGCACAACACACTCCACCACCACACAGCAAGCACAACACACTCCACCACCAGCTATGCCAGGGATGGGATGGACCCGTGCTATACCTGCACCCGGATTTACCCCTGGGTATGGATATGGTATGGGATACGTTCCTCACCCCTACGAGGCTGGAGGTTCGAGCTGGCAGGCAGGAGGGTCGAGTTGGCAGGCGCACGGAGGCACAGGCCCAAGCGAGCCAGAGGCATATGGGGCAGGGGGATACAGGCATCACGAGTCAGGACACTCCTCAGATTTCGAGGGAATGCCACCCCCTATTCGCCGTCAGGTCACACTGGACGTCCTCAACACTCGCATGGGAGGACTAGAGCTCCAGAACAGGCAGATCCAAGGTACACTAAATGCCACATCCAAACTGCTACCCAATGGCATCAGCAGACCCAGCAGATCTTCATCGACCTTGAGTGGCTAAGTCCATGGGTGGTGATGTGTTTATGCCGATGACCAGCATTAACCTTTGCCAATGGAGAGTCTGCCGATGATGCGGAATGAAGACTTGGAGGTTGCCGATTGGTCTATGGTGGCGTCCCAGTTTGTCACGGGAGGATAGTTTTATGTTTTCCTTAGTTATTTAAATCGTTCTGTGTACAGATTCTGTTTAATTTGGAATTCGAGTTCTAGTCGTGTCTGGTTGTAGCTCTTTGGGCAGGGTATAAATGTAGACCCTAGGGCTTTGTAATTGACATCTACGAATCAATCAATAAAACACAAGTTTTTACTCATATTTTAGCATCTACCTTTCGACGACTTCGTCATATTTTTCTTTTTCATTACGAGTTCTTAGGAGTTCGTCGACTTAAGCTCGGCGTATTCTCAAGTTCCGCGTGAATACCTCTTGGTCGTGGCATCCGGGCGCTTCGCTGTTGTCGGGACCAAAGTATTTGAGTTATCACCTTCGCCGATAGTAAGGTCAAATCGGCTGGCACACCTTAACGTTTGAATCGGGTATTGGCCCTTTATGTTTGCAGATCCAGCTTTTGCATCAACACATAGTCACTGTCAAGCTAGACCTCATCATGAAGAAGCTCGCATAGAGAAGAAGAAAGTCAATGACATCAATGATTCCCATATGACATGTGAAGAATGTGGAGACTATGGGCACTCAGCTGTCAGTTGCCCTACACTACAAGAGGATGTGAACTTCATCAACAATAACACCTACTATCATCCTCAACAATATCAAGGATGGAATCAACAACCTTGACAAGGTAATTACCAAGGTAACGACTAAGGTAATAATTTTAATAACAATTTTCCGTCTTTAAGAGAATTAGTTGCTAGTCAATCCAAACTGCTAGATCAAATGACTAGAAAACTAACATCAAATGATAAAACTTTGGAAAACATACATACTAAGATGGATACTTTTGCTTTTTCTATAAAGTATTAGCATAGTTCCAATAAAATGCTAGAATCACAATTAGCACAATTACCTGCTGCTGTTCCTCCATTAGAAAAAGGAAAAATTCGAGGCCAAGCAAAAGATTTAGAAACTACTAACCTTGTTGATATTCACAATGCAACCCAATATCATATTGAGCCTGCAGCTGTACAGTGGATTGGCCACTCTCTACTAGAGAAGATGGAAGACCCTAGAAGACCTATCATTCCTATCTCCATAGGATGCCATAGCTTTCCAGAGGCTATATATGATTTTGATGCAAGTGTCAACATCATGCCCAAGGTAATTTAGAAACTACTAACCTCGCCCAAGAATTATGCACAACAAAAGCCATCATCTATGCGGAGTAAGCCAAGGTTGTCCTATCCATCAAGGACATGAAGGAGAGATTCACATTCAAAAACCACGTCCTAAAAGCTCCTGCAGCCCAAAGCAATTGTGCCAACAAGGAAAGCAAGAGCAGCAATCAATGCTGAAGAAGAATCATAGAAACAACAAAAGATGTAGGAGGACCAAGCATGCACCTGTAGAGACAACTCAGTTGATCACCGCTCTCAACACAGAGAATGATCATATGCTACCCAAGCCATTTCCAATCAAGAGAGGTGATCCAGGAATTCCAATCAATGAATGCACAATCAAAAACACCACCTGCCCCCCACCATCTGTGACACTGGATCGGGCTGCAACATAATGTCAAAATAGGTATACGATGAGTTATTTGACTTACCTTTATACCCAACATATACTTAGTTGCAGACGGTGGATCAATCATTGAGGTTCCCAGAAGGAGTGGTCAAGGATGTAATGGTAAGAATTCAAGAATAATATATACCTAAATATTTTCTAGTTCTTGACATGTAGGGAGACGACGATTCCCCGATCATCTTGGGAATACCGTTCCTCTACACAGCCAAAGCTAACATCTACATCGGATCAGGGCATATCCACTTCAATCTACCTGCGGGAAAGGTACGCTGTCCATTTAGAACACAAGTTAACCATTAGCAGATCAGGAAGCAACGCAACAGGAGAAGACGCCAAGCCCACCGTCACGCTACCCAGCCTCACAGCAGAAGGGAAGACTTTCCTGGCAAGATTGTGAAATATGAAGATCATCTCATGGAGCAAGAAGAGAACATGCAAGCACCCCAATGGAGTGAGTGGGCCAAAGAAGCTAAAAGGATGGACCAAATTGCCAAGAAAGTGAAAGAGGAGATCTTAGCCCAATTAGAAGCTTGGGAAAAGGAGAACAAAGCTGAAGAGTTGGAACTAGAGAAGGAAGAAGCAAAAGAGATAGAAGCAAGATGGGAAGAAGATGCACGTACCGCATCACCACAAGATGGGGAGTTGACTGAGGTTATCTCAGACAATGAACCCACGGAGTAAGTCCTCTCTGCTATCTAAGTCCTATCGGTAGACTTTAAGTTCTGTACCCTAGGCATAAGGTCTGTGGGGGTATAAACCCCTGTACCATTACGGCTAGAATTGGGCCAAGAGATTTGGCCCACTACAAGACAGTTCAAGGCTTGATCTAACTACTTAAAGTTTTGTGCAAGGAAACAAGATGTGGAGATCAAGCATAGTTCTAGTCGGTTAGAATAGGGGTTGATATCGACATATCTATGGCAATTGTAACCGACTAGGATTAGTTTCCAGATTTGTAACCTTGCCCTCTGGACTATATAAGGAGAGGCAAGGGACCCCCTTAGTCATTTCAACACATCTCAGATCAATATAATCAGACGCAGGACATAGGTATTATGCCATCACGGCGGCCGTACCTAGATACAAACCTTGTCTGTGTCTTACGTCACCATCGAGTTCATAGCTTGCGCACCTATCCGTCGATAAACTACTACCATGTGTGTACCCCAAGGTAGACTGTTGACTAGCTTTCATCGATAGTGGCGCGCCAGGTAGGGGGTGTGTGTACAGCTCTCCAGATGAACAAGATGATCATCATCCCCTCTTCCACTACCATGGCTGAAGGCCTGACGTTCACTGTTGGCCAGATCATCTAGACAACTCGCGCTGGTGGCCTCATGGCCACGACTTCGGAAGAAAACCAGATCCGACTTTAGGGGGCAGAGGTGGCGATCCCAACCACATCGACTACGGTCATCTTCACCACAACAACATCGTCGACCATGACGACAACTCGCCCTCTACTTCCTTGCTAGAAGGGGAAACAAATCGTCAACTCCGACCTGCTCAAAGCCATCGATCACGCCGATCACGGGCTCTCCGAGGCTTTTGATCTGTTAAATCCAATCTCAGGCCAGATCACCAAGACGGTGCCACTTGATTGTCGTGAACCCACTCGGCCAACTCGTGTCACTACACACGAATGGCTGGGAACGTCTCTGGCAATCACGGCCACCACCGAGGGATGGATCGTTCCGATGAAGGCAACCCCTCCGAGCAGCAGTTTTCCTCACGGCCTATGTAATGCAGCCGACCAGGTCTCGCGCTATAGCTGGCAGCTATTCAAGACAATGGATCTATCGCCAAGACAGCCCGTGTGACTAGCACGTCACTTTGTCAACATGGTCTCCGTCCATACTCTCCTGGAGGATAATACTGCCAGCACGAACTCAAGCACGGGCTCCGTCCCCATCGAGGTCTTACACCTCGAGGACGAAGACTATGACTTGGATCTTCCCCTGAGTTTCTCCCGCTTCCCGGTTTTTCCCCCTCGTCGAGGAGATCTGGTCCTCAATGTCAGCAACGGCGAACCAGTCCTCCATGGTGAAACCGATGATCAGAGACAGCAGCGCGAGCAGCGCAATGCTGATCGTGCCCAATGACGCGCAGAGGACACTACACCACAACACTGTATCCCCGTCAGACATCTAACGCTAAAAATTATATTTGGCGATAGATGATATGTCCCTAAAGGTAACTCACAGACTATACGATGCTAAATCTGCATTTAGCGATTCACGGTCTGTCGCCATAGGTACTCACATTTATCATTGAACTATCTGACGCTAAAATCAGATATACTATCATTCTGTGTGTCGCAAAAAATGAATGGGCCCCATCCTAATGATAGGCTACCAATATGAATCGGTAAGAGGGTGGCCCGATCTTCACGACATTAGATCAAAAGAACAAGGATAATTTGCTGCGAACAGCGGGTAACTAGCTTTATACCTGACAAAGGTTGGATGCGACCAAGCGACGGGGAGAGAGGCACCAAAACCACGAAGACTTCGACTCAATCTCCCAACGACTGCAGAACCACAATCCGGAACTAATCCACACAATACGGCGTAGCCGAACGAAAGCCGTAGAGCACGAAGTAGGGGAACCTAGAGGATTTACTTCACAAGTCCATGGAGAACAAGGAAGAACAAAGGATGAGTAAGTCACTCAGCAGCGCGGCTGCAATATCATGTAGTTTATCAAATGATCAAAGGTTGCTAATAGCATAGAGGTAGGAAATATTTATACTAGGAACAACCCTCCTAGTAGGTATGAAAACTAAATAGAGTTTCTGAGGGAAGGCAATGTGAAAGGGCCCCTCAGAATGGATTCCCGAACTGGCTTCGCGTGACTGTTGGCCTCTAGAGCAGTTTCCAATAATCTGACCATAACATCTTATTGGGAAGTCCAAATGATGAACCGTTTCTTGGGTGTGAAACTAGACTCCATGTTCTTTCCAGCAATGTATGTCATGCACCACGAAACATTGTATATTGGTACAGTTTTGCACGGCACGTTGTACCAACATTCTGTCATGACAGACTGTTGACCTTCTGAGCAGTCTGTACTAATTCTGGTCTGCAGGTAATATGATGTATCCAAACTGGTCGCCATAAGATTCATTGTAAAGTAGACTCGACAAGCTTTCCAACAAGTCCTCATGGGCCTTCATAGCTTTCGTGAGTAAAAAGTTATGAAGATTTCTTTGCACTGGCCCGTTCTTGACTTCCACTGGTCCGTTTTTGACTCTTCTGGTGCATTTTGTAGTGTCTTCTGGGACTTGCACTGGTTCGTTATTCAGGGTCCGATTCATCCTTCTCTTCTTCTATGTACCTGAGTATAATCAAATTACAACACTTAGGTAGTATATAATTCTCAATAATGTTAAAATGAATCTCACAAAGTAGCGCGTGGACCTCATGTTGTAACTTCTTTGCACGACTACGTGTAATCCGGTCCATCGATGACTTAGCCTGGTGTCGGTGTGGGTAAACGTTGAGTGGTTGTAACTTGACTTGGAGCTTGTGACATCTTGCTTGCTAGCATGGTCATATCATCCTCCCCACCTTGGAAAGGAGTCGTCCTCGACTCGTCTAATCCAAAGAAACGAGATAAATCGGTGACGTTGAAACTTGTACTCACATTTTGTGGAGGCATCCATTCATGAACAGCTTTGATCTTATCCTCATCCACCTCCACACCATGACCTGAAACAACAAAGCCAAGAAATACTACCTTGTCGGTGCAAAATCTACACTTGTTAAGGTTAGCATACAATTTTTGCTCACATAGGACAGCAAGCACACTGTGGATATGCTCAACATGTTCATCAAGAGACTTGCTGTAAATTAATATATCATCAAAGTAAACCACAACAAACTTGCCAATGATGGATCTAAACACATGATTCATCAATCTCATAAAAGTACTTGGTGCATTAGTCAATCCAAAGGGCATTACCAACCATTCATACAATCCAAACTTGGTTTTAAAAGTTGTTTTCCACTCATCTCCTTCTTTCATTCTTATTTGGTGATAGCCACTTCTCAAGTCAATTTTAGTGAAAATATTGCACCACGAAGTTCATCAAGCATATCATCAAGTCTCGGAATGGGATGCCTATATCCTACTGTGATGTTATTAATAGATCTACAGTCAACACACATTCTCCATGAACCATCTTTTTTAGGAACTAAAAGAATAGGGACTGCACAAGCTGAAAGACTTTCCTGCACATACCATTTTCTCATCAATTCTTCCACTTGTTGCTGAATTTCTTTTGTTTCCACTGGATTGGTGCGGTATGCAGCTCGGTTTGGAAGTGACGCACTGGGAACAAGGTCAATTTGATGTTCAATTCCTCTCTTAGGTGGCAGCCCTGGTGGAATCTCCTCTGGAAAGACATCCTCATATTCCTGTAACACATTAAAAATAACACTTGGTAAAGTAGAGGATAAGTCGTTAGTGGAAAGAAAATTTTCCTTGTACAGGAGTACAAAGAATGTGGCATTGGGTTCACTCAATTCTTTTAAATCCCCCTTCCTAGCCATCATAACTAATCCATCTTTTTCCATTGTCTTGGTTGTTTGCGGGTGTGGGGTTTTATTTGGCTTTGGAAACACTCCCTCACTATTTTTGTGGGTCACCGCAAGTGGTTCTCACTCTATCGCTGTTTTCTTTTTAGATCATCCTTTAAAATCTCCTCCGGTGTCAAAGGGAGCAAAGAAATTCGCTCTCATTTGTACATGAAAGCCAGCTTGTTGGTTCTTCCAAAGATCTGAACACCACGATCATATAACCATGGTCTTCCTAGTAGCAGTTGGCATGCTTGCATAGGCACCACATCACACTCCACATGATCATTATACCTCCAAATAGAGAAAGGAACTGTCACAACATGGCTCACACGCAGCGCACCACAATCATTCAGCCACTGCGTCTTGTGTGGATTAGGATGATACCTTTGTTTCAGCTCCATTCTATCAACCAATTCTTGGCTAGCAATATTATTGCAGCTGCCATTGTCAACAATAGTTCTACACAACTTCTCTTTGATCATGCCTCGAGTGTGGAAAAGATTGTGTCGCTGCCCATTCTCTTCCTTTGCAGCAGTAACACTAAGCACACGAAGAGAAATAAAGCAGTTGTTATCACCTTCATCGGGTTGGATCTCATTGTCATTGTTTTCATGATCCTCATCATATCTTGGACCTTCTTCCTCACGATCACTTTCAGATTCCCATTCACCATTCTCATTCACAATCATGGTCCTCCTACTGGGACATTGTGCAGCAATATGTCCACGACCATGGCACTTGTGGCACACAATTTTTCTACTACGTGCAGAGGAAGTAGTAGCTGAAGGAGCAACAGTTGGGGATGCTACACTTGTAGCAGGTCGCTGCTGATATGCAGGAGATGATGCTGTAGAAACCACCATCTTTGAAGGAGCATTAGATAAAGAGGGCCTAGCTGCAGCACCTTGGGACCGTCCTCCACTGAAAGAAGTTCTGGACTGCTGCTTGCGCCATGGGGCTGCAATAGAATGACTTGCATAAGATTTTCCACGTGTGTCTTGCTAAATTTTTCTTTCAGTACGCATAGCTTGATCAACAAGGTCTTGCAAAGTATGTTATGGAAACATCTCAACAAAACTAGCAATTTCCTCATTGAGACCACCCAAAAATCTTGGCATTTTTTACTCTAGATCCTCTCTAATTCCAGTCCGCACTAACAGCAGCTCCATCTGCTTATAATACTCATCAACCGATCTTTTTCCTTGCTTCAACATTTGTAACCTATTGCGAAGGTCACACTGATAGCTTGACGGTACAAATCGCCTTCTCATCACTTGCTTCATCTCTTCCCATGTGTTGATATGTTCACGGCCCAACGCAAGTTGATTCTCTTGTATCTGATTCCACCAAGTCAGAGCATAATCAGAGAACTCCACTGAAGCAAGATTGACACGCCTCTGATTAGAGAGATTATGCACCCTAAAAATTTGATCACACTGCTCAGCCCACTCAAGATATGCATCTGCATCCTCTCTTCCAGTGAATTTGGGGATACTCAACTTGACGCGAGCAATGCTGTCCGGATCTTCCCTATTACGACGACCATGATGATGCTCTCTATCTTCATGAGCAGCATGCCGCCGATGATCATGGCGCCGCATATGCCGCCCATCATTTGCAAAGGGATTCTCATCAGACCCCTCTTCGTGATCAAAGTTATCAAATTAGTCATCATCAAAATGAACATGATGGCCACGACCGCGTCCAAGAGCTCGTCCTCCATCTTGGCCATGATGACCAGCCCGCCTGCCACCACCACGACCATCTCTGAAACAGTCATGTCCTCCATTAGAATTTTCAGCACCAGATTCATCAGATTAATGCCGAGGAGCCCTCCACCCATCTGCAGGTATGCGTGCATCAAGCATCCTCTCCATGGTCTGCAAGAGTGAGTCTGCCATTTGGCGCAACTCAGCCCGTGCAACACGGGGTTCTCCTTCTCCATGACGATTACCATGAATATTTGAGTTGGATCCTGTCATGTTAGCACTAAAGCAAAATATAGTGGAATGGGTAAATTTGTGGAATCACACAACCTCACCTCTTACTTACCGATGCTCTTTTCTGTTCTCAAGGATAGTGAATTGTGCTAGTGTAGCTGCTCAACAGAAGTGATTCCGAGGTCGGAAGGATTACGAGTCGACTGTTCTGATTTCAGTTTTGGGTGGAGCTATATGTGGCTAAACAAGGGAGGCTACGGTACTGAAAATCAAGTGATTTGATGTGCTCACAAGATGTAATGTTGCTGGTATATAAATCACCAAGAATCTGAATGTGTAAACTAAATTTTCAGTGTGCAAACCGCAATATAACCCTTTTCCTCTTCTTTTACTTTTCTTTTGGAAAAGCTTTCTATCCCTGTTTTTTTTTCTGAACTTTTTTTTCTATGATTCTTTTAACTCTTTTTTTTATACTAACAGGGGTGAGGATACAAATGAAACACGATACAAAATATGTAAAGATGGTGACTAGCAACTTGATGAACACAAAACACAAGATAACAGTACCGTCAAAGGGCAATGGATTTTTTTCTGTGGCTTTTTCAGTGGACTATAGGTGATGAACAAAACAGTAGCAAACGATACATAAACTAATGGCAGATATGTGGATGATTGTGAGACCTACCGTGACAACGAAAGCTTTGATACCAGTTGATAGGCTACCGATTTGAATCGGTAAGAGGGTGGCCGATCTTCATGACAGTAGATCAAAAGAACAAGGCTAACTTGCTGCGAACAGCGAGTAACTAGCTTTATACCTGACAAAGGTTGGATGCGACCAAGCGACGTGGAGAGAGGCACCGAAACCACGAAGACTTCGACTCGATCTCCGAACGACCGCAGAACCATAATCCGGAACTAATCCGCACAATACGGCGCAGCCGAACAGAAGCCGTAGAGTACGAAGTAGGGGAACCCAGAGGATTCACTTCACAAGTCCATGAAGAACAAGGAAGAACAAAGGTTGAGTAAGGCACTCAGCATCGCGGCTGCAATATCATATAGTTTATCAAATGGTCAAAGGTTGCTAATAGCTTAGAGGCAGGAGATATTTATACTGGGAACAACCCTCCTAGGTAGGTATGAAAACGAAATAGAGTTTTCGAGGAAAGGCAGTGTGAAAGGTCCCCTCGGAATGGATTCCCGAACTAGCTTCGCGTGACTGTTGGCCTCCAGAGCAGTTTCCAATAAACTGACCATAACTTCTTATTGAGAACTCCAAATGACAAACCGTTTCTTGGGTGTGAAACTAGACTCCAAGTGCTTTCCAGCAATGTATGCCATGCACCAGGAAACGTTTTACATTGGTACAGTTTTGCACGGTAAATTGTACCAACATTCTGTCATGACAGACTGTTGACATTCTGAGTAGTCTGTACTAATTCTGTTCTATAGGTAATATGCAGTATCCAAACTGGTCGCCACTAGATTCATTGTAAAGTAGACTCAACAAGATTTCCATCAAGTCCTCATGGGCCTTCATAGCTTTTGTGAGTACAAATTTATGAAGATTTTTTTGCACTGGTCCGTTCTTGACTTCCACTGTTCCATTTTTTATTCTTCTGGTGCATTTTGTAGTGTCTTCTGGGACTTGCACTGGTTCGTTCTTTAGGGTCCGATTCATCCTTCTCTTCTTCTATATATCTGAGTACAATCAAGGTACAACACTTAGGTAGTATATAATTCTCATTAATGTTAAAATGAATCTCACAAAGTAGTGCGTGGACCTCTTGTTGTAGCTTCTTTGCACGACTACGTGTAATCCGGTCCATCGATGACTTGGGCTGGTGTTGGTGTGGATAAAAGTTGAGTGGTTGTAACTTGACTTGGAGCTTGTGACATCTTGCTTGCTGGCATGGTCATATCACCTCACACGCATATTGTGCTCGTGCTGGCTTAATTTATCTCCCACACAAATATTGGCCTGGCCCACGAGTACAGAAACCCTAGCCCAAATCCCAAATCCAGAAGCACCAACCCTGCCCGCGTGCCGCCGCTCTTCCATCTCCCAAATTGCTCTCTCAGCCAGCACCAAATCTGCCGCCTTGTAGTCATGCTCCCAGATCCTAGCCCACCCCGCCCCCAAACTGCACGCTCACAGTCGATCTCCTCCTCGCCGTCGTCCTCCACTTCTCGCTCGCCCATCCCTGCTCGTCTCGCCCCAACCCTAAAGCTTCCACTCCGCCACCTTGCGATCCCTTGGAGGAAGCCACGCCCCTGAAGGACCTGCCCATGCGGCACGCCACCCACTGGAGATTCAGAAGCGAGCATTACTGCTTCATTTCCTCTCTGATGGCGGATCTGAGATTTAGAGGGTTATGGAGGGCGTGCCTCAGACGCTCGGCACTTTGGTCCCTCGCTGCTAGCTGTTGTGTGGAAGAGGCCACGAGCACTGCTGATGCTCCTAAAGCTGATGTAGTAAGGTGAGATAATTTTTCCCCACCACTCCCTTCTTCCTATGTCATAGAATTCAAGGGTGCTGGTATGACTTATTGGCCGAACTACCTCTGCACTATGTGCGTCGTGTTTGTGTTGATTCAGATCTGCCAAATGTTGTGATGAGGCTGGGGTGACAGTGTACATAGAGAGGTCTCCTAATAGCTGCTTGCGTTTGAAAGGATTCATGTGCTGCTTGCTATTTGTACTGTTGTTATTCACTAACCTTTGTACTGTTGTTATTCACTAACCTATGCGTTTGGAAGCATTCACTAAATCGGGTTTTAAAAACAGGGGTAAACAGAAAAAAATATTTTAATCCTGCTCACTAAATCAGGTTTTAAAAATAGGGGTAAACAGAAAAAAAATATTTTAATCCTGCTCACTAAATCAAGTTTTAAAAATAGGGGTAAAACAGAAAAAAATATTTTAAGTCGCGTACTTTTTCACGTAAAAATCGCGAGCTATGCAACTAATGAGATTTGAACCCACGACCTCCCCTTGCGCGTAGCCTCCTCTACCACTCCACCCATCACTCACTTATGTATATATTAGAGTTTGGTTCACTACATATTATCCTAAACTGATCATTGTTAGTTTGATATGTGTATGCTTAAGCTACATGCTTGGATCCTCAAACTCAGCAGGGCTTGCCAATGTGTAATTGTTGCACCGACACCAGCAAGGAAGTGCTGCACTAAACTGTAATGAGGCCGACATAAGAACTTCTACACCGACACACGACAAGGCTTCTCTTGGTGCTCCCCCAAAGTTGCAAACCTACACCACCGACGTCATCTTCATATTATTTGTAGCCAACAGATTCAAGTATTGTAGGTGCGCACTTGACCTCCACATTTATCCTTGTATGTATAGCTGTTACTTTACTTATGTTGCTTATTGTGGGAAATGCAAATGCTAGCTGTCAGTTGTTTATCTAATTTCTAATTGCCCTCTATTATGAAATTTTGTAGTCTAAACAAATATAATTTGAACACCGCTCCCCACAAAGACTCATGGATAAATCATGGATCAATAGTGATGCTAGGCACACAAAGGCATACTTACAAGGGGTCAATAGTTTCCTATCTTTTGCATTTAGAAATTCACCGGTAGGGGTCAAGATATTGTGCCCTTGTAGAAAGTGTGTTAACTCATTTTGGAGAGACTCAAGTGATATAAGAGAACACTTGATATGTGATGGGTTTCTACAAGGGTACACAACTTGGAACTTACATGGAGAAGCTACTTCCTCTCAAGTGAATACCAACAATGGTGATGGTGTTGATCTTCTGGAAGAGTCTAGTCAAGAGGATGACATATCTGCATTGCTTAGAGACCTAGCTTGTGGTTTAGATGATAGAGGGGATTTTGAAGACAACAATTCCCTTGAGCTTCCTAAAGAACTAGTTGACCTCCAAAAGTTGGTAGAAGCCAATAGTCAAGAGTTATTTCCTAATTGCAAGAAGTACACTAAACTATGTTTCTTGATCAGGCTACTTCACATCAAGCTCCTTGGAGGATGGACTAACAAAAGTTTTGACCTTATACTAGATCTATTTAATGATGTGTTACCTGCGGGTATAACACTACCTAGAAACTACTATGAAACCAAGAAATTGATTAAGTCCATTGGACTTGGGTACATTAGTATTCATGCCTGCGATAATAATTGCATTCTGTATTGGAAGGAACATGAAAAATCTGAATCATGTCCGAAGTGCAAGGTTTCACGTTGGAAATCAGTTAGGAAGAGTCTAGATGGGAAACATGTGTATAAGGTTCCTAAGAAGGTTCTTCAGTACTTTTCAATAAAAAAAGGCTCCAAAGATTGTTTCTATGTTCTAAAACAGCAAGTCTAACAAGATGGCATGATGAGGAGAGAACAAGAGATGATGTTCTTAGGCATCCTATAGATTTACCTCTATGGAAAGACTTTGATCTTAAACATCCTGAGTTTGCTAAGGATAGCAGAAATATACGTCTTGCATTTGCCACTGATGGTTTCAATCCTTATAGAACCCAAAGTATAAGCTATAGCATTTCGCCTGGTATATGTATTCCGTATAATTTTCCACCATCAATGTGCATGAAGCAATCAAATTTCATACTCTCATTGCTAATTCCAAGAAAACATGCTCTTAGTAGTGATATGGATGTTTTTCTCCAGCCGCTTGTTGATGATTTGTTAGATATGTTTGTTAAGGGGGTTAGAACTTATGATGCATTGAAGGGCGAATACTTTCAATTATGGCTAGCAGTGTTGTGGACTATTACAGACTTCCCGGGTCTAGGCTATGCATCTGGTTGTGTCACTGCGGGTGAAGCAGCATGCCCTGATTGCCACCCATATACCTGTTCCCATAGACTTGGTAAGGGCAGCAAGACTTGCTATATGGGCCATCGTAGGTTTTTGGATGAAAACCACCCATTAAAGTTCGATGTTGATAAGTTTGGTTCAACCAAACTTAGGCAGGTACCTAGTCCACTCTCTAGGGAGGAAGTGTTGGGGTGTACTAAAGATATTGTTACAGTTTTTGGCAAGGATCCATCCGGAAAGAAACCAACAAGGAAGAGACGCAAGGAAGGGGAGCCATTAGTCATTTTTAAAAGGAGGTCTATTTGGTTTAAACTTCCCTATTGGAAAGATTTGATGCTGCGACATAACTTTGATGTCATGCACATAGGGAAAAATGTGTATGAGAACTTTGTTAATACATTCTTGGGTACCGATGGGAAATCTAAGGATAACCTGAATTCTTGTTTAGACCTTCAAGCTTTAGGTATTAGAAGTGATCTCCACCCTGTTGATGTTGAAGACCAATTTTATTTACCACCTGCACCATATACATGGAGTCCTGATGAGAAGAAATTATTTTGTGAAGTACTGAAAGGGGTAAAGTTTCTTGCTGGCTATGCATTTGATATACATCACAATGTTCATGTCAATGAGAGAAAAGTGTTTGGGCTCAAGAGTCATGAATGACACATCATTCTACAGCACTTATTGCCACTTGCTGTGAGGAAAGTATTGCCAGAAGTAGTTAGTGCTGCAGTGATACATGTTAGTCATTTGTTCAAGAAGATTTCTGCTCCTCTTTTTCGAAAAAGTGAGATGATTAGAGGCTGAAATAGATGTAACCTTAATCCTTCTAGAGACTATATTCCTTCCCTCCTTTTTTGACATGATGGTACATCTGATGGTCCACATTCCTGCGCAAGCAAGACTGGCTGGTCCAGTACATTTTCATAGCATGTGGCCTGTTGAGAGGTAATTTCTGTGAGCATATTGTAGTATATTATAAAAAATGCATACTATTTTCACAACATAATGAGCGTATTATATATGTGTATAGGTTTCTGATGAGATTGAAAGGTGATGTTCGTACAAAAAGCCATCCGGAGGGATCGATTATGGAGGGTTCTATGTTTTATGAGAGCCTTACACTATGTGGACACTATTTAAACAGCCGAGTGCTCAGAAATGTTGAAGGGCTGCAAGTTGAAAATTCCACAACCCCTTTCTTTGATAGCGTAGGCCGGGGTTTAGCTGGGAAATGTACAGTGAGTTTAAACCACAAGACTTGGCTGCAAGCGCATATATATGTTTTGTTTAACTATGCAAATATAGGGCCTTACTTGGAGTAAGTAATCTGTTTCACTTCAAACCATACGTTTAGATTCTCCACGTGGTAAGATGATAAATTCACCTTTGCAGAAAGTATGCTCACTATCTATCCTCCACTAGGGTTCGAACCCAACGATCTATCAATCGAATGCAGCACGAATGCTTCCATGAGTGGTTTAGGTCACATGTAAGTAGGAAGAGAACTTTTTGCATGCTATCTATGTTGAACTTCTCATTTACCTTAATAATAACATTTTTTACTAATCATAGGTGGAACAAATGTGTGAGGAAGTACAATAGGAGATACAAATCTTAGCAAAGGCACCAATCATGAGTGCACAAAAATATAGTAGCTACAAAATAAATGGATTTGATTTTCATACTGAGTCCTATGATGTTGGTAGGTCTGTTCAAAATAGTGGGGTTGCTTTGGTTGCAGAATCCACATGCTTTCAGAGGGGCGATAATGATAATGCCACAATAGGAAACAAGACTTATTACGACATTATAAAGGAGATAGTTGAATTGAACTATAGGCACAAAGGAAATGTTGCTCTTTTCAAGTGTAATTGGGTTGACAACCTTGTGCTGAAAATGGGTTAAAACTGATCACTTTGGAGTCACCACTGTCAACTTTAAACATTTATTCAATACTGGTGAGAAAGTATCAGATGATCCTTTCATACTAGCATCACAAGCAGTGCAAGTTTTCTATCTTCCTGAACATGCTGGTTCTGAGTTGGTTTCTGTTCATCAGTCCAAACTAAGAGACTTCTATGATATGGATAATTTGGAGAGTGAGCACCTAGATAATGGCAATGGAGTAGTTGAGCCATTGCTTGATTTAAATGCCAAGGTGACCATGGATGTTATTAATGGGGTTGTCCCCAGTACTAGGTCAGACATAGATGGTATAATTGTTGAGCCAAAAAAGTAAGTGTCATTTATGCATGCAATATGTGATTGCCCCATTGATTATTTGAAAATTTTGTTCCCATTCATATTATTTTTATACAAGGAAAAGATTGCTAATTCATTTGTACCTTTTTAGGAGACAAAATGTCAAGCGTAAGAGGAAGAGGTAATAGAGATGATGGCATGACTGAGTATGAGAGGCAAAAATTGGGAAAAGTCGCAAGAAATGAGGAGATAATGGAATCTCTTCATCTTCGTAAGCTGAGCATGACACTGGAGCCTCCCCAACAAAATAAAAAAAGAAATGTTAGCCTTGTAGAATAGTGTTGGCCTTTGTATAATAGTGTTGGCCTCCCCAACAAAGATTATGCATGTGCTTGCCTTTCACTGTCAACGAGAATGAACAGATTTCTAAACTAGTGCCGCATACTAATTGACATTGTCATGCATATTTTTATGTAGAGAACTCATAAACCAAGTGATGGAGCCATTGAACATCATAAACCAAGTGATGCAGCAATTGAACATCATAATTTGTGACCAAGGCCACAAAGAAATGACGTTGAGACTACAAATGAGCAGATTACTAATGATCCTGATTATGAAGTAGTTGGAGAGTTCTTATGTGACAATGAAGGTATTGCATTTCTAAAAATTTCTTGCTACAATTTCTGAAATCTTGTGCTGATTTTTTATGTTTTCATATGTACGGACTTGCACAGTGGTACTCAAAAGAGGAATGGAAGGAAAATAACCACAATGAATGACATATTCTCAAGGACAGCCGACATGCCAAAAATTAAAATAACAGTCAATGGATATGGACAGCCTTTCAGAAACTTATCAGAAGTTTGCTAGAGCCATTGGTTGTCAAGTGAGAAAGAAATTACCAATTTGATTTACTGATTGGAGGGTTGTTCCCCTTGCAACGAAAAATCAAATTTGGGATGACATGAAGGTATATCATTTTCTGCTAGTTATCCTATTCATAGCAGCTAGTGCAATCCTATTCATAGCAGCCAGTGCAAGTTGTGCATCAATAGCAACCTAGTGCAAGTTGTCTGATTTAGACTATGTTTATACAAGTTTTGATGTCTTCTCTAAATATACATGAGTTAGAAATACATCTTCTCAAAATGCATCGCCTTTTACATGATGTGATGGCTCCTTTTCGATGCACATGATCTGGTGGCTACTTTTCAATGGCAAATTAGGTGTTCTATGATGTGGATGAGTCTGTCAAGAAATGGTTTATGGATACAGCTACAAAGAAGTGGAAGGGCCACAAGGCGGACTTAAAAGATAAGTTTTTTGATGAAACATTAACAGATGAGCAAATGAAGGAAAGACTTAAAAATAAATTAAATGATGATGACATCAATGGTCTTATTGAGTTTTGGAGGTCTCCTGAATGCCAAGTAAGGATGAATTCATATGAATCTCTCTTTTCCATTACTTGTCTATGAATGCCAAATCTCAGTGATTTCTACCATAGGCTCGCACTAAAAGAGGTAAAGCAAATTGTCGGTGTTTTGACCCCAGGGGGTGGCACCAACGAGTGAATTTGTGTGCGTGCTCCCTTTTCTAGACGGTGATACAAGAGTGGCACAAAGATTTATGCTGGTTCGGGCAAGAGAAGGCCCTACGTCCAGCGGGGGGAGACTTTGTATTATCTTGCACCTAAGTGCTTGTACAGGGGTGAATACAAGTGGATGTGGCCAAGAGTTCTAAGTCCTAGCCGATGCTGGTGTGTCAGAATCGTGTTCTATATATCCCTCAGATGTTTCTCCTAGCGTCCCCTTTTATAGTTCCAAGGGGAGGCCTAGGTTACAGATTATAGGCGTTTGGATAGGCCTCGATAGGGTATGGCGCTGACCCACTCGAGGCCTCCGTACCAGCGTGGCCTCGAGCCGTCTTGTTACGGGTTACTCTGTTGATGATGGTGCATGCGTTCCCTGAGCCTAACTCCCTGTACATCGTCTGGTATTGGCTTGGGTGCGAGCACGCTTGTACGTTGTGGCAGTAGTCACGTCTGGGGTGGTTGAAGCGCTGACTTCCGTCCCTCGATCCTTCCCTGGGAAGGAACATGCCTGTTCGAAGGTTAGGAATCTCAGGCGGCTTTGTTATGTAGAGCGCTGACTTCGAGCGTCTCGAGGGGTCACGATGGGATATTACGCTTGCCATACTGTACAGGTCTGTACTTTTTATCCAATCTCGGGGATAAAGCTAGGAAAAGTGTGGATTTGACGGGTGCTTGTTCCCCTATCATGCTTCCTGTGACTATCGGGTTAGGTGGGAGCATGGCAGCCGCATTAAATGCTCTGGCTCCCGTACTCATGACAGATGGCAGGTAGCGCTCTTGCGCTCGAGGCTCGCCGATTTGCTTGACGCTATTTCCATATTCAACGGTCGCTGGCCATCAAGCCCTTACTGATTCGCTTGACCCCATTTCTGTATTTGGGGCTATGGTCGACACCGCGCCCTGGCGATCATGTATTTATGTCGGAGCGTCGAGCTGGAGCCTCGAATTGTTTGTGAATCCCTATATTCTGAGCGCTGGCTGGGGTACCCCCTATTGGCATCCTCGACAGTATCCCCTGAGCCCCTGTTCGAGCACTTGTGTTCGAGCAGTGGTTCTTCTACTGGTCGAGTTTCCGTGGGGGTCACGCGACCGACCCCCACGGGGGTACCCCTAAGACATTGAAGGAGTCTTGGAGTCCTTCGAGGGCTGTATTGCTTTTTGGGATGTGACTGCTCCCAGTTTTCCTCCTCGTTGAGGGGCGTCCGTTCTGGGAGGGAATCTTTGACCCTTGTTGGCCAATTTTGCCCCTTTGGGGCTAGGAGCGTGACATACTCCCGATGGAGCAAGCATCATCGTCCCGGGTGATCTTTTATCGGGTAATCCAAACAAGAACCCATGCCCCATTTGATAGGGTTGGGTGTAGCTCGGAGGCGTTCTCATCAAAGCCAGGCTAGCATGGTCGTGGATACCAGTCTCGTTCGATAGAGTCCAGCGGCTCGACGCCTCCCTCCGTGGGGATTCCTCTCGACCTTCTTGACCCTGCCTTGGATACTCCCAGCGAGTTCTCGAGGCTATCCTCGTTTTGACCCTTCACTGGGTGCCCCTGACTCTAGTACTCCAGGGTGACTGTCGAACCCATCCGGTGGGCCAGTCTGTTTTCCCTCGAGGTTATTATGGCGTCGTGCGCCCGCCTTACCTTGCGCTGGAAGGAAGAGTTGTGGCGGTTTGCTTTCTTGCCCATTGGGCGTGCCTTTTTAGGAGGGAGCCGTTGCGGTGCTGTTCCGTTGGTGGAATCTGTAACGCCCTGTGTTGGCAGTCATTATAGACCAATCATAAACTGCCAACTTGATCCAAAAGGACAAGAAGCAATCATATTATATACACACATGCATTTTATTACTAACAAGTTCCACTTGTACCATAGTGATTATATTTTGCAGGAATTATAGTGCAATGAGTGAAAATGTGCCATACCACGAAGAAAGCGCAAAGTACCAAAAGACGTATTCACAAATGCGCAACCCAAGAAAATAGAGAAAGGCCCGAACAACGCAGAACTAGGCCTGATCGTAACCACGGGAGAGATCCAGGCCTAGAGCCAAACCGACCACGCGAAGGTGGTGGCCAGGGGGACCCACCCTGGGTGTGTCCGCACCGTGGTGCGGGCGCACTCCTGGAGACGGCAAACCGGGCCCATCTTTCTCAAGCGGTTGCATGCCGCTATGCATAGGACGGTTTCACCTACTACCAAATTCAGATGCGACGAACCATCCTAGTTCTACTATAAAAAGAGAGGCACTCCCCCCTTTTCAACACACATCATTTGGAGTCAATTTACCTCACACCTCTCACTTGTATCTTTAGTCTAGATTAGTAGTAGAGCAAGCAATGAGAGCTTGTCTCCTATGAAGAAAGGATCTTCTTGGTATGAATAATATTTAATCTTCTTCCATGAGCAAGTTCTATTCATCTTTATATGATTATGCATATGAACTAGAGTATGGTTGTGTTCTTATCATGTTCATAGTATATGAACTAGTTGTGAGTTCTTGTGCTATGTTCTTGATATGTTCATCATTGTTCATCATTGTTCATTAGATTAGTATGATTAGGATTAGAATTAGGAATGGGATGATGGTTCACTGTGCTGTGATGGTTGCTCTTAGCCTAGCCTGTCACTCCGAAGGGGTGGGGCCCACGGGGGTTAGGAGTTGCTTCCAATTATGTGAACATGGTGTTCAGGTATGCGGGAATCAGTGGATGTGCGGCTATCTTTCAGGTACAGGGGTAGGTGGCAGGGTAGTGACAGCTCTGTCATCCTTTGTATTCACCCACGATCAGGTATTCTGATAGGAGTTCTATAAAGTCTCTATCGGCTGGGTATCCAGCTGCGGGAATCTCCCCTCATCTCAGGCTTAGTTCTAACTCTATTTATTGCTAATTAGATGATTCGCTAACAGTTCTATGCATAGTTATATGTGACCCATGCCTGCTTAAGTAGATTTATTTCTTTATTCTTTATTTATTATTTCTCTTCTATTTTATCCTTGAGGTTTATCCAATGGGTGTCCACTATCTTGAATACCATGTTTATTCCTATTTACTCTATGTCTACAATGATAGTTCTGTCCGCTTGCAGTTATATTACTTCTTCATTCATGAACTATCGATTGGCGTACCTTAGTACCGTTACTTAAGATTGTAATCCTTGTGCACCTTCAAGCGTAGTGCCACAACTTTGCATATCACAAGTAAGGATGGTTAGGAAGGCCAATCCGGCATTCCTAATTATTGTTACCAGACTGCACTGCTAAGGTCGGCGCCCTCGAGTTGCCTTGGGTTATCTCTCTGATGTAGCGATAGTTACAGTATGCCAGCACCCGACATTTCCGGTGCCATTGCTAAGGATGGATCTATGGTCTATTTTTAGTAGTGACTCTAAGAAATGCCAACAAGCATTTCTGGCGCCGTTGCCGGGGAAGGCAAAAATCATACTGTCATAAACATTGATTGCATAATAAGCATTGGTAGCCATAGATTAAGCAGGATAACTTTACTGTTTTCTTCCTCTTTTTGTTGGAATGAAAACAGGATAGTGTATGAGCGGTTTCAACTTGCCGGCAAACTTCCACAGTGATCCAGACACTCCTAAGAGAAGGGTTTGTACCGTCTCTTCTTCTGCTACGCAACTGGCAAGCGAACCAACCGTTCTATCACCAACCACACCAATCGCTATGGCCAAGACACTCCGTGACTACTCCACTCCTGCTGTTGCCAACGTGCCGACTCGGCCCGCCGTCAATATGGGGAATGGAAGCTTCGAGATCCGCACTGGCCTCATCTCTATGGTGCAGGCAAGCCAATTCTGTGGCCTACCAAGCGAGGATGCTAACGCCACCTTGCGAACTTCCTTTATTTGTGCGACACCGTCGTCATGAAGGACGTCGGACAAAACAACATCGGGCTCCGTCTATTTCCCTTTTTCATCATAGAAATGGCGAAACAATGGTTTTATCAGAACAAGAAAGCTATTGACACATGGGAAACGTGCTCCGCGGCATTCCTCGCCAAGTTCTTTCTTGTGAGCAGGACCAGCGCTCTTAGGTGGAAGATCTCTAACTTCCAGCAGTCTTCACTTGAGTCCATACCCGAAGCAAGGGAGATGCTCCAGGAGTACATCCGGGCCTGTCCTCATCATGGAATGGAAGACTGGCTTCTGCTCCAGAGCTTCTACGAAGGCCTCACGGCCATGTCAAAGGGGCACGTAGATGCCGCAGCTGGAGGTGCATTCCTTTCTCTCACCATTAATGAAGCTACTGCCGTCATCGAGAAGATGGTGGCAAATGAAAGCTGGGGAGGAAGAAGGAAAACACAAAAAGGCTCGCAATCTACGAAGGAGGTAGATGTTCTTGCCGCAAAAATAGACTTGCTGCTGCAAAGGATGGACGGACAAGTTGCAAATCCCAACAAGGGCACCGTCCAAGAAGTGAACTCACAAACATCGTGTGAAGTTTGTGGTGATGATGGCCATTCGGGGAACAATTGCCCCGAAACCCAAGAAGAAGCAGCATATGTAAACAATGGGTTTCGGCCACCACAACAAGGTAACAACGGGTGGAACAATCAGCACCGCCCGCAGGGTAATTTCTTCAATCAGCCTGCCTTGAAAGATCTGGTCATAGGGCAACCTAAAATCAATGAGAATCTGGCCAAGAAGCTGTCCTACAATGACAAGATCATTGAGAACATCAACGCCAAACTTGAAACTCTTTGTTCATCTGTCAAAAGTCAGACGAGTTTCAACAAGATGATAGAAACACAGATAGCACAGATAGCTGCATCAATTCCAGTCACTGACACAGAGAGGATCCCAGGACAACCGAAAACCTCTACTAAGTTCATCCATGTAGCCACAGAAAAATGAAGGAAGGCAGGTCTTGCGAACGGACTATAAATGTTGAGCCTTTGCCGAAGGCATTCGGTAGTGGTAGTTATCTAAAAAAACTATATACAATAAAAAATAAATTTTGTGCTATTTGTGTCCCAATAAAGATATCTGAAGGGGGCCCACGACATCAAACAAGCTTGGGGGAGGTGTCCCCGCTTAGGTATTATGTCTTTTTAAATTCTTTAAATTTTGTTTTAATTTCCCTTTTTATAGAAATTTTTTATTTTTAGTTTCCAAAAGTTTCCCTTCCTATAGTTTTATTTTTAGTCAAAAATAAAGTTTCTCTGAAAATCTTATACAAAATATTTTCTGGTACAATAGATTTTCCCATTTCCAAATCTTATTTTTTATATAATTTTTTAAAACCAAAAATATTTTGAATAAATATGTGGAAAATAAAAATTTGGAGCAAAGTTTGGAACCAGGTTTGATCGTAACCAGAGAGACGTTGGGGACAGCCGTTGGAGCCAGCGGCCAAAAGGCCAGGCAGAGGCGGGCCCACCACTGGTGCAGGCGCACCATGATGCGACCGCACCCTGCCCAAGTCCTGCTGGCCTCGGCCTTTGGGCAATGGCTAGTAGACGTTGAGGGGGGCGCTCCCCCGCCTGCGATCAACTCTATAAATAGAGAGGATCCCGGGTGGAGCACCTCACCCCTCTCACACACATTTTTTTACTCTTCCCTTCTTCACTCTCTTGCTCCACTTTGCTTGATAGCCTACTCCACAAGCTTAGTGCAAGAAAATTCTGTCAAAAACCTCTCGCACACTTCCCTCTCCAAGCAAAAACACCATACACTTTTGCTAGCTCGTCCACCATGAATAGAATTTTCGGGCTTAGAAGGAGCCACCGCCAACGCGCGGAAGATCCACCAACCCCTGCAAGGAACGAGCAGCCAACACATGGAGGAGAGGAGGAGGATCCACACGGCCACGCCATTGACGAGGCCGATGCCCCCTTCATCCACTTGGAGAGTGAGCAGGAGATGCAGGCATACAACCTCATGAAGGAACGCAAGTTCTTCCTTTCGCCGGCATTTGACTCCGCATTCTTGCACCAAATAGGTATGGATGTTGAGTTTGATACTATTTTCGAGCATCTTGGTTGGAGTAGAGTTGCCCCCGTTCATGAGCTTGGGTCATGTCTTTTGACGATCCAAATTTTGGGCACTCTACAAATTATCGATTATGGTGTTACCTTCCGTTGCTTTGGAAGAGATTTTGGTATTTATTGAAAGGATCTTGCCAACCGTTTGGGTTTCCACGAGCGGTGCTCCATTGACTTAGGTTTCTCCCTCGTGGGTTACAAACGTCATGCTTTCTGGCATTTGATCTCGAGACAACACGTCGTTGGAAAGTTTCAGGGGCATTCTGCCAACATCCATCACCCCACTCTAAGGCTTCCCCATATGTGGATCGCTAGTTCGTTCTTTTCAAGAGATGATACACATCTTACTTATGACATAGAGTTGAAGTTGCTTTATGCTACGCTCAAAAAGATTAAGGTTGAACCTGTTGCTGAGCTTGTTAATCATTGATTGCATTCCATTAAGACATCAACTTCTATCATGTGCACATCTCTTATTACTCGCCTTACTGCAAGTGTTGATCCCCATGCTGCTAATTCCATTATTTACATCACTACTCCTCGCATCATGATTAATGAATCATATCTTTCGCATGCACATATGATTAAATGTGACAAAACAGGTAAAAAGATTTTATATTATTTTCAAGATATACAAATGAGATCCAGTTACCTAACCTGGATCTGGCTCTATATAATTCCCCATCACTCACCTTCACCCTCACTGAGAGGGAAGGAGGATGTAGGAGCTCTGTTTCTCGCAGGAACTCACGGAGGAGGGAACAAGAAGAGCAGGCAGCACAAGCAGCAAGGGAAGCACAGCCAGCACAGCCATCACATCCGCACAGCAAGCACCACACACTCCACCACTAGCTATGCTAGGGATGGGATGGACCCCTGCTATACCTGCACCCGGATTTACCCCTGGGTATGGATATGGTATGGGATACGTTCCTCACCCCTACGAGGCTGGAGGTTCGAGCTGGCAGGCAGGAGGGTCGAGTTGGCAGGCGCACGGAGGCACAGGCCCAAGCGAGCCAGAGGCATATGGGGCAGGGGGATCCAGGCATCACGAGTCCGGACACTCCTTAGATTCCGAGGGAATGCCACCCCCTATTCGCCCTCAGGTCACACTGGACATCCTCAACACTCGCATGGGAGGACTAGAGCTCCAGAACAGGCAGATCCAAGGTACACTGAATGCCACATCCAGACTGCTACCCAATGGCATCAGCAGACCTAGCAGATCTTCATCGACCTTGAGGATGCAAGCCGTCGCCGGCACGAGGCACAAATGGCCTACCTGCGATCCATGGGACATTTCCCTAGAACGCAGCAGTGAGCTAGCTTGGGGGAGGACCCCCACAAGAGGTAACATGTACCTTACATTCGTGCACTTAATTTTAGTTCTTAATTTCAGTATTTAAATTTCAGCAATTTTTCATCATCTTTCAAAAAAAATCCACTCTCATGTGCGCTATGATATGTTAGTTTCTCTTCTGTTGAAATGATGAATAGTTGCTCTCTCTATAATTCTCTAGTATCTAAGTTATAATTTAGTGTTCATCAAGATTTATGTTTGTTGGCTAAAGATGTCTCCTTCTAAGAACTTGAAATCTTGTGGGTTGCAAATGCATGATCCTCTTCTAAGTTGTTGCGAGACATGATATGGTATAAATAGATTTTGCTATGACTTTGTTCTAAGAGAAACTTGACATCCGGAGTTTTCTTTTCAAAAATTCAAAACAAAGAGTTCCTCAATGATTATGAAATACCTACCAAGGCCATATGACTTGCTTAGTAGTTTGTACACCTTTAGTCATATGCGGCTTGCGGCGCTTTGAGTTGAGTCAAATCTAGGTATCCTAGAGTGAGATTATGGTCATGCACCCATGATTTGAAATTCATGCACCCACCAAATAAAGCCGACTCTCACACTGAGAAGTTGCGCACAACATGCACCCTTCCATCCACCAAAAATATGCCAACTCTTACCCTCAGAGTTGCGCCTTAGCTTCCACCAAATAAGTATGCCAAACTCTCACCCTAAGGTTTGCGCATCCCCATACACAATTTTACTCCTTACATCACCATCATGACATCTCTCCATTTTCCTCTTTGAGATCCCTTTGAAACATATGGGCATCAGTTATCCATGAAAAAAAGGAAAAGCCAAAAGGCATATGATGGGAAAATCAAAATCCCCGTCAGAAATATAAATATATGATCCATATTTTTAGGGCCCATATGTTTACATTCTCTCATTCTCATCCTCAAATAAAGAGAGTCATAATATACGGAGTAACCAAAAATATTTAGATAGCACTACCACCAAAAATTCCACACACTTGCACATCTCAATCAAGGTGTGTGACTTGTATCTCCTCATGGTCCGGGCTTTGACTTGGCAACACAAGTGTCGTAAGTACGGCCACCTTTATACCTTCCCAAAGCTCCATTCTCAGCCTTAGTGGTAGGTCTTAAAAGCAAACACAAATGCCTTTGGTGAGGATTTCATACACATTGAGCGATCGAAAGAATCATTCGAGGAACTTATTTATTTTGCAAAAAAATTATAAAACCTCCGGATTGATGGTCTATCAAGGGATGAATGAGTGGTGAGTCTGTTACAACCATTCAATCTTGCAACCACCCAAGAACTTGGAAAAGCTATAAGCCCCATGAGAAGTCAAGGTAAAGAGTGGATAGCATGCCAACTTATTTAAATTGCGAACGAATGCTTTGTTATAGGTTTGGTACTCTTGAATTATATCGGCATAGTAGCAACTCCTGATCAACAACAATACTTAATTATTTGCTCGAGACGAGCAAAGGTTAAGCTTGGGGGACATGTTGGCAGTCATTATAGACCAATCATAAACTGCCAACTTGATCCAAAGGAGAAGAAGCAATCATATTATATACACACATGCTTTTTATTACTAACAAATTCCACTTGTACCATAGTGATTATATTTTGCAAGAATTATAGTGCAACAAGTGAAAATGTGCCATACCACGAAGAAAGCGCAAAGTACCAAAAGACGTATTTAGAAATGCGCAAACCAAGAAAATAGAGAAAGTATCAAACAACGCAGAACTGGGCCTGATCGTAACCACAGGAGAGATCTAGGCCTAGAGCCAAACCGACCACGCGAAGGCGTTGGCCAGGGGGGCCCACCCAGGGTGCGGCCGCACCCTGGTGCAGGCGCACCCCTAGAGGCGACAAACCGGGCCCATCTTTCTCAGGCGGTTGCATGCCGCCATGCATAGGACGGTTTCACCTACTACAAATTAGATGCGACGAACCGTCCTAGTTCCACTATAAAAAGAGAGGCAATCCCCCCTTTTCAACACACATCATTTGGAGTCAATTTACCTCACACCTCTCACTTGTATCTTTAGATTAGTAGTAGAGCAAGGCAAGAGCAAGCAAGGAGAGCTTGTCTCCTTGGATGAAAGGATCTTCTTCGTATGAATAATATTCAATCTTCTTCCATGAGCAAGTTCTATTCATCTTTATATTATTAAGCATATGAACTAGAGTATGGTTGTGTTCTTATCATGTTCATAGTATATGAACTAGTTTTGAGATCTTGTGCTATGTTCTTGATATGTTCATTATTGTTCATCAGATTAGTATGATTAGGATTAGAATTAGGAATGGGATGATGGTTCACCGTGCTATGATGGTTGCTCTTAGCCTAGCCTGTCACTCCGAAGGAGTGGGGCCCGCGGGGGTTAGGAGTTGTTTCCAATTACGTGAACATGGTGTTCAGGTATGCGGGAATCAGTGGATGTGCGGGTATCTTTCGGGTAGAGGGGTAGGTGGTAGGGTAGTGACAACTCTGTCATCCTTTGCATTCCCCCACGATCAGGTATTCCGATAGGAGTTTTGTAAAGGCTCTATCGTCTGGGTATCCAGCTGCGGGGATCTCCCCTCATCTCAGGCTTAGTTCTAACTCTATTTATTACTAATTTGATGATCCGCTAACAGTTCTATGCATAGATATATGTGACCCATGCTTGCTTAAGTAGATTTATTTCTTTATTATTTATTTATTATTTCTCTTCTATTTTATCCCTGAGGTTGATCCAATGTGTGTCGACTATCTTGAATATCATGTTTATTCCTGTTTACTCTATGTCTACTAAGCATTCAATAAGTAATCATGTTTACACCATGTTTGACCCATTTGCCTTCCTACTGGAATTATAAATTCGACACCCTTGAATACTCACGCGTTGAAATGCTACAATGATAGTTCTGTCTGCTTGCAGTTATATTACTTCTTCATTCATGAACTATCGATTGGCGTACCTAAGTACCGTTGCTTAATATTGTAATCCTTGTGCACTTTCAAACGTAGTGCCACAGCTTTGCACATCACAAGGAAGGATGGCTAGGAAGGCCAATCCGGCATTCCTAATTATTGTTACCACACTGCACTGCTAAGGCCGGCGCCCTCAAGTTGCCTTGGGTTATCTCTCTGATGTATCGATAGTTACGGTATGCCAACACCCGACATTTCTGGTGCCATTGCTAAGGATGGATCTATGGTCTATTTTTAGCAGTGACGCTAAGAAATGTCAACACCCTGCTACGGAGAAATAGGACCGTTAAGCGGCGCATTCATTGAGGAAGTTACTACGATTGTTGGATCCGCCTGTTACTGGACGCTTATAAATATCAAAGCTCCGCCCAGCTGTTGTCCCTTGTGCATTCCGCCATTGCCATCGCTCTTGCTCTCCTGCACTTCCCTACGCACCTACGACACACCATACCGTCGAGTGGATTGATCCGTAGAGTCGCCCTCCACCTCCTGACAAGATGCCTGTGAGACTCAACGCCGCCGATCATTGGCGCCCGTCGTCCATGATGGAGCACCGGTTGAGGGATTTGGAGAAGGAGGAGCTCCTGCGCCCCTGTGCTTCCTCGAAGCGGCCTGAGTGGATCGTGCCGCCGGCGGATCACCGGGAGCTAAACCCTCCGAAGGGCTACGTCATTTCCTTCACCAAGTTCCACCACCATGGTGTCGAATCGCCTCTGAGCCACTTCATGAGGGCGCTCTGCCACCACTACGGCATCGAGCTCCAACACTTTTCCCCAACGCCATCACCACCGCGGTGTGTGAGGGCTACCTGGGGGTGATGCCTCACTAGGACTTGAGGCTCTACATCTACCAGGGTGAGCTATTCCGTGCTCCCGGTGGGGCCGCTGGGGTGAGGAAGCCGGTGTGGGCTGGCTGCCTCAACCTAGTCCAGAAGACGGGCCACGCAGATGAGCCTCGAGAGTACATCCCCATTGGGCTAACATCCAACCACGCCCAATGGGATTCTCAGTGGTTCTATCTCTGCAACGACGATGACCTCTTCCTCACCTACACCGGGCAGTTGATCTCGGAGCGCCCAGAAAACTAGAACTACGACGTCGTTAAGACTCTCCAGGCTCGGCTCTGCCCCCTTCTCGATGCTCTGAAGAAGCTACGCGAGGAGGGCTTGACCACCACACTCGTCCTCTTGGCGATCCATCGTCGACGGGTACTCCCGTTGATGTCTCGACCGCTGAGAATGGATGAGATGGGTCCCCGCGTTCCGCTGTGGGACCTCGAGGTGTGTCGGATGTCTAACAAGGCGCCTTCGGATGAGGAGGTTGCCGCCAGGGTCAGGGCGGCCGTCGCGAGTGACTTCCAGCCAGAGCAGGTGAACGGCTTCCACATGAAGCCTGAGGAAGGCTACTACGATCTGGTAAGTCCCTCGAGTTATCATTACTTAACCTTTGCTGTTGGTTTCATTGTTCTCTTTCCAATTTTTCCGAGACTTATGCCTATTTTGATAGGGGACAATCAACGCCACCGGTGAAGGAGGATGACGCTACGCGTGAGAGAAGGCACGCCTCCGTGGAGAAGCATAAATTCGTAAAGGACGCAGAGAAGAATAAGGAGAAGAGCAAGAACCACAAGCGTCAGGCGCTCGAGGAACGACGATCCAAACAGAGGTGCAAGGGGGAGCCTGAGGAAGAGTCCCCCGATGAAGACGGTGGTGACGACGACGACAATGATGATGATGATTCTGAGGGGATGGCGGCTTGCCTCGACCAGGTCCTGCTAGGCCTGCCGGAAACTAAGGTCTCCTCGACGCGAGCGGGGGCTTCCAAGGGGCGGCAAGGTGAGCCCCGTGACAGGCGCCAAAAGGAGGCGTCGCCCCACCGCAGACGCGCCGACACGCCCCTACCCCTACCCAGGGTCGAGCTGTTCCTCCACCACAACCCCTTCTAGCGTCTGGCTCGGGCCGCAGGATCAAAACCTTGACGACGGGGCCGCTGACTCGAGGCCATGCCGTAGCGGTGGCCTCGAGCCAGGGAGGAGGGCATCAGAGGAGCGCTAGTCCCGTGGATCGTCAGGTGGGGAGAGTGGAGCTGATGCCCACACCTGTCCTGGAGAAACCGGGGGTCACCGCGTTGTGGCTCGAGGCCTGGTGGTCGTGGGACCGGTAGGAGGGTCGTCCTTCCCGTGGGGTAAGTTCCTTAGACCGTAATTCTGTCTTTGTTGTCCCATTCATCTACCATCCCTCGGCATCTTACACCCTTTCCTTCCTGCTCAGGCTAAAAAGGCAGTTGGAGCAGGCCCAACCCTCGATGGCTAAGAGGCTTAAGGTGGGGGTGATCTCCAAGGCTCCTGATAAGTGGCTCACTTCTCTCTTCGTGACTTTGGGGTTGGCTCTGCTTATTGCAGAGACTTCTTGAGACGAATGTGTCGTTTTGGGATGTATGCAGGCTCTCCCGATTCTCGATCGCCCGCTGGTGGTGACAAGACTCTACCTCGACCGCCGGAGGGGGTTGATGGCTTGACGCGTGTCTCACCACCGCCTGGCCCGAGCGAAATGCCTCGCTCCCAAGGTTTGGAGGGAGCCTTTGAGCCACCCATGTCGGGGGACATGGGCGACCCTATCACTATTAGTGATGAGTCCGGGGGCGATCCACGGTTGTCAGGCGGCTGCACTATGGACGAGAAGGTCGAGGCTCCTCAGACCGAGGGGCGGACGCCATGGCCTATTGGGCTCCATTCCATTTAGGAAGAGAGGAAGAAGAAGAACAACGAGGAGCAATGGAAGAGGAGGGAATAAGAAAAGAGGAAAGAGGAGGAAGAGGGGGACCAGCGTCGTCTGCTCGAGCAGCAGCGGCAACAGCAAGAGGTGCGGGAGTAGCAGCGGCAGTAGCGGCAGCTCGAGGAATAGCTGGAGCAGCACCGACACCGAGAGCTGCAAGAGATTCAACTGTAGCAGCGGCAGTTGGAGGAGTTCCCTAAGCAATAACAACGGTAGGAGCAGCAATCACAGCAACAATAGCAGCAGCAGCAGCAGCTCAAGGCAGGGCAGAGGCCCGGGACGGGGGAGGAGGAGCTGCCAGTTTACGGTCTCATGACTCCCTCATGGCTTCGTCCTGGGGGCCTGCCACCGTCCCGGCTGAGCCACGATGGGAGGACTGTGTCGTGGTGTTGGCGCTCGCCATGCGCACACCGGCGGATACAAGCTCAGAGATTAAGGGCTCCCTCTATGGCATCGAGGGGTTCGCCCCAGGCTACCTAGAGGGTCGGCGATCATGGGAAGACGTGGCTAGAACATCTGGCGCCGGTGGGGAAGATGAGGCTGGGACCTCTGGCGGCGGTGAGGCGGGTGAGACCGGGACCTGGAAGTCTGTTGATGATGACGGGCGATTCCCCTCTCTCATCAACCTATTTCTGCGCCATGGAGGCTCGCTCGAGATGGTGCAAGAGCTTATCCGAGGCGTCAAGGCACGCACGGAGGAAGAGCTCGAGCATTGGGGTCCTGGAAGGATCTGCCTTTGAGCCTCCACATCTCCGGATGAGCCATTATGATGGATGATCGAAAGGAGTCCGAGAAGTGGGAGCACCTTGAAGAGCTTCGTCTCTGGATGAAGCACGTTGTGGGTCTCCTGTCCGACATCATCAACAATGGCCTGGGCCAGGCCTTCTTTGTAAGGACCTCTGGACTCTCATCACTTGGAATTTTTTGTTGAACTAGTGCTCTTATCAACTCATGTTCTATTGCAGGACTTGAAAGAGACCTCAAGACTGAAATCGGGCTTCATTCACGCGACGAGGGGTGGTTGGGAGTAGCTCCCTCTTCTCAAGGTGTTGACACCGTTTTTGGACATGTGCCCAGGATCGGTACAGTATAGATCGGCAAGATAAGGCAATAGAAACTGGTTTGCAGGGGAGTTGCCATTGAGGGTGGTTGCCGATGAAGGGACAGCTGAATGTGACTAAGACCATGGGTGGTGACATGTTCATGCCGATGGTCAGCATTAACCTTTGCCGATGGCTAAGATGAGGAGTCTGCCGATGATTCGGAAGGAGAACCTGAAGGTTGCCGATTGGTCTATGGTGGTGTCCCAGTTTGTCACGGGAGGAAAGTTTTATGTTTTCCTTAGTTATTTAAGTCGTTTTGTATACGGATTCTGTTTAATTTGGAATTCGAATCCTAGTCGTGTCTAGTGGTGGCTCTTTTAGCAGAGTATAAATGTAGACCCTGGGACCCTATAATCAAAGAATCAATCAATCAATCAAATACAAGTTTTTACTCATATTCTAGCACTACTTTTTCGATGACTTCGTCATATTTTCCTTTTTATTACGAGTTCTTAGGAGTTCATCGACTTAAGCTTGGCGTATTCTCGAGTTCCGCGTGAATACCTCTTGGCCGTGGCATCCGGGCGCATCGCTGTTGTCGGGACCAAAGTATTCGAGTTATCACCTTTGCCGATAGTAAGGTCAAATCGGCTGGCATGCCTTAACGTTTGAATCGGGTATTGGCCCTTTGTGTTTGCAGATCCACTTTTTGCATCAACACATCTTTTGGCATGCCCAGTGGGACAAGATTCAGGACCGAGATCGACATGGCGACTAGCGATTTCGATTTGGAGAATGTCATCCCCGTGACAGAAGCCAGTCTCTAAGATGAGCAGAAGCAAGCTATTGCAAAGGCTATGGATGATTACAAGCAACAATGTCTCAAGTCCTTCAGCGTAAATAGGAGTGGCGAGGTGATCCAGAAGGAAGCACTGCCGATGCCTCGGCAGGTTACTTTTGAAGCCAATCCTGGTAAACTTCAAGACATGGTTGATAGTGCTATTAATCGTGCCTTGATCAATCAAGCTGGTGTGCTGTCCAGTACGGTTTTCAATGTCGTGGCTAGAACTTTCAAAGAAGGACAGTTGCCACCAAATTATGTTGGTCCTTCTCATCATCAGCCGGGGTCACCAGTTGTCACAGCTCCATCGGCTGCAACAGCAGCTGCAGGTGCAGAAACGGTTGTTCCTCCAAGTACGTTAGGAGTCACTAACGCGCAATCCACGCCAATGCCGGCCAATCCATCAACATCAGATGAGTCGATCAAGCTCACTACAGACCTATTGGCATCGGCAATGTCGGGATCTGTTCCTCCTAACTGGTGGGGTTTTGGGATGCCCCCAGAGTTCATGTCGAAGACACCTAGTACGTCTCAAACGGTTGATATGAGGGGAAAGGCTCCTATGGCATCAGCACCTCCAAATGTGCTGATGAATCAGAGTCCCCAGTATAATACAACTACTACTGCCAGACCTTCACTTGGAATTCTCAAGCTCCAACGTTCCAGATGCCTAATGCATTGGCAGATTCAATGCCGACGCAACAGAGGTTTATGACTCAGCCAGGGTATGTCAATTCAATGTTGATGCCCAATTACCAGTCATCGGCAGGACCTATGCCGATGAATGCTAATGGTGGATGGCTTGGGCAGCAAGCCTTTCCACAGATGCCCCAACAGAATCATCAGGCTACAGGGTTTCAGCAATGCCAAATCCAACCTGGGTTCCATAATCAAGGGATGGTCAACCAGCCAATGAATCATGGGCAGCAGATTGGTGGTCAACAGATTGGTGGTCAAATGATTAACCCAATGTTCCATGCAGATTGTGCGCCGCATAGACACGTGGAAGTGTATCAACAGGTGCCAGATCCGCAACTGCCTCATCGGCAAGATGCCGACGCTTATTGGGCCGATAAGATTGCCAAAGTAATGAGAGACCAATTTGGGATAAAACCCAAAGTCAACACTTACTCTTATCAGACACCATATCCTCCTGCATACAATTTGATCCCGCTTCCAAATCGGTACAAGGTGCCGGATTTCACTAAATTTTCTGGACAGGATGATACGTCAACCATGGACCATGTCAACAGGTTTATCATCCAATGTGGAGAAGCTGCTAACAGGGATGAATTGAGGGTTCGGTTGTTTTCGTCATCATTATCTGGATCGGCTTTCACTTGGTTTATATCATTGCCTCCTAATTCAGTGATTACTTGGGCCGATCTGGAGAAGCAATTTCACAAATACTTCTTTTCTGGAGTTCATGAGAAGAAGATTACCGATTTGGTTAGATTGAAACAGCGTAATGATGAATCGGTTGAAAGTTTTGTGCAGAGGTTGCGGGAAGTCCAGAACAAGTGCTATAGTCTGGTTCTAGATGATCGGCTGCTAGCCGATTTGGCTTTCCAGGGTTTATTGCCATATATCAGGGATAAATATGCTTCTCAGGAATTCGAGAGCCTAAGTCACTTGGTCTAGAGGATTTCCAACCAGGATATTAAGCCCTTTGAACCTAAGAGGGCTTGGAACAAAAAGGTGTCATTTGTTGATGAGGCAGCAAGCTCGGACTCTGATGAGGAACCAGTCATCGGTTTAGCAGAATGGGTGAAGAATAAGAAGCCGATGTCTTGCCCTTTCGGGCATAAGGAGCCGGAGAAGTGCATTGGTGGATCCTCAGCATCAGATCACCACTGCCGATGCAAAAGGAAAAGGCTTGATCCAAGAGGAAATTAACTCATAGAAGGCCTCCCCGATCCAGTATTGTGATAACTCATAGAAGGCCTCGGGATACTTGGCAGCAGCGCGAGGATCGGTATCGGCGCCAGCAAGAAAACTATCATCGGGAAGAAGAAAGACGCCGACAGGAGTGGAATCGGCACAAGGATCACTAGAACTGCCAATTCTTTATCCATTGCTAGGAGCAGAACATCAAGTTACCTACTGTTAGAGATTGCCCAGAATGCAATGGTTATGATCGGTATGACAGATCCGATCGGCGCTATCAAAATGATGATCGGTGATTTAATGGGCTGATTTGGGGGAGAGCATCTGTTCATGATCGGATGGGGGGCAGGCTCAGTGTACATGATAGGCTTGGTGATCGTGTTGAATATTTTCCCAGGAACCAGGAAGAGCTTGAAGAGATGGCTAATGCTCGAGTTCCCGATGAGTTCATATTTTGCAGGGATGCTAATACTCATCGGATGGAGTCAAGGGAATATCGTCGTCCATCGGCAAGGCAATCTCCACTTCCCCCATGGTGTCCTGAGGGGTTGACTAAAACACAGAAAAGAAGGCTGCAGCGCGAAAGACGAGAAGAACTAAGCAAGGGCGAGAACTCTGGCCAATCTGGGGATCGGCAACGATCAGATCCTAAGGGGAAAGGGCCATCGGCAGATGTCAACATGGTATTTATGTTGCCGATGGAATTCCTTGCGCCGTACAGCGACGATGAGGGGTTGGAATTTTCCGACCAGATAGCTCAGTTGACTCTGGATCCGATGACGGTTGTCTTTGAAAAGCCCGCCGACAGTGAAAGGCAGCATCTTAAAGCTTTGTTTGTCAAAGGAAGGGTTGATGGTTAGCCAATGACCAAAATATTAATTGATGGTGGAGCCGCCATCAACATCATGTCGTATGCAGTATATCGGAAGCTTGGAAAAGGGGATCAAAATTTGACCAAGACCGATATGATGTTGAAGGACTTCGAGGGGAACATGTATCCGGTTAAGGGGGCAATATGCATCGAGTTGACCATCGGCAGCAAAACCTTGCCGACAGCTTTCTTCGTGATCAGTGGAAAAGGTGCTTATAATTTGCTACTGGGGAGAGACTAGATTCATGCCAATTGTTGCATCCCGTCTACAATGCACCAGTGCTTGGTCCAATGGGTAGGTGACAAGATTGAAATTGTCCCGGGGGATTCTTCTTACGTTATTGCATCGGCAGAAGCAGATACCTATGAGAGGATTAGGTGTATCTCGGGAGAAATTTGGGAGAAGGATTTTCTCAAAGTTACCGATTATGAGATTCCACCGATCCAAGCAGTCGGTTCTGATGAAGGTTTTTAATGGATAGGTTCGCCGATGATGGAAAATTGGGCCAGGGATTCACATCGGCCGATGATTTGGTAGAAGTAGATATAGGTAGTGGTGATAAGGCTAGACCTACTTTTATTAGTGCCAAGTTAAATTCTGAGTGTAAGCAACAATTAATTGATTTGTTAAAAGAATATAAAGATTGCTTTGCCTGGGTTCTGGTACTCTTGGAGCTTTTCCTCTTTGGTTGGCTGGACTGGGGGGCATCGGGAGTCATACCTCAGGTTTTTGCCGATGTGCTAGTTTGCTGATACAACAATGAAAATTTGTGAGTACAAGTGTAACAAATGTAAGAATGAAATCGGTATGGGTAAAAGAATTTCAAAATTTACCTTGAAGGCTTGTGCTAAAGTAGTGGCAGCTACCGATGGAGAGGTTTTCGTCCGCTTGGTAGTAACTTTCCTGAGACGCACGCCCGATGCATTATAGCAGCCAAAGTTGGAGCGTTGTTGCCGATCAGGGAGATCGGACCCGATAGAAGGAGCTCAATCGGCTTGCCACTCCTGCTAACCAATGGGGGTGTGTCATCGACCTGCATATAACAAGGAAATAAGATACCGATGGGAAGTGAAAATGAAAGGATTGAAACATCGGTTTAGAATTACTTACAGTATTGTCAGGGACTTTGTACTGGGGGTCGATCATGCCGCGATACGTGAGAGCTGATTTGCAGAACAGATGCTCTTTCCATTCTTCCCACCATTGTTTATATGCCTGAGTAATGAATAAGGCCGGGATCCAATCTGATAGATCGGCATCTGTGTCGGCATTTGGTGGCAGTTGGGCTACTCAGGTCCACTCGAGAAGGCTAGTGATGGTTTCCCTGGGTTTTATCACATCGGCATAACAGAGTGCAATCGGTAGTTGACCGAAAGCTAGTTGATGGGCTAGTGCCGATGGGTTGTAAAACTCATAGGTCTGGTTGGAGGCTTTCCCACTGCCGAAGAAGTGTACTGGTATAGCTCTGGGAGTGATCAGAGCCATCATCACATCATGATCCTTATTGAGAGCATCGTCGAAGGGGTGGAAAGTCAGATGAAATCTTGTGTCTGGATCTTCATAGGGCATCCATGCTCACTGTTCTTTGGTCAGACCCTCATAAAGAGTCTGAAAGAATCTGCTGACTTGATCTCTATTGCCTCCAGTACCAGGCAAGACTATGACGGCTTTGCCATAGTTCAATGGAGGACGAGTTGCCGATTCTTCTTCATCTACCTCATGATCCTCTGCTATATCCCTAGGGAAACGCTGTGCAAAGTGGTCAAATTCCAGTCGCTTATGCATGTGGAGGCTTAGCCACATATTGATGAACCTCCAAGGGCCCCCTAAGTTGCCGATGGGTTCACCGAGCAGCAATTTCTTGGTTACTTGATGGAGAAGATGATAGGTAGAGCCAAGCAGGTATCGGCCGAGGGGAAATCGGCAACCATTAGCTAATCTCTCTGCTGCCAATAGGTAGACAGAGGTTGGTCTTGCTGATCGACCGCAGAATACAAATTTGTCTAGCCACATGTTCAGGAAGGTGGTTTGTTCCTTTATGTTGACAGGCCCTGTTCTGTGATATTTCTGAATATACCCAGACCAACCGCCAATAGAGCGGGTTTCCACTTTAGCACTAGGTGTGGTGTCAAATATGAGGCTACTATCGGCAGTGGATATATCTAAGCCGGTGAGCATGAGCACATCGGCAAGAGTGGGAGAAGCAGAGCCATGGCCGAAGATAAAAGCATTAAGTGTGTCTGACCAGAAATATGATGCAGCAATCAGCAGTGATTCATTCCTATGCATATTGGCAAGAGACAGTCTAATGCACTGGTCTAGTTTTCGCTCACCCCATTGGACTTCATTTGAATGGCTAACTCTCAAGAACCAATCCTTCCATCCCTTGGTAGGACTAGGCCAAGAGCGGAAGGCATCTTTCCACAGATCTAGGGAAAAATTCTCAGCTCTAAAGGGGATTCTGTTTGTTTCTGCGTTAATCAGACCGGTAGGATCTGAGTTCCCTAGTGGACCGAGACATTGGAGGTGTGGTCGATCGATAGGGATGACAATTCTATTGGACATATCCTAAAAGTTTTTGGGAGTAAAAAGAAGAGCAAAAGAAAGAAAAAAAGTATTCAGTAAGATGAACTGCAGATGAACAGGGGTGCAGTGAAAATACAGGAGGGAAGTAGAACTGACCTCAGACACGATGAAGTTGATGGCCATTTTCTCGCAGGGGAGAAGGTCGAAGACTTGAGGGTTGTTGGAGGAAGTTCTTGCAAGAATTCTTGGAGTCCTCGAACGGTGCCGCCGCCAAGGAAGTGGATGTTGGGGCTGTAGAATGATACGATGGAGGAGGAGTACCCGAGAAGGAACTATTTATAGGATAAAATGGGCAAGGGCAAATCTGACTTATCTCTTCGCCGTATCCGTGAAATCCGAGGGTACTCAGGTGGATATGGTAACTGTTTGCACGGTAATCAAGGGATTGCGCAGGTGATTTGACAGGAAGCGGTCATAATCTGGAGATATTTTACTGTGCAGGATTTCCTGGTCGGTCCATCGACAGCTCCTTCTGACGGTATTATTGCCGATGGGCGAATATGGTGGAGATGTCCAGTTTAGGAGGTTGAGGAATTCGAGGAATCTGTGGAAGAATTGGGCCAGAGTTGTTCGGCTTCAACGGTCGGTTTCCAAATTGACAGGATTAATTGCGGAAAGGCATCATTATTGTAGAGAATTTAGGAGCATTAATGATTCTATACTCCGAAATTGGGGAGCATGTGTTGACACCGTTTTTGGACATGTGCCCAGGATCGGTAGAGTATAGATCGGCAAGATAAGGCAATAGCTACTGGTTTGCAGGGGAGTTGCCGATGAGGGTGGTTGCCGATGAAGGGACAGCTGAATGTGACTAAGTCAATGGGTGGTGACTTGTTCATGCCGATGGTCAGCATTAACCTTTGCCGATGGCTACGATGAGGAGTCTGCCGATGATTCGGAAGGAGAACCTGAAGGTTGCCGATTGGTCTATGGTGGTGTCCCAGTTTGTCACGGGAGGATAGTTTTATGTTTTCCTTAGTTATTTAAGTCGTTTTGTATACGGATTCTGTTTAATTTGGAATTCGAATCCTAGTCGTGTCAAGTTGTGGCTCTTTGAGCAGAGTATAAATGTAGACCCTGGGACCCTGTAATCAAAGAATCGATCAATCAATCAAATACAAGTTTTTACTCATATTCTAGCATCTACTTTTTCGACAACTTCATCATATTTTCGTTTTTATTACGAGTTCTTAGGAGTTCGTCGATTTAAGCTCGGCGTATTCTCAAGTTACGTGTGAATACCTCTTGGCCATGGCATCCGGGCGCATCGCTGTTGTCGGGACCAAAGTATTCGAGTTATCACCTTTGCCGATAGTAAGGTCAAATCGGCTGGCATGCCTTAACGTTTGAATCGGGTATTAGCCCTTTGTGTTTGCAGATTTACTTTTTACATCAACACAAGGATCAACTCCTTGAATCATAAGAAAAGCTCCTTAAGGCGTATAAGGATCTTACTACGGCCTAGGAGGAGAAGCAGGAGAAGGAGGCCGCTCTGACTGATGCTCGGAAGACCTTGTCTAGTATGGGCAGTAAGGTTTCCCGGGCGGAGGAAGACGTCCACGTTGCTCAAGAGGCCACGGAGAAGACGAAGGAGGAAGCGTCCCAGTCGAAGGAGCAGCCTGTCTCGGCCGAGGAGGTGGCTATGAAGGCTTGGGAGGAGGTTGCACGGTATAAGGACGAGGCCGTCGAGCTAGACAAAGGAAAGAGGCTTGTCGAGTCGGACCTCGCTGCCGCCAAGAGCGCTTATGGCGGGCTAAAGGAGGCGCTTCTAAAGAGCAAAATCACCCGAGGCACCGTAGAAGAGGCTGAAAAAGAAGGCCCGTGAGGACCTCGAGGCAGAGCGAGCCCACTCTCATGGCCTTTCTGATGACGTCGATCGTCTAAAGAGAGCGCTGCGAGAGAGAGAAGATGCTATCCTGCAGTTGGGCAAGCTGATCGAGGACCTTCGGGTCAAGGAGACAGAGCTAGCCCACTGTTATAAGGAGATTGAGAAGAGTAACACCGACTTGGTCGGTGAAAATATAGCCCTTGAGGAGAAGGTTTGCGGTAAGTCTTCTATGCCCTTGTGTTTCCTTTGTTTCTGTGATGCAACTTTTCTGTTGCCTGACTCCTTATCTCAATTTCTACATGGCTTAAGGACGATCTGCTGGCCGCCCAGGTCGATGCCCAGTCTTTAAAGACTCAACTCGAGGGGGAGGTCACCTTTACTGGTCGACCTGGGATGGCGATCAACGACCTCTCGACCTTCTGGGAGCTCGAGCCTGCAAATGAGGCGAGGGAGGCTGCTCGAGGGGACGCCCTAGTAGACCAGTTATGCTATCTGGGCGCCACTCTGAGGGACTGAGTTCGGGGTGCACTCCATATTGGGGTGAAGTGGGCTCGACGGTTGTCTGCTCAGGCTTCTCCTATGATATGCAGGTGGTATCCCACAGCTTTGTCATTGACATCTCAAAGACTGATGCTGAGAATGAGGAGAGGCTCCATGCCTTGATCGATGACGCAGAGGTTCTTGGCGAAAGGCTGGCGAAGCTGTTCGAGCCAGAGGTGCTCCCTCCTGAGACCGGTGCGGGTACAGAAGATAGGGGCGAAGATGAAGACTGAGGCCTGCGAGCCTAATCTAGGTGTTCAGACCCATTGTAATATATTTAGCACTTGTCTCAAATAAACATTGTGGCCCAGTGGCCTTAAGACTCGCGGTTTCCATATACTCTTGTTACTTTTATGCTCGAGTTTCTTTTATTTCCTTGCTCCCTAAGTTTGTGTTCCTCAATCGATCTTTCATTAGAGCGTCTCAGATTGCCTCGAGGGTAAGGGAGTGAGTAGAGTTACCATAGCCCAGAGGCGTAGGGGTTCTCAGGCTCGACGTCTCTCGGCCCTTAAGGGGCTCGAGGTGCTTTTACTACTTGATCATGTGGGGTTTCCTTAGGGCTTGAAAGGGAAAAGGTAACGTTGAGCTTTTAAAAAATCGTTTGATTTTTTGGAGCCTGTGGGGGGGTCCTCCCCTGCTAGCCCTCGAGGGAGTTTTGACAATGATGGGTCATAGTCAAGACTTCCTCCTGACGTTGAAATTTATAGGTCACATTATGTATTTCTTGGGAAAGTATTTTCATTCATTCAAGTGCTTATTCATAGACCTTAAGGGTACAAGATGTGTATGAAATACAGGGCCTCAAAGTTCTAGGGGTAGAAGCGACGTAGATGTTCTATATTCCACGTGTTGGTCAAGAACGCCCCCTTTTCATCCGTGAGGTTGCATGTCCCTGGCTTCAAGACTTCGGCCACCAAGTATGGGCCCTCCCAAGGTGGATTCAGCTTATGGCGTCCTTGATTGCTTTGCCATCGACGTAGGACGAGGTCGCCCATGTTCAGGTCCCTCTTGCGTACGTGCTTATCATGGTAGCGTTGAAGCTTCTGTTGATATCTTGCTGAGTTGAGGAGGGCCATGTCTCAAGCTTCCTCGAGTTGGTCGACTATGTTCTCTCTGGCCTCCTTGTTTGTCTGCTCGTTGTAGGCTTTGAGTCGAGGTGACCCATACTCGAGATCTGTTGGAAGCACAGCCTCAGAGCCATACTCCTTGTATTTCATGGCTCTGCTCGGCATTGTTCTTAAGCTCCACAGGACCGAGGGGAGCTCCTTGACCCATTTCTTGCCGAACTTCTTCAACCAGTTGTAGATTCTAGGCTTGAGCCCTTGCAAAATCATACCATTAGCACGTTCAACTGGACGTTGGTTCGATGGTGAGCCACTGCTAACAAGTTCACACGGATGTGATGTCAGTCACAGAAGTCTAGGAACTTTTTGGCAGTGAACTGTGTGCCATTGTCGGTGATGATGACGTTTGGTATCCCAAACCAGTGTATTATGTCGGTGAATAAGAGGACGGCCTGCTCGGAGTGAATGTTTGTGATGGGTCGAGCCTCGATCCACTTGGAGAATTTGTCGATGGCCACCAACAAATGGGTGTACCCTCCTACCGCCTTTTGGAGATGTCCCGCGAGGTTGAGGCCCTATACCGTGAACGACCAAGTGATGGGGATCATATGTAGAGCGTGAGCGGGGAGGTGGGCTTGCTTGCATAGAATTGGCACCCGTGGCATGAACGAACGAGCTCGATGGCGTCGGCGACGGTAGTTGGCCAGTAGAAACCTTGTCAGAAGGCGTTGCTGATGTGGGTTCTTAGAGTCGCATGGTGGCCACAAGCCCCCGAGTGTAGATCCTTGAGGAGCTTCTGACCTTCTTCTATAGTGATGCAGCGCTGCAAGATCCTGGTCGGGCTTCATCGGTACAGATCTTTCCTTTCGCCATAGATCACGTATGATTTGGCCTGTCGAGCGATACGGCGGGCCTCAGCTCAATCTTCTGGTAACTCACCCAGGACCAGGCAGTCGAGGAAAGGCGTACACCAATCAAACAGCCGACTGGGGTGTTGGGAGGGTTGCTCGATTCCCATTACTTATGCCGCCGTCAGTACGGCTTCGATCATGTCAGTGGGTTCGATGGTGGAGGTCTCGACGCTAGCCCCGATGCCTAGGTTGATAGACGGTTTGAGCAGATCCCTCGAGAACGCGTCTGGTGGGACAGTGGCTCGAGTGGATGCAATCTTGGCAAGCTCGACGGCCACTTCATTGAATCAGCGTGCGATATGAACGAGGTCGAGACCATGGAACTTGTCCTCAAGCATGTGTACTTCCTTGCAGTAAGCCTCTATTTTTGGGTCATGGCAGCTCGAGGCTTTCATGACTTGATCGATGACCAGCTGAGAGTCACCTCGAACATCGAGGCGTTGGACCCCTAGCTCAATGGTGATCCTTAGCCTGTTAACGAGGGCCTCATATTCTGCAATGTTGTTAGACGTGGCAAAATGTATTCAGATGACATACCTCATGTAGACACCGAGAGGCGAGATGAATAGCAGGCCTGCCCCAGCTCTTGTCTTCATGAGTGACCTATCAAAGTACATCGTCCAGAGTTGTGCTTGGACCTAAGCCGGGGGGAGCTGGGTGTCCGTCCATTCCGCGATGAAATCCGCCAGTGCTTGAGACTTGACGGCTTTGCGAGGCGCATAGGTGAGGGTCCCCACCATGAGCTCGACTGACCACTTGGCGATCCTCCTAGTGGCCTCTCGATTCTGGATGATCTCGCCCAGCGGGAAGGACGAGACCACTGTGATCGGATCACCGAGAAAGTAGTGCTGCAACTTGCGTCCGACGAGAACCACAACATAAATCAATTTTTGAATCTGGGGGTATTGTACCTTTGTCTCTGAGAGCACCTCGCTGATGAAGTAGATCGGCCGTTGAACCGGTAGCACGTGCCCTTCTTCTGGACTTTCACCCACCACGGCCGCGCTAACGACCTGGGTCGTTGCCGCGACGTACAGGAGCAGAGGTTGCACGGGTCGAGGAGGCACCAGGATCAGGGCAATGGTCAGCATTCTTTTTAGTTTGTCGAGGGCTTCCTCAGCCTCGATAGTCTAGGTAAAGCGCTCAGCTTTCTTCAGGAGCCGGTATAACAGCAATGCTTTTTCCCCCAGCCTCGAAATGAAACGGCTCAGTGTCGCCAGACAGGCTGTAACTTTTTGTACGCCCATGATGTCTCGAATCGGTCCCATTTTGGCGACGGCCGAGACCTTTTCTAGGTTGTCCTCGATACCATGCTGGGAGACTATGTACCCTAAGAGCATGCCTCGGGGCATGCCAAAGATACATTTCTCAGGGTTGAGCTTGATCTTATTTGCGCATAGACAACCAAAGGCAACCTCAAGGTCGTGAATCAGGTCACCCTGTCTTTTTGACTTGACGACGATGTCATCGACGTACGCCTCGACCATCGACCCTATGTGCTCTCCAAAAACATGAAGCATGCACCGTTAGTACGTTGCCCCCGCATTTTGAAGCCCAAAGGGCATGGTCACGTAGCAGTACATTCCAAAAGGTGTGATGAAAGAGGTCGCGAGCTGGTCGGATGCTTTCATTTTTATTTGATGGTAACCGGAATAAGCGTCAAGGAACAAAAGGGTCTCACATCCCACGGTAGAATCAACAATTTGATCAATGCGTGGCAAAGGAAAAGGAACTTTCGGACATGCTTTATTTAAACCAGTGTAATCGATGCACATCCTCATTTTCCCATTCTTTTTCTTAACTAATACAGGATTTGCTAACCAGTCGGGATGATGAAACTCATTTATGACCAACCGTCAAAAGCTTGTGGACCTCCTCGCCAATGATCTTGCACTTCTCCTCGTCGAAGCAGTGCAAGCGTTGGTTCACTGGCTTGGAACCGGCTCGAATCTCCAAGGAGTGCTCGGCGACTTCCTTTGGTATGCCAGGCATGTCTAAGAGACTCGATGCAAAGATGTCGGCGTTTGCACGGAGAAAGTCAACGAGCACAGCCTCCTATTTGGGGTCGAGGTTGGCGCTGATCGTCAACACCTTGTCTTCAGAGCTGTTGGGGTGGAGCGGGATTTTCTTCGTGCCTTCTGCTGGCTCAAAGCTGCCCGCATGGCGCTTAGGCTCTAGAGCCTCAGCGGCGAGGGCCTCGAGCCTTGAGGCGAGCTTGGTGGAGTTCTCGACTGCCTCCCCATACTCGATGCACTCGAGGTCGCATTCGTAAGCGTGCTCGTAAGAGGAGCTGACGGTGATAACTCCCTTGGGCCGGGGCATCTTCACCTTCAAGTAAGTGTAGTTGGGGATGGCCATGAACTTAGCATATCCCAAGCGTCCAATTATGGCGTGGTAAGTGCCTCAGAAACCCACTACTTCGAAAGTGAGGGTCTCCTTTCTGAAGTTGGCCGCCGTGCCAAAACAGACTAGTATGTCGACTCGACATACCGGTAGTGCTTTCTTTCCCGGCACGACACAGTGGAAGCCACCCGCACTAGGCTGGAGCTGTGCTCTCTCGATGCCTAGGAGGTTGAGGGTCTCGAGGTAGATAATGTTGAGGCTGCTGCCGCCGTCCATCAACACCTTTGAGAGTCGAGTATTGATGATGATGGGGTCGACGACGAGTGTGGGGGTATAAACCCCTATACCCTTACGGGTACACTTGGGCCAGGAGACTTGGCTCATCACGAGACAGTTTGAAGCTTGATCCAACTACTCAGAGTTTCACGCAAGGAAACAAGACGTGGAGGTCAAGCCAGATTCCAGTCCGCTAGAATAGGAATTGATATCGTGTTATCTATGGCAATTGTAACCGACTAGGATTACTTTCTACATGTGTAACCCTGCCCTCTTGACTATATAGAGAGAGGCAAGGGACCCCCCTAGGACATCTCATCTCAACTCAACACAATCCACAACAATACAATCAGACGCAGGACGTAGGTATTACGCCCACACGGCGGTCGAACTTGGATAAAAACCTTGTCTGTGTCTTGCGTCACCATCAAGTTCATAGCTTGCGCACCTGTCTGCCGATAAACTACTACCATGGGTATACCCCAAGGTAGACTGCTGACTAGCTTTCGTCGACAGTGGCGCGCCAGGTAGGGGGTGTACGTACAGCTTCCTAGACGAACAAGATGGTCCTCGTCCCAGCTTCCGCAGCCGTGGCTGAAGGTCTCATGTTTACCGTCAGGCAGATCACTTGGACAACTCGCGGTGACGGCCTTACGACCATGACTCTGGAAGAAACCCAGATCCAATCTAAGACAGTAGAGGCGTCAACTCCAATCACGCCAACTTCGAGAACTTGACCTCCGCTCCCTTGCTACAGGGCAAAGCGATTCGACAACTCAGATCTTCTCCAAGCCCTCGATCGCGCCGACCACAAACTTCTCGAAGCTTCCAACCTGGTGGATTTGATTTCACGAAAGCCCGATCAGGCGGCAACATCAAATCTTTTCGACTCCCATCAGCCAACTCGTGTCGCCACGCATGAACGACTGGAGACATCCCTGACGATAACATCGACCACCACGGGACGGACTGTCAAGCTCAAGACAGCCTCCCCAGACCTAAACCTCCCTCATGGTCTGAGCAACGTGGTTGATCAATTTTCACGGCACACCCAATCCCTATTCGGGAACATGGGCTCGTCACCAAGCCACAACAGGCGAGCAGCCCATCACTTCGTCAATATGGTATCCATCCGCACTTTGCCAGAAGACAAGTCCAGCAGCACAAACTCCAGCACAGGGTCTGTCCCTAACGAGGTTTTACACCCTGAGGATGAAGACTACGACTTAGATCTACCGCCATACCCCTTGGGGTTTTCCCGTTTCCCAGTCTTTCCACCCCAACAAGGTGACATGGTTCTCAATGTCAGCAATGACAAACCAGTTGTCGAAGGCGAAACCGACGAGCAAAGGCAGCAGCGAGAGCAGCGCAACGCCGACTGAGCCCAACGACAAGCAGACGAGGAGCGACAACTCGCCCCAAACAACCTCGGTGATGCTTTTGACATGGTCAGAAATCAGCAGGTCTACAAGACACCAAACGCTAATGTGGCCATCGCCATGCCAAACTTAGATCGCCTTCCGGACACTCTAGAATATCAGGATGTTCAAACCAACATATGAGCGCACCTGATCGCAGCCATGGGACAGACCGCTACTCTGCTCAAAAGGGTCCAAGCCGTCTCCTACACAGAGGTCACCTCCGACCAGACTCATCGCAGCCGCACCTCACCGCGATCCAGTGGGCACCATCGTAGCCGTTCACCTATCAATAATCGAAGGAGGGACACCCATCACGACAATCGTGGTCGAGACGCTGGCAGTTACCACGAACAAAGGCGCGGACGTGGTTAGGAGGTGAACCAAGACCGGGACCTACGACACAACATCCCTCCTAAGGATGTCCGCGAACGCATCAACAGGCGCATTACAGAACGAGCAGTACATGAAAATGTGCGACGCATCGAGTACGATGCAGCACATGGCCCCCCAGCCTAAGACAGTTCTCTTCACACCTTCGCCAAGTCGTATGGCCTCACAACTTCAAGCTTGAGAAGCTTAAAAAGTACGATGGCAAGAAGAATCCCGAGAACTGGATCACTCTTTATGACATCGCAGTCCGATCAGCTGCAGGGGACGAGCACGTCATGGCAAACTACTTCCTAGTCGTCCTCGACCAAGCTGTTCACCAATGGCTCCTCGGTCTACCCGAGGACTCTTTCGATTCTTGGCAAGAATGGTGCCAGGCGTTAATTGATAATTTCATTGCTACCTACGAGCAGCCTGGAAACAAATACGACCTCGAAAGGATAAGGGACAGGAAGAATGAGCCCTTGCACGATTACATCCGACGCTTCTTGGATATGCGCCTCAAGATTCCGAAGATTTCTCACGACGAGGCTATATCAGCCTTCATCAAGGGCCTACGCTTCCACGAAGCATTAAGAAGCAAGATACTATGCAAAAGGCCGACCACGGTCGCTGAGCTCCACGCAATGGCCAAAAACTACGCCAATGCCGACGACGCAGAAAAGCTCATCTGCGAAGATGTAAGAGGAGCCGAGCAGCCTCCCCGACGTGACGACAGCCGTGGGCGTTTCGACAACCGGACTCCCCGCCACGGCGACAGCTGCAACCACCGAGAAGGGTGGGATAGGCGTCGGGACAATCGTGACGATTTCCGAGGCAAGCGACCTCGCGACAACGATCACGAGGTGAACACAGCCAAGCGTGACTACCAGGAAGACTATAACAAGACGCTGAAAGGACCGTGCCAACTCCATCCCAAGTCCAACCACACGATGGAAGAATGTCGTGTCCTCAAAAGAATCTACAAACAGCGGCCCGTTCAGGGGGATACCGCCAAGAAAAACGGGAAACAGGACAGACGTGGTCAGGAAGACGAAGACGACGACTAGGATAGGGACCCACGGCACCAATATGTCAGTCCCACCGATGTGGTACACTCCATCTTTGGAGGCAAAGTCTCCATCGAGTCAAAACGAGAAATAAAGCTCTTGAAGAGGGCTTGCCTTAATGTGGACAGCACCGATGGCCTGATCGCTGATCCTAAATTCCCTCCCTAGTTGCACCGAGAGATTTCCTTCAACAGGTAGGACCAGTTGGCCGCCATCCCATAGCCAGGGCGCTTCCTATTGATCCTGGACCAGTACATCAACAACGTCAGGTTCGAGCGAGTGCACGTTGATGGGGTAGCTCCATCGATATCCTTTTCCGCAACAGCTTGCCTGCTCTCAAGCTAACTCTGGCGCAGCTAAAACCGTATGACGCTCAGTTTTGGGGTGTCTTGCCAGGTCAAAGTTCAGTACCCCTTGGCCAGATAACGCTGCCCGTCTAGTTCAGAACGCCAGACCACTTCTGCACAGAGTTCGTCAACTTTGTGGTCGCCGACTTCGACGGGACTTACCCCGCAATCCTAGGCCGCCTTCGCTTACCAAGTTCATGACAGTTCCGCACTACTCATACATAGTCCTCAAGATGCCGACCGAGAAGGGCATCTTAACCGACAGAGGCAACGTTTACACCGCGTACACTTGCGAAGAGGAAAGCTTCAAGATCACCGAGGCAATCGACCTCTCGATTCGCATGGCCGAAACTGTAGCACAAGCCACGCAAGTTCAACCCGACCAGCTTCAACTACCCGAGCAGGAGACTCCAAGAAAAAGCACCAAGTCCAAAGAGCACAAGGAAGTACAACTGGTCGACGGCAGCCCAGAGAAGACGGCTCTCATCGGGGCCAATCTGGTCGCCAAATAGGAAGACGCGCTCGTCAGGTTTCTAACGGACAACATAAGCATTTTCGCATGGAAACCCGCAGACATGCTCGACATCCCACGAAGCCTAATCGAGCACTCTTTAAACGTCTCGAAGACCGCAAGACCTATCAAGCAGAAGCTACGACGGTTCGCTCCTGACAAAAAGGAGGCTATTAAGACAGAGATTTCACGGCTTTTAGCAGCCGGATTTATTAAAGAAGTGTATCACCCCGATTAGCTTGCCAATCCAGTCCTTGTAAGAAAAAAGAATAATGAATGGAGAATGTGTATTGATTACACTGATCTCAATAAACACTGTCCTAAAGATCCTTTTGGTCTCCCTCGTATAGACGAGGTGGTTGACTCAACGGCCAGATGCGAACTACTCTTTTTTCTCGACTGTTACTCTGGTTATTGTAACACCCCAGTGTTATGGTTGCATCATTCACATGCATAACATGAGCATCATCATCTTCATAAGCATATCATGATCATCATTTACCTTGGGTCATGTCATTCTATGCTAAAGTGTGATTTAACTTGCTTAAATATGCTTCCTATGCTTATGGTTGCTTGTGTCATGCTCATATTTGTGTTCTATTCCTTGGTAGATAGTTCATCTATGCTTAACTCAACTTTTGGAACAATGTTCATATTGGTCACATCTCCAAATTAAGTACCTAAGTCATACTTCCTTTTATAGGCCCAAAAAACCTCTTTTGCTTAGGCTTTTGAAAAGTGCTTCATAGAATGTTTGCATGTCAAAACTTTCTACAGCAAAGTTGTAGCAAATTTTATAAGGAACAAAATTTGTTTTAAGGCCATCTCAAGAAAATGATTATATCTAGCTCAAAAGTGGCCCACAAGGCAGATTTGGGGCTGTTTTCAACACTTATAATTTTGTCTAAGTCTCGGATCACACCAGTTTGCTCGAGGGTGGTCTGGTTAGCTTCCATTTTCAAATCCAGGCCGAATCAAGTCTTGATCTTGTAAGCAAAGTTGGAGTCCTCATGTAGCTCTACAGCATGGAGCAATTAGCCAGCAAAATCATCGATCGGTTTAGGAGATAATCGAAGTTCAAAATCGAGTTTCAGTCGGCTCTATAACTGAATGGAGGCAGTGTCGGTGGGGAGCAGCTCACCGGTGACGCCGCGTGTTCGGACTCTTTGCGTCCCTACGTCACCGTTAGTCCCGCTTGTCAGCTCCCAGCACGTCCTCCAGGTCACCACGACGCCCCCGGTCGCGTGGACAGCGCCTTTTCCTCTCTGGTTAGCCCTCTCTCGCGCTCATCGTCTTCTCCGCGTCGCCGCCGCTGCTTCGGCGAGCTCGCGCGCTCGCGTCTCGGCACCTCCGGCCGAGCGACTCCACCCAGTGCTCCGCCAGCTTCCCCGCTTCACCGTCGTCGTGCTGGCTACGGCTGCCGAGCCTCGGTAAGCCCGCATTGTCCTCTCCGTTGCGAGCTTACCTCATCGGAGCTCCGTCGTGGTCACCGGTGTCGTGGACAGGGCTTTGTAGTCCACCATTTCTCCTCATTCTTATCCCAAAAGCTTCACTGAGTCATGCTGGTGCTCATCCGGATCTTCTTTCGTCCGGTCTCCGACCAGAGACGCCAGCGGTCGGCCGCACACCACCGTCGTGCCGCCATTCGCGAGGGCAAGGTCCCTAGGGTGCAGTAGAGTTAGGGTTTCTGGTACCAATCGTCGCGGAGTGGAGTGAGGAGCACGATGGTGCTCTTGGCCGTCGCCGAGACCTCGCCGTCGATGAGATCTCCGGCGGTCAAGTCTCGCCTCTGCTCTCGGGTCACTGACGGGTGGGGTCCGTTGACCTGCGGTGGTCCCCCTGTCAGTCTCTCTTTCTCCTTTGTTTGAAATTAGGGTTTGTGCTGTTTTTTCAAAAATCATATCTCCAGTTCCTGAGATCCAAAAATTGTGAAACAAATTTTGTGATGATCCATGAGATGGCTAGTTTTTAATAATAATATATTATGCACCATGTTTTCTGAGAAAAATAATTGTTATGATGTAATCTTGTTATTTGAATATAAATTCATATCTTTTGGTATACTGATCCTTTTGCTGTGAACATTGTATGGTAGGCTCTGAGTGATATGAGAATGCTATGATAAATATTTCATGATTTTTGGAGTAATGTATCTTTGATATGTAATTTATGTTGATCCTATGGCTTGTTTTCATATTTAAATCATAATAAATGTTTGGTGCTTATGCTGGTGTTCTACTTTGGTGTCAAGCTTGTTCATAGTAATAGTAACATTTAAATAATCTGAAATATGTTGTTTGACACTATCTAAGCCCTGTTTCTTAATTTATGAAATAAGCACGATGTTACATGTTAAATGCCTATCTTAAGTTTGGCATGTGCAATTGTTCTGAAAATTTTTTGGTAATGTCAAGATGTTATGCCTCTGCTTCTGTAATTTTTGTAGATTTTTCTGAGCACTTTTGCTGGTATCTTGTAATTATGTCCTTTTATGGAATTAAATTAATAAATGCCATGTTATTGAATGTTTAGTGGTCAACATGTGATGTTCTGGTAATATTAGGCTATGCTTGTGCTTGTAAGCCATTTTGTTCGCACTAAATATGTTTTGGCTATGTCATCAAATAATTAATTAATGGTTCATAAGCTGTTCTGGACAGCAAGGGAGTAATCTGACATTTGCTTGATGATAACTTGGTTTTCTGGAAGACTTGTCTTAATCAAAGATGTTGTAAACTTTATGAAATAGCTGTAGTTCAAATTTGAGATCAGTTGGTCTAGTAGTTTAAAAGTTATGGCTCTTCCAAGTTGGGTTCCAGAAATAGGTGTTCTCTGTTTTTCGGGGACAGAACCTGGAACTTTGTTTAATTGACCTGTTAAACTTGTGAATCTTGCTGTGATGTCTAAAGATAAAATGTAGACAATTTCATAAGCTTTCCACAATGTCCTCATTCATGTTTGTTCGATCTATAGAGCTTTGGTTATAATTTATTCCGTGAGCTGCTCTGTTATTTGGTTGTTGCTGTCTATGGTCTGACTTGCTAAATCTTGCTAAGTTAGTTAGTTATCTTGTGTGAGCTTGTTTTGGGAGTTACTCCGTAAATGAGTGTCCAGTGAAGTTCTAATTATGTTACCCAGCGTTCATCCTCATCTAGTATGCACACATTTCTTACTCATCGTGCATGCAATAGGTGCACCGGAAGTGACAGCTTCGTTCGAGCTCCATCAAGCGAACCCCGAAGGCCAGGAGATCAGTCCAGAAGTGGAGGTCTAGCCAGCCGGACATGAAGAGCCAGAAGAGGAGGTGGAGTGCCCTAATCACGAGCATTACGTATTGGAGTTGTGATGAAACCCTTGTTGCATTATACTCTTTTCCTTGTCCAGATATCTTACCACTACCTGGTTATAGAGTTAGGATCGAGTAGCAGTTTAGCCATGCTTTAACCGGTAGAAGTCGGGTGATATCCTGTCACCTGCGCGAAATAGGGTTGTGTCGGATCACGATTGACTATATGTGCTATCGTGGAAAAGAACCTGATTAAAATGACTTAAGCCGGGTGGAGTTTTGCAAGGTTGTAGTAACTCCGTCAGTGGCAGCTAAGGACCGATCGTTGTACGTCCTCTTGTCATGTTGAACGCAGGCCTAACACTTAGTTGGCTGGATGACTCGTTCCGACCACGAAGCCTAGTAGTATGACTCTGGCCGGAAGACCGGCAAGTATAAAGTGCGCACTACTGGAGGAAGTGCGGTGTGCGGGGGACCATTGGCGTAAGCCCAAAGGCCGGTTAGTTAAAAGTCCTGACCTCCCTAGCAGAGTGGTAGCCCTGGGAGTGTGACGCTGATCGGAGCCGCGATTCCTGAGTCGTACCAAAGGTGACCCGCTTGCTCTCCGACGGGGGATGCTTGGGTCAGTGCTAGGAATAACCCTCTAGCTGGATAGGAATCGATTCGAATCGCCGTCTCTCCCGAATAGTCAGAACTTGACAGAGCAGCGGCAAACGTAGTGTTCACTAAGTACTATGGTTCTTGATATTGATGTGATGATAGCAAGGAAGAACATATGATGAACTTGATATGGTTATTATTGTTTGTAATAATCAAAGTGAAATGCTTAGTCTAGGTGCTAATTTAGTGGTAGGCTAATGATGACTAATATGATACTTTTTACAAATGGTATAGTATCCACTTATGCTTTTGGCAAATGTCGAGTCAAGCCAGCTACACTTTATACTCAGACTTGCATGATCCTTGGTGTCTTTTATGTTTTACTAGACGGGTAAGTCTAGCTGAGTACATCCTCGTACTCAGGGTTTATTCCCACCTGTTGCTAATGATATCTTTTATGATGGCTTCTGCAAGACCTGTCTCCATCCCGCTGGGGATGAGGACTAAACCGTTGGGCAGGGTTCTCTAACGACTTCGTACCTGTTGCTTTTGATGCATGGCTTGAGACTCTGGCAGTAATAAGAACTTGTGAAATGAATGTGTGTGGTAAACTATTTTGCTTCCGCTACTCCAAGACTTGTGTTGTAATAACTAAGTAACTCCGATGTGGTGCCGCTTCGACGGCAATGAATTACTATGTAACATTCGCTGTGTTATGTTGAACTATTACGATCTAGGTTTGTTGCAAGTTGGTTTGAAGTCCTTCGTGATTTCAGTTGAGTACCGGGATTATATGGGCTCAAGTCTGGAAACTTGATTGCTAGTTGATCGTTTCTACACTTGAACTATTATAATTTGGTCGGTTCTGTGATAGCTGGCATCGGAGCAAGTTCAGCATTATAAATGCAGCGTTTGTGTATTTAAAAACAAAAGAGTTTTTAAATAAATTGTGAAAATCAATACCTAAAGTATGCCAGTGGTCGAATCATCCTTGCCCATATAAGGACTCTAGGTGGCTATTTAAGTACTGACTTGGGGGGTTTATTTATGCATCTCCGGCAGTACTCAAGTATGGATGTGTGATGACCGCACTATGCTACCCTGTGGTCTAATGGTAGAGGTAGCCTCCATATGTGAATTAGCCACATATGTCGCTAGATTTAAATTATGCAACGTCGCACCTACGCTCACGTAAGTGTGAGCTATGAGAGCATGATCGTCGAAACGGCGGTCTAGGGGAGTGTTCGCGGTGGTTTTCTGGAGTGGTTACATATCAAACCATGGAACCACGAAAGAAACTTAATTGGGGAGCATTAATTTCTCGGGTAGATGTGCTGTAATTTTTTGTGCATGTGGGGCATGTATAAGCAATGTGCACTTAGTTTACTGCTTTCTTGAGTGAATAATTGGGAATTGTTGGGCTGCAATGAAGTTTTATGCAGGTACTCTAACAGCGCACATGTAAATCGATAGTTATCGTACCGAGAGACGAATGTATGCCACCGTATCCGTTAGAATATTAATTTTCTAAGTTTGTGAGGACGTACGGTTCGTGCATGCATCATATCGCATTCATACATACATTCTGTCTACTCCTTCCCTTACAAAATCGTCCCTTTTAATTAAATAAATGTTGCTGAAATTTAATCCTCTCTTACCCACGGTTATTCCTTTCCACAAATGGACATGCCCGCTTCACCTCTCCCAGTGTCACAGAACCGTCCAAATTATAAGAGTTCAAGTGCAGAAACGATCAACTAGCAATCAAGTTTCCATACTTGAGCCCATATAATCCCGGTAGTCAACCGAAATCACGAAGGACTTCAAACCAACTTGCAACAAACCAAGATCGTAATAGTTCAACATAACACAGCGAATGTTACATAGTCATTCATTGCCGTCGATGCGGCACCACATCGGAGTTAATTAGTTATTACAACCCAAGTTTGCAGTAGCGGAAGGAAAATATTTTACAACACACATTCCCAAGTTCTTGTTATTGCCAGAGTCTCATGCCATCCATCCAAAAGCAACAGGTACGAAGTTGTTAGAGAATCATGCCTAACGGTTTAGTCCTCATCCCCAGCGGGATGGAGACAGGTCTTGCAGAAGCCATCATAAAAGATATCAACTGCAACAGGTGGGAATAAACCCTGAGTACGAGGATGTACTCAGCTAGACTTACCCGTTTAGTAAACTATAAAAGACACCAAGGATCATGCAAGGCTATTATAAAGTGTAGCTAGCTTGACTCAACATTTGCCAAAAGCTCAAGTGATTACTATCCCATTTGTAAAGGCATCATATTAATCTTCATTAACCTAGCACTAGATTAGCACTTGTACTAAAGCACTTCACTTTGATTAATACAAACAATAATAACCATATCAAGTTCATCATATGCTCTTCCTTGCTATCATCATTATCACGAACCATTGTTCTTTAGTTAATGCTACGTTTGCCGCTGCTCTGTCAAGTTCTCACTATCCGGGAGAGACGGCGATTCGAATCGATTCCTATCCAGCTGGAGGGCTATTCCTAGCACTCACCCAAGCATCCCCCATTGGAGAGCAAACGGGTCACCTTTGGTACGACTCACGAATCGTGGCTCCGATCAGCGCCGCACTCCCAGGGCTACCACTCTGCCAGGGAGGTCAGGACTTTTAATCACCTGCCTTTGGTCTTACGCCAATGGTCCCCCACACACCGCACTTCCTCCAGTAGTGCGCACTTTATACTTGCCGGTCTTCCAGCCAGAGTCATACTACTAGGCTTCGCGGTCGGAACGAGTTATCCGGCCAACTAAGTGTTAGGCATGCATTCCACATGACAAGAGGACGTGCAAAGATCGGTCCTTAGCTGCCACAGACGGAGTTACTACAACCTTGCAAAACTTTGCCTGGCTTAAGTCATTTTAATCAGGTTCTTTCCACGATAGCACAAATAGACAATCGTGATCCGACACAACCCTATCTCGCGCAGGTGACAGGATATTACCCGACTTCTACCGATTTAAGCATGGCTAAGTTGCTACTCGATCCTAACTCTATGACCAGGAAATGGTAAGATATCTGAACAAGGAATAAGGATAATGCAACATGAGTTTCATCACAACTCCTATACGTAATGCATCAATAGATATAACATATTCAAGTAAACTTTTGAAATTAAAGTGGGAGACTTAAGCTGCTCCGGGGCTTGCCTTTCACGAACAAGGCTGGCTCGTGATTAGGGCACTCAACCTTCTCTTCGGGCTCCTCATGTCCGGCTTGCTGGACTTCCGCCTCCGGATTGATCTCCTGGCCCTCGGAGTTCACCAGGTTGGGCTCGAACGAGGTTGCCGCTTCCGATGCACCTATTGCATGCATGCTGAATAAGAATGTGTGCATCCTAGTTGAGGACGAATGCCTGATAACATAATTAGAACCTCACTGGACACTCATTTACAAAGTAACTCTCATTACAAGTTCACACAAGATGATTAACTACTGAGCAAGATTACCAAGTTAAACTACAAACAGCAAGCATCACATAACAGAACAGCTCTGTAAACAGATCATAACTATTGTTATATAGATCCAACAAACATGATCGAGGACATTGTGGAAAGCTTATGAAATTGTCTATATTTCATCTTTAGACATCACAGCAGGATTCCCAAGTTAAACAGTTCAATTAAACAAAGTTCCAAGTTCTGTCCTAGAAAAACAGAGAACACCTATTTCTGGAACCCAACTTAGAAGAGCCATAACATTTAGACTATTGGACCAAATGATGCCAAATTTAAAACACAGCTAGTTTATAAAGTTTACAACAACTTTGATTTAGACAAGTCTTCCAGAAAACCAAGTTATCATTAAGCAAAGGTTAGATTACTCCCTTCCTGTCCAGAACAGCTTTTAACCCTCTAATTAATTATTTGATGACATAGCCAAAACATATTTAGTGCCAACCAAATGGCTTACAAGCACAAGTATATCCTAAGGTTACCAGAGCATCACATGCTAACCACTAAACACCCAATAACATGGCACTTATTAATTTAATTCCATAAAGGGACATAATTACAAGCTACCAGCAAAAGTACTCAGAAAAATCTACAAAACTTACAGAAACACAAGCATGGCATCTACACATTACCATAAAAATTTCAGAGCAATTGCACATGCCAAACTTAAGATAAGTATTTAACATGTATCAAGGTGCTGATTTCATAAATTAAGAAACATGGCTTAGGTAGTGTCAAACAACCGAATTCAGATTATTTACATGATACTATTACCATAAACAAGCTTGACACCAAAATAGAATACCAGCATAAGCATAAATCATTTATTATGATTTAATTAGGAAAACAAGCCATAGAACCAGCATAAATTATATATCACAGATACATTACTCCAAAAATCATGAAATATTTATCATAGCAATCTAATACCACTCAGAGCATAGCATAAAAATTTCATAGCAAAAGGAGCAGTATATCAACAGATATGAATTTACACATAAATAACAAGATTAAATCATAACAATTATTTTTCCCAGAAAACATGGTACATTTTATATTTTTATTAAAAACTAGCCATCTCAAAGAACATCACAAAATTTATCTCACAAATTTTGGATCCCAGGAACAAGAGATATGATTTTTGCAAAAACAGCACAAACCCTATATCAAACAAAGGAGAAAGAGAGACTGATAGGGGGATCCCGCAGGTCAACGGACCCCACACGTCAGTGACCCGGGAGCAGAGGCGCGACTTGACCGCCGGAGATCTCGTCGACGGCGAGGTCTCGGCGTTGGCCAAGAGCACCATCGTGCTCCTCACTCCGTTCTGCACCGATTGGTACTAGAAACTCTAACTCTAACGCACCGTAGTTACCTCACCCTCGCGAATGGCGGCACGGCGGTGGTGTGCGGCCGACCGCCGGCGTCTCTGGTCGGAGACCGGGCGAAAGAGGACTCGGACGAGCATCAGCACGACTCAGCGGAGCTTTTAGGACAAGAACGAGGAGAAATGGTGGACTACAGAGCCCTGGCCACGACACCGGTGACCACGGCGGAGCTCCGGCGAGGTAAGCTCGCGACGGAGAAGACAATGTGTGCTCACCGAGGCTCGGCAGCCGCAGCCAACTCGACGACGGGGAAGCGGGGAATCTAGCGGAGCTCTGGGCGGAGTCGCTCAGCCGGAGGTGCTCAGACGGGAGCGCGCGAGCTCGCCGAAGCAGCGGCGGCGACGCGTATAAGACGACGAGCGCGAGAGAGGGCGGACCGGAGTGGAAATGGCGCTGTCCACACGACCGGGGGCGTCGTGCCGAGCTATTGGACACACTGAGGACTGAGGAGCGGGACCAACGGCGATATACAGAAGCCACGAGACCTGACACGCGGCATCACCGGCGAGCTCGCCTCTGCTGACGCCGTCTCCATTCAGTTTCAGAGCCGACTGAAACTCGATTTTGGACTTCGATGATCTCCTAAACCATTCGATGATTTTGCTGGCTAATTGCTCGATGCTGTAGAGCTACATGAGAACTCCAACATTGCTTACAAGATCAAGGTTTGATTCGGCCTAGATTTCAAACTGGGAGCTAAATAAAACACCCTCGAACAAACTGTTGCAATCCCAAACTTAGAAAATTTTCTAAGTGTTGTAAACAGCCCAAAATCTGCCTTATGGGCCATTTTTGAGCTAGATGTGATCATTTTCATGAGATGGCCATAAAACAACTTTTGTTCCTTACAAAATTTTCTACAACTGTGCTGTACAAAGTGTTGACTTGCAAACACTTTATGAAACACTTTTTTAAAAGCTTAAGCAAAAGAGGTGTCTAGGGCCTATACATGGAAGTATGACTTAAGTACTTAATTTGGAGAAGTGATCAACATCAACATTGTTCCTAAGGTTGAGTTTGGCATAGATAAACTAATTACCAAGATATAGCACACAAGCATGAGCATGGCACAAACAAACACAAGCATAGGAAGCATGTTTAAACAAGTTAAATCACATTTTTGCATAAAATGACATGACTCAAGGTAGATGATGATCATGATATGCTTGAGTAGATGATGATGCTCATGTTATGCATGTGATTGATGCAACCATAACACTGGGGTGTTACATGAGACTCTTCCAGCCAACACTATGATTGACTGGAATCTCTTCCGTGAAGCTTTCAAGGGGCATTTCATACCTCCTGGCGTCATGGAGATGAAGCATACTGAGTTCATGCAGTTAACTCAGGGCAACAAAACTCTGAAAAAGTATTTGCATGCTTTTAATCATCTGTCAAGCTATGCTCCTGAGTTTGTGAGCACTGAGTCGAAGAAGATTGCTAGCTTCAAGAGGGGTCTTGGCCCCATGTTGCTGAAGACTATGGGCCGCACTAAGTGTGCAACTTTCAATGAGTTTGTCAGTGATGCTCTTACCCAAAAGAACTACAACACTGTGTACACTACGACTAAGACTCGCAAGCAAGATTTTGAGGCCGGGGCAGGGGCATTTTAGTCCAAGGCTCTAGTGGCAGCTAGGCCCCAGTATCGTGCTCCAACTCCTAACCAGCGGTATCGCCCTCTAGCGAAGAAGAATCAAGCAAAGACGGGGTTCCGTAATGGATACTCCATTGCTCTTCCTAGGGGCAACACTGGTCCCAGCTATGCCAAGACTCCACCTGCCAACCGTCCGTGCTGGAACTGTAATCAGACAGGGCACTGGCAAAGCAACTGTCCTTACCCGCCAAAGAAGGGCAACCAAGGGAACGTCCGCCAGGGGCGTGTTCATTATACGACTATGGAAGCAATCCCTACTAGTGAGGTAGTTACGGCTGGTAAGTTTCTGGTTAACCAAAGTGATGCACTTGTTCTTTTTGATTCAGGAGCATCGCATTCTTTTGTGAGTTCAAACTTTGTGTCTAAGCATAATATCAAGGCAGTTACACTTGATAGAGGCAGTTATTGCATTAGTGCTACTGGGAATAATATTTCTACAAATCAAGTGGTTTTGGGGGAAACTCTAGAAATAGGAGACCGTCAGTTTCTTGCTGATCTGGTTGTTCTACCCGGTGTGGGTATAGATGTAATTCTAGGTTGGAAATGGATGAGTGGCAATAGAGTTCTTATCGACACCACCTTGTGTAGTGATGTTGAGAGACCCGAATACCAAAGAGGCAATCTTAGTGCAACTTCCTCGGGATATTCATATTCGTAGCACGATGAATGCAGTTACATCTAGGGCCATCAAGGATATTCGGTAGTGTGTGAGTTCCCGGATGTATTCCCTCATGATTTGCCCGGGCTTCCTCCAGATCGGGATGTGCAGTTCAAAATTGAATTGCTTCCAGGTACTGCTCCTATCTCTAGAAGACCATATAGAATGCTGCCAAATGAGCTAGCTGAGCTTAAGACCCAACTGAATGAGTTGTTAAAGAAGGGTCTTATTCGTCCTAGTTCTTCTCCTTGGGGTTGTCCGGCTATCTTTGTGAAGAAGAAGGATCAGTCCTTGCGCATGTGTGTGGACTATCGTCCTCTGAATACGGTGACCATCAACAATAAGTACCCTCTTCCTCGCATTGATATCTTGTTTGATCAGTTGTCCAAAGCCAAGGTATTCTCCAAGATTGACTTGCGATCTAGGTATCATGAGATCAAGATCCGTCCTGAAGATGTACTTAAGACAGCTTTCTCGACGAGGTATGGGTTGTATGAGTACCTCGTCATGTCCTTTGGTCTTACGTATGCACCTGCTCACTTCATGTATCTCATGAATTCGGTATTCATGCCCAAATTGGACAAGTTTGTGGTGGTCTTCATTGATGATATCTTAGTATATTCTCGCAATGAAGAAGAGCATGCAGAGCATCTGCGTGTAGTGTTGTCGCGCTTGCGTGAGCATCAGCTTTATGCTAAGTTCAGCAAATGCGAGTTTTGGCTAAAGAAAGTACCTTTCTTGGGCCATATCTTATCTGAAGAAGGATTGGCATTCCACAAGTTGAGGACATTGCTGACATCAGCTCCTGTCCTAGCTCAACCCGATATCGAGAAGCCCTTCGATGTCTTTTGTGACGCGTCAGGTATCGGTTTGGGCTGTGTGTTGATGCAAGAAGGCCGTGTTATCACGTATGCCTCACGCCAACTTCAAAAGCAGGAGGTCAATTACCCTACTCATGACATAGAATTGGTTGCGGTTGTTCAGGCTTTGAAAATCTGGAGACACTATCTGCTAGGTAATCTGTGCAATATCTACAAGGATCATAAGATTCTCAAGTACATCTTCACTCAACCTGAATTGAACATGTGACAGTGAAGGTGGCTTGAGTTGATTAAAGATTATAATCTTCAAGTGCGCTGCCATCCGGGCAAGGCAAACATGGTTGCGGATGCCTTGAGTCGGAAAGCACACTGTCATTCAGTTCTGATGGAAGATCCATCATTTTCACGTCTTATGCACCCGCTAGTGCTCCATCAGATTGCTCTGGAGAGTTCTCTTCGCAATCGAGTCATCGAATTGTAGCAAACAGATGTAGGCATCTACCATATAAAGAGGAAAATGAAATAAGAAGAAACCAAGCATTTCCGAGTCGATGAGAATGGGATCCTATGGTTCAAAGATCGACTTGTGGTCCCAAAAGACCGTGAGCTGCGAAATCAGATCTTATCTGAAGCTCATTCGTCCAAGTTGTCTATCCATCCTGGTTGTAGCAAGATGTATCAGGGTCTGAAACCTCTGTTTTGGTGGACAAAGATGAAAAAGGAGATTGCTGCTTTTGTCGCTCGTTGTGATAACCGTTGTCGTGTGAAGGCAGTTCACATGAAAGCAAGCTTACTTCAACCCTTGTCAATTCCTGGTTGGAAATGGGAAGAAGTTAGTATGGATTTTATCTCTGGACTCTTAACTTCTGTTATGGGTTACGACTCTATCTGGGTGATTGTAGATCGCTTGACCAAGGTTGCTCATTTTATTCAAGTTCGAACTGATTATCGTCCACATCAATATGTAGAGTTGTACTTCGAGCACATTGTCCGTCAGTATGGTGTGCCTCGGACTATCATATCAGATCGTGGACCACAGTTCACTGCCCATTTTTGGGAGTGTCTTCATGAGCAAATTGGTACTCACTTGGTCCGTAGTTCTGCATATCATCCTCAAATGGTTGGCCAAACTGAACGTGTTAACCAAATCCTAGAAGACATGTTGAGAGCATGTGCTCTCTCTTCAAAAGGTTCTTGGGTAAAGTGGTTACTGTTAGCTGAGTTCTCTTATAACAACAGTTACCAAGAGAGCATCAAGATAGCTCCATTTGAAGCCCTATATGGTCGAAAGTGTCGAACCCCATTGAATTGGGTGGAATCCGGGGAGCGAAGGTATTATGGCATCGATTTCGTGAACGAAGCGGAGCAGCAAGTTCTTACCATCCAGCAACATCTGGAAGCTGCTCAAGCTCGTCAGAAAAGTTATGCTGATAAGAGAAGGAAGCCGATTGAGTTTGTAGTCGGTGACCATGTGTATATCAAGGTGTCTCCGATGAAAGGCGTACAAAGGTTCAGAGTCAAGCGAAAGCGTGCGCCTCGATATGTCTGGCCTTATCGGATTTCCGAGAGAAAAGGGAATGTGGCATACAAAGTTCAACTACCAGTTGAGCTTTGAGCTATTTTTCCAGTCTTTCACGTATCACAATTGAAGAAAGTTCTACAAGGTGTTGTTGAGTAACCACGGGGAGGAAGATGCCACTTGGGAAACAGAGGACTATTTAAAAGAAGTTTATAAAACCTTCTTCGAAAATTAGTAAGCTTCCAAATCTCGGGATGAGATTTTTGTAAGGGGGGAGGGCTGTAACACTCCAGTATTATGGTTGCATCATTCACATGCATAACATGAGCATCGTCATCTTCATAAGCATATCATGATCATCATTTACCTTGGGTCATGTTATTCTATGCTAAAGTGTGATTTAACTTGCTTAAATATGCTTCCTATGCTTATGGTTGCTTGTGTCATGCTCATGATTGTGTTCTATGCCTTGGTAGATAGTTCATCTATGCTTAACTCCAATTTTGGAACAATGTTCATGTTGGTAACATCTCCAAATTAAGTACCTAAGTCATACTTCCTTTTATAGGCTTTTAAAAAGTGCTTCATAGAGTATTTGCATGTCAAAACTTTCTACAGCAAAGTTGTAGAAAATTTTATAAGGAACAAAAGTTGTTTTATTGCGATCTCATGAAAATGATCACATCTAGCTCAAAAGTGGCCCACAAGGCAGATTTGGGGCTGTTTCCAACACTTAGAAATTTTTCTAAGTCTGGGATCACACCAGTTTGCTTGAGGGTGGTTTGATTAGCTTCTAGTTTGAAATCCATGCCGAATCAAGTATTGATCTTGTAAGCAAAGTTGGAGTCTTCATGTAGATCTACAACATTGAGCAATTAGCCAGCAAAATCAGGATTGGTTTCGGAGATAATCGAAGTTCAAAATCGAGTTTCAGTCGGCTCTCTAACTGAATGGAGGCAGCGTTAGTGGGGATGAGCTCGCCGGTGACGCCGCGTGTTTGGACTCGTGGCGTCCGTACATCGCCGTTGGTCCCACTTGTCAGCTCCCAGCGCATCCTCCAGGTCGCCACGACGCCCCCGGTCGCGTGGACAACGCCTTTTCCCCTCTGGTTTGCTCTCTCTCACGCTCATCGTCTTCTCCGCGTCGCCGCCGCTGTTTCGGCGAGCTCGCGCGCTCGCGTCTCGGCACCTCCGACCGAGCGACTCCACCCAGTGCTCCGCCAGCTTGCCCGCTTCACCGTCGTCGTGTTGGCTGCGGCTGCCGAGCCTTGCTAAGCCCGCATTGTCCTCTCCGTCGTGCCGCCATTCGCGAGTGCAAGGTCCCTAGGGTGCGGTAGAGTTAGGGTTTCCGGTACCAATCGCCGCGTAGTGGAGTGAGGAGCACGATGGTGCTCTTGGCCGTCGTCGAGACCTCGCCGTCGACTAGATCTCCGGCGGTCAAGTCTCGCTTCTGCTCTCGGGTCACTGACGAGTGGGGTCCGTTGACCTGTGGGGTCCCCCTGTCAATCTCTCTTTCTTCTTTGTTTGAAATTAGGGTTTGTGCTGTTTTTGCAAAAATCATACCTCCAGTTCCTGAGATCCAAAAATTGTGAAATAAATTTTGTGATGATCCATGAGATGGCTAGTTTTTAATAAATATATATTATGCACCATGTTTTCTGAGAAAAATAATTGTTATGATTTAATCTTGTTATTTGAATATAAATTCATATCTTTTGGTATACTGCTCCTTTTGCTGTAAAATTTTATGGTAGGCTCTTATTGATATGAGAATGCTATGATAAATATTTCATGATTTCTAGAGTATTGTATCTCTGATATGTAATTTATATTGATCCTATGGCTTTTTTTCATATTTAAATCATAATAAATGTTTGGTGCTTATGCCGGTGTTCTACTTTGGTGTCAAGCTTGTTCATAGTAATAGTAACATGTAAATAATCTGAAATATGTTGTTTGACATTATCTAAGCCATGTTTCTTAATTTATGAAATAAGCACCATGTTACATGTTAAATGCTTATCTTAAGTTTGGCATGTGCAATTGTTCTGAAAATTTTTTGGTAATGTCAAGATGCTATGCGTGTGCTTTTGTAATTTTTGTAGATTTTTCTGAGCACTTTTGCTGATATCTTGTAATTATGTCCTTTTATGGAATTAAATTAATAAATGCCATGTTATTGAATGTTTAGTGGTCAACATGTGATGTTCTGGTAATCTTAGGCTCTGCTTGTGCTTGTAAGCCATTTGGTTGGCACTAAATATGTTTTGGCTATGTCATCAAATAATTAATTAAAGGTTCATAAGCTGTTCTGGACAGCAAGGGAGTAATCTGACCTTTGCTTGATGTTAACTTAGTTTTCTGGAAGACTTGTCTTAATCAAAGATGTTGTAAACTTTATGAACTGGCTGAAGTTCAAATTTGGGATCATTTGGTCCGGTAGTTTAAACGTTATGGCTCTTACAAGTTGGGTTCCAGAAATAGGTGTTCTCTGTTTTCCTGAGACAGAACCTGGAACTTTGTTTAATTGACCTGTTAAACTTGTCAATCTTGCTGTGATGTCTAAAGATAAAATGTAGACAATTTCATAAGATTTCCAGAATGTCCTCATTCATGTTTGTTGGATCTGTAGAGCTTTGGTTATAATTTATTCCGTGAGCTGCTCTGTTATTTGGTCGTTGCTGTCTATGGTTTGACTTGCTAAATCTGGCTAAGTTAGTTAGTTATCTTGTGTGAGCTTGTTTTGGGAGTTACTCCGTAAATGAGTATCCAGTGAAGTTCTAATTATGTTACCAAGCGTTCATCCTCATCTAGTATGCACACATTTCTTACTCATCGTGCATGCAATAGGTGCACCGGAAGCGACAGCTTCGTTCGAGCTTCATCAAGCGAACCCCGAAGGCCAGGAGATCAGTCTGGAAGTGGTGGTCCAGCCAGCCGCACACGAAGAGCCAGAAGAGGAGGTCGAGTGCCCTAATCACGAGCCAGCCTCGTTCGTGAAAGGCAAGCCCCGGAGCATCTTAAGTGTCCCACTTTAATTTCGAAAGTATACTTGATTATGTTATGTCTATTGATGCATTACGTATAGGTGTTATGATGAAACCCTTGCTGCATTATACTCTTTTCCTTGTCTAGATATCTTACCACTTCCTGGTTATAGAGTTAGGATCGAGTAGCAGCTTAGCCATGCTTTAACTGTCACCTGCGCGAAATATTGTTGTGTCGGATCACGGTTGACTATATGTGCTATCGTGGAAAAGAACCTGATTAAAATGACTTAAGCCGAGTGGAGTTTTGCAAGGTTGTAGTAACACCATCTGTGGCAGCTAAGGACCGATCGTTGTACGTCCTCTTGTCATGTTGAACGCATGCCTAACACTTAGTTGGCCGGATAACTCATTCCGACCGCGAAGCCTAGTAGTATGACTCAGGCCGGAAGATCGGCAAGTTTAATGTGTGCACTACCGGCGGAAGTGCGGTGTGCGGGGGACCATTGGCGTAAGCCCCAAAGGTAGGTGAGTTAAAAGTCCTGACCTCCCTGGCAGAGTGGTAGCCCTGGGAGTGCGGCGCTGATCGGAGCCGCGATTCCTGAGTCGTACAAAAGGTGACCCGCTTGCTCTCCGACGGGGGATGCTTGGGTGAGTGCTATGAATAACCCTCCAGCTGGATAGGAATCGATTCGAATCGCCGTCTCTCCCAGATAGTGAGAACTTGACAGAGGAGCAGCAAACGTAGCATTCACTAAGTACTATGGTTCTTCATAATGATATGATGGTAGCAAGGAAGAACATATGATGAACTTGATATGGTTATTATTGTTTGTAATAATCAAGGTGAAGTGCTTAGTCTAGGTGTTAATTTAGTGGTAGGCTAATGATGACTAATATGATGCTTTTTACAAATGGTATAGTATCCACTTAAGTTTTGGCAAATGTCGAGTCAAGCCAGCTACACTTTATACTCAGACTTGCATGATCCTTGGTGTCTTTTATGTTTTACTAGACGGGTAAGTCTAGCTGAGTACATCCTCGTACTCAGGGTTTATTCCCACCTATTGCAAATAATATGTTTTATGATGGCTTCTGCAAGACATGTCTCCATTCCGTTGGGGATGAGGACTAAACCGTTGGGCACGGTTCTCTAACGACTTCGTACCTGTTGCTTTTGATGGATGGCATGAGACTCTGGCAGTAACAAGAACTTGTGAAATGAATGTGTGTGGTAAACTATTTTGCTTCCACTACTCCAAGACTTGTGTTGTAATAACTAAGTAACTCTGATGTGGTGCCACTTCGACGGCAATGAATGACTATGTAACATTCGCTGTGTTATGTTGAACTATTACGATCTTGGTTTGTTGCAAGTTAGTTTGAAGTCCTTCGTGATTTCAGTTGACTACCGGGATTATATAGGCTCAAGTCTGGAAACTTGATTGCTAGTTGATCGTTTCTACACTTGAACTCTTATAATTTGGTCGGTTTTGTGACAGTTATCACCAGATCTCGTTAATGGAAGAAGACCAGATCAAAACTTCATCACTCCTTTAGGTGCGTATTGCTACACCACCATGTCCTTCGGACTCAAAAACGCTGGAGCCACCTATCAATGCGCTATTCAGTAATGCCTCCACGACGAGATATGTTATGACCTCGTCGAGGCGTACGTCGACGACGTTTTTGTCAAAACCAGGGATGCAAGCACCCTGATTGACAACTTAGACCGTACTTTTAATGCGCTAAATAAATATAAGTGGAAGCTGAACCCCAAAAAATGTATCTTCGGGGTTCCATCTAGTATACTACTCGGCAACGTCGTCAGTCGCAACGGCATATGGCCTAACCCTTTGAAAGTCAAGGCGGTGCTCGATATGCGATCACCAAGGAACGTAAAAGACGTTCAAAAGCTCACAGGGTGCATGGCAGCTCTCAGCCGGTTTATCTCTAGGCTGGGGAAAAAGGGCTTCCCTTCTTCAAACTTGTGAAAGCATTGGAAAAGTTCTCCTGGATAGAAGAGGCCAACGCTGCTTTCACCTAGCTCAAAACTTTCCTCACCTCACCACCCGTCCTCACCGCACCTCAACCTAACGAGGACCTGCTCCTCTATATAGCAGCAACTGATCGGGTCGTTTCAATGGTGCTTGTGGTCGAGCGTGTAACACCCTAGGTGTTAAGCATGCACTTAGTCTCATAAAACATTCATAAGCATTCTCATCAAGCATGGCATAAGCATCACATCCCATGAGCATAACAAAAATTCAAGTGTGATTTTATGTGTGCTTTATTTTAGGTGAATTAAATATGATTAAAAATATTATGCTTGCTTCTAAAATTGTGAGATATTCAAATTAGGTTGAATTGTGTGTTAAAAGGTTTTAGAGTAGTTTTGTAAAATTTTTGGAGCCATAGGATTTGAGAAATGGAATTTATACAAAAATCCCTAAAATGAATTTATTTAAAAACCTAGAACTAGTTTTAATCTGTGATTCAAATTCTATTTGGAATTTGGCTTCACTTATTAAAGCAAAGTTGTAGAGAATTTTATGGGGAACAATTCTTCTTTTTACTCCAACCCCTGAAAAGTTTTGTAAAAGCTTCAAAAATCTCATTTAATCTTTTTGGACAAAAGAAATTGAAAAAAAAAGAAAAGGGGACAGGCGCTGCTGGGCCGACCCGCCTCCCTTTCGGCCCAGCTAGACAGCGCGGCCCGCTTCCCCTCCCCTATCTCTCCCGCGCGCGGCGCCCGCCTCGCTCGACCCGGCGCCGGCCACTTGGCGGCCGTACGCCGGCGTCGTGGACGCGCCGCGGCCGACCCGCCTTCACTTGGTTAGGACGCCGCCCCGCGCCCCAAGGTCACTCCATTCTGTCTCCCCACTCCTCCCTCTCTTCTTCCTCCCCGAGAGAGCAGCAGCAGCCGCGGCGGCGCTCCGCCGTGCGCCATTGGTGCCGAAGCCCAGCGCCGAACTCCGGTCACGCGCGCCCGATTAAACCCGCCCCTAGCTCCGCCTCGACGAGCGCAACCTCGTGCGCACACTCTCGGCCGTAAGCGTCCAGGTATTAGGTGAGATTTCACCGTCGCGACATGGCCGGAGCTCCAGCGAGCTCTCGGTCCGCGCGAATCTTCCCTTCCCGACCCCCTTTCTCTTCGTTTGTTTGTGCGTTGTGGTCGTCGTGCTTCCAAGAACCCTAAGCACCCCTCCGTTCGCGCTCTATCGGCCGGAGACGGCCGGACGCCGGTGAGCCGCGCCACCGAGCTCCGCCGAGCGCCATAGCTGCCACTAGGGACCTCCTCCGTCGATGAGATCTAGCTCAACGTCCTTGAAGAGACGAAGCCGTCGGTGCCCTCCGCGCCACCGGAGACCTCACCGTCGGCGAGAGCCGGCCGGCCGAAGTCGGCCGGAGCGCTGCATGGCTGACCCGTGGGGCCACGATCCCTGGATCCCACCTGTCAGCGCCTCTGCGGGTGTGGATCTAGGTGAATCTAACGTTTTCCGTCGGTTTTCTTAAATAAAGGTTTTCCAGAAATTGATTTAAATGATGTAAAATCCATATCTTGAGTTATATGGCTCCAAAATTGGTGAAACAAATTGTGTTGAACTCTATATTTCCAGATCTATAGCTTGGTGTAGTTGCATGTCAGGTTTGAACAACTTTTCTGTACAAATATATTTAATCCATGTTTTTGCTGGAATTGGAAAATGCATAGTAATTAAAATATAGCTCAGAAAAATATGAAACTTATTTTGTTGGCTCTGCATGGATGTTTAGTCACTGGGGAAATTTTGTTACACATTATTTGCTGTATGAATGAATTTATGGTGATTTAAATGCTTGCATGGCAGTGGTTTATGGTTTTTAATAAATAATTGGATCATGCAATTAATCTGGAAATTTTTGTGGGTGTTTCTCATGATAATAAGTAAATTATAAAAATATGAAATCTGCTGTTTGACACTTATACCACAGTAGAGTATTTATACTTGCTTTTATGAATTAATCTTGTGATTTTTGTAGCTCAAAATAAGTGTCCAAATATTATGAAAAATTTATGGTAGACTTTATGTTTGACTGCTGGTCTACTGTAATTTTTGTGGAATTTATTGATCAACAGAATGTATGCTATTTTGGTAGGCCTAAAAATGGATAACGAAATTATGAATTGTTATACATAAGTTAAGTAAAATAAAAGGGGTTTGGTGTATCTTTGAAGCGTCTTGTGACTTGCTGGTTACACTTGAGGACAATTTATAGAAGAGAAGGAAATAGATGCTTAGTGTAATTGCATGTTCTTGGATGATGTTGACTACCTTGTAAAAATGACTACGTAAATCATCTATGCATCATGTCATGGTCATTTGGTATCCTCTCGTATGAGCATTGCACCCCGGGCATCTCGCATTCTACTCATGAGCACACTTGTATCATACAGGCTCGCAGGAGAACGAGGTGGGACCCGAGGATCAAGAGGAGAACCAGGAGCAGGAACCTCTAGGAGGACCGGAGCCCGGAGAAGAGCTGCACGAGTGCCCGGATCACAAGCCGAGCACGTTTGAGAAAGGCAAGCCCCGGAGCATTCTAAGTCTCCCTATTCTCGCTAACATAAATAATATATTATGCTTGTTTTACTACGTTGCATTTAAGTGATAGGAATTGCTTGATACCGTTGAGGCATATGTACTCCTTGATATCACCACTTGTTGTCTACCTTGTCCTATGTAGATAGGCACGGAGTCTATGCTTAGCTTGCTTAGTCTGGTAGAAGTCGGGTGATTTCCTGTAACCTGCGAGATATAGGTGGATACCTGCTTGATTAAGTGGTGATTGCTTCGGGAAAGAATAACCAGGTGTGGAATGGAACTTGAGACCGGGCTGGGTCTTATGGTGGGTTGACTATGGTGCCCCTGCCTGTGTCGATTAAGGATGGATCGTTGACGGCCCTCTTGTCATGTTGAACGCATGCCCCACACTTAGCGGGAAGGATAAGTCATTCCGACCGCGAAGCCTGAACACTATCCGTGCCTGGAGTCGAGCCGCCATGCGTTGTATTGGTGATGGTTGAGGAGAACGACGAGGGCGCGGCGCGCAACCTTTGTATACCTTGGATACCTCGGTCGCCGGAACGGTCCTCGGGTACTAGCGGTGCCTGCCGAACCCGCGAATTGGTCCTGGATAGTGTAATACGGTGATCTGTAGCTCACTTGATCAGTGAGCGTGGTTTGTGTGGGGAATAACTCGCCAGCTGGTTAGAAATCGATTTGAATCGCCATCGCTCCTAGATAGTGAGCACTTGACATGAGCCCTGTCCTTGTAGTAAGGACTATGGAACACTTGGGTTATAATGATAAATGATTTCCATGAATGCTATGATGAGGTACCATCATATTATTACATTTGTTTGCCATAGTGCAGATGCAAACCTAGGTAATAGGTAATGATACCTTCAAACTTGAGCTAACTAAAAGAAGGATTCCTTTAGGATATGTTTAATGAAATAGTGCTTTTATGCAAAAAGGTCATCAGCTACCCCACTATATAGCCTTCATGATCCTCGAAGAGTCTTTATTTTGGTTTATGATGGGTAAACTGAATGTAATTGTGAATGGTGACCGCTAAACTTATTACGATCTTGGTTGTATGTACGATATGTGGTTTGAAATCCTTCGAGATTTCACAGACTACCGGGATTATATGGGCTTAAGCTCGATGGTTTGACTATGCAAATGGTCACTATTAGGCTTAATCTCTTATAATTTGGGCGGTTCTGTCACAGCTGGCATCAGAGCAAGGTTTAGCGAGTTACTGTTCATAAGTACGTTCTAAACTAAACTTAAACCGGTTTAATAAAAGATTATTGTTAAACAAATGGTAATCAAGGTGTTAACTATGTTTTTGGAAAACTATTTAGTGTGCCATGGTCATATCCTCTATGCCCAGATAAGGACTCTAAGGTGGCTAGTTAAGTACTGACTTGGAGGTTAATGCATCATATTTCTATTTCGTCGCTCATACGGCGTGCAATAGTATGAGTACCATTCATTTGAGTGGTAATGTGTGGATCAATTCTTCCTCTACGCCTCGTTAAGTGGGAGCTATCACAGTTAGGTGCTGTGCCATGCACACATGTTTGGTGTGTTTGGGAACAGTACCACATGTTGGAAAATTCCATCCTGAGAGGCGATGCCGTCACTAGGGCGATGATGGGGGTAGCAACACGTCATATGCATGGACGTGGTGTCTATGTGTGTGGGGTGTATAGCTTTAAATTCTTGTTCTGCTTGTTCATACTATGGTTGGGCTGAAATGAGTTTTCTGCAGGTACACTAACCACGTTCCCGCCTAGCACGCTAGTTACGTTATGAGAGAACGTTGTGTGCCACCGCATATACCGATTAGTGTTAACTTTTATTTCTAAGTTTGTGAGATCGTAAGTTCATGCATGCATCATGTTCATTTCATATCATTGCTTACTTCCTCCCCTTAATTTAATCTGTCCCAATTCCATGTATAATAATAAAAGATAATTCTCAATCTTACCCAAGGTATTCCATTTGCAGCAAATGGCACGCACTAGGCTCACCGCTCGCAAGTCCACTGGTGGGCGGGCCCCTCGCCATCAGTTGGCAGCCAGGAGCTCGCGTCATAAGAGCAAGTTCCTGGAGGAGTTTGGGATGCCCACCTTGCTATGGAGGGTGCTAAGTTCGATGGGGTATCCCGAAGGAAGGGAACCTCGCTATTATTGGGACAAGGAGCAGCTCGGTGATGGGACCCTGGTGGGGATCGAGGTAGTGGTCGCTACCAGTGGAGGTGACCCCGCCTGGGGCGGCTGGGTACGAGTCCACGGTGCCAGCAGGGCAGCCTTCGCAGTTCTGAGGGACCTCATGGAGAGGTTCCCATAGGAGCTGGCCCACGCCTTCGCTGGGGTGTTTCCCCGGGGTGACCCCTACACTTCGGTGTGGGATCAGTCCGAATTTAACGCTCTAGAGAGGAGTGCGGATGAGGACCGGCACAGTGACAGTGCAGCTATGAGTGCTATGTACGCCTTGATGAAGACCTATGGGGGCCCGGAGCGTTGTTTGGGGCGCTTGTGTGGGTCTCTTCTCACAGTCCAGGATGAGAAGCGCCAGCTGCAGCGTGAGTTCGACACTGAGGTTGAGAGGTTGCAGGCAGAGTTGGCCCGCGTGACCCAAGAGAGGGATCAGGCGGTCCAGAAGAATAGTGAGCTGAGTCAGGACCTGCTCGCAATGAGAGAGCAGAGGGACAGGGTGACTACTGCTCATAGGAACTGCGAGCGCATGCTAGTTCATGTGCTTGGTCAGAGGAATGAAGCCTGGCACGAGGAGGACACCCTGAGGGCCCGATAGCTAGAGCTTGAGTAGCAGCTTGCTAATGCTGAGGAGTACAATGAGAACTTGCATGAGGAGATCCACCAGCTGCATAATCAGCTCCACCCTCATCACCTGCTTGGAGTAGCCGAGTTAGACTCTGAGGATGAGATGGATGAGGATCCAGAGATAGAGGCAGCTGCTAGTGGAGATGAGGACGAGGAGGGCTCCGGTGTGGACAGTGACCATAGCGAGTAGATGCTAGGGCTATAGAGCTAGTCCCCCTTCTTTTGTTGTTGCTGTTGCATGGCATGTCTTGTACTTTTGAATCTGGGCTGTGTAAAACTTAATGTGATAACACTGAAAGTCCAGTGTATGTATGCTGGCAATTTTGGATGTATGCGAACCTTGTTGCTTGAATGTTAAGTAATCTGTTAGTGATGTTGTATGTGGATGATGAATTGTTGTGCCTCTGTTTATTATGCGAATTTATTTCCTCAGTAAATTCAGTACGGCACAATTCTACACATGTCTACCATTGATGGCAACTCCTAACGATTGCTTATCATTGACGCATGCAGATGGTGCAAACACGTGGCGGGGGTAACAGCAACCCCGGTCTTGGAGCAGGTAGTTCTGGAGGTGGGGCTCGTCAGAATGAGGATAGGGCACCATCACCGCCACCACCACCTCCTCCTCCATATACTGCGGACGTGTTCTTCGTGCAGTTTCTGGGGAGCCAACGCAATATGGAACAGATGCAGCGCAATATGGAAGAAGCTCTGCGCAATATCGCCGACAATACCCGCCGTGGGGATAACCAGGGCGGCCGTGAAGTCAATCAGTACAGCTCTTTCAAGGACTTCATGGACACCAAACCACCAGTCTTCAAGGAGGCATTAGAGCCGCTTGAGGCAGATGAGTGGATCAACACCATGGAGCAAAAGTTCCGTCTTCTTCGAATGACTGAAGAACTTAAGGTTGAGTATGCGGTGCACCAGTTGCAGGGACCTGCTGGGATTTGGTGGTCCCATCACCGTACCACCTACCTAGAGGGGACCCCAATTACCTGGAACCGCTTCACCACCGCTTTCCGGGGAAATTACATTCCTCCGGGCGTGGTTGAAATGAAGGTTGAGGAGTTCATGAGGCTGTCTCAGGGAACGAAGTCTGTGAAGGAGTATCTACACGCTTTCAATACTCTTGCTCGCTACGCCCCCGAGTTTGTGAACATGGAGGCCAAGAAGATCGCTAGTTTCCAGAGAGGTTTGAACCCAAAGATACTGAAGACCATGGGTACAGGAACTCGGGCTACCTTCAATGCTTACATCAGTGACTGTCTGACCCAGGAGAACAATAACAACAACTATAGTGCATCCAAGTCTCGTAAGAGGGCTTTTGAAGCCGGGTCATCTCAGTCCAGGGCACCAATGGCAGGGCGATAGCAGTATCGTCCTCCTGCCCTAGGTGGTAGGTTCCGACCGCCGCAGAAAAGGAACACCGGGCATCCAACACAGCAGAAGCCGTACAAGGTGGCAATAGCTCCTGCCAAGCCAAAAGCAATTCAAGCTACAACACCAGCCACCAACAACATGACAAGGGTCCGTGCTATAACTGCCACAAGATGGGGCACTTTGCTAAGGAATGTCCCTACCCCAAGAGGCAACAGACGACCTACCCAGCTCGAGTGCACCATACCTCGATAGAGGAGATTCCGGAAGGAGAACCGGTAACAACTGGTATGTTTCCTATCAAACAACATCTTGCAGTTGTTTTGTTTGATTCTGGATCATCGCATTCATTTATGAGCCAAGCATTTGCACAAAAGAATAACCAAACAGTTATAGATCTGGGTTATTGCTATGCATCAGCTCAGTGGGGGCAGATGTGTTGACAAATAGAGTGGTCCGAGGGGCAACCCTGGATATAAGTAACCGGGTGTTTCGAGTAAATCTGGTAGTCATGCCTGGGTTAGTTTTGGATGTTATCATGGGCATGAACTGGATGAAAGAGTGGGATGCTGTCATAGATACCGGGAAGAGGGTGTTATCTCTGAGAGAACCCCAGAGCAGTGGGTCTTTTCAAGTACCTCTGCCCCGTCGCTTTGACTTTGCAAGCGTCTCTTGTGCTACGCACGTGGTCCCACTACCACAGATCCCAGTAGTCTATGAGTTCCCTGATGTTTTTCCTGAAGAATTACCAGGACTTCCCCTAGATAGGGAAGTAGAGTTTGAAATAGAGTTGCTACCAGGTACCGCACCGATATCAAGAAGGCCATACCGGATGTCGCCTAATGAGCTCGCTGAATTGAAGAATCAACTAAAGGAATTACTTGATAAAGGGTTCATCCGGCTAAGTTCGACAGAGTGGGGTTGTCCGGCATTGTTTGTGAAAAAGAAGCATCAATCGCTGTGCATGTGCGTGGACTATCGTCCACTCAATGCGGTGACAATCAAGAATAAGTATCCATTGCCAAGGATTGATATTTTGTTTGATCAGTTGTCCAAGGCAAAAGTGTTTTCCAAGATAGATTTGTGGTCCGGGTATCACCAAATCAAGATCCGTCCGCAAGATATCCCGAAGACTGCTTTTTCTACCAGATATGGGTTGTACGAGTATCTTGTTATGTCCTTCGGGTTGACAAATGCTCCTGCATACTTCATGTATCTGATGAATTCGGTCTTTATGCCAGAGCTGGACAAGTTTGTTGTGGTGTTCATCGACGACATTCTGGTTTATTCAGAAAATGAGCAAGATCACGCCGAGCATCAGAGAGTCGTGCTAACATGACTACGAGAGCATCAGTTGTATGCAAAGTTCAGCTAGTGTGAGATCTGGTTAAAGAAAGTTCCTTTCCTAGGGCACATTCTGTCTGAAGAAGGGATTGCGGTGGATCCGTCGAAAGTGCAAGAAGTCATGGACTAGAAGGCACCAACTTCTGTCTCGGAAGTTCGGAATTTTCTTGGTCTAGCTGGGTATTACCGCCGTTTCATACCCGATTTCTCCAAGATTCCTAAGCCAATGACCTGTTTGCTACAAAAAGGTCATAAGTTTGTCTAGACGGAAGGGTGTGAGCTAGCCTTCCGCACCTTGCGAAAGTTGCTAACCACCGCTCCCGTTCTAGTGCAACCCAATATCGAAAAGCCTTTTGATGTGTTTTGCGACGCATCGAAAAGTGGGTTAGGATGTGTGCTAATGCAAGACGGCATAGTAATAGCTTACGTTTCATGACAGTTGAGAAAGCATGAAGTCAACTACCCAACTCACGACCTCAAGTTAGCAGCAGTGGTGCACGCTTTGAAGATCTGGAGGCACTATTTGCTAGGAAACAAGTGTCATATCTACACAGATCATAAAAGTTTGAAATATATTTTCACTCAGTCTGAGCTGAATATGAGGCAACGAAGATGGTTCGAACTGATCAAGGATTATGATCTAGAGGTTCACTATCATCCAGGCAAGGCTAATGTGGTAGCGGATGCATTGAGTCGCAAACCGCACTATCAAGTGGTTCAACCGTTGTTTGAGGATGGTTTCAATCTCATGCACCCTGAAGTCTTATGTCACATACAGCTCAGTTATTCGCTTGAAAGTCAAGTCATCGAAGGTCAGAAAACAGACAAGGGTATTTTTCCACATCAAAGAAAAGATCAAAGATGACCCAAGGACTCAATTCAGAGTTGATGAAAAGGGGTATTGTGGTTTCAACACCGGCTAGTAGGTCCGAAGATTCGAGACTTAAAGAATCGCATCATGGATGAAGCACATCTCTCCAAGCTTTCTATTCATCCTAGCAGTAGTAAGATGTATCAAGACCTAAGATCTCACTTTTGGTGGACTTGGATGAAGAAAGAAATAGCAACATATGTGGCCCGTTGTGACACATGTTGCAGAGTTAAGGCTATACATATGAAACCCCCAGGACTGTTGCAACCGTTGTCAGTTCCAGAGTGGAAATGGGAAGAGGTCAGCATGGACTTTATCACAGGTTTACCGACAACAGGAAAGGGGAATGACTCGATTTGGGTGATCATAGATCGATTAACCAAGTCGGCTCATTTCATTCCTGTGAAAACTCGTTACCGACCTCCCGAGTATGCTGATATATATATCTGAGATCGTCAAGTTACATGGCATTCCCAAAACCATCATATCAGATAGAGGACCACAGTTCACCGCTCACTTTTGGGAGCGAATGCATAAGAGTTTGGGGACTAGTCTGATAAGAAGCACAGCATATCATCCCCAGACCTCGGGTCAAACTGAAAGGCTAAATCAAGTGTTAGAAGATATGCTGAGGGCCTGTGTGCTATGTTCCAAGGGATCATGGGAATCATGGTTACCCCTGGCCGAATTCTCATACAATAATAGCTATCAAGAGAGTATCAAGATGGCTCCGTTCAAAGCGTTGTATGGTCGTAAATGTAGAACTCCGTTAAACTGGGTCGAACCTGGTGAAAGGAGATACTATGGCATCGACTTCGTGAACGAGGCTGAGGAAAAAGTGGAAATCATACAACAACATATGAAGGCGGCACAATCGCGACAAAAGAGTTATGCCAATAAGCGAAGAAGGCCACTTGAATTCAATGTAGGTGACTATGTTTACCTCAAGGTTATGCCAATGAAGAAAGTTCAGCGTTTCCGAGTTTGAAGCAAGCTTGCACCTAAATATGTGGGACCATATCAGATACTAGAGAGAAAAGGCCCTGTGGCCTACAAGATTCAGTTACCTGAAGAGTTGAGCTCAATCTTTCCAGTTTTTCATGTGTCCCAGCTACGGAAATGTTTGAAAGTACCCGAGCAAAGGATTGAACCCCGAGGAATCAAAATAAAAGCAGACTTAGAGTATAGGGAGCAGCTAGTGGGTATCGTAGATACCAAGGAGAGGGTAACCCGGAACAGAGTTGTCAAAACATACAAGGTGGTGTGGAGTCATCATGATAATAGGGATGCCACCTGGGAAACCGAGGATTACCTAAAAACAGTTTACCCAAAATTTTATAAGAAATGGTTAGTAACCCAAATCTCGGGACAAGATTTTCCTAAGGGGGGAAGGGCTGTAACACCCTAGGTGTTAACCATGCACTTAGTCTCATAAAATATTCATAAGCATTCTTATCAAGCATGGCATAAGCATCACATCCCATGAGCATAATAATAATTCAAGTGTGATTTTATGTGTGCTTTATTTTAGGTGAATTAAATATGATTAAAAATATTATGCTTGCTTCTAAAATTGTGAAATATTCAAATTAGGTTGAATTGTCTGTTAAAAGGTTTAAGAGTAAATTTGTGAAATATTTGGAGCCATAGGATTTGAGAAATGGAATTTATACAAAAATCCCTAAAATGAATTTATTTAAAAACCTAGAACTAGTTTTAATCTGTGATTCAAATTCTATTTGGAATTTGGCTTCACTTATTAAAGCAAAGTTGTAGGGAATTTTATGGGTAACAATTCTTCTTTTTACTCCAACCCCTGAAAAGTTCTGTAAAAGCTTCAAAAATCACATTTAAACTTTTTGGAGAAAAAAAATTAAAAAAAAAGAAAAGGGGACAGGCACTGCTGGGCCGACCCGCCTCCCTTTCGGCCCAGCCAGACAGCGCGGCGCGCTTCCCCTCCCCTCTCTCTCCCGCGTGCGGCGCCCGCCTCGCTCCACCCGGCGCCGGCCACGTGGCGGCCGTACGCCGGTATCGTGGACGCGCCGCGGCCGACCTGCCTTCACCTGGTCGGGACGCCGCCCCACGCCCCTAGGCCACTCCATTCTGTCTCCCCGCTCCTCCCTCTCTTCTTCCTCCCCGAGTGAGCAGCAGCAGCCGCGGCGGCGCTCCGCTGTGCGCCATTGGCGCCGAAGCCCAGCGCCCAACTCCGGTAACCCGCGCCCGATTAAACCCGCCCCTAGCTCCGCCCCGACGAGCGCAACCTCGTGCGCACACTCTCGGCCGTAAGCGTCCAGGTACTAGGTGAGATTTCACCGCCGCGACATGGCCGGAGCTCCGGCGAGCTCTCGGTCCGCGTGAATTTTCCCTTCCCGACCCCCTTTCTCTTCGTTTGTTCGTGCATTGTGGTCGCCGTGCTTCCGAGAACCCTAAGCACCCCTCCGTTCGCGCTCTATCGGCCGGAGACGGCCGGACGCCGGTAAGCCACGCCACCGAGCTCCGCCGAGCGCCATAGCTGCCTCTAGGGACCTCCTCCGTCGATGAGATCTAGCTCAACGTGTTCGCCTTGAAGAGACGAAGCCGTCGGTGCCCTCCGCGCCACCGGAGACCTCACCGTCGGCGAGAGCTGGCCGGCCGAAGTCGGCTGGAGCGCTGCATGGCTGACCCGTGGGGCCACGATCCCTGGATCCCACCTGTCAGCGCCTCTGCGGGCGTGGATCTGGGTGAATCTAACGTTCTCCGTCGGTTTTCTTAAATAAAGGTTTTCCAGAAATTGATTTAAATGATGTAAAATCCATATCTTGAGTTATATGGCTCCAAAATTGGTGAAACAAATTTTGATGAACTCTATAATTCCAGATCTATAGCTTGGTGTAGTTGCATGTCAGGTTTGAACAACTTTTCTGTACAAATATATTTAATCCATGTTTTTGCTAGAATTGGAAAATGCATAGTAATTAAAATATAGCTCAGAAAAATATGAAATTTGTTTTGTTGGCTCTGCATAGATGTTTAGTCACTGGGGAAATTTTGTTACACATTATTTGCTATATGAATGAATTTATGGTGATTTAAATGCTTGCATGGATGTGGTTTATGGTTTTTAATAAATAATTGGATCATGCAATTAATCTGGAAATTTTTGTGGGTGTTTCTTATGATAATAAGTAAATTATAAAAATATGAAATCTGCTGTTTGACACTTATACCATAGTAGAGTATTTATACTTGATTTTATGAATTAATCTTGTGATTTTTGTAGCTCAAAATAAGTGTCCAAATATTATGGAAAATTTATGGTAGACTTTATGTTTGACTGGTGGTCTACTGTAATTTTTGTGGAATTTATTGATCAGCAGAATGTATGCTCTTTTGGTAGGCCTAAAAATGGATAACGAAATTATGAATTGTTATACATAAGTTAAGTAAAATAAAAGGGGTTTGGTGTATCTTTGAAGCATCTTGTGAGTTGCTGGTTACACTTGAGGACAATTTGTAGAAGAGAAGGAAATAGATGCTTAGTGTAATTGCATGTTCTTGGATGATGTTGACTACCTTGTAAAAATGACCACGTAAATCATCTATGCATCATGTCATGGTCATTTGGTATCCTCTCGTATGAGCATTGCACCCCGGGCATCTCGCATTCCACTCATGAGCACACTTGCGTCATAGAGGCTCGCAGGAGAACGAGGTGGGACCCGAGGAGCAAGAGGAGAACCAGGAGCAGGAAGCTCTGGGAGGACAGGAGCCCGGAGAAGAGCTGCAGGAGTGCCCGGATCACAAGCCAAGCACGTTTGAGAAAGGCAAGCCCCGGAGCATTCTAAGTCTCCCTATTCTCGCTAACATAAATAATATATTATGCTTCTTTTACTATGTTGCATTTAAGTGATAGGAATTGCTTGATACCGTTGATGCATATGTACTCCTTGATATCACCACTTGTTATCTACCTTGTCCTATGTAGATAGGCACGGAGTCTATGCTTAGCTTGCTTAGTCCGGTAGAAGTCGGGTGATTTCCTGTCACCGGCGAGATATAGGTGGATACCTGCTTGATTAAGCGGTGATTGCTTCGGGAAAGAATAACCAGGTGTGGAAAGGAACTTGAGACCGAGCAGGGTCTTATGGTGGGTTGACTGTAGTGCCCCTGCCTGTGTCGATTAAGGACCGATCGTTGATGGCCCTCTTGTCATGTTGAACGCATGCCCCACACTTAGCTGGAAGGATAAGTCGTTTCGACCGCGAAGCCTGAACACTATCCGGGCCGGGAGTCGAGCAGCCATGCGCTGTATTGGTGATGGTTGAGGAGAACGATGAGGGCGCGGCGTGCAACCTTGGTATACCTTGGATACCTCAGTCGTCAGAACAGTCCTCGGGTACTAGCGGTGCCTGCCGAACCCGCGAATTGGTCCTGGATAGTGTAATACGGTGATCTGTAGCTCACTTGATCAGTGAGTGTGGTTTGTGTGGGGAATAACTCGCCAGCTGGTTAGAAATCGATTCGAATCGCCATCGCTCCTAGATAGTGAGCACTTGACATGAGCCCTGTCCTCGTAGTAAGGACTATGGATCACTTGGGTTATAATGATAAATGATTTCCATGAATGCTATGATGAGATACCATCATATTGTTACATTTGTTTGCCATAGTGCAGATGCAAACCTAGATAATAGGTAATGATACCTTCAAACTTGAGCTAATTAAAAGAAGGATTCCTTTAGGATATGTTTAATGAAATAGTGCTTTTATGCAAAAAGGTCATCAGCTACCCCACTATATAGCCTTCATGATCCTTGAAGAGTCTTTATTTTGGTTTATGACGGGTAAGTCTAGCTGAGTACATCCTCGTACTCAGGGTTCTACTCCCATGTTGTTTTGCAGATGGTCAAATGTATTATGGTTATTGCATCCTCTGCTTGTACCCAGCGATGGGCGATGACTAGACCAATGGCGATGGTCACTCTGTCTTCTCTTTTACTTTTGTGGGAATGACCAAACTGTGGCACTGTATCAAACTGAACTTGTGTGTGTGTACTTTCAAACTATGAAGCTTCCGCTACTTGAGAACTTGGTTTGTAATAAGTTTTAAGAACTCCGATGTATTTTATGAATGTTGTAAACTGGATGTAATTGTGAATGGTGACCGCTAAACTTATTACGATCTTGGCTGTATGTACGATATGTGGTTTGAAATCCTTCGAGATTTCACGGACTACCGGGATTATATGGGCTTAAGCTTGATGGTTTGACTATGCAAATGGTCACTATTAGGCTTAATCTCTTATAATTTGGGTGGTTCTGTTACAGCTGGCATCGGAGCAAGGTTTAGCGAGTTACTGTTCATTAGTACGTTCAAAACTAAACTTAAACCGGTTTAATAAAAGATTATTGTTAAACAAATGGTAATCAAGGTGTTAACTATGTTTTTGGAAAACTATTTAGTGTGCCATGGTCATATCCTCTATGCCCAGTTAAGGACTCTAAGCTGGCTAGTTAAGTACTGACTTGGGGGTTAATGCATCATATTTCTATTTCGTCGCTCATACGGCGTGCAATAGTATGAGTACCATTCATTTGAATGGTAATGTGTGGATCAATTCTTTCTCTACGCCTCGGTAAGTTGGAGCTGTGAGAGCATGATCGGATGCACTGCCGATCTATGGGAGTGTTGTTAGGTGCTGTGCCATGCACACATGTTTGGTGTGTTTGGGAACAGTGCCGCATGTTGGGAAATTCCATCCTGAGAGGCGATGCCGTCACTAGGGCGATGATGGGGGTAGCAACACGTCATATGCATGGATGGGGTGTCTATGTGTGTGGGGTGTATAGCTTTAGATTCTTGTTCTACATGTTCATAATATGGTTGGGCTGAAATGAGTTTTCTGCACGTACACTAACCACATTCTCGCCTAGCACGCTAGTTACGTTATGAGAGAACGTTGTGTGCCGCCGCATATACCGATTAGTGTTAACTTTTATTTCTATGTTTGTGAGATCGTAAGTTCGTGCATGCATCATGTTCATTTCATATCATTTCTTACTTCCTCCCCTTAATTTAATCTGTCCCAATTCCAAGTATAATAATAAAAGATAATCCGCAATATTACCCAAGGTATTCCATTTGCAGCAGATGGCACGCACTAGGCTCACCGCTCGCAAGTCCACTGGTGGGCGGACCCCTCGCCATCAGTTGGCAGCCAGGAGCTCGCGTCATAAGAGCAAGTTCCTGGAGGAGTTTGGGATGCCCACCTTGCTATGGAGGGTGCTCAGTTCGATGGGGTATTACAAAGGAAGGGAACCTCGCTATTATTGGGACAAAGAGCAGCTCGGTGATGGGACTCTGGTGGGGATCGAGGCAATGATCCCTACCAGTGGAGGTGACCCTGCCTGGGGCGGCTGGGTGTACGAGTCCCGAGGTACCACGCCTTTCCATGGTGCCAGCAGGGCAGCCTTCGCAGTGACAGTGCGAGGTGAACGCTCTAGAGAGGAGTGCGGATGAGGACCGGCACAGTGACAGTGCAACTATGAGTGCTATGTACACCTTGATGAAGACCTATGGGGGCCTGGAGCATTGTTTGGGGCGCTTGTGCGGGTCTCTTCTCACAGTCCAGGATGAGAAGCGCCAGCTGCAGCATGAGTTCGACACTGAGGTTGAGAGGTTGCAGGCAGAGTTGGCCCGTGTGACCCAAGAGAATGATCAGGCGGTCCAGAAGAACAGTGAGCTAAGTCAAGACCTGCTCGCAGTGAGAGAGCAGAGGGACAGGGTGACTACTGCTCATAGGAACTGCGAGCGCATGCTAGTTCATGTGCTTGGTCAGAGGAATGAAGCCTGGCACGAGGAGGACACCCTGAGGGCCCGACAGCTAGAGCTTGAGCAGCAGCTAGCTAATGCTGAGGAGTACAATGAGAACTTGCATCCTCTGCTTGTACCCAGCGATGGGCGATGACTAGACCAAGGGCGATGGTCACTCTGTCTTCTCTTTTGCTTTTGTGGGAATGACCAAACTGTGGCACTGTATCAAACTGAATTTGTGTGTGTGTGTACTTTCAAACTATGAAGCTTACGCTACTTGAGAACTTGGTTTGTAATAAGTTTTAAGAACTCCGATGTATTTTATGAATGTTGTAAACTGGATGTAATTGTGAATGGTGACCGCTAAACTTATTATGATCTTGGCTGTATGTACGATATGTGGTTTGAAATCCTTCGAGATTTCACAGACTACCAGGATTATATGGGCTTAAGCTCGATGGTTTGACTATGCAAATGGTCACTATTAGGCTTAATCTCTTATAATTTGGGTGGTTCTGTTACAGAGCGGGATGAACCAGGCCACATCTACAAAGCCTAGAGGCCAGTATACTTCATAAGTGAAGTCCTAAACGAATCCAAGACCAGGTATCCTCAGATACAGAAGCTAATCTATGCCATCTTAATCACCTCAAGAAAGCTGAAGCACTATTTCGATAGCCATCGGGTTTTAGTTACTACGAGTTTTCTGTTTGGGGATATTTTGCGCAACAAGGACGCCAACTGCAGAATTGTTAAGTGGACCATGGAATTATGCCCATTTTCTTTGGATTTCCAGAGTCGCACTACCGTCAAGTCTCAAGCCCTGGTCGACTTCATCGTGGAATGGACGGATCTCAACGCACCAGCCTCTCTAGATGTCTTCGATCACTGGCCAATGTTCTTTGATGGGTCCTTAAACATCAATGGAGCCAGTGCCGGAATACTTTTTATTTCACCAAACAAGGACAAACTTTGCTACGTCCTTAGGATTCTCTTTCCAGCATCCAACAATGTCGCCGAATACGAAGCATGCCTGCACGGCATCCGATTGGCTATCGAACTGGGAATCAAACGCCTTTACGTCTACGGCGACTCTGCCCTGGTCATCAACTAGCTAAATAAGGAGTGGGACACGACTGACGAGAAGATGGAACTATACTGCAAAGAAATTTAGAGGTGGGAATCAAATTTTTACGGCATAGAGTACATCCATGTGGTCCGGGACAGGAATCAGGCAGCAGATGCGCTGTCAAAGATAGAATCATCGCGGACCCAGATTCCGCAAGGTGTTTTTGTTTAGGACATTCACACGCCAAGCGTCGGAACGGACCTGGTCGACAAGCCACCCAACAAAACGCTGCTCGTAGGGGATGCCACTACGACAGCCAGCGGCCATGACTGGCGCACTCCTTTCGTCAAAAATCTCTCGAACGGTTTGGGATTTCAAAAAGAAACGGAGAACGAGCGCCTTATCCGGCGCTCCAAAAATTATATACTGGTCGATGGTAGACTTATGCGTAAGAACGCAAACTCAGAAGTCTTGTTGAAGTGCATAACTCAAGACAACGGCATCAAGCTACTGGATGACATACACGCTGCCTCTAGAACACTGGTCGGAAATGCCTTCCGAGCAGGTTTTTAGTGGCCAACCGCAGTCGCCGACGCCGAGAAACTAGTCCGGCGTTATGAAGGATGCCAGTTCTTCGCCAAACGGACCCATGTACCCGCTCATGAGATCCAGACGATTCCGTAGTCTTGGCCATTTGCCTGTTGGGGTCATGACATGATCGGGCCATTCAAACCGGCTCCCGGCAATTTCAAATTCGTGTTTGTGCTAATCGACAAGTTCTCGAAGTGGATCGAGTACATGCCACTGGTCAAAGTGACTTCCGGGAAGGCTGTGGAATTCCTTAATCAAATCATACATAGATTCGAGGTTCCCAATAGCATAATCACAGACCTGGGCACTCAGTTCACCGGCACTACATTCTGGGACTTCTGTGATGACAGAGGCATAGTCATAAAGTACGTGTCGGTAGCCCATCCGCGAGCCAACGGTCAAGTCAAGCGAGCAAATGGAATGATTATTGATGCTCTAAAGAAAAGGTTGTACATGGAAAATGGCAGGGCACTAGGACGGTGGATGAAAGAGTTACTGGCCGTGGTCTGGGGTCTCCGAACACAGCCTTGTCGGAAGACGGGTGTATCCCCTTATTTTATGGTTTATGGGGCCGAGGCAGTACTCCCCTCGGACGTAGCCTTTGGATCTCCAAGAGTCAAACATTTCAACCAATCTTCAGTAGACCTCGCCAGAGAACTCGAAATCAACTGCACAGAAGAGAGACGCCTGACTTCTTGCCTTTGAACAGCAAAGTATCTCGAGGCTATTAGATGATACCACGATAAGAACGTCAAAGACTGCTCCTTCGTGGTCGGTGATCTGGTAGTCAAATGGAAAACAAGCCAGGAGGGAATGCACAAATTATCTACCCCATGGGAGTGACCTTTTGTGGTCGCCGAGGTTAGACGCCCTACATCTTATAGTCTGGCATACCTAGATGGAACACGCCTGCCCAACTCCTGGCACATAGACAAACTACGATGCTTCTATCCCTAAGTTTTAGTACATTTTACTTGTAAATCTTTTTTGACGCATAATAATAATGTTTGCCTTTTTTGCTACATACCTTTACATATGCAGAATACTCGACAAGTGCTGCAATAACTTTCCTTGACAAGCTCCTTAAGGGCAACCAACATGATTTAGTGATACATCACTCAAGCAAATTTATTCAAAGCGCTCAAAACCATGGTTCTCAAAATTTGGACTTTATTACAAACTTTACATACAAAGTTTGCAATAAACACCCCTCTGGGCAGCTTCTAGTCTACTCCTACAGACTACTCTGCGAACCTACTACTTGGGGTGATCACCCACACGGCTCTCTCGTCCCGCTGAAGGGGTCGGGCCACCGGCGCCTGGCTGGTCGAGACCGCAGGCATCGACCGCCTATCTCTCGCAATTGACGCCCCCGACAACTCCCTGGCTGACGTGTCTAATCCCGGCTAACCGGGGTGTCACAGAACCGACCAAATTATAATAGTTCAAGTGTAGAAATGATCGACAAGCAATCAAGTTTCCAAACTTGAGCCCATATAATCCCGGTAGTCAACTGAAATCACGAAGGACTTCAAACCAACTTGCAACAAACCAAGATCGTAATAGTTCAACACAACACAGTGAATGTTACATAGTCATTCATTGCCGACGAAGCGGCACCACATCGGAGTTATTGAGGTATTACAACACATGTTCGAAGTAGCGGAAGCAAAATAATTACACACACTTTCCAAAGTTCATTTCACGAGTTCTTATTGAGCCAGGGTCTCATGCCATCCCTCCAAAAGCAACAGATACGAAGTAGTTAGAGAACCGTGCCCAACGGTTAGTCCTCATCCCCAGCAGGATGGAGACAGGTCTTACAGAAGCCATCATAAAATATATCATCTACAACAGGTGGGAATAAACCCTGAGTATGAGATTGTACTCGGCTAGACTTACCCATCTAGTAAAACATAAAAGACACCAAGAATCATGCAAGGCTAAATATCAAGTGGAGCTGGTTGACTCAACTGTTGCCAAAAGCTTAATTTATAACTACAAAGTTGTGAGGGCATCATATTAATCATCATTGGCCTACCACTAGATTAGCTCCTATACTAAAACACATCACTTGATTATTACAAGCAATAGTAACCATATCAAATTCATCATATGTTCTTCCTTGCTATCATCATCATCACGAATCAAGTTCATTAGTGAATGCTACGTTTGCCGCTGCTCTGTCAAGTTCACACTATCCAGGAGAGACGGTGATTCGAATCGATTCCTATCAAGCTGGAGGGGTATTCCTAGAACTCACCCAAGCATCACCCGTCAGAGAGCCAGCGGGTCACCTTTGGTACGACTCAGGAATCGCAGCTCCGATCAGCGCCGCACTCCCAGGGCTACCACTCTGCCAGGAATTTTAACTCACCTGCCTTTGGTCTTACGCCAATGGTCCCCCGCACACCGCACTTCCTCCGGTAGTGCGCACTTTATACTTGCCGGTCTTCCGGCCTGAGTCATACTACTAGGCTTCGCGGTCAGAACGAGTTATCCGGCCAACTAAGTGTTAGGCATGTGTTCAACATGACAAGAGGACGTACAATGGTCGGTCCTTAGCTGCCACAGACGGAGTTACTACAACCTTGCAAAACTCCGCCCGGCTTAAGTCAATTTAATCAGGTTCCATCCACGATAGCACATATAGTCCATCGTGATCCGACATAACCCTATATCACATAGGTGACAGGATATCACCTGACTTCTACCGATTAAAGCATGGCTAAGCTGCTACTCGATCCTAACTCTATAACCAGGTAGTGGTACGATATCTGGACAAGGATTGAGTAAAATGCAGCAAAGGTTTCGTCACAACTCCCATACTTAAATGCATCAATAGATATAACATATTCAAGTAAACTTTCAAAAATAAAGGGGAGACTTAGGATGCTCTGGGGCTTGCCTTTCACAAACGAGGCTGGTTCGTGGTTCGGGCACTCAATCTCCTCTTCGGGCTCCTCGAGTCCGACTTGCTGGACCTCCACCTCCGGGTTGCCCTCCTGGCCTTCGGGGTTCACTTGAAGCTCGAATGAGGCTGTCACGTCCGATGCACCTATTGCATGCTCAATGAATAAGAAGGCGTGCATACTAAAGAATGAATGCTTGATAACATAATTAAACTCATTGGACACTCATTTACTGAGTAAACTTAGAAGTTAACACACAAAGGAAAACCAATTGACTTAGCAAACTTGGCAAGTCAAACTATAAACAGCAAGCAACACATAACAGAATTAGCTCAGTAAACAGGTCTTAACTATTGCTAAAAACATCTAACAACATGAGTGAGGGCATTCTGGAAAGCTTATGAAATTGTCTACAAACCATCTTTAAACATCACAGCAAGTTTCATAAGTTAAACAAGCCTTATAAACAAAGTTCCAGGTTCTGTCCCAGAAAAACAGAAAGCACCTATTTCTGGAACCTAACTTGGAAAAGCCATAGCTTCAAAACTACTAGACCAAATGATCCCAAATTTAAACCACAGCTAGTTCATAAAGTTTACAACAACTTTGATTTAGACAAGTCCTCCAGAAAACCAAGTTATCATTAAGCAAGGATTGAATTACTCCCTTGCTGTCCAGAACAGCTTTTAACCCTTTAATTAATTATTTGATGACATAGCCAAAACATAATCAGTATCAACCACATGGCTTATAAGCACAAGCATATCATAAGACCACCAGAACATCACATGTTAACCTCTAAACATTTACTAACAAGGCATTATTAATTTAATTCTATAAAGGGACATAATTACAAGATACTAGCAAAATTGCTTAGGAAAATCTACAAACATTACAGAAGCACAAGCATAGCATTTTGACATCACCATAAAAATTTCAGAGCAATTGCACATGCCAAACTTAAAATAAGCATTTAACATGTGACAAGGTACTTATTTCATAAATTAAGGAACATGGCTTATATAGTGTCAAACAACAGATTTCATATTATTTACATACTACTATTATCATAAAGAAGTGTGACACCAAAGTAGAGCACCAGCATAAGCATCAATTATTTACTATGATTTTAATAAGAAAACAAGCCATATCTCAATCATAAATTACATATCACAGATGCAGTACTCCAAAAATCATGAGATATTTAATAAAGCATTCTAATACCACACAGAGACTACCATAAAAATTTCGTAGCAAAAGGAGCAGTAAAACAAAAGATATGAATTTACTCATGAATAACAAGATTAAATCCTAATAATTATTTTTCCCAGAAAACATGGTTCATTTTATATTTTTAATAAACACTAGCCATCTCAAAGAATCTCACAAAATTGGTTTCACAAATTTTGGGTCTCAGAAACAGAAGATATGATTTTTGCAAGAAAGCCAAAAACCTAGATTTGAATAAAAGAAAAGGAGGGAAACGAGGTGACACTGACAGTGGGTCCCGCCTGTCAGGGTCGTCTTCCTCACGACCGAGGCGACTCTCGCTGGCGATTTCTCAGCGACGGCGAGGTCTCCGGCCAAACCCAGGGTACCAACGTGACCGCCAGACCCTTGCGACTCGATTGACCCCTTTTCCCCACGGCGGAGCCACCGGAAATGGCTTGCCATCGACCATGGCGGCTCGGCGGAGGTGCTCGGCGTTACGCCGGAGCTCTCAGGCCGGTAGAGCGCGACCTAGGGTTTCCTACAGCACCAGCAGACTACGGCGAAGCTTCCTAGGTAGGCGACTTGGCTTGAGACGGGGTGGAAGGAGCTGGCCACGAGAGAGCCCAACTCCGGCGGAGACACGGCGGCGCTGCGCGTCGTGTCCGGCGACGGTGAGCGCGGTAGAGCGTCCACCAAGTGGCGCAAACGTTCGCTAAGGACCTAAGCTACCTCTAGGACCTAACCAGAGAAGACGAGAGGCTTCGAGGAGTTCGGCATTGAGTTCGCCGGAGAAGAAGGTCACGACGACCCGATTTGGGGGAAGCTGGGAATGTCGGCTCACCGGAGGGTTTCACGGCGAGTTAGCGGGTGGAGAGTGGAGAGCGGTTCACGGCGGAGCTGTGGGCGAGGTTTGGTGGACGGCAACGCAGCGAGGAGCGCGTACGAGCTTGCCGGAGTGAGCTCGCGACAGTGAGCCCGCTGCGGCCGCGTTTCTCGCGAGAGAGGGCGAGGCAAAAGGGAATGGACGCGTCCACTTCGCCTGGGGTGTCGCCGTGGAGGTCATGCACGCGCTGGGATCTGACGAGCGGGGCCAGGAGCGACGTACGGGCGCCAAATATCGACGGAGCTCTGTCGCCGGTCGGCCACTTCGTCAAGCTCGGCCTCGATTCAGTTAAGGTGATGACTCTCTGACAGAGCGACTTTGACGGTGATTAACTCCCAAACCAGAGCGAGTTAGGAGATAATGTAGTTGACAAAGTTGAAGTACTAACTGAGTTCTACAACATTGTCTACTGGAGCAAGAGCCAGATCGGCCTGAATTGAGAGATATAAAGTTTTCAAAATCGATCAAGCAAACTACTGCGTCCCCGGACTTAGACAAATTTTCTAACTGTTGGAAACAGCCCCAAATCTGCCTTGAGGGTCACTTTTGAGCTAGATGTGATCATTTTCATGAGATGGCCATAAAACAACATTTGTTCCTTATAACATTTTCTACAACTTTGCTGTATAAAGTTTTGACATGCAAATATTTTATGAAACACTTTTTAAAGGCCTAAGCAAAAGAGGTTTCTAGGGCCTATTTGTGGAAGTATAACTTAAGTGATTATTTTGGAGAAGTGATCAACATGAACATTGTTCCTAAGGTTCAGTTAAGCATAGATAAGCTAATTACCAAGGCTTAACACACAAGCATGAGCATCGTTCACACAAACATAAGCATAGGAAGCCTATTTAAACAACTTAAATCACATTTTTGCATAAAATGACATGACTCAAGGTAGATGATGATCATGATATGCTTGAGTAAATGATGATGCTCATGTTATTAATGTGATTTATGCAACCATAACACTGGGGTGTTACAACGGGGGGGGGGTTGATGATGAGGACATCCCAACCAAGCATGCTCCATCTAATTCCACGCCAACCTCTACACCGACTACGCCGGCACCAGCCCAAGCCATTGATGGAGCAATTACACGTAGCCGAGCCAAGAAGCTACAACAAGAGGTGAACGCGCTACTTTGTGAGAGTTCTATTAATGTTAATGAGAATATTATACTACCTAAGTGTTCTACTTTGGTTATGCTTAGGTATACACATGAGGAGGAAGGTGACCTGGATCGCAAGGATTGGAACAACACGGCGCAGAACGGACCAGTTGAAAGAAGGGCAGATCGGACCAGTGCGGTGCAGAACGGACCAGTTGAAAGAAAAGATCATAACTTTCACTTTCGAGATGCTATGAAGGCCCATGAGCACTTGTTGGAAAGCTCTTCGAGTCTACTTTCCAATGAATCAAGTGGCGACCAGTTTGGATACTCCATATTACCTGCAGACCAGAATTAGTACAGACTGCTCAGAAGGTCAACAGTCTGTCGTGACAGAATGTTTGTACAACTTGCCAAGTAAAACTGTACCAATCTACAATGTTTCGTGGTGCATGGAATATATTGATGGAAAGCTCTCGGAGTCTAGTTTGACACCCAAGAAACGGATCATCATTTGGACTTCCCAATAAAAAGTTATGGTCAGTTTATTGTAACTGCTCTGGAGGCCAACAGTCACGCGAAGTCACTTCGGGAATCCATTTCGAGGGGACCTTTCACATTGCCTTCCCTCAGAAACTCTATTTCATTTTCATACCTATCTAGCAGGACTGTTGCTAGTATAAATACCCCCTAAGACTCATTGTAATCGAAGACTTATGATATTGAGAATACAAACCACTTTGTTCAGCTGTGTGCTAACAAATTCAGAGAGAGATCTCTACCCCTTTGCTCTTGTGTTTTCCTTCGTGGAGATTACAGAAGAGGCCGCGTCATCGGCACCCAATCCGTGCTCCTGATCCTCGAGTTCAGGTTGTGCAGGTTGGTTCTTTGAGAGTGTGGTTGGGCGAATCCTTGGTTCGGGCTGCCGTATAGAGACGGTGGTTGGCTCCTTGTGCGTGTCGTCAGGTTGCACTAGTTATCCTCGCTGCTTGCAGCAAGTTATCGGCTGATCTTCAGCTAGTTATCCTACGTCGTGAAGATCGGGACAACGACCTCACCATCTGGTATCAAAGCTCAAGTTTCCACGGTAGGATTTTTACCCTTAGCTACATATATATATCTTGTTCGTCCTATCCACCAAAAAGCCATAAAAAAATTGTATTAGCCCTTTGTTTCAATCTGTTTTTCTTGTGAGTTTGATTAAGTTTCAGTCCATTAGAGTTTTGTTTAGTTGCTGATCATCATATTCTTTGTGTGTCCTTTGTGCCTCTTTTATATTTACAAATCCCTAAAGAAAATCTGAAACCGGTATCATCCTTCGCGTAAACTTTGAGCCTATCAAGTTAGAACGCTGACGGTTGTGTCTTGTTTCAAAAAAAAAAATGTGTGCAAGTGTTATATCTGCTCTTGTTCTTAGTTATAAAAAAAAGGTATAAAAAAAAGGAAAGTGAAAAAAAAGAGAGTTGAGGAAGAAAAGTTGTGAAGAAAGAGTAGAAAATTCACTCTGTTTATGTGCTCAAGTTCTGAATTTTATATCAAGTCACACAATCAGTCATTATCCATCTTTGGTGCAAAATTTTGCTTGGGTTTGCTTACAACACTTGCATCCTAGGCATACTCCTTGTTTGCATCAAATCTGAATTATCTTTGCGCGTGTGTTTGGTCTATTTACATCACTCATATCTTGTGGTCAGCACTAGGCATTGAACTTCTAGTTTGGATTGTGGTTTAACTTTACAATATCAAGAATTCAGATTGCATTCCTTGATAAATATATCCCCACCAAGCTCCACAAATAACCCACCGTCATAGGAAAATACTGATCTTGGATTCTCCCAACCATCATTCTCGGTTACCACCTCGCATTGGCCGTTGTAATCTGCGGGGAACTCACATGAGCTTCGGTTGGTAAGAGAGGTGAGATTGTGAGATTCCACATATAATTCCCTATTCTATATATATTGTTGCTTTGCCTTCACTAATTTTTTACAACAAGATGGCTGAGCATCCGGAGATTGATGATTGTGTCACCATGGCACAATTCGATGAGATGAAACAAAGCATGGAGACGCTAACAAACAATGTTCAAGCACTCATGAACCAGTTGCAAATTCATCCTCATGATAATGCAAATGGCAGTCACCATGAAGATGAAGATGAAGAAAGCGAAGGAGAAGCTGCTCGTCGTGCAAGGGAACGGCGTAGAGAGCGAGCTGCTGCCAATGCAAGAAGACCTCCTTTTCCACGACGTGATCATGGTGGTAGAGGTGCTGGTCATGGACATGGGAGAGGTATTGGATTGGAAGAAAGTGAAACTGAGGAAGAGGATGAAGAAGAAGAGGATGAACAGCCCCATTATGATGATCGTCGTCACCGAAGAAATCGTAGGCGTAATCAGCACAATGAAGAGAGGTTTGGAAAGTTAAAATTCACCATGCCCCAGTTTGAAGGAGGATCTGATCCTGAAGCATATCTTACATGGGAGTTGAAGGTGGATAAAATTTTTCGTGTGCATAATTATTCTGAGAGAAAGAAGGTTGCCATGGCTGCTCTTGAGTTCGATGGGTATGCTCTAATCTGGTGGGAGCAAATGTTGAATGAAAGAGAAGAAGCTGGTCAAGGTGATGTTCGTTCATGGGCTGAAATGAAGAGAGAATTGAGAGCAAGATTTGTCCCCAAACATTATCGCGGTGATTTATTTGACAAGCTACAGAATCTGAAGCAAGGAAGCCTCAGTGTTGATGAGGATTATAAAGAGATGGAGAAGGCGATGATTAGAGCCAATGTAATTGAAGATGAAGAGCAAACAATTGCAAGATTTATGTCAGGGCTGCATCGGAATATTCAGCGCATTGTTGAATTTCAGCAATATCGTAATCTTGTTGAATTGGTGCATCAAGCTAGCAAAGCTGAGCGGCAATTGCAGCAGGATATGAAGTCCACTAGAGGAGTATCTTTCAGCACAAAGAGTGCAGCAAGTGGAAGTAAATTTGCACCCAAAGAAAGTGGAAGTAAAGGTTCATTTTCCAGCTCAAACGGTGGTGCACGATCTAGCAACCTTGGTTCTTCTAGTAGCAAAGAGTTGGCTGCTCAAAATGAGAAACTCAAATCAGCAAACTCAGTGGGTTCTTCCAGCAAGAGTAGTGGAATTCAGTGCTTCAAGTGTGGTGGTCGTGGTCATGTTGCAAGAGAGTGTCCAAATGCTAGAACCATCATTGTGAATGATCAAGGGGAGTATGAATCTGCTAGTGAGAAAGAACAAGAAGATAGTGGAAGTGAGAGTAATCTTGAGAAGGACATCTGTGAATTTGAATCTGGTGCTGCTCTTGTTGTAACTCAGATTTTGAGTGTACAAATGAGCGATGCTGAAAATGGACAGCGGCACAATCTTTTTCAGACTAGAGCTAAAGTGCAAGATAAGGTTGTCAAAGTGATCATTGATGGTGGCAGTTGCCACAATCTTGCAAGGAAAGAAATGGTTGAAAAGCTTGGGTTGAAGCTGCTGAAACATCTCCATCCATATCATGTGCAATGGCTTAATAATTCAGGTTCTATGAAGATTGCACAAAGAGTGAAAGTTCCATTCAAGATTGGTGAATATATTGACACTGTTGAGTGTGATGTGGCGCCTATGACAGTATGCCACATGCTGTTGGGAAGACCATGGCAATATGATCGATCGTCTCTACATTGTGGTAGAACCAATCAATACACCATCAAGTGGAAGAACAAGGAGTTGATTCTTAAACCCATGACACCTCAGCAAATCCTAGCTGAGCACTTGCAAAAGTGCTTTGAAGTGAGGAATGAGAGTGCAAAAGAAAGAGAGAAAAATAATTTGAGTGCCCTCCACAAATCAGTGAGTGAGAGCCACAAGCCAAACATGAGAGATGACAGAAAAAGAGAGGGAGAGAACTTCGTGATGATAGCCACCAAATCTGAAATGAGAGATGTGAGGAAAAACCCAGATCAAGTACTATTTGTACTTGTGTGCAAGGACACATTGCTTTCAGCTAATGACTTAACATCTGTCCCTAGTGTTGTTGCACATGTTTTGCAGGACTATGACGATGTTTTTCCAAAGGAAACACCTTCTGGACTTCCTCCTTTGCGCGGTATCAAACATCAAATTGATCTCATCCCTGGAGCTGCACTTCCAAACCGTCCGGCGTACCGCACCAATCCGGAAGAAACCAAGGAGATTCAAAGGCAAGTACAAGAACTTTTAGATAAAGGATATGTGCGAGAAAGTTTAAGTCCTTGTGCTGTTCCTGTGATTTTGGTGCCAAAGAAAGATGGTTCTTGGAGGATGTGTGTAGATTGTAGAGCCATAAACAACATCACCGTTCGTTATCGTCATCCTATTCCTAGGCTAGATGATATGCTTGATGAATTAAGTGGTTCTATGATGTTTTCTAAAATTGATTTGAGAAGTGGTTACCATCAAATTAGAATGAAGATTGGAGATGAATGGAAAACTGCTTTTAAAACAAAGTTTGGGCTGTATGAATGGTTAGTTATGCCTTTTGGTTTGACCAATGCCCCTAGCACGTTCATGAGATTGATGAACCATGTCTTGCGAGCATTCATTGGAAAGTTTGTTGTTGTTTACTTTGATGATATTCTAATTTACAGCAAGACATTGGAGGAACATGTTGATCATATTAAGCAAGTTTTGGATGTGCTAAGAAAAGAAAAATTATTTGCTAACCTTGAGAAGTGCACATTTTGTACAGATCAGGTTGTGTTTCTTGGTTTTGTTGTTTCAGGTTCAGGAATTCAGGTTGATGAATCAAAGGTGAAAGCAATCAAGGATTGGCCAACTCCTGAAAATGTGAGTCAGGTGAGAAGTTTTCATGGACTTGCTGGTTTTTACAGGAGATTTGTGAGAGATTTCAGCACCATAGCTGCTCCGTTGAATGAGTTAACAAAGAAAGGTGTTGCCTTCCAATGGGGTGAACCACAAGAGAGAGCATTCCAAGAATTGAAGAAGAGGCTATCCGAAGCCCCCTTGCTGGTGTTACCAGATTTCACTAAAACCTTTGAGGTTGAATGTGATGCAAGTGGGATCGGAATCGGTGGTGTCCTAATGCAAAATGGACAGCCGGTTGCATACTTCAGTGAGAAGTTAGAAGGTGCACAACTGAACTACTCGGTGTATGACAAAGAATTGTATGCTTTGGTAAGAGCTCTTGAGACTTGGCAACATTATTTATGGCCAAAAGAATTTGTTATTCATTCAGATCATGAGGCTTTGAAATATTTAAAGGGGCAAGCAAAACTGAATCGTAGACATGCCAAATGGGTTGAATTCATTGAAACTTTTCCATATGTTGTGAAATATAAGAAAGGTAAAGAAAACATTGTTGCTGATGCTTTGTCACGTAAAAATGTTTTGTTGAATCAACTAAATGTCAAGGTGCCAGGACTTGAAAGCATAAAAGAATTGTACCCCACTGATCATGAATTTTCAGAACCATTTGCAAACTGTACAACTGGAAAAGGGTGGGAAAAATATCATATACATGATGGATTTTTGTTTTGAGCTAACAAATTGTGTGTACCCCACTGCTCTGTTAGGCTTTTGTTGCTACAGGAAACACATGCAGGTGGATTGATGGGTCACTTTGGATGGAGAAAGACATATGAGATGCTAGCTGATCACTTCTACTGGCCAAAGATGAGAAGAGATGTCCAACGACTTGTTCAAAGATGCATCACATGTCACAAAGCTAAGTCAAAACTGAACCCTCATGGATTATATACTCCCTTGCCTGTTCCTAGTACCCCTTGGGAAGATATTAGCATGGATTTTGTTTTGGGTTTACCTAGGACAAAGAGGGGAATGGATTCAATTTTTGTTGTTGTTGATCGGTTCTCTAAAATGGCACATTTTATACCTTGTCATAAAAGCGATGATGCTTCCCACATAGCCTCTCTATTTTTCAGGGATATTGTAAGATTACACGGCGTGCCCAAAACGATTGTTTCAGACCGTGACACCAAGTTCTTGAGCTACTTTTGGAAGACATTGTGGGCAAAGCTTGGAACAAGGCTGCTATTTTCCACCCCTTGTCATCCTCAAACGGATGGACAAACTGAAGTTGTGAATAGAACACATTCTATGCTGCTACGAGCCTTGATAAAGAAGAACCTGAAGGAGTGGGAAGAGTGCTTGCCACATGTGGAATTCGCTTACAACAGGGCAGTACATTCTACAACTAATATGTGTCCTTTTGAAGTTGTGTATGGATTCAAACCCCTTGCTCCGATCGATTTGTTGCCTCTACCATTGCAGGAAAGGATTAACATGGAAGCTTCCAAGCGTGCATCATATGTCAAGAAGATTCATGAGAAGACCAAAGAAGCAATCGAAAGAAGGTCCAAGTACTATGCTGATTGGGCAAACAAGCATCGCAAGAAGGTGATATTTGAGCCCGAAGATTTAGTGTGGGTACATCTTCGCAAAGACCGTTTTCCTGAGAAGCGTAAATCCAAGTTGATGCCACGGGGAGATGGTCCATTCAGAGTGCTGTCCAGGATCAATGATAATGCCTACAAGATTGAGCTTCCTGAAGATTATGGTGTTAGCACAACCTTCAACGTTGCTGACTTGACACCGTTCTTCAGATTAGAAGAATCAGAGTCGAGGTCGACTCCTTTTCAAGAGGGGGAGGATGATGAGGACATCCCAACCCAGCATGCTCCATCTAATTCCACGCCAACCTCTACACTGACTACGCCGGCACCAGCCCAAGCCATTGATGGAGCAATTACACGTAGCCGAGCCAAGAAGCTACAACAAGAGGTGAACGCGCTACTTTGTGAGAGTTCTATTAATGTTAATGAGAATATTATACTACCTAAGTGTTCTACTTTGGTTATGCTTAGGTATACACATGAGGAGGGAGGTGACCTGGATCGCAAGGATTGGAACAACACGGTGCAGAACGGACCAGTTGAAAGAAGGGCAGATCGGACCAGTGCGGTGCAGAACAGACTAGTTGAAAGAAAAGATCATAACTTTCACTTTCAAGATGCTATGAAGGCCCATGAGCACTTGTTGGAAAGCTCTTCGAGTCTACTTTCCAGTGAATCAAGTGGCGACCAGTTTGGATACTCCATATTACCTGCAGACTAGAATTAGTATAGACTGCTCAGAAGGTCAACAGTCTGTCGTGACAGAATGTTGGTACAACTTGCCAAGTAAAACTGTACCAATCTACAGCGTTTCGTGGTGCACGGAATATATTGATAGAAATCTCTCGGAGTCTAGTTTCACACCCAAGAAACGGATCATCATTTGGACTTCCCAATGGAAAGTTATGGTCAGTTTATTGGAAACTGCTCTGGAGGCCAACAGTCACGCGAAGTCACTTCGGGAATCCATTTCGAGGGGACCTTTCACATTGCCTTCGCTCAGAAACTCTATTTCATTTTCATACCTATCTAGCAGGGCTGTTGCTAGTATAAATACCCCCTAAGACTCATTGTAATCGAAGACTTATGATATTGAGAATACAAACCACTTTGTTCAGCTGTGTGCTAACAAATTCAGAGAGAGATCTCTACCCCTTTGCTCTTGTGTTTTCCTTCGTGGAGATTACAGAAGCGGCCGCGTCATCGGCACCCAATCCGTGCTCCTGATCCTCGAGTTCAGATTGCGTAGGTTGGTTCTTTGAGAGTGTGGTTGGGCGAATCCTTGGTTCAGGCTGCCGTATAGAGACGGTGGTTAGCTCCTTGTGCGTGTCGTCAGGTTGCACTAGTTATCCTCGCTGCTTGCAGCAAGTTATCGGCTGATCTTCAGCTAGTTATCCTACGTCATGAAGATCGGGACAACGACCTCACCAGTTGACGTCCAGTAGAGGTTTATACGCCGATCACCGTCGATGACAGGTCGAGCAGGCTGACGCGAAGGTCATCTGCCTCCCTCGGACCAACCTCCTTCGGATATCCCCTCTCCAGCTGGGACAAATCAACCAGGGGGTACTGAGCGCATACCATGCTGAGGACGTGTGCTCTGGCAAACTCCCCAGCATCCTTGACGAACTGCTGAAGCCAGCCCCACGCTTGCTGCGCCTTCTCGACCGGGGTCAGTTTCGGCGCGCGGGGCTGGTCCTGAGGGAGCTCGAGGCTGATCAGGTCAAGTACTGGGGCAACTCCTTTCCAGAGCTTGATGCAGTTCGTTTTCTAGGAGTCTCGTTCCTTGACCAGCTCATCGAGCTGCTTCTTGGTGTTGGCTTTAAGCACTATGACAAAGTTTTCAAGAAAAACCAAGCAAACAGTCAGCAACATGCTACGGCAGTATAAAAAAGAAAGAGAACTGTGTGGTCGAAAAGGACGAAATAGCTCTTACCAGCCAGCTCTCGATTCCTGTTCTTCAGCTCCTCGCCAACCTTGCGCTCGGTCTCCAGCGCACTAGCACGCTCCTAGTCGAGCCGGTCCCTCTCTATTTGGAGACGTTCGATCTCCTCCCCTACACTTGAAGCAACACTTGTTGGTCATCAAAACCGACCACGTGGTTAACTGCAACTACTCGGATCACTCCACTTACCCCTCTTCTCATGATCCTTATCGGCTAGCCGCCGATTTAGGTCCAGCAGATGCTCCTCTTGAGCCGCCTTCTCGACCGCCTCCCTTTCGGCCTCCAGCCGAAGGCGGTCCACCTCTGTAGTTAAGGCCTTGTTCTCGGCGACCACACCTTCAATTTGGTCGAAGCAACTTTTTTGGTACTTCGCCGTTTTCATTGCACCCTGCGAGAAATATACATATCACATAATGAACAAGCAACATTATATACATAATCCAGCAGGATGTAAGACCACCCACCTTAACTTCATCAACGAGCCGCTTAGCAGCACGCTCTACCCTCGCCGCCTCCTCTGTCTCGGCGATCTCCTCGTGGCCAGCCTAGTGGTCCCCACACTAGCATCATACGTAAACATGTTGGTGACCATCGTGGGGGCGCCCCTGGATTTCCTCCACTTCGTCATCGGAGGCCGCTTGGGTCTCCTAGCCCTCCGCACTACCTCCAGCCACGGTAACGTGTATCATTGGACCCTTACTTCGACAATGGGAGCCCTCCAGTGTGGAAGCTTCCACCGGGGCTAGAGTTGGGATCCTCTCTTCTTCAGCAAGAGGGGGCGACGGGACCTTGTCTTCCTCCTCCACCATGCTGCTCGGGGGAGGTGTCCCTACGGTCTTATCGACCCTTGTCGGGGTGCTCGCCCCGGCCTTGTCTCGGGCCGAGTCCTCCTCCGCAACCTCTGCTGGAGCCACAACTGCGAGCCGCTCCACAGGCTGCTCGCGGACGGTCTGCTCGGCGACGTTGCCTGGATCAACATCCGAGGCCGCACTAATAAAAGAAGATTCAATGCAAATCATCATACTGATATCAAACCTAGTAAAAAAAGAGGATAGCGCAGAGATGCTTTTTCAGACTTACAGGTCGGAGCTCCGGTGCGCCGCTGTGAAGAACCTTCTCCTGGTCCTCCCAGCCGCCGCTGCCGCTTCTGTTCCTCCAGGACGTATCGGCTCGACGTGCGCGGCAGGCGGGTCCCTGGTTACCCGACCAGCGTCGATCGGCGCGACGTCAGGGCGGCTGCTTGGTCTCCGGACCAAGGACGGGGCAGTTTCATCCTCTTCATTGTCGTTGTCGACAATCCTCACAAGTCGGCGACGCTTGGGGGCATGGCTGGTCAAGCCTTGGCCCATCGAAGGGTCTGCAGCCGTCCCCACTGGAATTGCTTCTGTGGAGGATGGCTCCACAGTCATTGGCCTCTTCCCAGCCACTCTATCATCTGTGTTCGGTGCTGGACGGTTTTGGTCCTCGTCTCTACTGGTGTATTGCAGACACCGAGCAGCATTGTCTGCCGGTGGGTCTACCCCAGCAGGATGGTCCATACCGGGTGCCAGCGACACATACACCGTGCATCGATCAATATCTCCTATATGCGATACAAAGACGACAAGTCATCAGCCAAATGCTATAGTATTCAAATAGCAATACAAATAAACCAAGGTATTCATTTACCTTAGGAGCTGGTCGGCCTAGCTTGAAGGCGTGCATCTAGTCATCACTTCGAACGAAGCTATTGTCAACTAGGCTGAATAACTCGCTCATCATCTGCTGGATCTCTAATTTTTCCAAACTGTCCCGGTGCATCCTGGTCGGGTCTTGGCTTCCTGCATACTCATACACCGAGTGCACTATCTTCTGGCAAGGCATCACTCGTCGAGCGAGGAAATTCTTGACCACTCCTGGTCTGTCCAGGCGTGACCAGTCGATCATGCTCATCAGCTCTGACACTTGACCAGTATACTCTGGACGATCTGTCCAGCTAACCCTCTTCTCGGGAACATAGCTGACGTCGCAGAACGTGGCGCTGCCCGGCTCCTCCCTGATGTAGAACCACCTCTTGTACCACTCGGTGAGGGAGGTGTTCCATGGGCAGCTGAGGTAACACATCTTCATCCCGTCGTGAAGATTGAGGTATACTCCACCTGCAATCTTGGAGCCTCCAACTGCTCCCTTCTTCCTCAAACAGAACAGATAGTGGAAGAGATTGAAATGTGGCTCTATCCCAACATAGGCGTCGCACACATGAATGAAGGTAGGATAAGGAGAATAGAGTTCGGGTGTAGATTGTAAATCCCGATCTCATAGTAACGGAGAAGACCTTGAAGAAAAGGATGAACGGGAACCCCAAATCCCCTTTTGAAGTAATCCTCAAAGATTACAATCTCACCGGCGTGGGGGTCGAGGAAACTCTCTCCATCTAGTGCCCTCCAGCCGCCGAGCTCCTCGTTGTTGGAGAAGCCCCATTCCGACGAGGTCATTTAGGGACCTCGTGGTGCTCCGAGACTTCTTCCACTCTTTGGCCATCATCTCGGCCCTTTTCTTCGAATCGCTCTTCGCCATTGTCGTAGCAAGAGGAGCTTTGAACTGGGTGTTGAGGATGCTGAGGATGGTGAAGGCAGGAGGCAGTAGTGGTAAAGGCAGGAGGCTGCTATGCAACTGCTCGGTAAAAAATACTGACCAACATCGAGCCCTTTATAACAGCAAACCCACCTTTCCCACTTCCCACATTTTGGGGAAGTGGGCGGATCTTGCGGCAGTTGTGGCATTTTGGTTTTCAAGGATTATCGCAGTTAATTTGGTGGCCTTTTTGAATAATTGCTGGTTTCCTTTTTTCTTGGTCTACGCAAAGAGCGGCTGCACAGTTAGCAGGCGCCCCTTTTTATGCAACAGACTGACAATATGGCAGGACGCTCCGTCACATCGCACATTAATACGGCGATACGATTTTTAAAAAGATAAGCATGATCTTTGGCTAGACGAACGTGATATGCTCGGGGACTGGCCGACCAGTTCGCCTATTCGACAATTTGGGGACTGTACCGACCACCGAGCACGATATGCTCGGGGACTGGCTGACCAGTTCGTCTTTTTGACAATCTAGGGACTGTATCGACCACCGAGCACGATATGCTCGGGGATTGGCCGACCAGTTCGCCTATTCGACAATTTGGGCACTGTACCGACCACTGAGCACGATATGCTCGGGGACTGGCCGACCAGTTCGCCGGACCGGTTGGTCGTTTCCATTCAATCGCAAACAAGTTTGGCGCGCCCTCGGCTTGGAAAATCCAATTGCATAACGTCTAATTTAATAATTTTAACTATTTTGACCTTGCTACAAGGCTCATACTACGCCTTCCAGCAAGCTCGGGGACTACATCGGTACGATGCATCTAGCGATGCATCTCAGCATCAGATTTTCTATGAAGACTTTTTCTTTTTTGACCCTTGCACCACATGCCTACTGTTGACGGTCCTTAAGTACCAAATATAATCATCAATTAAATAAAGAAAAGGATCCAATTGCAACCAACACCCAGACTTATGGTTTTATCTGATAGAATTCCACGAGTTTTGGTGTTTGTCTATTTCTGCAGGGGGTTATCTGGAAATATGGAAGAAAGGCCCACATGTCGGGTTTACATAGAGATATTAACGTGCCGTGCAATTTTCTATCGTCTAGAAGACTCCAGAAGCCAAGGGAACGAACGGGAGGCCGAACGGGCCCGGTGGCAGGGCGCCCGCCCTCCCCCCTTGGGCACCCGCCATGGTACAAGCACCAATCACAGAACGCAGTACACCATTACAAAGATCTCATCGAGCTGATCGAAATGCATATATTATTTTCTATATTTGGAGTTCGGAATCAAGAGATATTAATAAAAGAAGGACTCCACATAAAAGAGCTGCGGGATTAATTGGGCCCAAATCAGATTTTGGTCCATTAAGGCCTATGTGCATTTTAATGAGATATGGTGGAAAGTTTAGTACCACATCGCCTGCTGAACGAAAAAGGCACAAAAGGAGGAGGCTATATAAGCAAGGCCCCTGGCCCCTGGAGGAGAACACATCATTATAGAGTTGAGAGGTGCCCTCGAAGGATAACCTTTCCTCTATAGAGAATTAGGGCTTAGCATCCAATGTGAGATTAGAATTAGTTCTTCTAAGTTCTTCTAGATTGAGAGAGATAAAGTGGAGGTGTAGATCGGAGGATGCCCGGCCTGTCAGTGTCTACACTGAGGTTGTACCTGTGGCATCAAGTCTCCTAACCCGAGGCTTGCTCCTAGGATTCTTCAGTATTTCGACTTCTAAATTCTAGTAAGTTCTTTGTTTTATTGTTCTTTGGTTTATGAGTTTACTTTAATCTCTTCCGGTTGAGTTTAGAGTAATCATTGCTAGCGTAAATGTGGTGTTTGGGCTAGGGTACTCATAGATATCCCCTGTCTAGCTAGACCGTGGTAGTAGCGAGGAACGTGACATTTCCGAGCTACCATGGTAGCCCACATCCCATTAGCAGGATCGATAGGGTATATAGGTGTGGGTCGAACATCCTCTTTGGTGTCTAGATTCCATGAGCCTCCCAAATAGAACAGCAAATCATCCTTACCAAGGTTAGAACGAGAGTATGGTTGTAGTCTTCTCTATACATCGCTCACATCGAATCACATTGTTTGTAGCCTAAAGGGTAGTAGCAATAGATTTGGTTAGTTAGATGCACGCTTTCTCCTAGTGGTAAAAATATAAATACGATACTCTGGATAACCTCCCGGGTGAAATGCTCACCGATATCCATGCGCTTGCGGATCATTTCTTGATGGCGTTACCCAATATCAACAAGCATTTCTGGCGCCGTTTCCGGGGAGAAAGATGGTTTGCTGAGATAACTTTGAGTCTTGATATTATCTTGTATTATACTTTTATACTTTTATTCTTTTATCTTGTTATTTTTTCCATGTTTATGGATAACTCAAATTCCACACCTATTATTGAATTTTTTGCACCTTCGAAGACCAGCCATAGACCATGGGAGTCAACAAGTCCTTTCTTTGCCCCTAATTATGATCTGTGTCCGGAGTTGATTGCAATAGGTCAAAACCAACCCTTTTATATAGCCGAGGTCCTATCTTTTAATCAAGAAGATAATGAACTTTTAGCTACAACTAGGGAATCTTTTAATCTTTCTATAAATTCTGGTTTAGACCTAACCCTACAAGACCATGTTTTTCCTCGATATTTTCACATTGGTCTTAATCATATAACCTTTGGTAGAGTTTTTCTTTCTTTATCTGTTAGTAAAGCAAGGTATGTCTTCATTCGTGGACATCCTTCTTGCACTAGTCTTCATAAAAAATCCTAGAGATAGAGAAGGAATCATCTCCCAGACGAGGAAAGGAAGTTTCAATAGCCGATTTCCAAACATTTCAATCCCATAATTCGGCTATCCAACCAAAACTAGTAGTGCTCCAAAATCATCTAAGAGAAGAAGAAATTCTACCTTTGGAAAGTCATTTTGGGATGAGCTTAAACTTCCTGCTTCATAAGAGACCTTTGAGTACATATAATCTGAACCTTCCTAAGAAGGAATCTCTTAGAGTGCATCTCAAATCCAATCCCTTTGATGGACATCTCGAAAGACTCAAGGATGGCATCTTAAGTGATGCAATAGAAGGAGAGCGAAGCCATTTAGAAGACAATATCATCTTCTCCCCTTCTACGCCCACTTTTGATGACTCATTCGAACCTATTTTTAAACCCATCCTTGAGCCTAATAATTTCTACTATGCTCTTTCTCTTGAACCTCTCGATGATCCTATGAATCTATCTAGACATCCCAAGCATAAGAGTCACCAAGACCACAAGGAGGATCGAGAAGAGCAACATCAATGGCTAGAGGGCATTAAAAGTCCATGTCCTATCACCATTGAATGGATGGATAAAACAAACTTGAGAGAGAATCCTAGAGGAATTTTAAGCATTCATGAAGAATCATCCTTGGAGTTTGAGAATGAGAGAAACAAAAGTGACCATGGAAGTTATTTCATAAATACCTCACCAAGTCCTTGCTCATATAAAACATCTCCCCAATCAATTGGTCTCTTCAACCATACCACAATTAAGATCTCCTACCCCCTCATCCTTTCTATTTATATAAACTTTAAAAGGGCGGTTGTCGATGCATATGTCTATAGTAAATATTGCAGATCTCATTATAGGTCAGTGTTTGAGGGGAAACCATTTCGCCAACATAATTTGATGGTTTCCCAAGGACAAGCTTAGTGTCCTAAAACAAGCACTTATCAAATCGTAACATGAACTTTTAATTATTTGCAACATTGCCTTGTGCATTGAGCATATAAAGATAATTGTAGAAATATTCCGTTGGGTATTCGTGTCACTAACCTCTCTAGGATTAGAGCAAGAAGATCTGAGGAATGACAAGCACAAGGTATGCCAATCATCATGCAACATTGAATTAAATTCATCCAATCTTGAATTTTGCAAAATTCAAGCTTGGGGAAAATACCTTACATAAAAACATCATTTGCCATGTTGCTGTGTTGGTTGTCCCTACCTTTGAGACATGCTCAATTTGTTAAATACTAATCACACTACTTCATCTCCACTTGAGTAGATCTCTATAAAAGCCATCAGGCTACCTTTGTTTATCCTAGTAAGTGTTAGTTTGGAAGTACTGCACATACTTCTATTGGCTTTTAAATTAAGCATGGCGCTTAGGTTAAAAGCCTTCCTTAATCTGATTAGATATGGAGTTTAGTTTGGTTACTGAACTAAAAACTGCTTGAGTAGACATTGGTATATTTTGTCGGACTAACCCCTGCAGGAAAACTTTCAATATCAACCTGGGAAGTCCTGAGATACGAACTCACATTGGAGACAAAGGAGACACATGAAGTTTAACAATTTGCACAAGGAAGACATAGCTCATTCTAATAGAGAGATGATCCATGGAACGAGACAAAGAGTGCCACAAACACGGTGCACAACCGCTAAGAAAGGAAAGCTTGCACAAGGTGATACTGTACGATCACTCTTCAATTAAGGTAACATCTTAAGATATGTGACTATTAGTTTTATAAGCTTCTCCTTGGTTCCGGTATTCACATAAATAAAGAGACAAACATGTATGATTTGTAACTCCAAATTAACCAACCCAACTGATTCAGCATGTTTAGTCCTTTAATCTTTGTTCCTAGTACTACCTTCGTGATCCCACACTCCTAATCATATAAGCTAAAATGTTGCACATTCAATCTTTAGAAGATATAAACAAAACATAAATATGGATGGATTATCTTCCCATTGGGTTGAGCAATCTGATCTGACAAATGTTTCAAATAATACACTCATGATCTTATTATCCATCAACTTTGTCTTGCTCACCATGCTTAAGGTTAGAGAAGAACAAATACACTTTTGGTTCTGTTGGTGTTTTTCACCAATAGGGCCCATGCACTTGATCTCTGCCTTGTCTCTATGAGCAGGTACACTTCGAGCAAAACTTGAAGGAGTTTTACAACTCCTAGATTCCACGAAGTGAAGAACTTGGATCTACGAGCACAAACACACTGAGCAGGATGCTGCCAATGCCACATCTCGAACTACTGGACAAACGAAGAACATGGGTGACACCGTATCAAGAGGTGCAGATGTCAAGGCCCACACCTAATCAAATGATGCACCTAAAGGATGAACACGGACGACCCTGGTGTTCCAAGCATCGAGTGCACAACCAACGGATACTCTTTTCAGAAGACACTCTACGACACCGGATCTGACGTCAACATAATAGCCGCACTCACTTATCAGCTCCTGCATGGAACCATGCCCCTACAACCAACATACATTCAGCTCCAGATGATTTTCAGGTCATTGACATGGGAGAAGACGAGTACGATCCACCCATCATCCTTGGAAGACTGTTCCACAACACTATCAAAGTTATCATCTATATTGGAACCGAGAAGTCCACATGCACTTCCCCTCTGAGAAGGTACGCCACTACTTTAATGATTCTAATTATATAGTTGAAGATTCTAAGCAGATCAGGATGAGAAGAAGGTGACACAACCGAAACTAGAGGAGGCAAATCATCAAGGACGGATGGGCAGACTACAAAGGAGATGTAATAAGGTTGAAAGATATACATCTTGAACAGGATTGTCCAGAGGAGACCGTAGCACCAAATCAGGTGTGGATAGAGAAGAGAGTTGTACTAGAAGAGGAGGCACCGCCTGAATCCTAGGACGACTGAAAACACAAGGAGTCCACATGGGAGGACTTAAAAACGCCAAACGCCGTGCCATGAGGTAAACTTGGTAGTTGTCACCTTCCCTTCAATTATTTATTTTCTTTAAATAGCTTGTTTAGTTAATCGGGTTCATACTATCTTGAAAAGAAAATAAAAATGTTAAAAAATAGTAAGCCCCATGTGAGTATACGAGTGGCCTAAAACCCATAAGTACATTCACTATGGTGGCATAAAAATAAAATAAATATTTTTTCTGCTCTATAAAAATGAAAATAAGATTGTGATCCTACCAAAGAGAGTAACATTTATTGAGGAGACTCAACATAATAAAGGCAAGATATTTATGCTAACACTTAACCAGTTCCACAAAGCTTTCTTGTCTATTTGAGCTCCACAGAATTCAAGGATCAAAGAAGACTAGCCGACGGAGGACATAGTAATTGTTGTCAGGGTGCTGCTGACATTCAAATACACCTCCGTCACCTGCTAGCTACATCAGAAGAAATTACGGCAAAATCCAGCTTGGGGGAGAGCACCCCCATTTATCCAGCTAAGTGTTCTACTCTTGTTTATACTTTACTCAAATAATAAAAAGATGCATAATCATAAAAACCAAAATAAAGATTTTATGCTCATATATATATGTTTGCTTAGTTTGCTAAATAAATAAATAAATAAAGTTTGCTATGAACCTCTCACATGGAAATGATGAATAGTTGCTCTGCCATGTACCTAGTTTTCAAATTTGAGTTCTCTCTCAAGTTTAGGCATAACTGTTATAATTTAAACCAGCTCTAAACCTGAAATTATGGGAAGAGTACTTGATCTAAAGTCTAAGTTGTTAACGGATACGATATGGGAAGGTTGAGTTGTAGTTTATCTATTCCTAGAGATGCTAGAATTCTGGAGAATTTTATCTTTGAAAATCTTTAAAATAACACATGATGAGTTCCTATATGATGAGAGTTTAAATTCCTACCACAACCATATATACATGCTTGCTAGACTTTGAGCCACACATTTACTTTTTACTACTTATGAGCATTGAGTGTGGTCAAGCTGTGTAGACCCTTAGGAGCTTGTCATGCGGTTAAAATCAAGATTCACTTGCACGTTCACTTATACATGCTGCTTCTACTTCGAAAGTACGCATCCACATACATCCACTCATTTCTATCTCCAGATTCACCCAAAAGTATTCTACTCCTAATCCAGGAGAGAATAGCCAAAAACATTTCTGTTTTTCCCTGTAAAATAAATGCTCGAGTTATCTTGGTTACTACCACTTGCTATATTATTTAAGGAGATGAGTTCTCTAAAAAATAAAAAAATAATAAAAAAAGAGATACGAGGAAATAAAAAGGGGCAAGTGCCCGGAACCTCGAAGAAAAGAAAGAGTGAGACGAGAGGTAAAAATGGACAAGTGTCCGACAGTAGAATTAGGGGTACAAAGATACCCACCTGAGAGAAAAGAAAAAGAAAATATAGAGCATCTCATTCTCCTCAAAAAGCTTCAAAGTGCAAGAAAGGTATGTATCCCCTCAAAAGAGCAAAAGTAGCATTAGAATTTCACCATTGTTATCACCATCATCACCATACACCATTCATTCGCCACACATGCACATCTTGATTTGACTTATTGACTTGTTTCTCTAGATCCATGGTTTGACTATGCAATAAATGTCTTGTAAGTATGTATTAACTGTCTCCCACCTATGAGCTCCAGATATCAAAACCTTATTAGAGTAGGGTGAGAGAGAAGGCAACATCACTATGCCTTATACCAAAAATACCACATAGTTTGAGAGAAGGCATATACCATTACTGCCTTGGTAAGGATCCAGAAATACCACAAAAGAGAGATATGAGATAGTCATACAAGGAATCTTTGAGTTTTATTTGAAAATCTACAAAAACTCCAGAGCTATAGTTGATCAAGAACAAGAAACATGGCGCTTGACTTGACCGTTCTATCTTTTAACTATTGAAGACACAAGTGATGGTTGAAGCCCCATGGTGAAAGGTAAAATGAGTAAGTTTTAAGTCTTAACAGTTCACTCTAACTCAGAGATGAGATCTTGCTTGAACGCATGTGTACTTTTAAGGCATGAAACCACTACAGAAACTTTTGAGTCTATCCTTGCTCAAGGACGAGCAAGAGGTAAGCTTGGGGGAGTTTGCTGACGATCCTTAAGTACCAAATATAATCATCAAATAAATAAAGAAAAGGATCCAAATGCCACCAACACACAGACTTAGGGTTTTATCTGACAGAATTCCACGAGTTTTGGTGTTTGTCTATTTCTGCAGGGGGTTATCAGGAAATACGGAAGAAAGGCCCACACGTCGGGTTTACATAGAGATATTAACATGCCGCACAATTTTCTGTCATCTAGAAGACTCCAGAAGCCACGGGAACAAACGGGAAGGCGAACAGGCCCGAGGGCAGGGCGCCCACCCTCCCCCTTAGGGCACATGCCCTGTCCCAGAGTCCAATCAGGACTTGTTTCGGGGATTACGCTCCACCAACCTAAAGGATCAAGGATAACCGTTCAATCAATGTCGGTTTGATCCGACGGCCCAGATTCACTAGAGGCGACTATATAAGCAGACCCCCTGGCCCCTGGAGGAGAACAAGGTCATCATAGAGTTGAGAGGAGCCCTCGAAGGATAACCTCTCCTCTAAATAGACTTAGGGCTTAGCATCCAATGTGAGAGTAGATTTAGTTCTTCTAAGCTCTACTAGATTGAGAGAGATAGAGTGGAGGTGTAGATCGGAGGAAGCCTGGCCTATCAGTGTTTACTCCGAGGTTGTACCTACGGGATCAAGTTCTCCTGACCCTAGGCTTGCTCCTAGGATTCTTCAGTAATTCGACTTCTAAATTCTAGTAAGTTCTTGTTTTATTGTTCTTTGGGTTATGAGTTTACTTTAATCTCTTCCGGTTGAGTTTAGAGTAATCATTGCTAGCATAAACGTGGTGTTTGGGCTAGGGTACTCATAGATATCCCCTGACTAGCTGGACCGTGGTAGTAGCGAGGAACGTGACATTTCCGAGTTACCTTTGCATCCCACATCTCGTTAGCAGGATAGGTAGGGTTTATAGGCGCGGGTTGAACATCCTTTGTGGTGTCTAGATTCCGTAAGCTTCCCCAATAGAACAGTAGATCATCCTTACCAAGGTTAGAACGAGACTACGGTTGTAGTCTTCTCTATACATCGCTCACATCGAGTCACATTCTTTGTAGCCTAAAGGGTAGTAGCAATAGATTTAGTTAGTCAGATGCACGCTTTCTCCCAGTGGTAAAAATATAAATACGATACTCTGGATAACCTCCCGGGTGAAGTGCTCACCGATATCCGTGCGCTTGCGGATCATTTCCTGATGGCGTTACCAAATATAAACACTTGTCACGCGGTTAAAATCAAGATTCACTTGCACGTTCACTCATACATGCTACTTCTACTCTGGAAGTACGCATCCATAAACATCCACTCAATTCCATCTCCAGATTCACCTAAAATTATTCTACTCCTAATCCGAGAGAGAATAGCCAAAAACATTCTCCTATTTCTGTTTTCATCTATGAAATAAAATGCTCGAGCTATCTTGGTTACTGCCACTTGCTATATTATTTCAGGAGATGAGTGCTCTAAAAAAGAAAAAAAAGAGAAAGAGAAAGGATACGAGGAAATAAAAAGGGGCAAGTGCCTGGAACCTCGAAGAAAAGAAAAAGTGAGACGAGAGGTAAAAATGGACAAGTGTCCGACAGTAGAATTAGGGGTACAAGATACCCACCTGAGAGGAAAGAAAAAGAAATTGTAGAGCATCTCATTCTCCTCAAAAAGCTTCAAAGTGCAAGAAAGGTATGTATCCCCTTAAAAGAGCAAAAGTAAAATTAGACTTTCACCATTGTTATCACCATCATCACCATACACCATTTATTCGCCACACATGCACATCTTGATTTGACTTATTGACTTGTTCTTCTGGATCCATGGTTTGACTATGCAATATATGTCTTAAGTATGTATTATCTATCTCCCACCTATGAGCTCCAGATATCAAGACCTTATTAGAGTAGGGTGAGAGAGAAGGCAATATCACTATGCCTCATACCAAAAATACCACATACTTTGAGAAAAGGCATATACCATTACTGCCTTGGAAAGGATCCAGAAATACCACAAAAGAGAGATTTGAGAGAGTCATACAAGGAATCTCTGAGTTTTATTTGAAAATCTGCAAAAACTCCAGAGCTATAGTTAATCAAAGACAAAGAGACATGGCGCTTAACTAGACTGTTCTATCTTTTAACTGCTCAAGACACAAGTGACGGTTGCGAGCCCCATGGTAAAATGTAAAATGAGTAAGTTTTAAATCTTAACAATTTACTCTAACTCAGAGATGAGATCTTGCTTGAACGCATGTGTACGTTTAAGGCATAAAACCACTACAGAAACTCTTGAGTCCATCCTTGCTCAGGGATGGGTAAGAGGTAAGCTTGGGGGAGTTGTTGACGGTCCTTAAGTACCAAATATAATCATCATATAAATAAAGAAAAGGATCCAAATGCATCCAACACCCAGACTTAGGGTTTTATATGACATAATTCCACGAGTTTTGGTGTTTGTCTATATCTGCAGGGGGTTATCAGGAAATATGGAGGAAAGGCCCACATGTCAGGTTTACATAGAGATATTAACATGCCGCACAATTTTCTATCATCTAGAAGACTCCACAAGCCACGGGAACGAACTGGAGGCCGAACGGGCCCGAGGGTAGGGCGCCCGCCCTCCCCCCTTGGGCGCCCACCCTGGTACAAGCACCAATCACAGAATGGAGTACACCATTACAAAGATCTCGTCGAGCTGATCGAAATGCATATATTATTTTCTATATTTGGAGTTCGGAATCAAGAGATATTAATAAAAGAAGGTCCACATAAAAGAGTTGAGGGAATAATTGGGCCCAAATCAGATTTTGGTCCATTAAGGCCTGTGTGCATTTTAATTAGATATGGTGGAAATTTTAGTACCAAATCGCCTGCTGAACCAAAAAGGCACAAAAGGAGGAGGCCATATAAGCAAGGCCCCTGGCCCCTGGAGGAGAACACATCATTATAGAGTTGAGAGGTGCCCTCGAAGGATAACCTTTCCTCTGGAGAATTAGGGCTTAGAATCCAATGTGAGATTTGAATTAGTTCTTCTAAGTTCTTCTAGATTGAGAGAGATAGAGTGGAGGTGTAGATCGGAGGAAGCCCGACCTGTCGTTGTCTACTCCGAGGTTGTACCTACGGGATCAAGTCTCCTAACCTGAGGCTTGCTCCAAGGATTCTTCAGTATTTCGACTTCTAAATTCTAGTAAGTTCTTTGTTTTATTGTTCTTTGGTTTATGAGTTTACTTTAATATCTTCCGGTTGAGTTTAGAGTAATCATTGCTAGCGTAAACGTGGTGTTTGGGCTAGGGTACTCATAGATATCCCCTGTCTAGCTGGACCGTGGTAGTACCGAGGAACGTGACATTTCCGAGCTACCCTTGTAGACCACATCCCGTTAGCAGGATCAATAGGGTATATAGGTGCGGGTCGAACATCCTCTATGGTGTCTAGATTCTGTGAGCCTCCCAAATAGAACAGTAAATCATTCTTACCAAGGTTATAACGAGAGTACGATTGTAGTCTTCTCTATACATCGCTCACATTGAATCACATTGTTTGTAGCCTAAAGGGTAGTAGCAATAGATTTGGTTAGTCAGAAGCACGCTTTCTCCCGGTGGTAAAAATATAAATACGATACTCTGGATAACCTCCCGGGTGAAATGCACACTGATATCCGTGTGCTTGCAGATCATTTCCTGATGGCGTTACCTAATATCAACACCTATGTCACATACTACCAGGCTCGGGGACTAAGTGGGCACACTTTACCTTGAGGTGAAATTGCTTGTTTTTGGCAGACTTTACTATACAGAAAAGTAAAGTGGTTTTCAAGATTGGTCAAAATACTGTTACAATCATTCGAGTGACTTTCCTGGTTGTCAAAGATGTCACGTCTTGCTGGTCGAAGAAGCTCGAGACGGCGTGTTGCATCATAATACATGGAGCTCGGGGACTAGCTCTGGGGTTATAAACCCCTATACCCTTACGGCTAGACTTGGGCTAGGAGACTTGGCCCATCACGAGATAGTTTGAAGCTTGATCCAACTGCTCGGAGTTTCACGCAAGGAAACAAGACATGGAGATCAAGCCAGATTCCAGTCGGTTAGAATAGGAATTGATATCGTGTTATCTATGGCAATTGTAACCGACTAGGATTAGTTTCTAGATCTGTAACCCTACCCTCTAGACCACATAAAGAGAGGCAAGGGACGCCCCTAGGACATCTCATCTCAACTCAACACAATCCACAACAATACAATCAGACGCATGACGTAGGTATTATGCCCACACGGCAGCTGAACCTGGATAAAAACCTTGTTCGTGTCGTGCATAACCATCAAGTTCGTAGCTTGCGCACTTGTATGCCGATAAACTACTACCATGGGTATACCCCAAGGTAGACTGCCGACTAGCTTTCGTTGACAACGAGTGGGTAGACGCCAGGGGCGACGACCCTGTCAGGGTGGTCATCGCGATTGAAGCTGATGGGGATGCTCGACTAGTTAAGGTATTGTGGCACTACCATCCTTACCGTGAAAACCTCCTGGCGCTCCCTCTTGCGCTGTCTCGAGGTGAGCTGCGTCAAGGGCCCGCTATAGATCATGTAACAATCATGGACGATGGGGAACCCATCATCGTCTTTACTCCCGCCCTTGTCGTCACTTTTGTCTTTACTTTGGTCATCCTTCTTCAGCACTAAGCTGTCGAACTACTTGTTCAACATGCGGCAGTCCTCGAGCTTGTGATTAGCCCCTCCCTTATGGTAAGGGCAGGGCTCTTTGAGCATCTTATCAAAGATGGCCCTCTCTAGGGGCCTTGAGGCATTTTGCGTTCGACAGCGGCAATGAAATCATCATCGAGGGCCTCCCGCTTGATCTGCCGTGTCTTCTTCTTCTTCTTCCTTTTGGCCCCCTTGCTAGGGCCCTCGTCGTCGTCTGCCGGTGCCTTCCCCTTGTCGCACTCGTGGCTGAAGAAAGGACCGAGCGCCTCTTCGCTGGTAGCGTAGTTTGCCACTACATCCATCAGCTCGTCGACGTTCGGCGGACGATTCCGGCCTAACTCTGCACCAAATCCTTGCAAGTGGTGCCTGAGACAAACGCCAAAATGACATCATGGTTGGGCATGTGCAGGAGCTCTGTGCGTTGCTTGGAGAAGCGTTGAGCATACTCTCAGAGAGGTTCCCCAGATTTCTGCTTGCACTTGCTGAGGTCCCACGAATTGCCAGGGTGGATCTAAGTCCCCTTGAAATTTCCTTCGAACAACTAGACAAGGTCGGTCCTGTCGTGGATCTAGTTGGCAGGGAGCTCTTTGAGCCATCTTCGAGCGGTGTCGGTGAGGAAGAGCGGGAGCTGTCGGATGATGGCTCAATCGTCTCCTCGGGCGCCTCCCAACTAGCATGCCAGCCAGAAGTCTGCCAGCCACAGTTCTGGCTTGGTTTCGCCGTTGTACTTGGCAATGCTGGTCGGAGGCTGGAATGGGCTTGGCAGTGGCATGCTGTGGATTGTCCTGCTAAAGACTCGAGGGCCCAGCGGCTCGGGAGCCATTCGGTCCTCGTCACTGTCATAATGTCCGCCGTGGTAGGCGCTGTAACCCCGTTCCTCAGCGTCACTGTGTTTACGGCGTCGATGCTCGTTAATATCAAGGCAAGCGTCGCGTGCTCCTCGATTGTCGACGAGGTGTTCCTAAACGGGCACCGTCTTCTTGCCTCGAGGTGGTGGCTCCTAGTGGACTGATATCTCTCTCTCGTTTCGGGCCGGCTCGGGGCGCTTTTCTGTGGCTGCTCCTCGACGTCGAGAGGCTGAGCTCTGATCTTGCTGGGCTGCTGCCACGTGGAGCAAGCCTTGCACCTCGTCTCGAATGCGCCGTGCCTAGGAGTTCGAGGGCTCAGGCACGTTGCATAGTAGCATAGTTGCTGCCACGATGTTCTGATCAGCTTGAGGGAAACGGCTAACGAGCGGCTTAGGCTCCTCGTCCCCGACGATCTATTGGTACATGTCTCGAGCATGACCGCGCGTGCCCCCATCGTGCGGGTGCGGTTGGTCTCACTTGAGGGCCCGCTCAAGCTGGCTAAGGCGCTCATGATCCTCGTCTAGCTTGGCCTTCAGCTCTCACAGCTGTGCAAGTTGCACGGCCTTGTCGTCCTGAGGTGGCGGGTCCGCCTGCCCGTCTTTCCTAGGCATCCTAGGATCTTCCCTAGCTGCTGGAGCTCGAGCACCGGCGGTGGCATCCTACGTGTCGTCCGTGGTAGCCACAGCCTCGTTGATGTTGAAGCAATACCTTGTAGGGTCGTAGCTGTCAGATTCAGAGTCGAGGTCTGGCTCGGCAGTGTACAAACATCCGCGCCCCTCCTCCGCCAACTGCTGTCTGAGCATGGTGAGGGTGTATCGCCCAGGTCCCAAGCGTTGAGGCCTGCGTATCTGGGGAAAACCTGACTGCTCGGCCATTTGCTGAGTTTGCCGCTGCATCTCTATGTCATGCGGGAGGACTAGTGGTCGCTCCACGCACGTCCCAGCACCTGGACATGTGGTCATAGCGAGCGATGTCGCAGTGTTGTCCAAGTCGAATGGGAGCGTCTGCCTTGTGGTGAACAGTCCATGTGGTAGCAGTGCGGATGGTGGCGAGGGTGCGCAGGGTACGCTGCCGCCTGACGCCGTCGCGTGGCCGCTCTGTCGTCTAGCCGTCGTGACTGTGGTCTCTGTGCACGGAGGTGTCAGCTCCTCCACCGTTGCCCGTCCTGCACGAGGTGACGATCGTGCAGCATCGGTGGGGCAGTGGCGATGCTGATCACGCCTCCTCTTGGGCGGGGAAGCGTGGTGGTGAGGCCGTCGTGGGGCCTTTGATCGTGTCGGCATGACGCGAGCCCCTCCTGGTCCTTTGACTGAGAGCAGGATCATGTCATAGCCGAAGCCGGTGGACATGAACTCAAGGCTCCCAAACCAGATCACCATGGAGGGTGGGATCAGTGAGACATGAGTAGCCATCCGGAAAGTGTGGCAGAACCTCCTAAGTGTTTGGGCCCACCGACACCTGCCATTGTCCTAAGGACCTCTGACGGTGATGCCGGGAGTCCTCCCACTTTAGAAGTCCGATGAGCATTGCTGGGCGCTCATTCCACTGCTACCTGTGGCGTACCCAGCTGGCTCGTCCTGACCACTGGTAATGGTCAAACAACGAGAACTGTTTCTTCTCGCCCTTACAGGATAGCAAGTGGCCACCTTAACACCAGGATCATTCGTTGCGAAGATAAAGCAGTAACTCAACAACACAAGACCAAAATAATATTTTAGAGTGAAACAGCGGAAGTATTACATAACTTAATTTACAAAAGGAGTTCTTCCAAATAGTAGAGTGTTATTACAAGCCTGGTCCAGCGGAACAACTGAAACTTTAGTATAGACAGAACAAAATTACAGACCCTGCCCATGGGTCACGCTCACTCTTCTTCGTCGTCAACCTCGACGACGGTCACACAACAGGGTCCGAAACAAGTCGGCTCCTGTGCTTCACCTGCAACAGGGGTATTGAAACCCTGAGTACGGGAGTACTCAACAAGACTTACCCGATGGGAAAAGAGGAGAACTTAGGGATGCAGGCTTAGGGTAGACAAGGGGTGGCTGAGCAAGGAGCCAAAATGTTTTGCTAAAAGCTTACTAGTGGTGCATCCTTATTTTCAAGTTTTAACCGCGAATTCCTCTCCCGCAGAGGCCGAGGAGTTCGAGGATAGTTTAACTAGTTGTACCCCACAGACGAATCCGTGAGTTCCTAATCCTAACGTCAAGTATTACTTATCGATGGCCATAGCTTCATGTCGCTATGAGTCCGGGAATTGGGATCCGAACCTCATGAGACATTTTCCCCTTTCTCATTTTATCATTCAGTTGCTTATTTAACTACGATGAGGGTCGAAGGAATTGAGTCTCCCAATCGGGGAGCAACGACGATTCGAATCGCTTAGCAATCCAGCTGGAGTTCCTAACCACCCGACATATGTACAACCAAATCTTGCATATGTCAACCCAAAGCAAGCTCTCCCCAAATTTGACCAGGTTCGCGGCACCCAAGAGCACAGTACTCCACCATCCTACAGCCGATCTAGATGTTTTCCGGTCATCTCAGATCCGTAAGGTGGGTACACACTACTCTCGCCGTCTTTCCACTCCCAGTGCGCGAGTAGCTGTTCGCGTCGAGGGATCACAAGTCCAGGCTTACCGAAGGCAAGTGGCTAGTACTATAAATTCTCAACCCAGCAGGCCATCAACGGAACGGTCCTTAATCGACACAGTCGGAGACACTACTTTAAGACTCCATTCTTAAAGCAAGTCCACCGACCGGTCTCAAATTGAACATCATTGACCATAAGTGTATCCCACAACAACCCTTCAAACTTCTTGTTTAAAAACCTATCTAGTAGCAGGGCTAAGCATCGCTACGCAGTTTTTAAAATAAAACAGGTGTCAAGGACAGGATATAGATATCAAGGTAGTAAGTGCAGCAAGTAGGTGAACCCAATTCTCAACTATCTAATGCAGCATTTTCAATTCATAAGTGACAAAAGATTTAAAACATCCAAGGAGGGGTTAATGCATCCGGGGCTTGCCTTGGTTGCAGGGCAGAGAGGGACCCTCGGAGACTTCCCAAGTCTCGGATCCGACTTCCTCGAACGGAGCACCGACCTCGGGGTTCGGTTCAACGGGCGCTCCTTCGGTCACGGACACTATACGCAAAATGATGAATGCTTATGATATGCGTATGGCAATTATGCAAGATGGACCGAATTAAGTACGATTTGCCTTTTTAACGCAATACAGAATAATCAATAAACAAAGTTGTTTAATAACTTAATGTTTTTACCCAAGAGGTTGCATCTGTAAACTAAGACTTTACTTAATTCGTAATTATCTTAAATTAAGTAATTATTAAACCTATTTACCTTAATTAATTCTTAATTAATTACTAATGACAGTAATTGAGCATTAAGGCTAAACAATAATTAACTACCAGAGGTCATTAGGGTTAATGACCTCAGGTCATCACACAATCCCAAAATCACTCAACCCTAATCATGAGAACTTAATTAATTATTGTTTAATGGTTTTGGGATTATTATTTAAGTACTAAATAAGGGTTTATTAGTATTCTAATCTAACAATATCCAAATGCCACCAAATTTTGTGTGGAGCCAGGGAATAATATTCAGAGGCTCCCCACAATTTTTGGTGATTTTTGGACATACAAATAAATTATTAAAAATCATACAAGTTTTATTTGCTAATTAAAAGGGCAAATTTTTACAGACATGTAAACTACCAGAAAACAGAACTTAGTATTTTTCTTGGGTTCTACTTATTTCAGAGAATCTACACAAAAATTTCCATGATTTTTGGATTAACACACGAATTATTACACAAATTCAAACAATCTGCAAAAATTTGCATAAAAGGAAAAAGGAAAAGATTTTTCGCGCGGCGGGCGGCCTGGAACTTGGCCCGCAAGCCGGCCCACGCGCGCTCGGCCTGCTCACGCGCCGCGCAGACGGCCCGCTTGGACACGGCCAAATCGGCCCGGGGGCGCTCCCGCGCGGACGGCGCGTGCTGCCCCCTCTCCTCACGCAGACACTGACGGGCGGGTCCCGCCCGTCAGCTTCGCCTCCTACCTCGCGCCACCGCTCCGGCGAACTCCACCGCAACACCGGTGAGACCCCGGCTCCCGCGGTGAGGTGCGCTAGTTTCTCCAGATCCTTGCGCACCCGTAGAGCTCCTTTACCCCTGCTCTCTCCTACTCTAGCTGCCCCGGCCACGGACGCGGCGGACGGCCGCCTCGGCCAGACGAACACCGATCACCACACTTGAGTAGAACGCTAACTGAGCAGCGCAAGAGCATCAGTAGCTCACCGCGATCCCAAAGGAGCAAGAAACAGTGGCGGAGAAGCTCTGGGTGACGCTGCCCACGGTGAGGCGCTCGCGGCGGAGCTCCGGCCGGGTTTGGGGAAGAACGGTTCGGTGCGGAGTTGTAGAAAGGTAGAGCTTGCGCTCGGGGGCGCAACGGATAGCGGAGAACTAGGCGAAGCTGGTAGAGTGCTCGGGGAAGATGGGAAGGGATCAACCGAGGCGAAAATTGAAGGCGCAGAGGGGTCGCCGGAGTTGGGTGAGGGGAAGAAAATAAAGCGGCCGCTCAGGGGAAACATCGAGGAGAGGGGATGAGTACGCCTGGGTCGTGTCCACTTCACGGCGGCTCTGCGCGGCCAAGCAGCTGCGTGGCCGGTGCGTGGCAGCGCGCGCGAGAGCGGCGCCTGCCCGCCCTGCAACCGGGGTGGACGAGCTCGTGATCCCATTGGATCACTGTAGCTCTCCCTTATCTCCTCTCTTTTGTCCCCTTGCGAAAATCAGCCAAAATTTGAACTAAAGTCCAAATTCCACCAAAACAAAAATTGTGCCAAAATTTGTAAGCTACAAATCGTATTTGGGTGTCCCAAGCTGATTCTCACTGGAAATAGGTTAATTTTGCCAGACAGTTTGAAAATCAGACTCAAATCAAAGAAATTCCAAATTTTTGAAATGGGGGCAAATCAGGATTTCTAAAATTACTTTTGATTTTGCATAACAACTTGAAAAACTCCCAACATGAAAGTTGCTCAACTTTTTGTGCTCTACAACTTTCATGTTGACCACTTTTCAAAATTCCAAATGGATTTTGAATTGGGGTTTTAAGTTCGAAAAGGGGACACTTTCTGGAAATCTGTATTTTCAAAATTACTTTGAATTTTGTATTGAAACTTCAAAAACTCAAAACACCAAAGTTGTACATCTTGCCCAGAGCTACAACTTTGCTTTTGAACTCAACCTCAAATTTTGCTTAGTTTTTGACTTAAGCAAAAGGGGACAAATCTAGGATCCAGAAATCAGGGTTTTCCCCCCCTTAGCTTTTCGGAAAATTTCCACCTTAGGGTTTTTAGCAACCACACAAGCACACTTTACTTCCCTAAGCTCAAGTAATCAAAGTAAACTTGTTTTAAGTTGATGCATACTAATGTGCTTAACAAATATGCTTTGCAATGCTCATGATGACATGATCCGTTTTTAGTAACCGTAACATCGAGGATGTTACAGCCCTTCCCCCTTAAAGAAATCTCGTCCCCGAGATTTAAAACCTTAGGGTAAGCAATGGAAAAGGAAATTTGTCAAAACTCTTTCATCTTTAACTTTTCCATAAGGCAAGGAGTTGGGAAAAAAAATACTTCATTATAAGCATATATGTACATTAAGTACATGGCTTTGGTGACTCTTTTCCTTCACTAGAGTACACTCTCTAATTATCATATGTTATCCTGAAGAGAAGCATGGAATTCAGGAAAATTCTCTAGCAAGTAATCTTCAGGTTCCCAGGTGGCTTCTTCTTCAGAGTGCTGGCTCCATTGTACCTTATACCATTTGGTGGTTGTCCTTCGAGTAACTCTAGCTTTTTGATCCAGTACTCGGATAGGGTATTCCGAATAAGTTAGATCTGGTTCAAGTTTTACATCTTCAATATCTTGAACTCGATCTGGTACCCGAAGACACTTTTTCAGTTGAGACACATGGAACACATTATGCACCCCGGATAATCGTTCGGGCAATTTAAGGCGGTAAGCGACTTGTCCACATCGGTCAATAATGGGAAATGGACCAATGTAACGAGGCGCTAACTTGCCTTTAACACCAAAACGATTTACTCCTTTCATTGGGGATACTTTCAAATACACATGATCACCTTTGGCGAACTTTAATGGTCGACGTCTTTTATCAGCATAACTTTTCTGTCGAGACTGAGCAACTTTCAAGTTATTTTGGATTTGTTTCACTTTGTTCTCAGTCTCTTTCACTAGGTCAACTCCGAAGAACCATCTTTCTCTAGGTTCCGACCAGTGTAACGGAGTTCGACATCGGCGACCATACAGTGCCTCAAAGGGAGCCATTTTGATACTCTCTTGATAACTATTATTGTAGGAAAATTCTGCTAGAGGCAAGCAGTCATCCCACTTATCTGGAAAATTCAGGGCACAAGATCTTAATAGATCTTCTAGGGTTTGATTTACCCTTTCAGTTTGCCCACCAGTTTGAGGGTGGTAGGCTGTGCTGTATAAAAGCTTAGTGCCCAGGGACTTATGTAAACATTTCCAGAATTGGGAGACAAATTGTGTGCCTCTATCTGACACTATTGTCTTTGGCACCCCATGCAGACTTAGGATACGGTCGAAATAAATCTTAGCATAGGTGGAGGCAGGATACAATAGCTTTACTGGCAGAAAATGTGCTGTTTTGGTGAGACGATCTACTATGACCCAAATGGAATCAAAGCCCTTGGCCGTCTTGGGCAATCCTACTATGAAATCCATACTTATGTCGTCCCATTTCCATGCGGGGATAGGCAAAGGTTGCAATTCCCCAGCGGATTTGAGATGAATGGCTTTGACCTTTCGACAGGTGTCACATTGGGCCACATAGCGAGCTATTTCTATCTTCATTTTTGTCCACCAAAACCTTTGCTTCAGGTCCTGATACATCTTATTGCTTCCCGGATGAATGGAATACCTCGTGGTATGAGCTTCATCCAGGATTTGCTGACGTAGCTCAGGTACCTTTGGAACCACTAACCGGTTCTTGAACCAGATTACTCCCGCATCATCCACCTTTAAGTCTGTGGGTGCTCTATTAGAAATCTTCTCTTTAAGATGTCTCATGCCTTTGTTTTCTTTTTGTGCCCTTATGATTTGAGCCTCGAGATTGAAATCAATCTTTAAATTGGAAAGGCTTCCTTGGGAAATCATTTCTATTCCCAAGTTCTCTAGCTCTTGGCACAAAGTTATATCCCTAGGCGTCACTGTTAAGCAATTACAGTGAGCCTTACGACTGAGGGCATCCGCTACTACATTTGCCTTGCCAGGGTGATAATGCACCTCAAGGTCGTAATCTTTAATTAGTTCTAGCCACCTTCGCTGGCGCATATTAAGCTCAGCTTGAGTAAAGATATACTTCAAGCTTTTGTGATCTGTATATAGATGACATGTGTTTCCCAACAAATAATGACGCCAGATCTTTAATGCATGTACCACGGCGGCTAGTTCGAGATCATGGGTCGGGTAATTCTCTTCATGAGGTTTGAGTTGTCTGGAAACATATGCAATTACGCGACCCTCCTGCATCAGCACACAGCCTAACCCGATTCCTGATGCGTCACAATATACATCAAAGGGTTTTTCAATATCTGGCTGGGCTAAGACAGGTGCAGTTGTCAACAACCTTTTCAGAGTCTGAAAGGCTTGCTCACATTGGGGTGACCAAACAAATTTTGTTTGACTTTTGAGCAAGGTTGTGATTGGTTTGGCGACTCTGGAAAAGTCCGGGATAAAACGACGGTAATATCCCGCCATGCCCAGAAAACTACGGACCTCATGTACCGTAGTCGGGGGTTTCCAATTCAACACATCTTCTACCTTGCCTGGGTCTACAGCGACTCCTTCCGCTGATAATACATGACCCAGGAAATGAACTTTGTCCAGCCAGAACTCACATTTGCTGAACTTGGCATATAGCTGATGCTCCCTGAGACGGGTCAGCACGATTCTCAAGTGTTCAGCATGTTCCTTCTTAGTTTTGGAGTAAATCAAGATGTCATCGATGAAGACGACCACAAATTTGTCTAGTTCTGGCATGAAGACAGAGTTCATCAGGTACATAAAATGGGCCGGTGCGTTAGTCAACCCAAAAGACATCACCAAGTATTCATACAGCCCGTAACGGGTTGTTAAGCAGTCTTGGGCACATCTTCCGGCCTAATTTTAATTTGGTGGTACCCTGATCTCAAATCAATTTTTGAGAACACTTTGGCCCCAGCTAGCTGGTCAAACAGTAAGTCAATGCGGGGCAATGGGTACTTGTTCTTAATCGTCACCTCATTTAGAGGACGATAGTCGACACACAGCCTTAATGTCTGATCTTTCTTCTTCACAAACAAGGCTGGGCAACCCCATGGAGAAGAACTGGGCTGAATAAAACCCTTCTGCAACAACTCTTGTAATTGGGTTTTTAATTCGGCCAGCTCTTTCGGTGCCATTCTGTAGGCCCTTCGAGATATTGGGGCCGTTCCTGGTTTCAATTCTATACTGAATTGTACATCCCGGTCCGGAGGCAGACCTGGTAAGTCTTCAGGAAATACATCCGGGAAATCTCGAACTACCGGGATATCTTTAACTTCAGACACATTAGCGGCATGAACTTGCCCAATTGTCCGTTTGGGAGTAACTAATTGGATTAGCAAGTAGGAATTCTCATTGGGCAATGGGATTTTAATAGTTCGGTGCAAAGTGTCTAGCACAACCCCTCGTTGCGCCATCCAGTTCATGCCTAAGATGACATCAATCTCTTGGTCCTTAAGAACAATCATGCTAGTAGGAAAATTGTGCCCACCAAATTCGATGGGTACTTGGTGAACCATTTCTTTAGACATCAGCCGTCCTCCTGGCGACTGTATATAAAAATGATCTTGTGTTTCCCCAATGGGTATGCCATGCTTTAACACAAAGGTGCGATTGATGAATGTATGAGATGCACCAGAATCAAAGAGCATTAAAGCAGGATACTTCGCAACAGGAAACGTACCCATCATCACTGGTTCACCCTCTGGAATTGTCTCCACTTCAGTATGGAAGACTTGCCCTGTTTTCTTTACCGGTCTACCTTTCTGTGCCTGTTGCCCTTTTTGAACCCCAGTTCTGAACTGACCCGGCTGGGGTTGGCCCATAGGTGGCCTTGGAAAGGTAGGGTTGGTTTGGCGGGGAAAAGGGCACTCTTTAGAGAAATGCCCAGGTTTACCACAATTGAAGCAAGGGTAATTGTGGCTGGGCGGAGCAGTAGGGCGAACACCCGGGGCGTTCGGCTGGCGTGGTGCAAAAGCGATGGCAGTAGGTCGAGAATATACCTGCTGCCCGGGTCTGTACTGTGGAGGGGAGAAAGGACCACGATAAGATGACGGCGCTTGGAAACGTCCGTGGCCCTGTGGATGATAAATGATCCTCTGGCGCTTTTGACCGCGACCAGAGAAAGAAGAGGAAGCAGCCTTCTTCTTGGCTTCCTTATGTTTCCTATTCTTTTCCTCAGAGGCGATGGCAATATTTACCGCCTCATAGAAAGTAGCATTTTGGCAAGTGGTCATCATGGTCTGAAGTTTAGTATTTAGACCACGCATGAAACAGGCTTTCTTCTTTCTGTCAGTGTTCACATGATCCGTGGCATATTGAGAGAGATGATTAAACCTTGCCACGTATTCCATAACACTCTTATCGCCTTGCTGCAAGGCGAGAAACTCTTCGGCCTTCATGGCCATGAGCCCTTCGGGGATGTAGTGGGCGCGAAACGCGTCCTTAAACTCGGTCCAGGTAACCTGGTGACCGGGAGCTTGAATAGCTAAGAAGTTCTCCCACCAGGCACCTGCAGCTCCCCGAAGCTGCTGAGCTGCAAATAGAGGTTTCTGAGTTTCTGAACACTGTATCAAGCTGAACTTATGCTCCATAGTTCGGAGCCAGTCATCCGCTTCTAAAGGCTCATCGGCCTTAGTGAACACCGGGGGCCTGGTCTCAGTAAAATCCACATACCGAGCCTCTCCGTCCCCGTTGCGCGGTGCCCTGAAATTTGGAACAGGGTGTGGTTGTCGCTGTGCTAGCTCGCGCAGCAAGCGAGCGTTGTCAGTTGTGGCACTTAGCAAGACAGCAATGGCGTCAGCCAAAGAAGGTGGAGTAGGTGGAGGGTTGGGGATATCATCCCCTCCCTGGGATGTCCCAGCTCCATCAGATCCGCGAGTACGCATCGGCATCTGTTACAAGAATCGTAGATACCTGTTACCACGTAAAATTCATAACACAGAACATATCTTACATTCTTTCATTCACTTATTAAACATTAGTTAGATACACACCAAGAGTAAGCAAGTACAACTTTTCAAACCAAAAGAGAACTTATATTACAAACCCAAACCCCACTACGACAAGCTAAGACCCCTACAACAACGTTGCCCTCGGTTTCACCGAACTAATCGGTGTGGCCAGAGCTGTAGCCCGGGTCGTCATTACCATCATCCTGATTACCCCCTGGGTTGTGGTCATCGGGGTCGGACTCCTCTTCATCACTGAGGCCTGGATCGGGTTCTCCATCGTCTGCCAACTCGCCATCTGTATCCATTTCTCCTTCGCCGGGAGGTGGGTGGAGTTGATGATACAGATCAAATGCAATATCACGATATTGCATAGCCAGGTCATTGACTGTATCTAAGTGATGTGCCAGCTCCAGTTTCTCCAGCTGGAGCTGGTCCTCTCGTTGCCACGCGACGTCCCGTTGTGCGGTGACCGTGGCCGCCATCTTCACATACAAATCCTTAAGATACCTTGCCTTGCCCAACTTTGCGTTCATCCTAGTTAGCTCATGCCTATGAGTGCTCCTAGCTTCTTCCTCTCGGGCAATGGCTGCATTCCGCTCCTCCACCATCCGGGACAACATAGCTTCACAGTTTTCCGTAGCTTGTTTTTCCTTGGCCAGTTGAGCTTTAAGTTTGCCAATCTCCATAACATTGTACATTCTCTCTCTCATCACCTCAGTCAACTCGGCGGACAACCTGTCCACCTCCTGCTGAGGCGGTGAACGGCTACTACTGGCTTGATCACTGCGTGGAGCTAGCTGATGTCGGGGAACTCCTTTTGGACCGGTCCGCTTACGCGGGGTCTGCTTCTGACGAGCCATCCTGTAGAGGGTAAGTTTAGATGAGTAAGAGAGACCTTAAAGGTTAGCAAGAATAGGATTGATTCTATTCACCCAACCCAAACAAGGAGGAAGGAACTTAACCAGTTAATACATCATGATGCATGCACGAACTTACGATTCCTACTAACAATTCGTAACGATATTACTTTAAACTTTTACAACATAGGGCAATACTTTATGTTGCTCCTCCATACCACTTCAAAAATTCTAAGAAAGCCTATAGACAGGGGTAGGTTAGGACTAAGCACTTGGACTCAAAATAGGCAGGTTCATAGTATTAGTTCCAAACGAATTTTTGAAGTTTTTCAAAAGGTTCAGCAGTCATCTTAGCAACGAATGCTCTGATACCAGCTGTGGCAGAACCTCCTAAGTGTTTGGGCCCACCGACACCTGCCATTGTCCTAAGGACCTCTGACGGTGATGCCGGGAGTCCTCCCACTTTAGAAGTCCGATGAGCATTGCTGGGCGCTCATTCCACTGCTACCTGTGGCGTACCCAGCTGGCTCGTCCTGACCACTGGTAATGGTCAAACAACAAGAACTGTTTCTTCTCGCCCTTACAGGATAGCAAGTGGCCACCTTAACACCAGGATCATTCGTTGCGAAGATAAAGCAGTAACTCAACAACACAAGACCAAAATAATATTTCAGAGTGAAACAGCGGAAGTATTACATAACTTAATTTACAAAAGGAGTTCTTCCAAATAGTAGAGTGTTATTACAAGCCTGGTCCAGCGGAACAACTGAAACTTTAGTATAGACAGAACAAAATTACAGACCCTGCCCATGGGTCACGCTCACTCTTCTTCGTCGTCAACCTCGACGACGGTCACACAACAGGGTCCGAAACAAGTCGGCTCCTGTGCTTCACCTGCAACAGGGGTATTGAAACCCTGAGTACGGGAGTACTCAACAAGACTTACCCGATGGGAAAAGAGGAGAACTTAGGGATGCAGGCTTAGGGTAGGCAAGGGGTGGCTGAGCAAGGAGCCAAAATGTTTTGCTAAAAGCTTACTAGTGGTGCATCCTTATTTTCAAGTTTTAACCGCGAATTCCTCTCCCGCAGAGGCCGAGGAGTTCGAGGATAGTTTAACTAGTTGTACCCCACAGACGAATCCGTGAGTTCCTAATCCTAACGTCAAGTATTACTTATCGATGGCCATAGCTTCATGTCGCTATGAGTCCGGGAATTGGGATCCGAACCTCATGAGACATTTTCCCCTTTCTCATTTTATCATTCAGTTGCTTATTTAACTACGATGAGGGTTGAAGGAATTGAGTCTCCCAATCGGGGAGCAACGACGATTCGAATCGCTTAGCAATCCAGCTGGAGTTCCTAACCACCCGACATATGTAGAACCAAATCTTGCATATGTCAACCCAAAGCAAGCTCTCCCCAAATTTGACCAGGTTCGCGGCACCCAAGAGCACAGTACTCCACCATCCTACAGCCGATCTAGATGTTTTCCGGTCATCTCAGATCCGTAAGGTGGGTACACACTACTCTCGCCGTCTTTCCACTCCCAGTGCGCGAGTAGCTGTTCGCGTCGAGGGATCACAAGTCCAGGCTTACCGAAGGCAAGTGGCTAGTACTATAAATTCTCAACCCAGCAGGCCATCAACGGAACGGTCCTTAATCGACACAGTCGGAGACACTACTTTAAGACTCCATTCTTAAAGCAAGTCCACCGACCGGTCTCAAATTGAACATCATTGACCATAAGTGTATCCCACAACAACCCTTCAAACTTCTTGTTTAAAAACCTATCTAGTAGCAGGGCTAAGCATCGCTACGCAGTTTTTAAAATAAAACAGGTGTCAAGGACAGGATATAGATATCAAGGTAGTAAGTGCAGCAAGTAGGTGAACCCAATTCTCAACTATCTAATGCAGCATTTTCAATTCATAAGTGACAAAAGATTTAAAACATCCAAGGAGGGGTTAATGCATCCGGGGCTTGCCTTGGTTGCAGGGCAGAGAGGGACCCTCGGAGACTTCCCAAGTCTCGGATCCGACTTCCTCGAACGGAGCACCGACCTCGGGGTTCGGTTCAACGGGCGCTCCTTCGGTCACGGACACTATACGCAAAATGATGAATGCTTATGATATGCGTATGGCAATTATGCAAGATGGACCGAATTAAGTACGATTTGCCTTTTTAACGCAATACAGAATAATCAATAAACAAAGTTGTTTAATAACTTAATGTTTTTACCCAAGAGGTTGCATCTGTAAACTAAGACTTTACTTAATTCGTAATTATCTTAAATTAAGTAATTATTAAACCTATTTACCTTAATTAATTCTTAATTAATTACTAATGACAGTAATTGAGCATTAAGGCTAAACAATAATTAACTGCCAGAGGTCATTAGGGTTAATGACCTCAGGTGATCACACAATCCCAAAATCACTCAACCCTAATCATGAGAACTTAATTAATTATTGTTTAATGGTTTTGGGATTATTATTTAAGTACTAAATAAGGGTTTATTAGTATTCTAATCTAACAATATCCAAATGCCACCAAATTTTGTGTGGAGCCAGGGAATAATATTCAGAGGCTCCCCACAATTTTTGGTGATTTTTGGACATACAAATAAATTATTAAAAATCATACAAGTTTTATTTGCTAATTAAAAGGGCAAATTTTTACAGACATGTAAACTACCAGAAAACAGAACTTAGTATTTTTCTTGGGTTCTACTTATTTCAGAGAATCTACACAAAAATTTCCATGATTTTTGGATTAACACACGAATTATTACACAAATTCAAACAATCTGCAAAAATTTGCATAAAAGGAAAAAGGAAAAGATTTTTCGCGCGGCGGGCGGCCTGGAACTTGGCCCGCAAGCCGGCCCACGCGCGCTCGGCCTGCTCACGCGCCGCGCAGACGGCCCGCTTGGACACGGCCAAATCGGCCCGGGGGCGCTCCCGCGCGGACGGCGCGTGCTGCCCCCTCTCCTCACGCAGACACTGACGGGCGGGTCCCGCCCGTCAGCTTCGCCTCCTACCTCGCGCCACCGCTCCGGCGAACTCCACCGCAACACCGGTGAGACCCCGGCTCCCGCGGTGAGGTGCGCTAGTTTCTCCAGATCCTTGCGCACCCGTAGAGCTCCTTTACCCCTGCTCTCTCCTACTCTAGCTGCCCCGGCCACGGACGCGGCGGACGGCCGCCTCGGCCAGACGAACACCGATCACCACACTTGAGTAGAATGCTAACTGAGCAGCGCAAGAGCATCAGTAGCTCACCGCGATCCCAAAGGAGCAAGAAACAGTGGCGGAGAAGCTCTGGGTGACGCTGCCCACGGTGAGGCGCTCGCGGCGGAGCTCCGGCCGGGTTTGGGGAAGAACGGTTCGGTGCGGAGTTGTAGAAAGGTAGAGCTTGCGCTCGGGGGCGCAACGGATAGCGGAGAACTAGGCGAAGCTGGTAGAGTGCTCGGGGAAGATGGGAAGGGATCAACCGAGGCGAAAATTGAAGGCGCAGAGGGGTCGCCGGAGTTGGGTGAGGGGAAGAAAATAAAGCGGCCGCTCAGGGGAAACATCGAGGAGAGGGGATGAGTACGCCGGGGTCGTGTCCACTTCACGGCGGCTCTGCGCGGCCAAGCAGCTGCGTGGCCGGTGCGTGGCAGCGCGCGCGAGAGCGGCGCCTGCCCGCCCTGCAACCGGGGTGGACGAGCTCGTGATCCCCTTGGATCACTGTAGCTCTCCCTTATCTCCTCTCATTTGTCCCCTTGTGAAAATCAGCCAAAATTTGAACTAAAGTCCAAATTCCACCAAAACAAAAATTGTGCCAAAATTTGTAAGCTACAAATCGTATTTGGGTGTCCCAAGCTGATTCTCACTGGAAATAGGTTAATTTTGCCAGACAGTTTGAAAATCAGACTCAAATCAAAGAAATTCCAAATTTTTGAAATGGGGGCAAATCAGGATTTCTAAAATTACTTTTGATTTTGCATAACAACTTGAAAAACTCCCAACATGAAAGTTGCTCAACTTTTTGTGCTCTACAACTTTCATGTTGACCACTTTTCAAAATTCCAAATGGATTTTGAATTGGGGTTTTAAGTTGGAAAAGGGGACACTTTCTGGAAATCTGTATTTTCAAAATTACTTTGAATTTTGTATTGAAACTTCAAAAACTCAAAACACCAAAGTTGTACATCTTGCCCAGAGCTACAACTTTGCTTTTGAAATCAACCTCAAATTTTGCTTAGTTTTTGACTTAAGCAAAAGGGGACAAATCTAGGATCCAGAAATCAGGGTTTTCCCCCCCTTAGCTTTTCGGAAAATTTCCACCTTAGGGTTTTTAGCAACCACACAAGCACACTTTACTTCCCTAAGCTCAAGTAATCAAAGTAAACTTGTTTTAAGTTGATGCATACTAATGTGCTTAACAAATATGCTTTGCAATGCTCATGATGACATGATCCGTTTTTAGTAACCGTAACATCGAGGATGTTACAGAAAGAGATGGGAAATTGGTGGTAACATGCAGGACCCCTACCTGGCGCTCCAATTGTTGGTGTTTTAACCACGGGGGGTGGCACCAATAAGTGAATTTGTGTGCGTGCTCCCTTTTCTGGATGGTGATACAAGAGTGGCACAAAGATTTATCTTGGTTCGGGCAAGAGAAGGCCCTACGTCCAGCGGGGGGGGGGGGACTTTGTATTATCTTGCACCTAAGTGCTTGTATAAGGGTGAATACAAGTGGATGTGGCCAAGAGTTCTAAGTCCTAGCCGATGGTGGTGTGTGAGAATTGTGTTCTATATATCCCTTAGATGTTTCTCCCAGTGTCCCCTTTTATTGTTTCAAGGGGAGGCCTAGGTTATAGAGTATAGGCGTTTGGATAGGCCTCGATAGGGCTATGGCGCTAACCCACTCGAGGCCTCCGTACGAGCGTGGCCTCGAGCTGTCTTGTCACGGGGTACTTTGGTGATGATGGTGCGAGTGTTCCCTGAGCCTAACTCCCTGTATATCGTCTGGTATTGGCATGGGCGCGAGCACGCTTATACGTCGTGGCAGTAGTCACATCTAGGGTGGTTGAAGCGCTGACTTCCGTCGCTCGATCCTTCCTGGGGAAGAAGCTCAAGAGCGCTGACTTCGAGCGTCTCGAGGGGTGTCACGATGGGATATTACGCCTACCATACTGTACAGGTCTGTACTTTTATCCAATCTCAGGGATAAAGCTGGGAAAAGCGTGGATTTGACAGGTGCTTGTTCCCCTATCATGCTTCTCATGACTGTCAGGTTAGGTAGGAGCATGGCAGCCGCATTAAATGCTCTGGCTCCCGTACTCGTGACTGACGGCGAGGAGCGCTCTTGCGCTCGAGGCTCGCCGTTTCGCTTGACGCTATTTCCGTATTCGACGATCGCTGGCCATCGAGCCCTTACCGATTCGCTCAACCCTGTTTCCATATTTGGGGCTATGGTCGACACCGTGCCCTGGCGATCACGTATTTATGTCATAGCGTCGAGCTGGAGCCTCGAATTGTTTGTGAATCCTTATATTCTGAGCGCTAGATGGGATACCCCTTATTGGCATCCTCGACACAAATCGTGCGAAGTTGAAGGTTCATCATACATCTGGAAGCATTAGGCACGCTTGTCGTAGTTATAATGTGGTACAAAATCCTATCTTGTAGTCTATTTTTATATATAATATGTGCTTTTGCTCCATAGTTCTATGAGTTCTCTTATCGTGTATTTTTAGTAGCTACAGTAATGCATTGACTTAGTTCTATAATTTATCTATGACTTCTACTTTATTTTGGGGCATTTTCATTGGTAAATAGTTACACAACTTGTAGGGTAAAGCACTTGGATGCACCCCTCAAAGTGATGAAGTGTACATCAGCACACATACAAAAAAATGGAGTACCTTTAAGGGAGGCATTAGGAACGATTGTAAGTTTCCCACAAAAAGAAACATGGTTCTGTTGCCTACACTTTACTTATTTATATTCTATAGGATGAGCTTAAAGCCATTGTTGAAGCTCAACCAGAGTTGAAGGATAGAACAATTCAAGAACGGGATGTGTATGCTGCTGTGTGTGGGGCAAAGGAGCCAAGATGACGTGTTCGTGTTTTGGGTCTATGACCAACTCTCCAAGAGGTTGGTACCTGTCAACGAAAGCTAGTCGGCAGTCTACCTTGAGGTATACCCAAGGTAGTAGTTTATCGGTAGACGGTGTGCAAGCTATGAACTTGATGGTGACGCAAGACACGGACAAGGTTTTTTATCGAGGTTCGGCTGCCGTGTGGGCGTAATACCTACGTCATGCGTCTGATTGTATTGGATTGTGCTGAGTTGATATGATGGGTCCTAGGGGGGGTCCTTTGCCTCTCTTTATATAGTCCAGAGGGCAGGGTTACAGATCTGGAAACTAATCCTAGTCGGTTACAATCGCCATAGATAACACGCTATCAATTCCTATTCTAACCGACTAGAATCTGGCTTGATCTCCACGGCTTGTTTCCTTGCGTGAGACTTAGATTAGTTGGATCAAGCCCCAAACTGTCTCGTGCTGGGCCAAGCCTCCTGGCCTAAGTCTAGTCGTAAGGGTATAGGGGTTTATACCCCCACAGCTAGTCCCCGAGCACCATGTATTATGATGTAACACACCGTCTTGAGCTTCTTCGACCAATGAGACACGACGTCTTCAATACGCAGGAAAATCGCCCAAGCAGTTGCAACGGTATTTCGATCATCTTAAAAACCAGTTGACCAACATCAATCATCGAGGAAGCAGGTTGTTTGAAGAATCCATGGTGCTCTTGAGAAAAAAGATTTCTTTCCTAGTGAAGTGTGCCCACTTTACTTTTCTGAAAAGTACCGATTTTCAAAAAGCAAGCATGTTCACCGCAAGGTGAAGTGTGCCCACTTAGTCCCCGAGCCTGGTAGTAGGTGACGTAGGCACGTGGTGCCAGGGTCTAAAGAGAAAAAATCATTTTAAAATTTATGATACTAACATGCATCGCTAGATGCATCGTACCGATGTAGTCCCCGAGCTTGCTGGAAGGCAAAGTATGAGCCTTGTAGCAAGGTCTAAAAATTTAAAATTACAGAGCTGTAAGTTATGCAATTGAATTTACCAGACCCCAAGCATATCACGCTCGTCTGTGATGGAGCAGACTGGTCGACCAGTCCCCGAGCGTATCATGCTCGGTGGTCGATACAGTCCCCAGATTCTCAAATGGGCGAGCTGGTCGACCAGTCCCCGAGCGCACGACGCTCGGTGGTCGGTATAATCGATCAAGATGTCAATTTAGCGGACTGGTCGACCAGACCCCGAGCATGTCATGCTCGGTGGTCGGTGCAGTCAATCGAAATGTCAAAATGAAAAGACTGGTCGACCAGTCCCCGAGCATGTCATGCTCGGTGGTCGGTACAGTCAATCGAAAAGTCAAAATGAAAAAATTGGTCGACCAGTCTCCGAGCATGTCATGCTCGGTGGTCGATGCAGTCAACAAGTATGCCATGTCCGTTCCACCAACAGACCCGCTTCTATTTTGAAAAAAGCATATAGCTGTATTAATGCGCAATGTGATGGAGCATCCTGGCACATTGTCAGGCTATTGCATAAAAAGGTACGCCCGATAACTGTGCAGCCGCTCTTTGCGCGGTCCAAGAAAAGGAAACCATCAATTATGCAGAAAAGCCACCATATTAACTGTGATAAATATTGAGAACCGAAGCGCCGCGGACGCCGTGAGATCCGCCCACTTCCCCATAACACGGGAAGTGGTAGAGGTGGAGCCGCTGTTATAAAAAGCTCGATGCGGCATCCATACTGCTTGTGCTTACAAACCTCTTGCCCTTGCCATTGCTGCCTCCTTCCACTGCCATCCTCGACATCATGTTCAAATTTCTCCCTGCGACATCAATGGCGAAGAGCGACTCGAAGAAAAGGGCCGAGTTGATGGCCAAGGAATGGAAAAAGTACTAGAGCAGCATGAGGTCGCTCAACGTCCTCGTCGGAATGGGACTGCTACACAACCAAGAGCTCAGCGGTTGGAGGGCGCCAGAGGGGGAGAGCTACCTGTTGACGGTCCTTAAGTACTAAATTTAACCATCAACTAAACATGGAAAAGGATCAATATGCACCAAACATCTAGAGTTAGGGTTTTATCTGACAGAATTCCACGAGCTTTGGTGTTTATCTATTTCTGCAGGGGGTTATCAGAAAATATGGAGAGAAGGCCCACATGTCATGTTTACAACGAGATAATTACATGTCGTGCAATTTTCCTCAATCTAGAAGAGTCCAGAAGCCACGGGAACGAACGGGCAGACGATCGGGCTTGGGGGCAGGGCGTCAGCCCTCCGCCCTTGGGCGCCCGTCCTGAGTTGGAGTCCAATCAGTACCTGTCTTGCAGATTACGCTCCACAGATCTAAAGAATCAAGGAAAACCGTGTGATCAATGTCGGTTTGATCCGACGGCCTAAATTCACTTGGAAGGATTATATAATCAAGGCTTCTCCACCCCTAGGGGAGAGAAGAGAAGAGGAGAAATCATTATCAGTGGTAGCCATCAAAGTTAGGGTTTTAGGACTTCTCTCCCATAGAGAATTAGAATTAGCTACTCCCTAATCCTTAAAGTTTAGAGGATTGATTAGATAGCTATTAGAGAAGCAGAGCACTACGCTCTGGATTCGGATCTTCGGTAATAAAGATTGGTATTATTTCATATCTTTCTCTATTACTTTCTTCTAATTGCATTATGTCTCTATTTATTATGCTCTTAGTTTGCTCTAGTTCTATATTTGATATAGTTATGATTGATAATGAGTTTATGTATAAGTTTGCAAAGCGCTTAGCTCTTGACGCATGGGACTTAAGTGGTAGATCACATGTGGGCATGGTGCTCAGATGTTATTTACCTGCAAATGTATCCTATTGGCCGGGTCATGTGGTAGTTCGCGATAGTGACAGCTTCGTTGATTCTTATATAGTCCACCCTCCATTGATAGGACAGGCAGAATTTGTATTGCGGAGTAAGTCTTGTGATGCTCTGATTTACTTTACCAATGGTCTTTATACACGAATGAAGAGTCTTTTATGCTATATATGATCTTGTATATAACTAGAGTAGATTGTGACATAGTAGATAGTAGATAACTTTGAATCCATTCTCTAGCTAATCCGACATCACCTTACATATATGAGGAGTAGTCTATTTTCTAATCGCTGTGTTATTTACCCATGAACCTATAATTCTCAATCATTATCTTCATGGTTTACGCCCTGCCAAAGTAAGTGACTGTGTGACGAGTTCCTCATTAGTAATCATGTTCTTGCAAGTTTATCTCTAGTCTATGCCTTGATAGATTTATCCTTATCTTCATTTAATCCTTTTTCTCCTGAGCAAAATTATAAAGAACGATACCTGGAATACTTATCCTAGTGAAAGGCTACAATCAGGTGTTTTATCTGTGCGCTTGCAGATAGAATAGATTATTTTCTAGAGAGCCTCCATATTTATAAATACCTTTGTTCACTCTGGCACCATGCTGGGGATGACAACCTAGTATCTAAGTGGTGTTAGCTAGTGTCAACAAGCATTTCTGGCGCCGTTGCCGGGGAGTAGAAGGGAGACACATAGAAACGGTAAGGAAAGTCAGGAATTCAGTCAAGGTTATTCACATAAAATATTAGACTAGACTATAGAGAAATAATTGCATAAAAACAGCTACTAAGTGAGAAATCATAACAAGGCACCTCTGCTTTGGCAGATTCACCCTGTTGTTTTTCTATGTTTGCATTTTCATACAGGGTATATCAAGATTGACTTTGGGTACATTCAACTCTTCATCATCAGAACCAAAGCAATCAAGAAAGGAAGAAGAAGCTAGCTACCAATTGCTGAAGCTATGGCACAGAAGACCCTACATGAATTCTCTGCTCCAAGAACATTCCAGCTGGTCCAAGATTTGCAGTAGAAGAAGAAGTACCTGAGTTCGAGCTCAAGTCAAGCCTCATCAATTTGGTGCAAGCTACAGAATTCAGTGTAAAGGCACATGAAGATGCACTTGCATAATTTCTGTCACACCTTGGCAATTAAAATAGGACCAGAGTCGTCATATGTGTGCCCAGGAAGTCCACACATACAACAAGGAATAGAAATATCAGAAACAATGTTATATATAGCGGAAAACATATTTATGTTAACACTTACAAACATCATAGTACACAAAAACAGTAGCTAAACTTCTTAGGCTCCATTCTTCTCAGGGATGGTTGACTGGGGGCTCCGTACGCCAAGCACTTCTCATAAGATTCTAGAAAACTCCATAACATCTTTACCCTTCTTCTGAGCCGCACTTTACTACACACTGGGGGTGTGGGGGGGGGGGAATAGCAAGGGTGAGTTCATGTCTGTAACATCCCCGATGTTACGGTTACTAAAAACGGATCATGTCATCATAAGCATTGCAAAGCATAATTGTTAAAGCACATTAGTATGCATCAACTTAAAACAAGTTTATTTTTATTGCTTGAGCTTAGGGAGGTAGAGTGTGTTTATGTGGGATGTTGATGCTTGTGTGGTTGCTAAAACCCTAGGGTGGAAATTTTTTCCGAAAAGCTAAGGGGGGGAAAAACCCTGATTTCTGGATCCTAGATTTGCCCCCTTTTGCATAAGTCAAAAACTAAGCAAAATTTGAGGTTGAGTTCAAAATCAAAGTTGTAGCTCTTGGCAAGATGTACAACTTTGGTGTTTTGAGTTTTTGAAGTTTCAATACAAGATTCAAAGTAATTTTGAAAATACAGATTTCCGAAAAGTGTCCCCTTTTCTAACTTAAACCCCCAATTCAAAATCCATTTGGAATTTTGAAAAGTGGTCAACATGAAAGTTGTGGAACACAAAAATTTGAGCAACTTTCATGTTGGGAGTTTTTCAAGTTGTTATGCCAAATCAAAAGTAATTTTGGAAATCATGATTTGCCCCAATTCAAAAATTTGAATTTCCTTTGAATTGAGTTTGATTTTCAAACTGTCTGGCAAAATTAACCTTTTTCCATTGAGAATCAGCTTGGGACACCTAAATATGATTTGTAGCTTACAAAATTTGGCACAACTTTTGTTTTGGTGGAAATTTGACTTTAGTTCAAATTTTGGTCGGATTTCGCAAAAAGACAAACTGAATGGATGTGGCCTGCTACAGTGTTTGGCAGGGGGGGTGCTCTGCCGCCGCGGCAGAGCCGCCTCCGTGCGCGACGCCACGCAGCTGGCCACGCAGCTGCTTGCTGCTGTGCTTCGCGCGGACGGCCTCATCCACATCCCCTGTTCCGCCGCTTGGATAAAGCCTCGGACGGCCGGAGTTTTTCTTTTTCTTCCTTTGAACCTCACCGCCGACCACCACCATCCGCCGCCAAAATTCGTCCTCTCCGTTGCCTTTCCACGCGATTTGAGCACCCCAGCGACTCCGCCTTGAGCTCCGCCACCGGTTGCACCCCCACGCACAAGCTATAACCCACCCGCGCCCTCTACCGAGCCATTTCCTTCCAACTCCGGCCAAAGCGCCGCCGGGAGCACTTCACCGTGGCCAGCTTCACCCCGCGCCTCCTCGCTGCTGTTTCTTGCTTCGTTGAAGTCACGGTGAGCTTCTGGTGCTGTTGCGCCGCTTACTTCACGCTCTACTCGCCTGAGGCGGCCGGCGTTGGCTCGGCCGCGGCGGCCATCCGCCATGAGCGTGGACAGGGAGGGTAGGAGGGAGTAGAGGTGGTCTCGTGTGTCCTAGAGGTTGCGTGAGACGCCGGAGATGCTAACCCACCCCGCCGCGCAGGCCGGGAGCTCACCGGCGCGGAGCCGGAGCTCACCGGAGCGGTGGTGGGAGGTTGAAGACGCCTCTGACGGGCGGGTCCCGCCCGTCAGTAGCCGCGTGAGAGAGAGCGCGCGCGCGGTCCACGCGGGAGAGCACTCTCGGGCCGACTTGGGCCGGATCCCAGCGGGCCGCCAGCGTGGCACAGTGCCCTTTTCTTTTTTTTCTTTTTGTTTAAAAGTGCTTAATGTTTGAATTTGAATGGTGAATTCTGTGCTGATCCAAAAATAATGAGAATTTTTGTATAAACTCTCTGAAATATGTAGGATCCAAGAAAAATACTAGGTTCTGCTTTCTAATAGTTTGCAAGGATATAAAAATTGGCCCTTTTAATTAGCAAATAAAACTTGTATGATTTTTAATAATTTAATTGTATGTCCAAAAATCACCAAAAATTGTGGGGAGCCTCTGAATATTATTCCCTGGCTCCACACAAAATTTGGTGGCATTTGGATAATGTTTGTTTAAAATATTAATAAACCCTTATTTAGCACTTAAATAATAATTCCAAAATAATTAAATAGTGATTATTTAGATCCTCATAATTAGGGTTGAGTGATTTTGGATTGTGTGATGACCTGAGGTCATTAACCCTAATGACCTTTGGCATTTAATTATTGTTTAGCCTTAATGCTTAATTACTGTCATTAGTAATTAATTAAGAGTTAATTAAGGTAATTAGGATTAATAATTAACTAATTTAAGATAAGTATGAATTAAATAAAGTCTTAGTTTACAGATGCAACCTCTTGGGTAAAAACATTAAGTTATTAAGCAACTTTATTTAGTGATAATTCTGTATTGCATCAAGAAGGCGAGTTGTACTCGATTTGGCCCTTCTTGCATATTTGTCATACGCATATCATAAGCATTCATCATGTTGCGTATAGTGTCCGTGACCGAAGGAGCGCCCATTGAACCGAACCCCGAGGTCGGTGCTCCGTTCGAGGAAGTCGGATCCGAGACTTGGGAAGTCTCCGAGGGTCCCTCTCTGCCCTGCAACCAAGGCAAGCCCCGGATGCATTAACCCCTCCTTGGATGTTTTAAATCTTTTATCACTTATGAATTGAAAATGCTGCATTAGGTAGTTGAGAATTGGGTTAACCTACTTGCTGCATTTACTACCTTGATATCTGTATCCTGTCCTTGACACCTGTTTTATTTTAAAACTGCGTAGCGATGCTTAGCCCTGCTACTAGATAGGTTTTTAAACAAGAAAGTTTGAAGGGTTGTTGTGGGATACACTTATGATCAATGATGTTTCAATTTGAGACCGGTCGGTGGACTTGCTCTAAGAATGGAGTCTTAAAGTAGTGTCTCCGACTGTGTTGATTAAGGACCGTTCCGTTGATGGCCTGCTGGGTTGAGAATTTATAGTACTAACCGCTTACCCTCAGTAAGCCCGGTCTTGTGATCTCTCGACGCGAACAGCTACTCGCGCACTGGGAGTGGAAAGATGGCGAGAGTAGTGTGTACCCACCTTACGGATCTGAGATGACCGGAAAACATCTAGATCGGCTGTAGGATGGTGGAGTACTGTGCTCTCGGGTGCCGCGAACCTGGTCAGATTTGGGGAGAGCTTGATTTGGGTTGACATATGCAAGATTTGGTTCTACATATGTCGGGTGGTTAGGAACTCCAGCTGGATTGCTAAGCGATTCGAATCGTCGTTGCTCCCCGATTGGGAGACTCAATTCCTTCGACCCTCATCGTAGTTAAATATGCAACTAAGTGATAAAATGAGAAAGGGGAAAATGTCTCATGAGGTTCGGATCCCAATTCCCGGACTCATAGCGACATGAAGCTATGGCCATCAATAACTATTACTTTAAGATAGGACTAGGAACTCACGGATTCGTCTGTGAGGAACAACCAGTTAGCCTGTCCTGAACTCCTCGGCCTCTGCGAGGGAGGAATTCGTGGGTAAAACTTGAAAATAAGGATGCACTACTAGTAAGCTTTTTACGCAAAACACTTTGGCTCCTTGCTCAGCCACCCCTTGTCTACCCTAAGCCTGCATCCCTAAGTTCTCCTCTTTTCCCATCGGGTAAGTCTTGTTGAGTACTCCCGTACTCAGGGTTTCAATACCCCTGTTGCAGGTGAAGCACAGGAGCCGACTTGTTTCGGACCCTGTTGTGTGACCGTCGTCGAGGTTGACGACGAAGAAGAGTGAGCGTGACCCATGGGCAGGGTCTGTAAATTTGTTCTGTCTATACTAAAGTTTCAGTTGCTCCGCTGGACCAGGCTTGTAATAACACTCTACTATTTGGAATAACTCCTTTTGTAAATTAAGTTATGTAATACTTCCGCTGTTTCACTCTGAAATATTATTTTGGTCTTGTGTCGTTGAGTTACTGCTTTATCTTCGCAACGAATGATCCTAGTGTTAAGGTGGCCACTTGCTATCCTGTAAGGGCGAGAAGAAACAGTTCTCGTTGTTTGACCATTACCAGTGGTCAGGACGAGCCAGCTTGGTACGCCACAGGTAGCAGTGGAATGAGCGCCCAGCAATGCTCATCGGACTTCTAAAGTGGGAGGACTCCCGGCATCACCGTCAGAGGTCCTTAGGACAATGGCAGGTGCCGGTGGGCCCAAACACTTAGGGGGTTCTGCCACAATGTCGAACTCAGCAAGCACAGACGGAAAGTAATGACATGCAAGGCTTAAAACAAGGTAAAGCTGACTTGGTTTGACTGCGATAGCATTTTAGTTGATCACTTTTAATTATGACTATTATTAGAACAACCTACTACGAATTGTGAGTAGCATAAACCCAACCCTTAATTAGTGTAAGTAGTAATTAGCATCTTTTAAATGACTATCCTAATAATCATAGTAGTCCAGGGATTAACCCCAATTATTAACACAGGATAGCAATCCTGCCAACACGGAATAGCCATTCTGCCAAAACATGAGGTAGCAACCTCGCTAAGTTCCATCTCCAAGTATCCAGTGAGTCTAATTTGCTCATCAAGTGAGGGTCTGGGCCGATCGTGACCGTGAGCACGACTGATATATCAGTTTTACACTCTGCAGAGGTGTTCACGTTCACTCCAAGTTCTGATTCCCATTTGCTCGGGGTCATGACTCCCCAAAACACTGCCAAGGTGAGCAGGCAGGGTCTCACTACGAGACCTTTCACAGGGTCTAACTAATAGGATTCCACTCGCAAGTTTTCGCCGGGGCGCTCGACAGTCGATACCCATAGCCATGGCGTACCGAGCAGCTGCTAACTTAATATTCATTACCCAAGTTACTTCCTCATGCCTACCCGGAAAGTAACACCCTACTAGCGGAGGTCCTGCTAATTAGTCAAGCCAGAGCCATATAGCTTGGAGCTGCACTGTATGTCCCAGGGGGCCGCTCCCTAACTAAGTCCTCACGGAGAGCAGAGACGGGTACGCCCGACAAACCGGACCACCAACAGTACCTGCTCCCCCTGTCACCACCATCATCACGATGCTCGTAAGCATCCAACATCGCCATCACCGCAGTGACCAAAGATTCAGCACAGTTTAAGCATCAAGTTAAGCAGAGAGTAATTCTTGTTTAAGCATGTGTGTAAGATGAGTAGAGCAGTTAAGCAAACCTAGTATAGCCTAGACTACCCATATACATAACCCTAGGTGAACAAGGAATGGTAAGTAAAACTAGTCATGTCCTTAGGGTTTGCATTCATTGGACACATGCATGTAAAGTAAATGATATTAATGAGTAGGTTCAAAATGATCAAACGGTGTCTGCACTTGCCTTTATTCCCAGCGTATATATGCTCTGAAGTCCTTGGTTCCCATCTTCCAGATCTCTATCTTCTGCTTCGACTGTCGGTCCTCAGCTCCTGATCTTCACTGTTGACGAACCAGGCTTCCTCTACTCGTAGCAACCAAGCAACACAAACAGACAAACAAACAATCACGACTAAGAACAAGCATAAATCAAAAGAAAAGCTTTGAAAAGAATAGCACAATAAACGACACGACTTACTGCTACGATCGTGACAACGCAAAAACGATTGAGAACGGAGCTATCGTTGATCGGACACGACTTTCGAGGGTCGGAGTGAAACGGAGAAGACAACTATACGTTGGTCGTGTTTTAAGAAAACAGGTGATGGATTATTCAAAGAAATATCGGAAAGTTGAGTTGACCAAATTATAAATAATTATAAAAGTTGGAGTTAAACTTTAGTCATAACCTAATTACAAACCATTCTTCATCACTTAAGTCAGTTTACTATTTATAATTAGAAAACAAAGAATTTGAGACACGTTAAACAGAGCATTTATGAAATAAGATTAGATTAAGTGGATCACAACTAAAAAGGCATTAAAGATGGCATAGAACATACTAATACTTATTTTATGAAAAAGATCAGAGATTTATTAACCCCTAAGTTGCTTTTGACTTCAACGATTATTGAATAAGCATTTACAAAATAACATTTGTGGTGAAATCTAAAAGTGTCAAACATGGTGAACATTGTTAATAATGTGTAGTTTATGTCGATACGAACCTAACGCGACAAGAACGGGCTCAAACAGAGTTAAAACGCGGATTCTATGGCCGAAACTAGGTCTGTGGCAAAACTATGAATGAGCAGAACTATTTTTCGTAATTTAAATAATTAAAACTGAATTTTAAAAGCATTTTGGACTAAATCTACGAATACCAACGGATCCAGGGGCTAGACTGCTAAAAATAGGACTTATTTCTAATAATTTTTGAAAGGCAGTGGACTGCGGGTTAAATACTATAAAGGCCGACGGCCTTTTTGCAAAAGGGCCAGATGCAGCACGGGATGGCCAGCCCGGCTGGCCACGCGTCGGCTTGGGAGTGGCCCGGTCCACGGTGGGCTGTGGAGCGCGCGAGGGGCGGTGGTCCACCGGTCCATGGTGGACCGGGGGGGCGCGGGTGTGGCGTGGGCCGGGTCCATGGTGGACCGGCCGCGTGGGGGCACTGGACTGCGGTCCACGGCGGACCGCGGCCGGGACCGGGCGGGTGCGCGCGGCGGCAGGGCTGGCCGCGGCGGCGCCATGGCCGGCCTCGCGGCGAGCTTGCTCCGCAGCGCTATGGAGCACGGGAAACGATGGCGAGGGCACGGGCGTGTTGCGCGGGCTGAGGCGAGCGCGGTGCGCGCGATGGCTGCGCGGAAGTAGGGCCGGGGAGGACGGGCTGTGCGGTGGGGCGGCTCGACGCCGATGGCGAAACTGCGGCGAGATCATCCGCGTGAAAGGAAGGGAGAGATAGGGAGGGAAAGGTACCGTTGGGATCCCCACCTCGCTGCAAAGCTCAGGGAACGGTTTTTCTTCGGTGAGACGCGTCGGTGCGAGAGATCGACGGCGGTGGCTCGAGCTCCTCGGTGCGGCAATGGCGGTGCACTGCTAGGGCACGAGAGGCGGCGGCTGCTGCCTTAGGGTTGAACGGGGGCTGCGGCGTTCTAGGGTAAGGGCCTTCATAGGCCGACGAACCTCGTGGGGCATGCTTGGACTCGGATCAAACGGCTGTGGCGGCTCCCGCGCAATGCGGGCGGAGGTTGGGGATGATGACTGACGCATGGGGCCGCGGTGGCAGCGACTGCGAGCGCTGGCTGGCAGGTGGGGCCCACAGGTCAGCGACATGGGCGCGGGGGTGCGGGATGGGCCGCGGCCCACGCGGGCAGCTGCGCGCGAGAGGGGGGGAGTTGGGCCAGCTGCTGCGCGTTGCTAGGCCAGAAAGAAATGGAGCCGACACAAGCAAAAGGAAAAGCCTTCTTCTTTTTATTTAACAAGGGTTTAAACCAAAGTTTTCAACACATTTATAAACAAAAATTTGATTTATTAATTTGGGGTTATTTTAAGAATTGTTTTCTTTCCTACTTTTGGAAACAAAACATATTTTCCTAATAACACATTTTTAAATTGTTTCTCAACTCAAATTTGAACTAGATTTTAAATAGGGCTTTTGGAGTTTTATTTTTCTGAAAACCAAAAGAGACTAAATGTGGCTCGCTAGAAATTTTATAATTCATTTTTCTGAGACAAGCCAAACAAAACTAGGGCACAAAACACACATCAAATAAAACACTCACCACTTAATTTAATAAAAGTTTTAAAATTTCATATTTTTCTCATTTTATAATAACAGTAATTAATAAAAATCTTGTAATATTTTAGAAAAATTTTAAATCCTTATTTAATTTAGTGTTTTCTAATAACAATCCAAAATTAAAAATTTTGGAGTGTTATAATTTCTTAGAGATTGGAAGCACAATCCACATCAATGGAGTCGACAAAGACGTCATACTGCTTCGCCTCTTTCCATTCTCACTAGAAGGGAAGGCGAGGAAGTGGTTCTACATTCATCAAGATAACATCAACAACTGGACGAACTTGTCAGATGCCTTTCTATCAAAGTTTTTCCCTATAGGCAAAACAACTGCCTTAAGAGGAAATATTGTCAGTTTCCAATAGCAGAAGACAGAAACCATTTGAGAAGCATGGAAGCGTTTTCAAGGATACATATCAGATTGTCCTCACCATGGAATGGCCACATGGTTACTTATGCAGACCTTCTACCATGGATTAACCCAGAAGGCTCATGAGTGCCTAGATGCATCTGCTAAAGGATCATTCTTGGAGCTTACAATTGGAAAAGCAGAGATACTTTTGGATAAGATAGCAGAAAACCAAAGCTGGTTCCAAGATGAAGCTCAACAATGTCATCAAACTGAAGAAATACTAGAAGAAGTAAATGCATTATCAACCAAGATGGAAAATGTGCTCCATTGGATTGACCAGAGGGCCAGGTTCAAAGAAGATCAAAGGGCCATTGAGACAGCATACAAATATCAGCCTACCTTGAGTCAACCCAATAGCAAAGGTATGAATTCAGGTAATACTTTCAAGCAACTTTCATTAAAAGAGATAATTGCTCAACAAACCGAAATTAATGATGAAGTTAAACAAAGGCTAGACACAAATGAATCATCTCTAAAAGATATACACAATAAAATGGATTTTCTATTAACTGCCTTTGATGAGCAAAACACTCTTAATAAAAGGGTAGAGCTTAAATTAATAAAGCTAGCTGCTGCACTAGTGGAGGCAAAGCTACCAGGGATCCCCCATACTCAAAAGAGAAACAAAGAACATCAGCATCAGTGCAACCAGCACTGATAGAAGAAGAAAGCCCAGTTGAAGCAGAAGATCTGCTACAACCACCAAGAACTGGAGAAATGAGGAAAGATTTTTACAACACCAACTATTTGCCATTTCCCACAAGAAACAGAGGACTGCAGTCGGATGAGCAGTTTGGTAAGTTTGTATAGGTCATTCAGAAATTATATGTCAACATACCTCTACTTGATGCCATACAAGTACCTACATATGCAAAGTACACCAGAGATATTCGTAACAAGAAGAGACCATTGCCCACCACTGAGGTTATCAAGCTGACAAAAGAATGTAGTGGGGCCATCCTCAATAAACCACCAAAGAAGAAGAAAGATCTCGGATGTCCCACTATTGATTGCTCAATCGGAAACGAACACTTCAACAATACACTCTGTGATCTTGGAGCAAGTGTCAGTGTGATGCCAGCATCAGTCTACAAAAAGCTTGAGCATACGACCCTAGAACCAACATCAATGTGCCTGCAACTAGCAGATCAATCAGTTCGACACCCGTTGGGCATCACCAAAAACATTCCAGTCAAGGTAAGAGATTTCCTAGTGCCAGTAGACTTCGTGGTACTGGACGTGAGTCCTGACTCAAAAGTATCCATCATCCTTGGAAGGCCATTTCTGAGCTCTGCCAATGCCCACATTGATGTCGGGAAAGGAGAAATCAAGTTCAGCATAAACGGAAAAGAAGAACACTTCACATTCAAACCCAGACTAGAGAGAGACTCCACAGTGAAGGAATTTCATGAAGAAGAACCACTGGAGACACCATCTCTAGAGGAAGGTAATTCAGAAGATTAAAAGTTTGGAGGTCCAGCTTGGGGGACCAAAAATCTCAAACTCTCTTCGGGAGGTAAATCGGTATTTATCCGCATTATTAAATCTCTCATATTTAATTATTGCATTAGTCATATTTATTCACAGCATTATTACAATAATGAAAAGCCCCATATAAATAATATTTATGGTATAAATAATTATTGTGGAGGCAAAAAAATATTTTTCCATTATCATTTCAATAAGTTATAATTCTCATAGATTTTCCTGCACTATATTTAATTATAGCAACCTTCTAGAAGCATGACCCACACTCCTTGGGTCCCACATATCATACACCATGCTTCACACACATCCCATCACATTATTTGATCCACCAACATAACTCCACTCACCAGCACTTCTCCACCGACCAACCACCACCCATGATCTATTATTTTGCGTAAGAGTTAAGCAAAGGAGGGAGTGGAGAAAGGGCAGCCAGGATGGGCATCACAAGTGGGCGCCCGCCCACCTATAGAGGGCACCCGCCCTGTCCCCTCTTCCTCCTGTAAATTGCCACCTCCTACCTCCATCTCCATCACACAAGCCTCCCAGAAAACCACATAAGTTTCAGTTTCCAGAGAAGGAGCTCTTGTAGTGAAGTAAGAAGGGAGAAGACAGGAAGAGAAGAGTGGGAAAGAAGTTGGTAGTTTTTGAGTGAGAGAGTGAGTTTCACCTAGTAAGTAGTGATCCCGCTGTCCAAAGCGGAAGTAAAAGTTGTTTAGGGGGAGGTGCTGCCAAAATTAAAACTTGTCTTGAACGACTAACCCCTAGACTACTGACATCCCGGACAGTTGACCACTAACATTTTCTCTCACATTTTCCATTAGTTGTGTGTGTGTCAACTTTTGTCTGCAGGATGTTCAAGAAGGTGAAGAACGCAGGGAAAGCTCTCAAGAACATAGGTACGAGGAGTTCATCCCGACACTCCTCGCACCCGTCAGAGATGATCGTCGACCCAACGCCTACACAAGCTCCGTCATTTTCATCTCATCAGCAAGTCAAGGTCCTTCTCAAGATAGGAGACCTTGGACTAAAGACCCGCAGTGAAAAGGAAGTTTACCAGCAACTAAAGAACAAAGATTTCATTGACACCCCTACTCTAGATCCAATCTTGCTACAAGAAACAGGTACGGATACTGAATTCGACTTAATTTTCCAGATGTTAGGTTGGACAAATTTTTGGAACATAACTGAGCTGGGTTCCCGTCTTCTCACCCTTGAATTTCTTTGCACTTTACAATATTATGAGGTGGTAATTGTTTTTTCGGATGTTCAAACAGGACATTTTGTTGTCTTAGAGAGAATTGAGTGACCATCTTGGTTTCTCTTCAAGATGCCTCTTGAACATTGACTCCGACCTACCTAATTTTTAGAGACACCAGTTCTGGAGAGAGATATCTAGAGATAATTTTTATATTCAAGCCTGAACCAGTGACATGGAACACACCACTCTTAGGATGTTCCACAAATGGCTTGGGTACAATCTTTTCCATCGTGACGATATTAGAAAAGTAAGAGTAGGAGATTTGCGACTTTTATATGCTGCTATAAATAAAGTACCCACTTCACCTGTTACACTTTTGGTTTCTCATTGGCTTAGTATACCTAGTCTTCAGGGACCAGTAGGATGTACTTCACTTATCGCTCGTCTAGCCTCTAATCTTCATTTACTAAAAAATTCATCATTGGAATTCATAGATGTGTTACGAATTTATCATGGCTATGACACATTTAGGCAAGCTCGGATGTTGAAAAAAGAGGAGAATATAATGTATATGCTATATGATAATAAAGGCAAGATTCGGTTATCTAACCCGAACCTTGGCCTCTATGTTGTTCAAAATTTTATGATTGAGATTGCAGTAACATCGGTAAACCAGAGAGCTCCACAGCGAGTGACATCTAAAAGGATGACCACCCATCAAGAACGCACCTGGTATGGAGCTGATCCCGGGCCAGAAGAAGCAGCGCACCTGCATTTTTACGACTACAACCCCCGAGTCCTTCGAGACCCATGGGTTCGACATGCACAACCACAAGAGCCAACACAGGAGACATGGCCGGAGGGCCAAGATAACCAGTGGACAAACCCGCCTTTTAATATGGGCAGGTACTCCACTGATCCATATGGAGCTTCAGGATCCAGACATCTGCCCCAATTCGATGCAGGACGATATTCCGACGCCTCCTACGCTTTCACGAACAACTACTACCAAGAGGCCGGCGCTTTCTTCACCCGTACCGACAACACTCTCCTCGACATCCAGAATACGCAAGCGGAACATGGACGACTCTTGGAACAGCAACAAAAATGGAACCAGGACCACGCCACTGCAGTACAAGAACTGAGACAAGACACCACGACGATGAATGTCAACATCACAACCATGATGCGATTTTGGAACATTGGGTAATACCGACAACAACATCCAGCTTGGGGGAGTTCCACCCCGTTTTATCAAGTGAGTTTATTTGCTTTTCTTATTTATTCTTTTCTGTTTTAATATTTTATTTTAAATAAAAAAACTTAGAAAACCCAATAAATATTTTCTTGCTTTAATTTACTGCATTCTATAAACATGAAAACAAAATAAAAAGAGTGTGTAGATAAGTGTGCTTTATTTTTCGTGCTAAGTTTAATCTCTAGAAAAATATAAAAGACCAAAAAATGGATGATGGAAATGATGAACAGCTGCTCTGTTTGCTTACTTTCAAGTACCTAGCTTTTATATTAGAGTTCTTCCATGAATTACTAAAACTGAAATTACTATCTATGGGAAGCATAAAACTAATGTCTAGGTAAGAGAAAGGCAAGATATAAAGTTTGAGCTACTGTTTATCTTGTTCCTACTACACTAAGTTCTGGAGATTTATTTTTAAAACTTACAAATCACATGACGAGTTCCTAGCATAACAAAATTCCTACCACAGCCATACTTGCTATAACATCTTTTACTATATTCACATTGAGTTTGATCGAGCTGTATAGACCCTTAGGAGCTTTGCATGTGGTTAAATTAAGATATTCACTTGCACACATCCACTACACCATTCACCACCTTACCTTAAATTTGCTAAAATATTATTATCACTCACTATCCCAAGTGTTGTTATTCTCTCTCTCTAAAAAGATTCAATGCAGAAGAGGCATGGGTTATGCAAAAATATGCGAGGTAATAAAAAGGGGCAAGTGCCTGGAACCTCGAAAAAGAAAGAAAAAGAGTGAGACGACAGGTAAAAATGGACATGTGTCCGGAGTAGAATTAGGGGTACAAAGATGCCGACTTGAGCGGAAAAAATGGACAAGTGTTCGACAGTAGAATTAGGGGTGTCTACTACCCACCTGAAAAAAAAGAAAGATAACCCATGTTCTCCCAAAGCAAAGATCAAAGAAGAGGAGAGATAGCAATATGAGGAGCAATGAGAAGTAAGTTTTATTATCACTTATATATTTTCACCATTACTATCATTTACTCCACCACACATGCACATCTTGATTTAATGCTGAGTTCCTTTGGATCCATGGCTCGATTAGACAACATATGTATGAGCTGTTTTTCACTCCTATGAGCTCCACTTAAATATTCCATTAGCTATAGGTAAGTGACATTTTGGTAAGGATCCACAAATACCACATATAGAGAGACTTGAGAGAATTATTGCTAGGAACTCTGAGTTTTATTTTTGAAAACTTATGAAAAACTCTGGAACAAAGGTGAAGTATAGGCAGGAGGAATAGTGCTTGACTTAATTATTTTGTCTTTCGATTACTTAAGACTTAAGTGCAGGTACTAAGCTCCATGACACTTCACTCTAATCTGGAAGAATTTTTATGTGAAAGCATGTGTGCTTGATAGGAAAGAAAACATCAAAGCAACTCCAAATTCGTCTGAGTTTAGCTATTTACTCAGGGATGAGCAAAGAGTAAGCTTGGGGGAGTTTGTCGACGGTCCTTAAGTACTAAATTTAACCATCAACTAAACATGGAAAAGGATCAATATGCACCAAACATCTAGAATTAGGGTTTTATCTGACAGAATTCCACGAGCTTTGGTGTTTATCTATTTTTGCAGGGGGTTATCAGAAAATATGGAGAGAAGGCCAACATGTCATGTTTACAACGAGATAATTATGTGCCGCATAATTTTCCTCAATCGAGAAGAGTCCAAAAGCCACGGGAACGAACAGGAAGACGATCGGGCTCGGGGGCAGGGCGCCCGCCCTCCCCCCTTGGGCGCCTGCCCTGAGTTGGAGTCCAATCAGGACCCATCTTGTGGATTACGCTCCACCAACCTAAAGGATCAAGGAAACCCATGTGATCAATGTCGGTTTGATCCGACGGCCCAAATTCACTTGAAAGGACTATATAATCAAGGCCTCTCCACCCCTAGGGGAGAGAAGAGAAGAGGAGAAATCATTATCAGAGGTAGCCATCAAAGTTAGGGTTTTAGGACTTCTCTCCCACAAAGAATTAGAATTAGCTACTCCCTAATCCTTCAAGTTTAGAGGATTGATTAGATAGCGATTAGAGAAGTAGAGCACTACGCTCTGGATTCGGATCTTTGGTAATAAAGATTGGTATTATTTCATATCTTTCTCTAATACTTTGTTCTAATTGTATTATGTCTCTATTTATTATGCTCTTAGTTTGCTCTAGTTCTATATTTGATATAGTTATGATTGATAATGAGTTTATGTATAAGTTTGCAAAGCGCTTAGCTCTTGACGCGTGGGAGCTAAGTGGTAGATCACATGTGGGCATGGTGTTTAGATGTTATTTACCTGCAAATGTATCCTATTGGACAGGTCGTGTGGTAGTTCGTGATAGTGACAGCTTCGTTGATTCTTATATAGTCCACCCTCCGTTGATAGGATAGGCAGAATTTGTATTGCGGAGTAAGTCTTGCGATGCTCTCATTTACTTTAGCAATGTTCCTTATACATGAGTGAAGAGTCTTTTATGCTATATATGATCTTGTAGATAACTAGAGTAGAACGTGACTTAGTAGATTGTAGATAACTTAGAATCCATTCTCTAGCTAATCTGACATCACCTTACATATATGAGGAGTAGTCTATTTTCTAATCGCTGTGTTATTTACCCATGAACTTATAATGCACTATAATTATCTTTGTGGTTTACCCCCTGCCAAAGTAAGTGACTGTGTGACGAGTTCCTCATTAGTAATCATGTTCTTGCAAGTTTATCTCTAGTCTATGCCTTGATAGATTTATCCTTATCTTCATTTAATCCTTTTTCTCCTGAGCTAAATTATAAATAACGATACCTGTAATACTTATCCTGGTGAAATGCTACAATGAGGTGTTTTATCTGTGCGCTTGCGGATATAATAGATTATTTTCTAGAGAGCCTCCATATTTATAAATACCTTTGTACACTCTAGCACCATACTGGGGATGACAATCTAGTATCTAAGTGGTGTTAGCTAGTGTCAACACCACCCCGACCCCCGTGCCAGTGAGATTGTTGTTTTTGATGATTTTTTCAAAAGGGGCTTTTGGATTCCCGTCCATACTTTTCTCCAGGGCCTTGTTCTCTACTATGAGATTGGGATTTGCAATCTGCACCCGAACTCCATTCTTCTCATCTCGACCTTCATTCACTTGTGCGAGGCCTATGTTGGAATAGAGCCGCACTTCGATCTTTTTTGCTATGTGTTTTGTTTGTGGAAGAAAGGAGCAGTTGGAGGCTCCAAGCTTGCAGGTGGAGTATACCTCAATCTGCGCGACGGGATGAAGAATAGGTACCTCAGCTGCCCATGGAACACTTCTCTCACCGAATGGTACAAGAAGTGGTTCTACATCAGGGAAGAGCCGGGCAGTGCCACCTTCTGCGACGTGGGCTACACCCTCGAGAAGAGGGTCAGCTGGACAGATCGTCTGGAGCACACTGGTCAAGTGGCAGAACTGATGAGCCTGATCGACTGGTCCCGCTTAGACGGGCCGGGAGTGGTCGGGAACTTCCTTGTGCGGCGAGTGATGCCCTACCAGAGGAGGGTGCACTCGGCGTATGAGTATGCAGGAAGTCAAGACCCGACCAGGATGTGCTCGGATGGTCTGGAAAAGACGGAGGTCCAGCAGCTGATGAATGAACTGTTCAACTTGTCTGATGACAATTTTGTTCGTAGTGATGACCGGATGCACGCCTTCAAGCTGGGACGACCAGCTCCTAAGGTAAACGAGTACCTTTATTGATTTGTATTGCTATGTGAATACTGTTGTCTCTGGGTTAATGACTTGTCGTTTGTTCTATAGATAGGAGACATTGACCGGTGCTCGGTGTACGTATCGCTGGCACCTGGTATGGAGAATCCCGCAGGGATGGACCCATCGGAGGGCGATGCTGCTCGGTGTCCTCAATACACCAACAGTGAGGAGGAACAGAACGGCCCCGTGCCGACCACTGAAGATAGGGTGGCGGGGAAGAGGCCGATGGCCGTGGAGCCATCCCGAAAGGAGGCGTTGTCGGCGGAGACCAGCGAAGCCCCGAAGTGTCGCCGGCTCGTGAGGATCACCGACGACGAGGAAGAAGAGGACGAAGCTGCTCCGTCTTTGGTCCGAAGGCCACGCAGTCGGCCTGACGTCGTGCCGATCGATGCTTGTCGGGTGACCAGTGATCCTCCTGCCCCGCACACCGAGCTGACATGACTTGGAGGAGCAGAGGCGGCAGCGGCGACTGGTAGGACCAGGAGGAGGTTCTTCGCAGCGACGCACAAGAGCTCTCACCTATAAGTTCCACAACTTGTCTTCTGCACTTCCTTCCTTCTTGTTTTTTTGCGACTTTTGGCGTCGGAATGATGTCTTCTTTTGCTAGTGCGGCATCGGATGTTGATCCGGGCAACGTTGCCGGCCAGAGAACAGCCGAGCCGGCGGTTGCCGTTGAAAATGCCGCCGAGCAGCCCGCCTAGGGGCAAACCGAGGAGCAGCCCGCGTTTGTGACCGTGGTGGAGACTGTCGAGGAGGACCAAGCTCAGTCGAGGACCGGGGCAGGCACCCTGACAAGGGCTGATGAGGCTGCAAGGACACCTCCCCCGAGTAGTGTCGCAGAGGAGGGAGACAAAGCCCCGACTTCCCCGCCAGTTGGAGAAAGGAGGACACCAACTCCACATGGTTTTGAGCGCTGTACATTTGTTTGAGTGATGTATCACTGAGTCAAAGTTGATGGCCCTTGAGGACCTTTGTCCTAGAAAGTAATTGTGGTGCTTGTTGAACATTCTGCGTATGGAAAAAGTAAATGGAAAGAAAGACAAATTTTATTATTATTCATCATAAAAGATTTTCAAAGGAAATATACTGGAACTTAGGGATAGAAACGGCGCAGTTTGTCTATGTGTCAGGAGTTGGGCTGGCGTGTTCCATCTGGGTACGCCAGTCTGTAAGATGTAGGGCGTGTAACTTCGGCGACCACAAAGGGTCCTTCCCAAGGTGTAGATAACTTGTGCATTCCTTCCTGGCTTGTTTCCCATTTGAGTACCAGATCACCAACCATGAAGGAGCGGTCTTTGACGTTCCTGTTGTGGTACCGCCTAATGGCCTCGAGATACTTCGCTGTTCAAAGGCACGAGGTTAGGCGCTTTTCTTCTGTGCAGTTCATTTCGAGCTCTCTGGCGAGGTCGGCTGAAGACTGGTCGAAATGTTCAATTCTTGGCAATCCAAAGACCACGTCTGAAGGGAGCACTGCTTCGGTGCCGTAAACCATGAAGTAGGGCGATACACCCGTGTTGCGACTAGTCTGTGTTCGGAGACCCCAGACCACAACCAGTAACTTTTTCATCCATCGTCCTGGTGCTCTGTCATTTTCTATATACAGCCTTTTCTTCAAAGCATCAATAATCATTCCATTTGCTCGCTCCACTTGACCGTTGGCCCGCGGGTGGGCTACCGACACGTACTTTATGACTATGCCTCTGTCATCGCAGAAGTCCTAGAATGTAGTGCCGGTGAACTGGGTGCCCAGGTCAGTGATTATGCTGTTGGGAACCCCGAATCTATGTATGACTTGATTGAGGAACTCCACGGCCTTCTCAGAAGTTGCTTTGACCAGTGGCATGTACTTGATCCATTTCGAGAATTTGTCGATTAGTATGAAGACAAACTTGTAGTTGCCGGGGGCCCGCTTGAATGGCCCGATCATGTCGAGGCCCCAACAGGCGAAAGGCTAGGATGACGGAATCGTCTGAATCTCGTGAGCAGGTACGTGGGTCCGCTTGGCGAAGAACTGGCATCCTTCACAGTGTCGGACCAGTTTCTCGACGTCGGCGACTGTGGTTGGCCAGTAAAAACCTGCTCGGTGTTGACGGTCCTCAAGTACTAAAATTAATAATCAAATAAACATGGAAAAGGATCAATATGCACCAAACATCTAGAATTAGGGTTTTATCTGATAGAATTCCACGAGCTTTGGTGTTTATATATTTCTGCAGGGGGTTATCAGAGAATATGGAGAGAAGGCCCACATGTCATGTTTACAACGAGATAATTACGTGCCGTGCAATTTTCCTCAATCTAGAAGAGTCCAGAAGCCACGGGAACGAACGAGAAGACGATCGCGCTCGGGGGCAGGGCGCCCGCCCACCCCCCTTGGGCGCCCGCCCAGGGTTAGAGTCCAATCAGGACTCTCTTTCGGGACTACGCTCCACCGACCTAAAGGATGAATCTAAACCATACAATCAATGTCGGTTTGATCCGACGGCCCAAATTCAGTTGAAAGGACTATAAAACCAAGGCCTCTCCACCCCTGGAGGAGAGAAGAGAAGAGAAGAAATCATTATTCAGAGGTAGCCATCAAAGTTAGGGTTTAGAGCTTCTCTCCCACAGAGAATTAGAATTAGCTACTCCCTAATCCGTCAAGTTTAGAGGTTTGATTAGATAGCAATTAGAGAAGTAGAGCACTACACTCTGGATTCGGATCTTTGGTAATAAAGATTGGTATTATTTATATCTTTCTCTAATTCTTTGTTCTAATTGCATTATGTCTCTAATTATTATGTTCTTAGTTTGCTATAGTTCTATATTTGATATAGTTATGATTGATAATGAGTTTTTGTATAAGTTTGCAAAGCGCTTAGCTCTTGACGCGAGGGAGTTAAGTGGTAGATCACATGTGGGCGTGGTGCTTAGATGTTATTTACCTGCAAATGTATCCTATGTCCGGGTTGTGTGGTAGTTCACGATAGTGACAGCTTCGTTGATTCTTATATAGTCCACCCTCCGTTGATAGGACAGGCAGAACTTGTATTGCGGAGTAAGTCTTGCGATGTTCTAATTTACTTTAGCAATGTTCCTTATACATGAATGAAGAGTCTTTTATGCTATACATGATCTTGTAGATAACTAGAGTATATTATGACTTAGTAGATAGTTGACAACTTAGAATCAATTTTCTAGCTAATCCGACATCACCTACATATATGAGGAGTAGTCTATTTTCTAATCGTTGTGTTATTTACCATTGAACTTATACTTCATTATCATTATCTTTATGATTTACCCCCTACTAAAGTTAGTGACTGTGTGACGAGTTTCTCATTAGTAATCATGTTCTTGCAAGTTTATCTCTAGTCTATGCCTTGATAGATTTTGTCCTTATCTTAATTTCATCCCTTTTGTTCTCTTAAGCAAAATTATAAATAACGATACCTGGAATACTTATCCTACTGAAATGCTACAATGAGGTGTTTTATCTGTGCGCTTGCGGATAGAATAGATTATTTTCTAGAGAGCCTTTACATTTATAAACACCTTTGTACACTCTGGCACCATGCTGGGGATGACAACCTAGTATCTAAGTGGTGTTACCTAGTGTCAACAAGCATTTCTGGTGCCGTTCCCGGGGAACAAAAGGGTAACACATAGGAACGGTAAGGAAAGTCAGGAAATCAGTCAAGGTTATTCATATAAAATATTAGACTAGACTATAGAGAAATAATTGCATAAATAGCTACTAAGTGAGAAATCATAATAAGGCACCTCTGCTTTGGCAGGTTCACGCTGTTGTCTTTCTATGTTTACATTTTTATACAAGGTATATCAAGATTGACTTTGGGTACATTCAACTCTTCATCATCAGAACCAAAGTAATCAAGAGAAGAAGAAGCTAGCTACCAATTGCTGAAGCTATGGCACAGAAGACCCTACAAGAATTCTCTACTCCAAGTCTTGAGAACATTCCAACTGGTCCAAGATTTGCAGTAGAAGAAGGAGTACCTGAGTTCGAGCTCAAGTCAAGACTCATCAATTTGGTACAAGCTACACAATTCAGTGGAAAGGCACGTGAAGATGCTAGTGCATACTTGCAGAATTTATTAGAGATTGGAAGCACAATCCACATCAACGGAGTCGACAAAGACGTCATACTGCTTCGCCTTTTTCCATTCTCACTAGAAGGGAAAGCGAGGAAGTGGTTCTACACTCATCAAGATAACATCAACAACTGGACGAACTTGTCAGATGCCTTTCTATCAAAGTTTTTCCCTATAGGCAAAACAACTACCTTAAGAGGAAATATTGTCAGTTTCCAAAAGCAAAAGACAGAAACCATTTCAGAAGCATGGGAGCGTTTTCAAGGATACATATCAGATTGTCCTCACCATGGAATGGCCACATGGTTACTTATGCAGACCTTCTACCATGGATTAACCTAGAAGGCTCGTGAGTGCCTAGATGCATCTACTAAAGGATCATTCTTGGAGCTTACAATTGGAAAAGCAGAGATACTTTTGGATAAGATAGCAGAAAACCAAAGCTGGTTCCAAGATGAAGCTCAACAATGTCATCAAACTGAAGAAATACCAGAAGAATTAAATGCATTATCAACTAAGATGGTAAATTTGCTCCATTGGATTGACTAGAGGGCCAAGTTTAAAGAAGATCAAAGGGCCATCGAGACAACATATAAATATCAACCAACTTCAAGTCAACCCAATAGCAAAGGTATGGATTCAGGTAATACTTTCAAGCAACTTTCATTAAAAGAGATAATTGCTCAACAAACCAAAATTAATGATGAAGTTAAACAAAGGCTAGACACAAATGAATCATCTCTAAAAGATATACACAATAAAATGGATTTTCTATTAACTGCCTTTGATGAGCAAAACACTCTTAATAAAAGGGTAGAGCTTAAATTAATAAAGTTAGCTGCTGCACTGCCTGTTGCTACTAACATTGAGCAGGTATAGAATATAACTACTAGAGGAGGCAAAGCCACCAGAGATCCCCCATACCCAAAAGAGAAACAATGAACATCAGCACCAGTGCAACCAACAGTGATAGAAGAAGAAAGCCCAGTTGAAGTAGAAGATCTGCTACAACCACCAAGAACTGGAGAAATGAGGAAAGATTTTTACGACACCAACTATTTGCCATTTCCCAGAAGAAACAAAGGACTGCAGTCGAATGAGCAGTTTGGTAAGTTTGTAGAGGTCATTCAGAAATTATATGTCAACATACCTCTACTGGATGCCATACAGGTACCTACATATGCAAAGTACATCAGAGATATTCTTAACAAGAAGAGACCACTGCCCACCACTGAGGTTATCAAGCTGACAGAAGAATGTAGTGCGGCCATCCTCAATAAACCACCAAAGAAGAAGAAGGATCCAGGATGCCCCACTATTGATTGCTCGATCGGAAACCAACACTTCAACAATGCACTTTGTGATCTCGGAGCGAGTGTCAGTGTGATGCCAGCATCAGTCTACAAAAAGCTTGAGCATGCGACCCTAGAACCAACATCAATGTGCCTACAACTAGCGGATCAATCGGTTCGACACCCGCTGTGTATCGCCGAGAACATTCCAGTCAAGATCAGAGATTTCCTGGTGCCAGTAGACTTCGTAGTACTGGACATGAGTCCTGACTCAAAAGTGTCCATCATCCTTGGAAGGCCATTTCTGAGCACTGCCAATGCCCACATTGATGTCAGGAAAGGAGAAATCAAGTTCAACATAAACGGACAAGAAGAACACTTCACATTCAAACCAAGACCAGAGAGAGACTCTACAGTGAAGGAAGTTCATGAAGAACCACTAGAGACACCTTCTCTGGAGGAAGGTAATTCAGAAGATTAAAAGATTTGGAGGTCCAGCTTGGGGGACCTAAAAATCCCAAACCCTCACCGGGAAGTAAATCGGTATTTATCCGCATAATTAATTCTTGCATTAGTCATATATATTCATAGCATTATAACAATAATAAAAAGCCCCATATAAATAATATTTATGGTGTGTTACAACCCATATTTATTAATTATTGTGGAGGCACAAAAATATTTTTCATTATCATGTCAAATAAGATTCAATTCTCATAGATTTTCCTATATTATATTTAATTATATCAACCTTCTAGAAGCATGACCCACACTCTTTGGGTCCCACATGTCATACACCACACCTCACATACATCCCATCACATTATTTGATACACCAACATATCTCCACTGACCAGCACTTTTCCACCGGCCAACCACCACCCATGATCCATTATCTTGCGTGAGAATTAAGCAGAGAAGGGAGTGGAAAAAGGGAAGCTAGGATGGGCACCACAAGTGGGCGCCCGCCCACCTACCAAGGGCGCCCGCCCTGCCCCCACTTCCTCCTATAAATAGCCACCTTCTACCTCCATCTTCTTCACACAAGCATTCTAGAAAACTACACAAGTTTGATTTTCCAGAGAAGGAGCTCTTGTAGTGAAGTAGAGAAGAAGAGAAGAGTGGAAAAATAAGTTGGTAGTTTTTGAGTGAGAGAGTGAGTTTCACCTAGTAAGTAGTGATCCCGCTGTCCAAGCGGAAGTAAAAGTTGTTTAGGGGGAGGTTCTGCCAAAATAGAAACTTGTCTTGAACGACTAACCCCTGGACTACTGACATTCCGGACAGCTGACCACTAACATTTCATTCACACCCCTACTCTTGATCCAATCTTACTACAAGAAACAGGTATGGACACTGAATTCGACTTAATTTTCCAGATGTTAGGTTGGACAAATTTTTGGAATATAACTGAGCTGGGTTCTCATCTTCTCACCCTCGAATTTCTTTACACTTTACAATACTATGAGGGGGAATTGTTTTTCGGATGTTCAAATAGGAGATTATGTTGTCTTGGAGAGAGCTGAGCGACCATCTTGGTTTCTCTTCAAGATGCATCCTAAACATTGACTCCGACCTACCTAATTTTGAGAGACACCAGTTCTGGAGAGAAATATCTAGAGATAATTTTTATAGTCAAGCCCGAACCAGTGACATGGAACACCCCACTCTTAGGATGTTTCACAAGTGGCTTGGGTACAATCTTTTCTATCGTGATGATATTAGGAAAGTAAGAGTAGGAGATTTGCAACATTTATATGCTGCTATTAATAAAGTACCCACTTCACCTGTTACACTTTTAGTTTCTCATTGGCTTAGTGTACCTAGTCTTCAGGGACCAGTAGGATGTACTTCACGTATCACTCGTCTAGCCTTTAATCTTCACTTACTAGAAAACTCGTCATTGGACTTCATAGATGAGTTAAGAATTTATCATGGATATGACACATTTAGACAAGCTCGGATGTTAAAGAAATAGGGGAACATAATGTATATGCTATATGATGATAAAGACAAGATTCGGTTACCTAACCCGAACCTTAGCCTCTATGTTGTTCAAATTTTTTTGATTTGAGATTGCAGCAACACCGGTGAATCAGAGAGCTCCACAACGAGTGGCATCTGAAATGATGACCACCAACCGAGAACGCACCTGGTATGGAGGTGATCCCGGACCAGAAGAAGCAGCGCACCTGCATTATAGCGACTACAACCCCCGAGTCCTTCGAGACCCATGGGTTCGACATGCGCAACCACAAGAGCCAACACAGGAGACATGGCTGGAGAGCCAAGATCACTAGTGGACAAACCCACCTTTCCATACGGGTAGGTACTCCACTGATCCATATGGAGCTTTAGGATCCAGACCTCCGCTCCAATTCGATGCAGGACGATACTCCGACGCCTCCTACGCTTTCACGAATGACTACTATCAAGAGGCCGGTGCTTTCTTCACCCGCACCAACAACACTCTCCTCGACATCCAGAACACGCAAGCAGAACATGGACGACTCCTAGAAGAACAACAAAAATGGAACCAGGACCACGCCACTGCAGTACAAGAGCTGAGACAAGATACAACAACAATGAATGACAACATCACAACCATGATGCGATTCTAGAACATCGAGCAAGACCGACATCAACATCCATCTTGGGGGAGTCCCTCCCCAATTTATCAAGTAAGTCTTTATTTGCTTTTCTTATTTATTCTTTTCTATTTTAGTATTTTATTTTAAAGAGAAAAAACATAGAAAACCCAATAAATATTTTCTTGCTTTAATTTACTGCATTTTAATAAACAAGAAAACAAACTAAAAAGAGTGTGTAGAAAAGTGTGCTTTATTTATCTGCTAAGTTTAATCTTTAGAAAAATAAAAAAACCAAAAAGATGCATGATGGAAATGATGAATAGTTGCTCTGTTTGCTTACTTTCAAGTACCTAGCTTTTTGTTAGAGTTCTTCCAGGAATTACTAAAATTGAAATTTCTATCTATGGGAAACATAAAACTAAAAGTCTAGGTAAGGGAAAGGCATGATATAAAGTTTGAGCTGCTGTTTATCTTGTTCCTACTACACTAAGTTCTGGAGATTTATTTTGAAAACTTACAAATCGCATGATGAGTTCCTAGCATTACAAACTACCTACCACAGCCATAATTGCTATAACATCTTTTACTATATTTACATTGAGTTTGATCGAGCAGTGTAGACCCTTAGGAGCTTTTCATATGGTTAAATTAAGATATTCACTTGCACACATCTACTACACCATCCATCACCAATCATTAAAATTGCTAAAAATATTATCGCTCACTGTCCCAAGTATTGTTATTCTCTCTCTAAAAAGATTCAATGCAGAAGGGGCATGGGTTATGCAAAAATATGCGAGGAAATAAAAAGGGGCAAGTGCCCGGAACCTCGAAAAAGAAAGAAAGTGAGACGAGAGGTAAAAATGGACAAGTGTCCGTAGTAGAATTAGGGGTTCAAAGATGCCCACTTGAGCGGAAAAAATGGACAAGTGTCCGACAGTAGAATTAGGGGTGTCTACTACCCACCTGAAAAAGAAAAGAAAAAGATAGCCCATGTTCTCCTAAAGCAAAGATCAAAGAAGAGGAGAGATAGCAATATGAGGAGCAATGAGAAGTAAGTTTTATCACATATACATTTTCACTATCACTATCATTTACTCCACCACACATGCACATCTTGATTTAATTATATGCTGAGTTCCTTTGGATCCATGGCTCGATTAGACAACATATGTATGAGCTGTTTTTCACTCCTATGAGCTCCACTTAAATATTTCATTAGCTATAGGTAAGTGATATTTTGGTAAGGATCCACAAATACCACATATAGAGAGACTTGAGAGAATCATTACTGGGAACTCTGAGCTTTATTTTGAAAATTTGTGAAAAACTCTGGATCAAAGGTGAAGTATAGACAGGAGGAATAGTGCTTGACTTAATTATTTTGTCTTTCGATTACTTAAGACTCAAGTGCAGGTACTAAGCTCCATGACACTTCACTCTAATCTAGAAGATTTTTTATATAAAAGCATGTGTGCCTGTTAGGAAAGAAAACATCGAAGCAATTCCTCATCCGTCTGAGTTTTGCTGTTTGCTCAGGGACGAGCAAAGGGTAAGGTTGGGGGAGTTTGTTGACGGTCCTCAAGTACTAAAATTAATAATCAAATAAACATGGAAAAGGATCAATATGCACCAAACATCTAGAATTAGGGTTTTATCTGACAGAATTCCATGAGCTTTGGTGTTTACCTATTTCTGCAGGGGGTTATCAGAGAATATGGAGAGAAGGCCCACATGTCATGTTTACATCGAGATAATTACGTGCCGTGCAATTTTCCTCAGTCTAGAAGAGTCCAGAAGCCACGGGAACGAACGAGAAGACGATCGGGCTCGGGGGCAGGGCGCCTGCCCACCCCCCTTGGGCGCCCGCCCAGGGTTAGAGTGCAATCAGGACTCTCTTTCGGGACTACGCTCCACCGACCTAAAGGATGAATCTAAACCATACAATCAATGTCGGTTTGATCCGACGGCCCAAATTCACTTGAAAGGACTATAAAACCAAGGCCTCTCCACCCCTGGAGGAGAGAAGAGAAGAGAAGAAATCATTATTCAGAGGTAGCCATCAAAGTTAGGGTTTAGAGCTTCTCTCCCACAGAGAATTAGAATTAGCTACTCCGTAATCCTTCAAGTTTAGAGGTTTGATTAGATAGCAATTAGAGAAGTAGAGCACTACGCTCTAGATTCGGATCTTCGGTAATAAAGATTGGTATTATTTATATGTTTCTCTATTCCTTTGTTCTATTTGCATTATGTCTCTGATTATTATGTTCTTAGTTTGCTCTAGTTCTATATTTGATATAGTTATGAATGATAATGAGTTTATGTATAAGTTTGCAAAGCGCTTAGCTCTTGACGCGAGGGAGTTAAGTGGTAGATCACATGTGGGCGTGGTGCTTAGATGTTATTTACCTGCAAATGTATCCTATTGGCCGGGTTGTGTGGTAGTTCACGATAGTGACAGCTTTGTTGATTCTTATATAGTCCACCCTCCGTTGATAGGACAGGCAGAACTTGTATTGCGGAGTAAGTCTTGCGATGTTCTGATTTACTTTAGCAATGTTCCTTATACATGAATGAAGAGTCTTTTATGCTATACATGATCTTCTAGATAACTAGAGTTGATTATGACTTAGTAGATAGTTGATAACATAGAATCCATTTTCTAGCTAATCCGACATCACCAACATATATGAGTAGTCTATTTTCTAATCGCTATGTTATTTACCCTTGAACTTATACTTCATTATCATTATCTTTATGGTTTATCCCCTGCTAAAGTAAGTGACTGTGTGACGAGTTACTCATTAGTAATCATGTTCTTGCAAGTTTATCTCTAGTCTATGCCTTGATAGATTCTGTCCTTATCTTAATTTCATCCCTTTTGTTCTCTTAAGCAAAATTATAAATAACGATACCTGGAATACTTATCCTGGTGAAATGGTACAATGAGGTGTTTTATCTGTGCGCTTGCGGATAGAATAGATTATTTTCTAGAGAGCCTTTACATTTATAAATACCTTTGTACACTCTGGCACCATGCTGGTGATGACAACCTAGTATCTAAGTGGTGTTAGCTAGTGTCAACACTCGGAAGGCCTTCCCGACCAGTGTTCTGGAAGCGGCGTGGTTGCCACAGGACCCAGCGTGTATGTCATCCAGAAGCTTGATGCCATCGTCTTGGGATATGCATTTCAGCAATACTTCTGAACTTGTGTTCTTACGCATAAGTTTGCCATCAACCAGTGTGTAATTCTTAGATCGCCGGATAAGACGCTCGTTCCCGTTTTATCTTGAAATCCCGAACCGTCAGATAGATACTTGATGAAGGGAGTGCGCCAGTCGTGACTGCTGGTAGTCGGAGTGGTATCGTCTATGAGCATTGCCTCATTGGGTTGCTTGTCGACCAGGTCTGTACCGATGCTTGGCGTGTGAATATCTTGGACGAAAACGCCTTGCGGAATCTGGGCCCGGGAAGATCCTATCTTCGACAACGCATCTGCTGCCTGATTCCTGTCCTGGACCACGTGGATGTATTCTATGCCGTAAAAATTGGATTCCCATTTCCATATTTCCTTGCAGTAGAGGTCCATCTTCTCATGATTTGTGTCCCACTCCTTATTTAACTGGTTGATGACCAGGGCAGAATCACCGTGGACGTGGAGGCGTTTTACTCCCAGTTGAACAGCTTGTCGGATGCCGTGCAAGCATGCTTCGTACTCGGCGACGTTGTTGGATGCTTGAAAGAGGATCCTAAGGACGTAACGGAGTTTGTCCTTGTTTGGTGAGATGAAAAGTATTGCAGCACCAGCTCCATTGGTGTTCAAGGATCCGTCCAAGAACATTGACCAGTGGTCGGAGACATCTGGGTAGGGAGGCTCCTTGAGGTTCGTCCATTCTGCGATGAAGTCGACAAGGGCTTGAGATTTTACAGTAGTGCAGCTCTGAAAATCTAAGGAGAATGGCCATAACTCCATTGCCCAGTTTTCGATTCTTCTGTTAGTGTCTTTGTTGCACAGAATGTCCCCCAATGGAAAACTGGTAGTAACTAGCACCCGATGTCCGTCGAAGTAGTGCTTTAGCTTTCTTGAGGTGATTAAGATGGCATAGATTAGCTTTTGTATCTGGGGGTACCTGGTCTTGGATTCGTTTAGGACTTCGCTTATGAAGTATACAGGTCTCTGGACTTTGTAGACGTGGCCTGGTTTATCTCGCGTGACCACGAGCACCATGGAGACGACCCGATCAGTCGCTGCAATATAGAGGAGCAGATCCTCGTTAGGTTGAGGTGCAGTGGGAATGGGTGGTGAGGTGAGGAAGGCCTTGAGCTGGGTGAATGACGTGTTGGCCTCTTCTGTCCAGGAGAATTTTTTGGACGCTTTTAGCAGTTTGAAAAAGGGGAGGCCTTTTTCCCCAGTCTAGAGATGAACTGGCTGAGAGCGGCCATGCATCCGGTGAGCTTTTTAATGTCTTTGATGTTTTTGGGTGGTCACATATCGAGCACTGCTTTAACTTTCGAAGGGTTCGAATGTATGCCATCGCGGCTGACGACGTTTGAGCAGTAAACCAGAGGGGACCCCAAAGATACCCTTTTTGGGGTTAAGCTTCCACTTGTATTTATTCAGCGCCTTAAAAGTCCGATCTAAGTTGTCGATCAGGGTGCTTGCGTCCCTGGTTTTGATGACAACGTCATCAATGTAAGCCTCGACGAGGTCATCACGTATCTCGTCGTGGAGGCATTGCTAAATGGCTTGTTGATAAGTGGCTCCTGCATTTTTGAGTCCGAAGGACATGGTGGTCTAGCAATATGCACCGAAAGGAGTAATAAAGGATGTTTTGATCTGGTTGTTTTCTTTAGCGAGATCTGGAGATAACCAGAGTAACAGTCGAGAAAAGAAAGGAGTTCGCATCCAGCTGTTGAGTCGACCACCTCGTCGATACGAGGGAGACCGAAAGGATCTTTAGGATAGTGTTTATTGAGATCAGTGTAATCAACGCACATTCTCAATTCATTATTCTTTTTCTTACAAGGACTGGATTGGCAAGCCAATCGGGATGATACACTTCTTTTATAAATCCGACTGCTAGTAGCCGTGTTATTTCTGTCCTAATAGTCTCCTTTTTGTCACGAGCGAACTGTCGTAGTTTCTGCTTGATAGGTCTTGCGGTCTTCGAGACGTTTAAGGAGTGCTCGATCAGGTTTTGTGGGACACCGGGCATGTCTGCGGGTTTCCATGCGAAGACATTTACATTGTCCCTTAGAAACCTGACGAGCGCGTCTTCCTATTTGGGGTCTAGGTCGGCCCCAATGAGGGCTGTTTTGTCGGGGCTGCCGTCAACCAGCTGCTCTTCATTGTGCTCTTTGGATTTGGAGCTTTTCCTGGGGTCTCCTGTTCGGGTATTTGGAGCTGGTCGGGGGGAATTTGTGTGGCCTGAGCTGCAGTTTCTGCCATGCGAATCGAGAGATCGATTGCCTCAGTGATCTTGAAGCTTTCCTCCTCGCAAGTGTATGCGGTGTAGATGTTGCCTCTGACGGTTAAAACGCCCTTCTCTGTTGGCATCTTGAGGACCAGGTATGAGTAGTGCGGAACTGCCATGAACTTGGTCAGCGATGGGTGGCCTAGAATTGCATGATAGGTGCCGTCGAAGTCGGCAATCACAAAGTTGACGCACTCTGTGCGGAAGTGGTCTAGCGTTCCAAACTAGACGGGCAGCGTTATCTAACCAAGAGGTACTGAACTTTGACCTGGCAGGATGCCCCAAAACTGAGCATCATACGGCTTTAGTTGCGTCGGGGTTAGCTTGAGGGCAGGCAAGCTGTTGCGGAAAAGAATGTCGATGGAGCTGCCCCTGTCGACGAGCACACGCTCGAACCTGACGCTGTTGATGCAAGGGTCCAGGATCAGAGGAAAACGTCCTGGTTCTAGGATGGCGACCCATTGGTCCTGCCTGTTTAATGAGATCTCTCTGTGCGACGAGGGAGGGAATTTTGGGTCAGCGATCAGGCCGTCTGCGCTGTCCACATTGAGGCAGGCTCTCTTCAGGAGCTTTCTTTCTCGTTTAGATTCGATGAAAACTTTGCCTCCGAAGATGGAGTGCACCACGTCGATGGAACTGACATACTGGTGTCGTGGGTCCCTATCCTGGTCGTTGTCTTTGTCTTCGTGACCATGTCTGTAACACTTCTAGTGTTAGCTTGCATGTTAACCATGAGCATTGCATCAACATAAGCATCATCGTGCTCATTCATAAGCATCCGTCATGATCACATGTCATCTTATGTATACCATGTAAGATTGAATTGCTTGTATGGCTTGTTATGGGTGATAGTAATGTGGGACCAATGCATATAAGTGCACATTGCCTTCCAAAATACTTTTATCATGTTTAGAATAACATTTTGAAAAAAGTTTATGTTGGAGGTTTTATCCAAAAATACCCCTAAGTCATGGTTGGCCCTAGGTTGACCTAATTGACTCCCTAGACCTCTTTTCAAAGATGTTTTATGAAACTGGTTGTAACACTCCTAGTGTTAGCTTGCATGTTAACCATGAGCATTGCATCAACATAAGCATCATCATGCTCATTCATAAGCATACATCATGATCATATGTCATCTTATGTGTCCCATGTATGATTAAATTACTTGTGTGGCTTGATTTGAGTGATTCAAGTAGAGGACCAATGCTTACAAATGTACATTGTCTTCCAAAATACTTTAATCATGTTTAGAGCAACATTTTGAACAAAGTTCATGTTGGAGGTTTTGGCCAAAAATGCCCCTAAGTCATGGTTAATCCTAGATTGACCCATTTGACCCCCTAGACCTCTCTTCAAAGATGTTTTATGAAACTGGTGCTAGAGACCTTGCATGTAAATGACACCTGAAACAAAGTTGTAGTAAATTTCATAAGCTGCAAAATTTATGTTGATGACTTTTCATGAAAATTCTTGGAACCCATTCAAATTCTGCCCACAAGCCAAAAATCAGGGCTGATTTCACGCTTAGCCGAATTTGGCTAAGTCTTGAATCACGCAGTTTCGAGGTAGGGTTGTTGGGAGCTTTGTAGATTGAAATCCAGATCGAGTTAGGCTTTGATCTTGTAAGCAAACTTGTAGAACTCGTGTAGCTCTATCCAAATGATCAAATTCAAGCCAAAACCATTGATTGAGCTGAGAGTAAAACGTCGACCAACTTCGGGATTCAGTCACTGCAATCGGCGTTTCAGAAAAACGTTTCAGATTGGACAGAGCTCACCCGCCGCCGCGTGTCCGGCCACCTGTCGCCCGTACGCTGTCGACGGCCCCCCTGTCAGCTCCCACGGCGTCCACAAGTCGCCATGCACTGAGTGGATGCCTCAGACGCGACCTCCACTCGCTCAAAGCGCTCCATTTCGCTCCGCCATTGCCACAGCGAGTTCCGCCGCGCTACGGTGAGCTTTTCCGGCCGCTCCACCGCGCCTCCGGCCAAGCCAGCCCACCAAAAGCTCTGCCAAAGCTTCCTCTACCTCGGCGTCACCTCCTTAGCCACTCTTGATCACAGGTGAGGCGGCATTGCCAAGCTCCGAGCCGTTCTCCCTCGCCGGAGTTTCGTCTGAGCTCACCGGCGACGTGGCCAGGCCTCTCTGCTCCAACATTTCCCTCCATTCTTGTTCCTATCGCTTTCCCTTGGCTCACTGATGCTCGGCGTGAACCTCAACCGGGACGGCATAGGCCGTCCACGCCGGCGTATCGCCCGCAGCGCCGCCGAGCCGCCATTCCCGACGGCGAGCACCCTAGGGTCCAGTAGAGCGCGGGTAAAGTAGGTCACCGAGTCCGCCTTGAGTAGAGGACCGCGTAGATGCCCTTGGATCCGACCGAGACCTCGCCGTCGTCGAGTATCGCCGGCGATGAGCGTCTCCCCTGTCTCTGTCTCTCTGTCACGTGGGTCCCGTGTGTCAGCGGATCTCACCTGTCACTCTCTCTCTCACATCCCTGGTTCACTGTTTTGCAGATCCTGTGTTGTTTTTGTAAAATTCATATCTGGAGTTTTACAGATCCAAATGATGTGATCCCAATTTTGCTAGGTTCCTGTATAAGTCTAGTTTTTATTAAAAATATGAAACATGCCATGTTTTTGCAGAAATAAATATATATGATTTATTCTTGAATATATAGGAGGCAATTATATCTTGAGATCTGTTGATCTGGTGGCCTTGCAAATTCAGGGTATTGTTACTTATGACATGAATAGGATCTGATAAATTTATCATGATTTTTGGAGGTCTGATTGTGAAGTTATAAATATTTCTTGCTTAAATAGGAGTTTCTTGTGGTATTTTTAATAAATAAGTTATAACTCTTTTTGTGGTGAAAGTTGCAGAGTGTTGTGCTCATGTGTAAACCGTAATAGAACCGTCCAATTTATAAGAATTCAAGTGAATTAGCGACAACGGAGGCAGTCAAGCCAATGGACTTGAACCCATATAAACCCGGTAGTCCGACGAAATCTCAAAAGACCTCGATTCAACCAACATACAACAGAGATCGTACATGATCAAGCATCACCATCACAGATTACATACATTCATCAGAGAACATAGTTTTACATCACATCAGAGTTTAAAAGAGGTTATTACAAACCAAAGTAGTAGCGGAAACAAAGTAGTTTTTAAACAACACCGACTCAGTTGATATTTCAAGCCAGTTCCATGGTCAAGTCCCAACAAAAGCACAACTGAAGATAGAGAAGGTGATCATACCTATGATCTATTCATCGTCCGCAGCCGGATGATGGCAGTTAGCGCAGTAGCCGTGATACACGACATCATCTTCAACAGGGGTAAATAAAACCCTGAGTACGAGAATGTACTCAGCTAGATTTACCCGTCTTAAACCAAAATGAAGAGACACCAAGGAGTATGCAAGGCTCACCTTTTTGCATAAGAAGCCTTTGTTGTAAGTAACTCATTTATCATATTTCAGCAGCAGGTTCATTACTTAACAACTATCCACTAGATTAGCACCTAATCTAAGCATACACTTGAGTATTTAAGCATCACAATAATAACCATATCCAGATTTTCACATAGCTATCATCATTATCATCATAACCATTAAGTTTATTTAGTGAATTCTACGTTGCCGCTGCCCAAGTTAAGTTCTCACTATCCGGGAGAGACGACGATTCGAATCGATTCCTATCCAGCTGGAGGGGTATTCCTAACACTCACCCAAGCATACTTCATGAGGGCAGCTCGGATCACCTTTATGACAACTCCAGACCAATTCGCGGATCCGTACGGCGCCGCACCCCCAGGGACCGCCAATCTGCCAGGGTCAGGACTCCGGACCAATTCGCGGATCCGTATGCCTAGTTGCTGCACTAACGTCATCCCGCCCGGTCTCAAGTTCATTATTAGCACATGGTTATTCCACGATAGCAAATATAGCCAACCGTGATCATCATCCACCTAACTCTCGCAGGTGACAGGAAATCACCCGGCTTCTACCGAACTAAGCATGGCTAAGCATTATTTCGATCCTGGACCTACTTAGGTGAGGTATGAGGTGGACAAGGTAGTCATCATGCAGTAAGGGTGTCATATCAACGCCTAACACTTAATGCAACAACATATAACCATAGTCAATTGATAGCTGATCATGATATTAAAATAGTAGGAGGCTTATAATGCTCCGGGGCTTGCCTTCGACGTAGGTGGACGGGCGATGGTCGGGACACTCCGGCAAGTCCTCCTCCTCCTCAGCTCCTTGAGGTGGCTTCCCTTGTTGACCTTCCAGCTCCGGCAGCTCGTACTCCAGAATTGTCATGCCCTTGGGTACACCTATGTATCGTACTCCAGAATTGTCACGCCCTTGGGTTCACCTATGTATGCATGACAAGGAGATAAATATAGAGAATGTACATATGATGTCATGATGAAGAGCCAAAGGGTCATAAAACAAGGTATTACATGAGCATAAACTCCTAAGATTAAGTGAATCATGGAATAACAAGTAAGTGCATACTTCTTCTTTGGTAGAGAGACTAACTAGACAAGTTAAACAATCCCCGCTACTCCTACTCAGTCACTGGTTTTGTAGACAGATCAACTTGTCACAAGTTTCAGCTATAACTTGAGCATGAGTTGGCCAAACTAAGCAAGTAAGTACTTTCTGGAAAGCTTAGTAAAATGTCTACAATTCACTTTTAGACATCCCAGAATGATTCCCAACCGAATTAAGCTAAAATATACAAAGTTCGCTGGCTGTTCTGGAAAATCCAGAGAGCAAGCACTTTGCATCAGCTACTTGTAACCTGCATAACTTTTAACTACTCAACAAAAAGTCATAAAACTTGGACACGAAGTAGATCAGCAAGTTAGCTACAAGTTTGTTGTAGACAAGTTTCCCAGAAAACATCATCTTTAATTAGTTCTTAAGCATTTGCTATCAGCTACACAGAAATGCTCTAGAAAAGGCATAATTAGCAAAAATAATATTTTACACATATTGACAATGTATCAAAGGGTTAATACAAATGCACCAGTAGATAGAACATGTCTAAGAAACACTAGAAAACATCATGGTAAGGTCTAAACTCATTTCTATCATCACATTTTAATTTATTTAATTATTAAGGTGATTTAATGAACATGCATTCCAAGTGTTGCAAAAATCCTAAGAAAATTACAACAAGCTAAATATGCTAACATAAGATCACTGTAAAATTTTCAGAACATTTGCACATACAGATTGTGAGGTATAAAAATAACAAGCTAGCAAAGGCATGCAAGGCATAAATGTGAAACCCTATCAAAAAGTGTCAAACAACAGATTTCAGATTTTTCCTAGCTTTGTTTACCCATGAGTATAACACTCAGCAAGTTTCACCACAAAAAGAGTTATAGCTTATTTATTAAAAATACCACAATAAACTCCTATTTATGCAAGAATTATTTTTAACTTCACAATCAGGCTTCCAAAAACCATGATAAATTTATCAGAGCCTAACCAAACCATAAGTGACAACACCCTAAATTTGCATGGCCAGCAGATCAACAGATCTCAAGATATAATTACCTCCTAATAAACAAAGATTAAATTATATATACTTATTTCTGCAAAAACATGGCATGTTTCATATTTTTATTACAAATTAGACTCATACTGGAACCTAGCAAAATTGGAACCATGTCAATTGGATCTATACAACTCAAGATATGAATTTTACAAAATCAGCACAGGATCTGCAAAACAGTGAATCAGAGGTGTGAGATGGAGAGGCTGACACCCGGGACCCGCGCGTCAGAGAGACAGAGACAGGGGAGATGCTCGTCGCCGGCGAAGCTCAACGACGACGAGGTCTCAGCCGGATCCAAGGGCATCTACGTGTTCCTCTCATCAAGGTGACTCTGTTGACCTACTTTACCCGCGCTGTACTGGACCCTAGGGTGCTCGCCGTCGGGAATGGCGGAGTGGCGGCGCTGCGCGGCGTTACGCCGGCGGATCCAGGAAATGGCGACGCGGTAGAGCTTCACGCCGAGCATCAGTGAGCCAAGGGGAAGTGATAGGCACAAGAATGAAGGAAAATGGTGGAGCAGAGAGGCCTGGCCACGTTGCCGGTGAGCTCGGGTGGAACTCCGGCGAGGGAGAACGGCTCGGAGCTCGGCAATGCCACCTTACCCGTGCTCGACAGCGGCCAAGGAGGTGACGCCGAGGTAGAGGACGTCGAGGCGGAGCTCTAGGCGGGCTGGCTGGGCCGGAAGCGCGGTGGAACGGCCGGAGAAGCTCGCCGAAACGCGGCGGAGCTCACCGAGGCGACGGCGGAGCGAAATGGGAGGCGCTGAGCGAGTGGAGGTCGCGTCTGAGGCGTTCACCCGGTGCGTGGCGACTTGAGGACACCGTGGGAGCTGACAGGCGGGGTTGTCGACGGCGTACAGCCGACAGGTGGCCGGACACGCGGCGGCGGGTGAGTTCTGTCCAAAACTGAATCGCTGATTCAGTCACCGGCGTCAGAGACTGAAACCCGAAGTTCAATGACGTTTTACTCTCAGCTCGGTCGACGGTATTGGCTCGAATTTGATCCATTGGACAGAGCTACACGAGCTCTACAAGTTTTCTTATAAGATCAAAGTCTAACTCGGTCTGGATTTCAAACTACAACGCTCCCAACAACCCTACCTCGAAACTGTGTCATCCAAGACTTAGCCAAATTCGGCTAAGTGTGAAATCAGCCCTGAGTTTTGGCTTGTGAGTGGATTTTTTATGTGTTCAAAGCTTTTTCATGAAAAGTCATCAACATAACTTTTGTAGCTTATGAAATTCTCTACAACTTTGTTTGAGGTGTCATTTACATGCAAAGTCTCTAACATCAGTTTCATAAAACATTTTTGAAAGGAGGTCTAGGGGGTCAAATAGGTCAATCTAGGGTTAACCATGACTTAGGGGCATTTTTGGACAAAACATTCAACATGAACTTTGTTCAAAATGATGTTCTAAACATGATTAAAGTATTTTGGAAAAGATGGCACACTTACATGCATTGGTCACCCACTAAAGTCACCCAAATCAAGTCACACAACAATTTTAATCATACATGGTATACATAAAAGGACATGTGATCATGATGGATGCTTATGAATGAGCATGATGATGCTTATGTTGATGCAATGCTCATGATTAACATGCAAGCTAACACTAGGAGTGTTACAGCCCTCACCCCTTACAAAAATCTCGTCCCGAGATTTGAAAGACGTACCATTTTTCGTAGAATGAGGGATAAGTTACTTGTAAATAGACTTCCCTTTCCCAAGTGGCATCTCTCTCACTTTGGCGATTCCACAAAACTCTAAAAAGTTTGATTACTCTCCCACGAGTAACCCTTTCCTTGACATCAAGAACTTGTATAGGCTTTTCCTTGTAGGATAGATTGGATTCCAACTTGATATCTCTTGTTTCAACTCTCTCTTCGGGCACACGAAGACACTTCTTAAGTTGAGACACGTGGAATACGGGGAAAATAGCTCCCATTTCCAGGGGTAGTTGTACTTTGTAAGCCACCTTGCCACTCTTCTCTATGATTTGGTAGGGACCCACATACCTAGGGGCAAGCTTTCTTTTTACCCCAAAGCGGTTTACTCCCTTCATGGGCTATACCTTCAGGTACACAAAGTCACCTACTTCAAACTCAATTGGTTTTCTTCTTCGGTCAGCATAGCTTTTCTGTCTAACTTGGGCGACTCTCATGTGTTGTTGAATAATGAGAAATTGCTTTTCAGCTTCTTTGACAAAGTCAATTCCGTAGTACCTCCTTTCGCCTAGCTCAACCCACTTTAGAGGAGTTCTACACTTACAGCTATACAAAGCTTCAAAAGGAGCCATTCGGATGCTCTCTTGATAACTATTGTTGTAAGAGAATTCAGCTAAGTGTAGCCATTTCTCCCATGCACCCTTGGAAGATATAACACATGCCCTCAACATATCCTCTAAAATTTGATTCACACGCTCTATCTGACCGGAGGTCTGAGGATGATAGGCTGAACTGCAAACTAACTTTGTACCAAGGAGCGAATGTAAATGTTCCCAAAAGCGAGCAGTGAACTGAGGACCTCTGTCAGAAATAATAGTGCGGGGCACTCCGTGCAATCTAACAATCTGAGAGATGTACAACTCAGCATAGTCAGACGGTCGGTATGTAGAACGTACGGGGGTAAAGTGAGCTGACTTGGTCAAACGGTCAACAATCACCCATATGGAGTCGTGTCCCTTTTGAGTATGGGGAAGGCCAACAATAAAATCCATGCTGATTTCTTCCCATTTCCACCCTGGAACCGACAAAGGTTGCAATAAACCTGCAGGTTTAAGGTGAACTGCCTTTACCCTGGAGCAAGTATCACACCTAGCAACATAGGCTGCTATCTCCTTCTTCATCTTGGTCCACCAGAAGCGGGGTTTCAAGTCTTGGTACATTTTGCTACTACCCGGATGAATGGACAACTTGGAAGAATGAGCTTCATCTAGAATTTTGGTGCGTGGTCACGGTCTTTAGGTACAACTAGTCGATCGTCAAACCACAGTACACCCTTCTCATCTACCCTAAAATGCTTGGTGTCTTGCTCTTGCATTTTTCTTTTGATATGAAAAATACCAGGGTCGGACTTTTGGAGCTCTATGATTTGACTTTCTAATGAGCAGCTGACTATGATGTTGTGCAGGACCATAGGATGCAATAAATTGAAGCCTTCCTCTAGGAGAGGTCTAACATGTTGTTTCCGACTGAGAGCATCGGCTACAACATTGGCCTTGCCTGGATGATAGTGTACTTCTAGATTGTAGTCTTTTATCAACTCTAACCATCTTCTTTATCTCATGTTCAACTCGGGCTGAGTGAATATATATTTGAGGCTCTTATGGTCAGTGTAAATGTGACATAGGTTGCCCAACAGATAATGCCTCCAGAGTTTCAATGCATGTACAACTGCTGCTAACTCTAGATCATGAGTCGGGTAGTTGGCTTCATGTTTCCGCAACTGCCGAGAGGCGTAGGCAATAACTCGGCCTTCTTGCATAAGCACACAACCTAGGCCCGTGCCAGATGCATCACAAAAGACATCAAATGGCTTTTCAATGTCAGGCTGTGCCAGAACAGGAGCGGTGGTCAGCAAATGGCGTAAAGTGGTGAAAGCGATTTCACACTCCTAGGACCATACAAACTTCACATCTTTTTGTAGTAGCTTGGTCATAGGCTTAGCTATTTTGGAGAAGTCTGGAATAAAGCACCGATAATATCCAGCTAGACCGAGAAAACTCCGGACTTCGTCCACTGAAGTCGGGGCCTTCGAGTCTAGAACCTCTTGCACTTTGGATGGGTCAACAGAAATACCCTCTTTGGATAAAATATGACCTAGGAAAGGCACTTTCTTCAGCCAAAACTCACACTTGCTGAACTTGGCATAGAGCTGATGTTCTCGCAATCTAGTGAGTACAATATAAAGGTGCTTCTCATGTTCTTGTGCATTTTCAGAATACACCAATATCTCATCGATGAACACCACCACAAACTTATCCAGTTCAGGCATGAACACCGAATTCATCAGGTACATGAAATGAGCAGGGGCATTAGTCACACCAAAGGACATGACTAGATACTCATATAACCCATACCTGGTAGAGAAAGCCGTTTTAGGAATATCTTCGGGTCGGATCTTGATTTGATGATACCCAGATCTCAGATCAATCTTGGAGAATACTTTAGCCTTGGCTAGTTGATCAAACAGGATATCAATACGAGGCAATGGATACTTGTTTTTAACAGTCACGGCATTGAGCGGACGATAGTCTACACACATACGTAGAGACTTGTCCTTCTTCTTGACAAAGAGAGCCGGACAACTCTATGGAGAAGAACTAGTCCGAATAAGACCTTTCTCGAGAAGTTCTTGCAATTGCTTTTTCAATTCTGCCAATTCGTTGGGTGGCATTCGATATGGCCTTCTAGAGATAGGTGCGGTACCCGGAATTAGATCAATCTTAAACTCAATGTCTCTGTCCGGTGGCAACCCGGGCAGATCCTCTGGAAAAACATCCAGAAACTCACACACTACCGGAATCTCTGCCACAGTGAGTGGTCTGATAGCATTAGCAGCGTGACGAATGTCATCGTTCTTGGGAAGCTGGACCAAGAAGGCTTCTTTGCTATCAGGCTCTCGCAACATAACTACCTTCGTGGAGGTGTCTATTAGCACCCCATTATTTCTCATCCAATTTATCCCTAAAATAATATCTATGCCCAAGCCCGGTAAAATTACAAGATTTGCTGAAAAGTTACGACCCTCAATAGCAATATTCACATCCTTGACTAATTGGTTCGTGGAAATTTGGTTCCCAGCAGCACTAATGCAAAACTTGCCACTGTCAAGATCAACTACATGTTGTCCATGTTTAGATGCAAATGCTTGACTCATAAATGAATGCGAAGCTCCAGAATCAAACAAGACAACTGCAGGATGTTGATTGACAAGAAACATACCAGCGGTGACCGCTTCACCTTCAGGGATTTCTTCAACAGTAGTGAAGTGCACACGACCAATACGGTTATTGCCTCCAGCTGCAGAATTCCTCTTGGGGTAAGGGCAATCTCTCGCCCAGTGACCAAGTTGTTTGCAATTGAAGCAGTGACGGTTATCAGGAGGAGTCTTGGGACCTCCTTGACACATGGCACCCCTTGGGAGAGCAACTGTGAAGGACTTGCGCACTCCCGTCTTCACATTAGACTTTTTCTGCGGCGACCTTTACCTTGTCATAGCATTGGGTGGGCGATAGGCCGGTTTGCTTGTTACTGGAGCCTTGGACTGTGAAGCACCTGCCTCATAGGCTCTTTTGCGGTTCTTGGACGCGGCATAAACAACATTGGAGTTTTCCTGTGTCAACGCATCACTCACAAACTCATTAAAGGCGGTACTCTTGTTACCAGCCATGTTCTTGGACAGCTTAGGTCCCAACCCTCTCTTGAAACTAGCAAGCTTCTTGGCCTCAGTATCAACCATTTTAGGAGCATAGCGGGACAAATTGTTAAAAGCATGAAGATATTCAATCATGCTTTTAGTGCCCTGGTTCAGGTTCATGAACTCATTGTGCCTGATAGTCATTAAGCCTTGGGGAATATAGGTGTTTCTGAAAGAAGTTTTGAACTAATCCCAAGTCACCTCAGCATTGGTAGGCAAGCTGGTCCTGTAATGACTCCACCAGACACCCGCTTTGCCCTCCAACTGGTGGGCTGCATATTCCGCCTTTAGTTCTTCGGTTACCCTCAGTAATCGGAATTTCTGCTCAAGAGTGTTGAGCCATTCATCAGCTTCCAGAGGCTCGACAGCCTCCTTGAACACTGGTGGATTCGTGTCCTGGAAATCCTTGAAACTACTGTGCTGATTGGCCTCTCCACCTTGACAGACATGGCGACCACCCCGGTTTTGCTGCGCCATAGTTTGCATAGCCTCATTGAGCATGCGTTGACCCTCAACAAGAGCTGCCAATAGCTCAGTAGGCGTAGGCGGGGGAGGAGGTGGTGGTGGCGGCACCTCGTTGTGACCGGAGCGAGTATTGCGAGCCATCTGCACAAGGTATACCAAGTGTCTGTTTAGGACAACAGATATAATCGCCATGAACCTCAATTGCTGCCATACGGAATTTAATAAAATAAGTTCATATAATTTAAGGCACAATAATCTATGTACAACAAGAGAATATTATCCACGACACTTGGTTATTCTCGTGATCATTCACAGCCACAATTCACAAGGGTTAAGGACATTGCAGATAATTATTTATGCTCAACATAAACATGGAGCATCACAAATAAGTGCATAGGGTTACATAGAGTCGTTGCCACAACTTCAGTTTTACAAGAGGGGCACCATGGCCAAATACATAGAGTCTCAACTAAAATTCAGATTACATGTCCATTACACAAAGAGATGGAAACTGATACATGATCATGGAATTATTGCTAGGCTACATATCTTCCTCAGATTCTCCATTAGAAATGATGCCATCATCCTGATCTTCCTCGCTAGGAGCTTCTTCATGATTAAAAGGGGCTGGATGTGGAATAGGATTTATGATATTATTTAAGCGATGGACATCTAACTGCAGCTCAACAATCCTAGTGATCAGCTCTTCCTCTCTCCTTTCAGCATGGAACAAGGCTCTAACTCTCGCAGCTTCTCTATTTTCAGCCAAGCGCATAGCCTCATCTCTCTCTCTAGTCATTTGCATCATGCGGGCTTGTGCCTCATTGCGCACTCTAACTGCGTTCTCAACGTGGTTGCGGCGGGCTTGGAAACCGGTGTGGTAGTTTTGAATTTTAGCTTGTGCATCCCTAAAAGCCTTGCGGTGCTTGCGCACACGCTTGCGCAGTTTGCGCTGCCCAACTTGAGCTTGTTGGAGCGATAGCATGGCGTCTATTTAGGTGTCCTGGCGTACATAGTGCAGCTTAAGTACCGCCAGCATGGCACTCATGGCAGGGCTAGAGCTATATCCTAGCATAGTTTCTCTCATCCCTAAGGGCTCATTTCCTATCTGAGACACAAATGTGTCGGTCACACTCACTCTCGGGATGGATCCAGCGGGGCCACTCACTACCTCATCACCATAATCTTGGCATATCTCTAGCAATACCTCTAGGGCTGCTACTTGGGCACCCTCCCAAGGAGTTTGGCCATCACACTCTACTATCCAACCTAGCCACTGCGGGTTATTTGGACAAGGGGGAACTGTAATTTGGACATCTACCCAAGGTAAGGCTCCTGCATGCTCAGACTCGGTCCAAGTGTACTTTGGTGGTTCCTCATATCCAACTGAACTTAGCACCCTCCACAACAAAGTAGGAGTGCCAAACATATCCAGGAAAGTCTCACTTGCGTGTGGGGCTGCCATCTGTAGAAAGACCACAATTGAGTAAGGAAGATTAATTACAAGGAAAGGTAAATAGATATATTTTCAGAATTTAATACGTAAGTAGTGCATAAGGAATGTATGAATGATTCATGATTCATGCACGTTCCATATGTCCTTCCCATTCCTAGAAGAAGGTTCTAACGGTTTAGACGGTGGCATACATACGTGCACTCCTTATACGCAACTACACGGTCTACACGTTTCGTTGTTAGTGTACCTGTAGAAAATTTCATTTCAGCCGAACCCCACAATAGTATATGTGTAGAAATGTAAATCCAATCATCAACAATCAAGCTAGATACTCCGATATATATTCCCAAACATATATCACAGCACACTACCCATTTAGGATACACCCACATATACATCAAATATGTATACATGGCTGCACCTACTACCTACAATTAAGTACCTTCATATATACATGTGTAAAACATGTAAATATTCCGGTAACCACAGCTAACACTTCCCTTGAACGACGGTTGGACGGTCATGCTCTCACAGCTCACACTTACCGTAGCGTAGAGGCATATAGATCCATACATTACCACTCAAGCAAGTGGCATCCATACAATTTCACGCCGTATGGACGACGAAAGAAAACAAACAAAGCTTACCATGGCGTAGAGGTTTGTGATCCATTCATTACCACTTAAGTAAGCGGTATCCATATAATTACACGCCATATGGACGACGAAAAGAAAAACCCCCATGTTAGTAATATTAAGCCACCTGGAAGTCCTTATATGGGCATAAAGGGTATGACCACTGGCATGGTATAAGTTATCAAAACATTTTTAAAACAGCCCTACATATAGCCTAATTTTGCCAAATTATCTTGGAAAAACCAAATTCATTTATTTTCAAATACATCTATGATGGTTAAATACTTAATCTTGCTCTGATGCCAGCTGTAACAGAACCATCCAATTTATAAAAATTCAAGTGAATTAGCGACCACGGAGGCAGTCAAGCCATTGGACTTGAACCCATATAAACCCGGTAGTCCGACGAAATCTCAAAAGACCTCGATTCAACCAACATACAACCAAGATCGTACATGATCAAGCATCACCATCATAGATTACATACATTCATCACAGAACATAGTTTTACATCACATCAGAGTTTAAAAGTGGTTATTACAAACCAGAGTAGTAGCGGAAACAAAGTAGTTTTTAAACAACACCAACTCAGTTGATATTACAAGCCAGTTCCATGGTCAAGTCCCAACAAAAGCACAACTGAAGATAGAGAAGGTGATCACGCCTATGATCTATGCATCGTCCGCAGCCGGATGATGGCAGTTAGCGCAGTAGCCATGATACACGACATCATCTGCAACAGGGGTAAATAAAACCCTGAGTACGAGAATGTACTCAGCTAGACTTATCCGCCTTAAACCAAAATAAAGAGACACCAAGGAGTATGCAAGGCTGATCTCTATGGACTAGTTTGACTCACCTTTTTGCATAAGAAGCCTTTGTTGTAAGTAACTCATTTATCATATTTCAGCAGCAGGTTCATTACTTAACAACTATCCACTAGATTAGCACCTAATCTAAGCATACACTTGAGTATTTAAGCATCACAATAATAACCATATCCAGATTTTCACATAGCTATCTTCATTCTCATCATAACCATTAAGTTTATTTAGTGAATTCTACGTTGCTGCTGCCCAAGTCAAGTTCTCACTATCCGGGAGAGACGGCGATTCGAATCGATTCGTATCCAGCTGGAGGGGTATTCCTAACACTCACCCAAGCATACTTCATGAGGGCAGCTCGGATCACCTTTAGCACAACTCCAGACCAATTCGCGGGTCCATACGGCGCCGCACCCCCAGGGACCGCCAATCTGCCAGGGTCAGGACTCTAACCTGATACCTCGGTCTTACGCCATTGACTCCACGCACATCCTTACTACCAACCGGGGTGCGCACTTAAACCGAACGGGGTATCCGGCTGGAGATGCACTCGTAGGCTTCACGGTCGGAACGACTTATCCGGCCAACTAAGTGATAGGCATGCGTTCAACATTACACAGGGACGTACAGCGATTCGGTCCTTAAACGACACAGACGGGGATAGATTCACACCCAAGACCTCCATGCCTTGTTGCTGCACTATCGTCATCCCGCTCGGTCTCAAGTTCATTATGAGCACATGGTTATTCCACGATAGCAAATATAGCCAACCGTGATCATCATCCACCTAACTCTCGCAGGTGACAGGAAAATCACCCAGCTTCTACCGAACTAAGCATCGCTAAGCATTGTTTCGGTCCTGGACCTACTTAGGTGAGGTATGAGGTGGACAAGGTAGTCATCATGCAGCAAGGGTGTCATATCAGCGCCTAACACTTAATGCAACAACATATAACCATAGTCAATTGATAGCTGATCATGATAATAAAATAGTAAGAGGCTTATAATGCTCCGGGGCTTGCCTTCGACGTAGGTGGACGGGCGATGGTCGGGACACTCCAGCAAGTCCTCCTCCTCCTCAGCTCCTTGAGGTGGCTCCCCTTGTTGATCTTCCAGCTCCGGCAGCTCGTACTCCAGAACTGTCACGCCCTTGGGTACACCTATGTATGCATGACAAGGAGATAAATATAGAGAATGCACATATGATGCATGATGTCATGATGAAGAGCCAAAGGGTCATAAAACAAGGTATAACATGAGCATAAACTCCTAAGATTAAGTGAATCATGGAATAACAAGTAAGTGCATACTTCTTCTCTGGTAGAGAGGCTAACTAGACAAGTTAAACAATCCCCGCTACTCCTACTTAGTCACTGGTTTTGTAGATAGATCAACTTGTCAAAAGTTTCAGCTATAACTTGAGCATCATTTGGCCAAACTAAGCAAGTATGTACTTTCTGGAAAGCTTAGTAAATAGTCTACAATTCACGTTTAGACATCCCAGAATGATTCCGAACCTAATTAAGCTAAAATATACAAAGTTGGCTGGCTGTTCTGGAAAATCCAGAGAGCAAGCACTTTGCAGCAGCTACTTGTAACCTGCATAACTTTTAACTACTCAACCAAAAGTCATGAAACTTGGACACGAAGTAGATCAGCAAGTTAGCTACAAGTTTGTTGTAGACAAGTTTCCCATAAAACATCATCTTTAATTAGTTCTTAAGCATTTGCTATCAGCTACACAGAAATGCTCTAGAAAAGGCATAATTAGCAAAAATAATATTTTACACATATTGAGAATGTATCAAAGGGTTAACCCAAATGCACCAGTAGATAGAACATGTCTAAGAAACACTAGAAAACATCATGGTAAGGTCTAAACTCATTTCTATCATCACATTTTTCATTTATTTAATTATTAAGGTGATTTAATGAACATGCATTCCAAGTGTTCCAAAAATCCTAAGAAAATTACAGCAAGCTACTTATGCTAACATAAGATGACTGTAAAATTTTTAGAACATTTGCACATACAGATTGTGAGGTATAAAAATAACAAGCTAGCCAAGGCATGCAAGGCATAAATGTGAAACCCTATCAAAAAGTGTCAAACAACAGATTTCAGATTTTTCCTAGCTTTGACCCATGAGTATAACACTCAGCAAGTTTCACCACAAAAAGAGTTATAGCTTATTTATTAAAAATACCACAAGAAACTCCTATTTAAGCAAGAATTATTTTTAACTTCACAATCAGGCTTCCCAAAATCATGATTAATTTATCAGAGCCTAATCATACCATAAGTAACAACACCCTAAATTTGCATGGCAAGGAGATCAACAGATCTCAAGATATAATTACCTCCTAATAAACAAAGATTAAATTATATATACTTATTTCTTCAAAAACATGGCATGTTTCATATTTTTATTAAAAACTAGACTCATACTGGAACCTAGCAAAATTGGAACCATGTCAATTGGATCTACACAACTCAAGATATGAATTTTACAAAATTAGCACAGCATCTGCAAAACATTGAATCAGAGGTGTGAGAGGGAGAGGCAGACACCCGGGACCCGCGCGTCAGAGAGACAGAGATAGGGGAGATACTCGTCGCCGGCGAAGCATAACGACGACGAGGTCTCAGCCGGATCCAAGGGCATCTTCGTGTTCCTCTCATCAAGGCGACTCTGTTGACCTACTTTACCCGCGCTCTACTGGACCCTAGGGTGCTCGCCGTCGGGAATGGCGGAGCGGCGGCGCTGCGCGGCGTTACGCCGGCGGATCCAGGAAATGGCGACGCGGTAGAGCTTCACGCCGAGCATTAGTGAGCCAAGCGGAAGTGATAGTAACAAGAATGGAGGAAAATGGTGGAGCAGAGAGGCCTGGCCACGTTGCCGGTGAGCTCGGGCGGAACTCCGGCGAGGGAGAACGGCTCGGAGCTCGGCAATGCCACCTTACCTGTGCTCGACAGCGGCCAAGGAGGTGACGCTGAGGTAGAGGACATCGAGGCGGAGCTCTGACTGGGCTGGCTTGGCCGGAGGCGCGGTGGAACGGCCTGAGAAGCTCGCCGAAACGCGGCGGAGCTCACCGAGGCGACGGCGGAGCGAAATGGGAGGCGTTGAGCGAGTGGAGGTCGCGTCTGAGGCGTCCACCCGGTGCGTGGCGACTTGAGGACGCCGTGGGAGCTGATAGGCGGGGTCGTCGACGGCGTACGGCCGACAGGTGGCTGGACACGCGGCGGCGGGTGAGTTCTGTCCAAAACTGAATCGCTGATTCAGTCACCGGCGTCAGAGACTGAAACCCGAAATTCAACGATGTTTTACTCTAAGCTCGGTCGACGGTTTTGGCTCGAATTTGATCCATTAGACAGAGCTACACGAGCTCTACAAGTTTTCTTATAAGATCAAAGTCTAACTCGGTCTGGATTTCAAACTACAACGCTCCCAACAACCCTACCTCGAAACTGTGTCATCCAAGACTTAGCCAAATTCGGCTAAGTGTGAAATCAGCCTTGATTTTTGGCTTGTGAGTGAATTTTGGATGTGTTCCAAGCTTTTTCATGAAAAGTCATCGACATAACTTTTGTAGCTTATGAAAGTCTCTACAACTTTATTTCAGGTGTCATTTACATGCAAAGTCTCTAACATCAGTTTCATAAAACATCTTTGAAAGGAGGTCTAGGGGGTCAAATAGGTCAATCTAGGGTTAACCATGACTTAGGGGCATTTTTGGACAAAACCTTCAACATGAACTTTTTTCAAAATGATGTTCTAAACATGATTAAAGTATTTTGGAAAATATTGCACACTTACATGCATTGGTCACCCAATAAAGTCACCTAAATCAAGTCACACAAAATCAAGTCATACATAAAAGGACATGTGATCATGATGGATGCTTATGAATGAGCATGATGATGCTTATGTTGATGCAATGCTCATGATTAACATGCAAGCTAACACTAGGAGTGTTACATAAACAAAGCTAGGAAAAATCTGAAATATGTTGTTTGACACATTTTGATAGGCTTTCACATTTATGCCTTGCATGCCTTTGCTAGCTTGTTAGTTTTATACCTCACAAGCTGTATGTGCAAGTGCCCTGAAAATTTTACAGTAAACTTGTGTTAGCATAATTAGCTTGCTGAAATTTTCTTAGAATTCTTGGAGCACTTGGGATGCATGTTCATTAAATCATCTTCATAATTAAATAAACGAAAAAGGTGATGATAGAAATAAGTTTAGGCCTTACCATGATGTTTTCTAGGGTTTCATAGACATGTTCCATCTACTGGTGCATTTGGATTGACCCTTTGATACATTCTTGTTATGTGCAAAATATTATTTTTGCTATTTATGCCTTTCCTAGAGCAATTCTGTGTAGCTGATAGCAATTGCTTAAGAACTAATTGAAGATGATGTTTTCTGGGAAATGTGTCTACAACAAACTTGTAGCTAACTTGCTTATCTACTGCGTGTCCAAGTTTCATGACATTTGGTTGAGTAGTTTAAATGTTATGAATGTTACAAGTAGCTGCTGCAAAGTGCTTGCTCTCTGGATTTTCCAGGACAGCCAGCCAACTTCGTATATTTTAACATATTTCGGCTGGGAATCATTCTAGGATGTCTAAGAGTGAATTGTAGGTAATTTGCTAAGCTTTCCAGAAAGTATCTACTTGCTTAGTTTGGCCAATTGATGCTTAAGTTATAGCTGAAACTTGTGACAAGTTGGTTTGTCTATGAAACCAGGGGCTGAGTAGGAGTAGCTAGGATTGTTTAAGTTGTCTAGTTAGCCTCTCTACCAGAGAAGAAGTATGCACTTACTTGTTATTCTATGATTCACTTAATCTTAGGAGTTTATACCATGTTATACCTTGTTTATGCTCCTTTAGCTCTTCATCATGACATCATGCATCATATGTGCATTCTCTATATTTATCTCCTTGTCATGCATACATAGGTGTACGCCAGGGCGTCACCGTTTTGGAGTTCGAGCTGCCGGAGTCGGAAGGTCAACAAGGGGAGCCAGCTCAAGGAGCTGAGGAGGAGGACTTGCCGGAGTGTCCCGACCACCGCCCGTCCACCTACGTCAAAGGCAAGCCCCGGAGCATTATAACCCTCCTACTATTTTGTTATCATATCTAGCTATCAATTGACTATGTTTATGTACTGTTGCATTAAGTGTTAGGCGTTGATATGACACCCTTGCTGCATAATACTTAGCCCTGCTTAGCTCGGTAGAAGCCGGGTGATTACCTGTCACCTGCGAGAGTTAGGTGGATGATGATCACGGTTGGCTATATTTGCTATCGTGGGAATAACCATATGGTAATAATGAACTTGAGACCGGGCGGGAGGACGATAGTGCAGCAACAAGGCATGGAGGTCTTGGGTGTGAATCTATCCCCGTCTGCGTCGATTAAGGACCGATTCGATGTAACGTCCTCGTGTCATGTTGAACGCATGCCTAACACTTAGCTGGCTGGATAAGTCGTTCCGACCGCGAAGCCTACGAGTGCATCTCCGGCCGGATACCCTGATCTGGTTAAAGTGCGCACCCTGGTTGGTAGTAAGGATGTGCGGGGATTCAATGGCGTAAGACCGAGGTGTCAGGTTAGAGTCCTAACCCTGGCAGATTGGCGGTCCCTGGGGGTGCGGCGCCGTACGGACTCGCGAATTGGTCCGGAGTTGTGCTAAAGGAGATCCGAGCTGCCCTCATGAAGTATGCTCGGGTGAGTGCTAGGAATATCCCTCCAGCTGGATAGGAATCGATTCGAATCGCCGTCTCTCCCGGATAGTGAGAACTTGACACGGGCAATCGCACGTAGAACTCACTAAATAAACTTAATGGTTATGATGAGAATATTGATAGCTATGTGATAATCCAGATATGGTTATTATTGTAATGCTTAAATACTCAAGTGTATGCTTAGAACAGGTGCTAATTTAGTGGATTGCGGTTAAAATAATGAACCTGCTGCTGAATATTATAAATGGGTTACTTACAACTAAAGTTTTTTATGCAAAAAGGTGAGTCAAACCAGCCCAGAAAGATCAGCCTTGCATACCCCTTGGTGTCACTTTATTTCTGGTTTATGACGGGTAAGCCTAGCTGAGTACCTTCTTGTACCCAGGGTTTTATTTACCCCTATTGCAGATGATGTCGTGTATCACGGCTACTGTGCTAACTGCCATCATCCGGCTACGGACGATGAATAGATCATGGGCGTGATCACCTTCTCTATCTTCAGTTGTGCTTTTGTTGGGTTTGACCCTGGAACTGGCATGTAATTTAAACTGAGTATGTAATGCTTTAAAACTACTTTGTTTCCGCTACCAAACTGGGTTGTAATAACCTTACTTAAACTCTGATGTGATGTAAAACTATGTTCTGTGATGAATGTATGTAATCTGTGATGGTGATGCTTGATCATGTATGATCTTGGTTGTATGTTGGTTGAATCGAGGTCTTTTGAGATTTCGTCGGACTACCGGGTTTATATGGGTTCAAGTCCATTGGCTTGACTGCCTCCGTGGTCGCTAATTCACTTGAATTCTTATAAATTGGACGGTTCTATTACAGCTGGCATCAGAGCAAGATTAAGCATTTAACCATCATAGATGTATTTAAAGACAAATGAATTTGGTTTTTCTAAGCTAATTTAGCAAATTAGACTGTACATAGGGCTGTTTTTAAAATGTTTTTATAACTTATACCATGTCAGTGGTCATAACCTTTATGCCCATGGAAGGACTTCTTGGTGGCTTAATATTACTAATATGGGGGTTTTTCCTTTCGTCGTCCATATGGCGTGCAATAATATGGATGCCACTTACTTAAGTGGTAATGAATGAATCACATACCTCTACGCCATGGTAAGCATTGTTTGTTTTCTTTCGTCGTCCATATGGCGTGAAATGTTATGGATGCCACTTGCTTGAGTGGTAATGTATGGATCTATATGCCTCTACGCTACGGTAAGTGTGAGCTGTGAGAGCATGACCGTCCAACCGTTGGTCTAGGGGAGTGTTAGCTGTGGTTACTGGAATATTTACATGTTTTACACATGTATATATGAAGGTACTTAATTGTGGGTAGTAGGTGTAGCCATGTGTACATATTTGATGTATATGTGGGTGTATCCCAAATGGGTAGTGTGCTGCGATATATGTTCGGGAATATATATCGAAGTACCTAGCTTGAATGTACATGATTGAAATTTCATTTCTGCACATATACTCTTGTGGGGTTGGGCTGAAATGAAATTTTATGCAGGCACACTAACAGCGAAACGTGTAGACCGTGTAGATGCGTATAAGGAGTGTACGTATGTATGCCACCGACTATACCGTTAGAACCTTCTCCTAGGAATGGAAAGGACGTATGGAATGTGCATGCATCATGAATCATTCATACATTCCTTATGCACTACTTAAGAATTAAATTCTGAAAATATATCTATTTACCTTTCCTTGTAATTATTCTCCCTTACTCAATTGTGGTCTTTCTACAGATGGCAGCCCCACACGCAAGTGAGACTTTCCTAGACATGTTTGGCACTCCTACTTTGTTGTGGAGGGTGCTAAGTTCAGTTGGATATGAGGAACCACCTAAGTACACTTGGACCGAGTCTAAGCACGCAGGAGCCTTACCTTGGGTAGATGTCCAAATTACAGTTCCCTCTTGTCCTAATAACCCACAGTGGCTAGGTTGGATAGTAGAGTCCGATGGTCAAACTCCTTGGGAGGGTGCCCAAGTAGCAGCCTTAGAAGTACTGTTGGAGATATGCCAAGACTATGGGGATGAGCTAGTTAATGGCCTAGCAAGATCATTTCCTAGAGTGAGTGTGACTGACACTTTTGTGTCCCAGGTAGGAACTGAGCCTCTAGAGATGAGAGAAACCATGCTAGGATATAGCTCTAGCCCTGCCATGAGTGCCATGCTGGCGGTACTTAAGTTGTACTATGTACGCCAAGACACCTACATAGAGAGCGCAATGAGGCACAAGCCCGCATGATGCGAATGACTAGAGAGAGAGATGAGGCTATGCGCTTGGCTGAAAATAGAGAAGCTGCTAGAGTTAGAGCCTTGTTCCATGCTGAGATGAGAGAGGAAGAGCTGATCACTAGGATTGCTGAGCTGTAGTTAGATGTCCGTCGCCTAAATAATATCATAAATCTTATTCCACACCCTGTTCCCTTTAATCATGAAGAAGCTCCGAGAGATCAGGATGATGGCATAATTTCTAATGGTGAATCTGAAGAGGATACGTAGCCTAGCGATAGTTCCCATGCTCATATATCAGTTTCCATCTCTGTATGTAATGGACATGTAATCTGAATTTCAGGTGAGACTCTATGTATTTGGCCATGGTGCCCCTCCTGTAAGACATAAGTTGTGGCAGTGATTTTATGTAACCTGTGCACTTAATTGTGATGCTCCATGTTTATGTTGAGCTTAAATAATTTTTCTACAATGTCTTTAATCCTTGTGAATTGTGGATGTGAATGATCGTGAGAATAACCAAGTGTCGTGGATGATATGCCTTTGTTGTACATGGATTATTATGCCTTGAATTATGTGAATTTACTTCATTAAATTCCGTATGGCAGCAATCGAGGTTCATGGCAATTATATCTGTTGTCCTAAATGGTCACTTGGTATGCCTTGTGCAGATGGCTCGCAACACTCGCTCCGGTCACAATGAGGTGCCGCCACCACCACCTCCTCCCCCGCCTACGCCTGCTGAGCTCTTGGCAGCACTTGTTGAGGGCCAGCGAATGCTCAATGAAGCTTTGCAGACCATGGCGCAGCAAAACCGGGGTGGTCGCCATGTCCGTCCAGGTGGAGAGGCAAATCAGCACAGTAGTTTCAAGGATTTCTAAGACACAATGCTGCCGCTTTTCAAGGAGGCTGTTGAACCTCTAGAAGCTGATGAATGGCTCAATACTCTCGAGCAAAAGTTCCGCTTGCTAAGGGTGACTGAAGAGTTAAAGGCAGAATATGCAGCCCACCAGTTGTAGGGCAAAGCTGGTGTCTGGTGGAGTCATTAGAGGACCAGCTTGCCCGCCAATGCTGTTGTAACCTGGGATCAGTTCAAAACTACTTTTAGGAACACTAATATTCTTCAAGGCTTAATGACTATCAAGCACACTGAGTTCATGAACCTGACACAGGGCACTAAAAGCTTGACTGAATATCTTCATGCTTTTAATAATTTGTCTCGCTATGCTCCTGAAATGGTTGATACTGAAGCCAAGAAGCTTGCAAGTTTCAAGAGGGGACTGGGACCCAAGCTATCCAAGAACATGGCTGGTAACAAGAGTACCACCTTTAATGAGTTTGTGAGTGATGCGTTGACTCAGGAGAACTCCAATGCCGTGTATGCCGCGTCCAAGAACCACAAGAGGGCCTATGAGGCAGGTGCTTCACAGTCCAAGGCTCCCGTGACAAATAAGCCGGCCTATCACCCACCAAATGCGGCGACAAGGTATAGGCCGCCGCAGAAAAAGTCAAATGTGAAGACAGGAGTTCGCAAGTCCTTCACAGTTGCTCTCCCAAGAGGTGCCACAGGTCAAGGAGGTCCCAAGACTCCCCCTAATAACCGTCCCTGCTTCAATTGCAAACAAGTTGGTCACTGGACGAGAGATTGCCCTTATCCCAAGAGGAATTTTGCAGCTGGAGGTAACAACCGTACTGGTATGTTCCTTGTTAATCAAAACCCTACAGTTGAAGAAATCCCTCAAGGTGAAGTGGTCACCGCTGGTATGTTCCTTGTTAATCAAAACCCTACAGTTGAAGAAATCTGCACTATACCACTGTTGAAGAAATCCCTCAAGGTGAAGTGGTCACCGCTGGTATGTTCCTTGTTAATCAAAACCCTACAGTTGTCTTGTTTGATTCTGGAGTTTCGCATTCATTTATGAGTCAAGCATTCGCATCTAAGCATGGGCAGCATGTAGTTAATCTTGACAGTGGCAAATTTTGCATTAGCGCTGCTGGTAATCAAATTGCTACAAATCAAGTAGTGAGGGATGTACATATTGCCCTAGAAGGGCGTGATTATGCAGCAGATTTAGTAATCTTGCCGGGCTTGGGAATAGATGTTATCCTGGGAATGAATTGGATGAGTAAGCATGGGGTGTTAATAGATACCTCCACAAGGGTAGTCATGTTGCGAGAGCCTGTAACATCCCTTATGTTACGAACACTAAAACTAGATCATGTCATCATAAGCATTGCAAAGCATATTTGTTAAGCACATCATGATGCATCAATTTAAAATAAGTTTAATTGGTTGATTGTGCTTAGGGAATTAAAATGTGTTTATTTTGTGAAGTGATGCTTGTGATGGATGTTTAATCCCTAGCTAAGGAGGGTGGTAAGGGAATAGCTAAGGAAAAACCCTAATTACAATCCCAGTTTTTACCCCCTTTTGTGTAACTTAAAAACTAAGCAAAATTTGGGGATGAGTTCAAAAGCAAAGTTGTAGATCTTGTCAAGGTGTGCAACTTTAGTGTTTTGAGTTTTTGAAGTTTCAATACAAAATTGAAAGTAATTTTGAAAATACAGATTTTCAGAAATTGCCCCCTTTTCCAATTTGAATCCCTAATTCAAAATCTATTTGGAATCTTGAAAAGTTATCAAAATGAAAGTTGTAGGGCTCATCAAAATGAATAACTTTTATTTTGGGAGTTTTTCAAGTTGTTGAGTAAAATTCAAAGTAATTTTAGAATTTCTGTTCTGACCAAATTCAAATTGGATATTCCCCCAATTTGGAATATGAATTTCAAACAGTTTTACTCAAATTCATTCTCTTCCACTAAAAAATGGCTCTGGGTCCTTAAATAAGTTTTGTAGAGTTTCAAATTTTGAATAAACTTTGTTTTGACCAAAATTTGACTTTTATTCAAAATTGTGAAGTAATTTTTTTAAAAAAAAATCAGAAAGGAGGGGATAAACTCTGCTACAGTGCTCACGGAGGGGGATGCACTGCGGCAGTGCCGCCGGTGGACATGCAGCGTCCCACGCCGCCACGCGCCCGGACACGCAGCAGCTTGGCAGCTTCCTCGTCATCCTCTTTACCTCTTGGTCGCCCTCATCCGCAGCACAGAATCGCCATAGCCCCTTCCTCTGCTCTTCTTGCTCAGCGCCGGCAAGCCCCGCCCGCCGCTCAAGCTCGCTCCAGTTCCCTTCCAGCCACCTTTTTGCTTCCCTCGCAGCTTCGCAGCATCACTACGCACTGGTTAAGCTGCATGGGTGCCTTGGTGCCGCTCTCTCCCAACGTTGCCATCGCTTCTCTCTGCATCGCGAGCGCTCCGCCATGCCCCTCACCGTGGCCATGCCACCTTAGGCCTTCTCGCAGCAAGCCGTGGTCACCAGAGGGTGCACATAGGCCCAACCATGCTCCAGCACCTCTCCCTTGTCACCAACAGACGTTCACGGGTCGGAAATCCAGCTTTCCCGTGCGCCTCCTCTGTTTTCAATTCGCGCCAGGGACTTCGAGTAAGAATTCGACATAAGGCAAGGGTCTAACTGCGAAGTTCGTGACTCAGGTGAATAGTGCTATAAGGACGTGTTTGTGGATGTTTTGTTGAATCTTTGAAAATTCATATCTGGAGTTTGGCAACTCCAATTTTGGTGAACCAAATTTTGTTGTGCTCCTTGAGATGTCTAGTGTTTATTAAAAATATGAAACTGACCATGTTCTGTAGTAAAATAAATGGTTATGATTTATGCCTTTTAATTATATTTAAAAAGGAGAAATTCATATCTCATTCTATGTAGCTCCTATGGGCCTGAAATTTTTACGGTGTTTTCGAGATGTTATGTGAGTATTGCAGTAAAGAATTCATGTTCAGTGGATGACATATGGTTAAGTTATTAATTTATCTTGTTTAATGCTTATTAAATAGTTTACAATTAAAGTAAAAATAAATAAATATAAAATATGGTTCCTCTGCCTTTATATGAAATTGTCATATCATATCGATACATAATTTAGCTATGTGTTTGTAGAAAATGTCGAGTTTCTTATTTATCTTGCTGTTACATGCTTCCTTGTGATGGAAATTTATCTTTTTCCTAGAAATTGCTATACTTATGCAAATGGTATGAAATTTATACAGTAGACTTTGGAGAGCATATATGAGCTGCTGTAGTTTTCTCAGAAGTTACTGTGTAATTTTGATATATGATTATTACTTTGTCTATTTACCTAAATAAATTAATAAAGGCATGAAAGGAATTTATTTAGGGATGATCATGATGTTTTCTAGTATCTCTTTGATGTATTTTAACTGTTGGTAAGCTGGGTTTTGCCCAGGTTCAAGTTTGGAACATAAATGAAATGTTATTTCTCTGTAATTCAATTGTTAGTGGTTTCTCGATAGTTTTTGGAACATTATGAATTGCTCTAGGCAGATAATGTTGGATGTGAAACTTGTCTATAACAAAGTTGTATATAATTCATGTATCTACCTGGTATTAAATTTTGGTGGCATTTGGCCCTATAGGTTCTGAGTTATGTCTGTTTAAATTTAAGTTTTAGAAATGGTTCCTTTTTATCAAATCCTGGATCAGTTTCTGTAGTTGTGCAATTTCGACCTACTAAACTTGTGAATCATGCTTTGATGATGGAAGATAAATTGTAGCAATTTTCATAAGCTTTCCAAAATGTTATGGATCATGACTTTTGGTGGTCTAGAACTCTGGTTATAGATGTATAAAGCTTAATATCTGATTCTGTCCAAGGTCTGGACAGAATTGTTTATTCATACTGTTTGGCCATTTTATCTATTAAATCAGTTCTTGAAGATAATAACAAAGTTGTAGAAAATTATCTAAGCTTCCCAGAAAGTCTAATATCACCTTTATTGGAAGCTTGGATCTCTAATTATGGTTGAATGAAGTTGTGTATATGCTGCTGTCCTGGTTATGTGTGCAAATAGAGTTGATTGTTTTTTTAGCTAGCCTTTACTTAAATAATGAGTAGCTTAATTTCCAAATTAGAATTTGAGTGATTTTGGAATTGTATGATGACCTAAGGTCATTAACCTTAATGACCTTTGGCACTTAATTATTGTTTGATGTTAATACCTAATTACTGCCATTAATATTTAATTAAGGATTGATTAAGATAAATAGAAAACCTAATCATTTTAGGTTTTGATTGATCTTTGGGATTGATTGACAACCAGTGGTTACTTGGCATGATATGCTCCCTGGTTATGGATTATTTCATATAAATGATCTTTGTTGCCTGATAGCTACACAACCTTGCTTAATGAAGATGATAAAATTTGCTTAGTAATAATCTATGCTTTGATAACTAAGTTAGTTTGTTTCTATACCGTGAAGGTAAGTTGTACTCGAGGTAGCTATGTTTGTTGTTATCATCCAAGAACATGTAACCTGTCTCTATCATGTCATGAGTATCTCATTGATCATGCATATGCACTTCTACGTGTAGACTACGCTCCGGAGGAATCTGATCCTCAGTGGGTTGCTTCCGAGTTTGTGGATCCAGCTGGTTTTTCTGGTTTTTTTGAGTTGTCGGACTTCCCTTCCCACCATGGCGAGCCCCGGACATTAAACCCTATCCTTGTATTTTCATAAAGTTATTTATATCACTTGAGTTAATATGATGCATTTGGTGAATAGGAGTTGAGTGAATCCTATTTGCTGCATTATCCACCTTGATGATTTCAATATTAACCTTGATACTTGTTTTATGAAAATACTTAGTATGCTTAGCTCTACTTATTAGATAGGTTTTCAAATGAGAAAGTTTGAAGGGTTGTTGTGGAATACTTTTATGGTTAATAATGTTTCAACTTGAGACCGGTCGGTGGACTTGCTTTAAGAATGGAGTCTTAAAGTAGTGTCTCCAACTGTGTCGATTAAGGACCATTCCGTTGGTGGCCTGCTGTGATTGAGACCTTTGAGTACAGCCCACATGCGATGGTAAGCCTTGCCTATAGCTATTCCGATACTTGAGAACGGCTAACCGCGTACTGGGAGTGGAGAGATGGCGAGAGTAGCGTGTACCCACCTTACGGATCTGAGATGACCGGGAAACATCTAGATTGGCTGTAGGATGGTGGTGTACTGTACTCTCGGGTGACGCTGGACCCGTTCTTGTATGGGAGGATCTATAGAAAAGGTTGACATATGCAAGATTAAGTTCTACATATGTCGTGTCGTACTGAATCCCCAGCTGGGTTTAATCGATTCGAATCGCCGTGTTTCCTCGGATATGGAGCCTCAATCCTCACCCCATCATCGTAGTAATAAAGGGATCTTTGGTAAGAGAAAGAGGTGGTATGCTTATGAAAGTTTGATAATAATTTTGGTTAGTCATAAATGATAATCTTGAGTTAAAACTTGAAAGTAGGTTTTACTCTTAGTAAGCTTTTATGCAAAAGAAATGCTTTGATCTTGCTAAAGCCTTACCTTAAATTCCTATAGCCTGCATACCTGAGTCTTCACCTCTTTTCTAGTCGGTTAAGTCTTGTTGAGTACTTTTGTACTCAGGGTTTTATAACCCCTGTTGCAGGTGCTGTCTTAGACTGCCAATGGAGGTCATGTCGGTGGGCGCGACATGATTTATCCACCTCTTCTACCTTAGAAGCTTCACCTAGGATGCTTCCGCTACTCTACACACCTTTTGGAAATTTAGTTAAGTTTGTACTTCATCATATGTTGTAAATTAAGTTATAAATCTTCCGCACTCTGATGTAAGTTATTTTTGTAACAAATGTTATAATGTTGTGGTAACTCCATGTTGATCTTGTATAAGTTAAAATGTGGATGATTCGGGGTCCTCCGAGGGCACCCGACAGACTTCTTGAGTCAGTTGGAACTCGTGCACGCCGATCAGAAGTCTTTGAGACAATGATGGTTGCATGTGGGCCACTTAATTCACGAGGTTCTGCCACAGTGCCTGATAGCAAAGAAGCCTTCTTAGTCCAGCTTCCCAAGAATGATGACATCCGTCACGCTGCCAAAGCTATTCGACCACTCACTGTGGCAGAGATTCCTGTAGTGTGTGAGTTTCCGGATGTCTTTCCAGAGGATCTGCCCAGGTTGCCACCGGACAGAGACATTGAGTTTAAAATTGATCTAATTCCGGGTACTGCACCTATCTCTAGAAGGCCACACCGAATGCCACCCAACGAATTGGCAGAATTAAAAAAGCAATTGCAAGAACTTCTCGAGAAAGGTCTTATTCGGCCTAGTTCTTCTCCATGGGGTTGTCTAGCTCTCTTTATTAAGAAGAAGGACAAGTCTCTACGTATGTGTGTAGACTATCGTCCGCTCAATGCCGTGACTGTTAAAAACAAGTATCCATTGCCTCGCATTGATATCCTGTTTGATCAATTAGCCAAGGCCAAAGTATTCTCCAAGATCGATCTGAGATCTGGGTATCATCAAATCAAGATCCGACCCGAAGACATTCCTAAAACGGCTTTCTCTACCAGGTATGGGTTGTATGAGTATCTAGTCATGTCCTTTGGTCTGACTAATGCCCCTGCTCATTTCATGTACCTGATGAATTCGGTGTTCATGCCTGAACTAGATAAGTTTGTGGTGGTGTTCATCGATGATATATTGGTGTATTCTGAAAATGCCCAAGAACATGAGAAGCACCTTCGGATTGTACTCACTAGATTGCGAGAACATCAGCTCTATGCCAAATTCAGCAAGTGTTAGTTTTGGCTGAAGAAAGTGCCTTTCCTAGGCCATATTTTATCCGAAGAGGGTATTTCTGTTGACCCATCAAAAGTGCAGGAGGTTCTAGACTGGAAGGCCCCGACTTCAGTGCACGAGGTCCGGAGTTTTCTCGGTCTAGCTGGATATTATCGGTGCTTTATTCCAGATTTCTCCAAAATAGCTAAGCCTATGACCAAGCTACTACAAAAAGATGTGAAGTTTGTGTGGTCCAGGAGTGTGAAGTCGCTTTCACCACTTTACGTCATTTGCTGACCACCGCTCCTGTTCTGGCACAGCCTGACATTGAAAAGCCATTTGACGCCTTTTGTGATGCTTCTGGCAGTGGCCTAGGTTGTGTGCTTATGCAAGAAGGCCGAGTTATTGCCTACGCCTCTCGGCAGTTGAGGAAACATGAAGCCAACTACCAGACTCATGATCTAGAGTTAGCAGCAGTTGTACATGCGTTGAAACTCTAGAGGCATTATCTGTTGGGTAATCTATGTCACATTTACACTGACCATAAGAGCCTCAAATATATATTCAATCAGCCCTAGCTAAACATGAGACAAAGAAGATGGTTGGAGTTGATAAAAGACTACAATCTAGAAGTACACTATCATCCGGGCAAGGCCAATGTTGTAGCTGACGCTCTTAGCCAGAAACAACATGTTGGACCTCTCTTAGAGGAAGGCTTCAATTTATTGCATCCGGTGGTCCTACACAACATCGTAGTCAGCTGCTCGTTAGAGAGTCAAATCATAGAGCTCCAAAGGTCTAATCCTGGTATTTTCCATATCAAAAGAAAGATGCAAGAGCAAGACACCGAGCATTTTAGGGTAGATGAGAAGGGTGTACTGTGGTTTGACGATCGACTAGTTGTACCCAAAGATCGTGACCTACGCAACAAAATTTTAGATGAAGCTCATTCTTCCAAATTGTCCATTCATCCTGGTAGTAGCAAAATGTACCAAGACTTGAAACCTCATTTCTGGTGGACCAAGATGAAGAAGGAGATAGCAGCTTATGTTGCTAGGTGTGATACTTGCTGCAGGGTAAAAGCAGTTCACCTCAAACCTACAGGTTTGTTGCAACCTTTGTCGGTTCCGGGTTGGAAATGGGAAGAAATCAGCATGGATTTCATTGTTGGCCTTCCCCCTACCCAAAAGGGACACGACTCCATATGGGTGATTGTTGACCGTTTGACCAAGTCGGCCCATTTTATCCCTGTGAAGTTGACACACCGAATATCCGACTACGCGGAGTTATACTTCTCTCAGATTGCTAAATTGCACGGAGTGCCTCGCACCATTATTTCAGATATGGGCCCTCAGTTCACTGCCCGCTTCTAGGAGCATCTGCATTCGCTCCTTGGTACAAAGTTGGTTCGCAGTTCAGCCTACCACCCTCAAACCTCCAGTCAGACTGAGCGTGTGAGTCAAATTTTAGAGGATATGCTGAGGGCATGTGTGATATCTTCCAAGGGTGCATGGGAGAAATGGCTACCCTTAGCTGAATTCTCTTACAAAAATAGTTATCAAGAAAGTATCCAAATGGCTCCTTTTGAAGCTTTGTATGGCCGCAAGTGTAGAACTCCTCTAAACTGGGTCGAACCTGGTGAAAGGAGGTACTACAGAATTGACTTTGTCAAAGAAGCCGAGGAACAAGTTCTCATTTTTCAGCAACACATGAAAGTTGCCCAAGCTAGACAGAAAAGCTATGCTGACCGAAGAAGAAAACCACTCGAGTTTGCAGTAGGTGACTTTGTGTACCTGAAAGTATCGCCCATGAAGGGAGTCAACCGCTTTGGTGTAAAAAGAAAGCTTGCCCCTAGGTACGTGGGTCCCTACCAAATCATTGAGAAGAGCGGCAAGGTAGCTCACAAAGTACAACTACCTCTCGAACTAGGAACCATTTTCCCTGTATTCCATGTGTCTCAACTCAAGAAGTGTCTTCGTGTGCCCGAAGAGCGAGTTGCAACAAGAGGCCTAAAGTTGTAGTCCGACCTGACATATGAAGAAAAGCCTATACAAGTTCTTGATGTCAAGGAACGAGTTACTCGTGGGAGAGTAATCAAACTTTTTAGAGTTTTGTGGAATCGTCAAAGTGAAAGAGATGCCACTTGGGAAAGGGAGGACTATTTACAAGTAACTTATCCCTCATTGTATGAAAAATGGTACGTCTTTCAAATCTCGGGACGAGATTTTTGTAAGGGGGGAGGGCTGTAACACTCCTAGTGTTACCTTGCATGTTAACCATGAGCATTGCATCAACATAAGCATCATCATGCTCATTCATAAGCATACATCATGATCACATGTCATCTTATGTGTCCCATGTATGATTAAATTACTTGTGGCTTGATTTGAGTGATTCAAGTAGAGGACCAATGCTTACAAATGTACATTGTCTTCCAAAATACTTTAATCATGTTTAGAGCAACATTTTGAACAAAGTTCATGTTGGAGGTTTTGGCCAAAAATGCCCCTAAGTCATGGTTAATCCTAGATTGACCCATTTGACCCCCTAGACCTCTCTTCAAAGTTGTTTTATGAAACTGGTGCTAGAGACCTTGCATGTAAATGACACCTGAAACAAAGTTGTAAATTTCATAATCTGCAAAAGTTATGTTGATGACTTTTCATGAAAATGCTTGGAACCCATTCAAATTCTTCCCACAAGCCAAAAATCAGGGCTGATTTCACGCTTACCCGAATTTGGCTAAGTCTTGAATCACGCAGTTTCGAGGTATGGTTGTTGGGAGCTTTGTAGATTGAAATCTAGACCGAGTTAGGCTTTGATCTTGTAAGCAAACTTGTAGAACTTGTGTAGCTCTATCCAAAGGATCAAATTCGAGCCAAAACCATTGATTGAGCTGAGAGTAAAATGTCGACCAACTTCGGGATTCAGTCACTGCAATCGGCGTTTCAGAAAAACGTTTCAGATTGGACAGAGCTCACCCGCCGCCGCGTGTCCAGCCACTTGTCGGCCGTACGCCGTCGATGGCCCCCCTGTCAGCTCCCACGGCATCCACAAGTCGCCATGCACCGAGTGGATGCCTCAGACGCGACCTCCATTCGCTCAGAGCGCTCCATTTCGCTTCGCCATTGCCACAACGAGCTCCGCCGCGCTACGGCGAGCTTTTCCGGCTGCTCCACCGCGCCTCCGGCCAAGCCAGCCCGCCAAAAGCTCTGCCAAAGCTTCCTCTACCTCGGCGTCACCTCCTCAGCCACTGTCGAGCACAGGTGAGGCGGCATTGCCGAGCTTGGAGCCGTTTTACCTCGCCGGAGTTCCGCCCGAGCTCACCGGCGACGTGGCCAAGCCTCTCTACTCCACCATTTCCCTCCATTCTTGTTCCTATCGCTTTCCCTTGGCTCACTGATGCTCGGCGTGGACCTCAACCGGGACGGCATCGGCCGTGCACGCCGGCGTATCGCCCGCAGCGCCGCCGAGCCGCCATTCCCGACGGCGAGCACCCTAGGGTCCAGTAGAGCGCGGGTAAAGTAGGTGCCTTTGGATCCGACCGAGACCTCGCCGTCGTCGAGTTTCGCCGGCGACGATCGTCTCCCCTGTCTCTGTCTCTCTGTCGCGTGGATCCCGTGTGTCAGCGGATCACACCTGTCAGTCAATCTCTCACATCCCTGGTTTAATGTTTTGCAGATCCTGTGTTGTTTTTGTAAAATTCATATCCGGAGTTTTACAGATCCAAATGATGTGATCCCAATTTTTCTAGGTTCCTGTATAAGTCTAGTTTTTATTAAAAATATGAAACATGCCATGTTTTTACAGAAATAAATATATATGATTTATTCTTGAATATATAGGAGGCAATTATATTTTGAGATCTGTTGATCTGGTGGCCATGCAAATTTAGGGTATTGTTACTTATGACATGAATAGGCTCTGATAAATTTATCATGATTTTTGGAGGTCTGATTGTGAAGTTATAAATATTACTTGCTTGAATAGGAGTTTCTTGTGATATTTTTAATGAATAAGTTATAACTCTTTTTGCGGTGAAAGTTGCCGAGTGTTGTGCTCATGTGTAAACAAAGCTAGAAAAAATCTGAAATCTGTTGTTTGACACTTTTTGATAGGGTTTCACATTTATGCCTTGCATGCCTTTGCTAGCTTGTTATTTTTGTATCTCACAAGCTGTATATGAAAGTGCCCTGAAACTTTTACAGTAAACTTGTGTTAGCATAAGTAGGTTGCTGTATTTTTCTTAGTATTCTTGGAGCACTTGGGATGCATGTTCATTAAATCACCTTCATAATTAAATAAATGAAAAAGGTGATGATAGAAATAAGTTTAGGCCTTGCCATGATGTTTTCTAGGGTTTCTTAAACATGTTCCATCTACTGGTGCATTTGGATTGACCCTTTGATACATTCTTGTTATGTGCAAAATATTATTTTTGCTATTTATGCCTTTCCTAGAGCAATTATTTGTAGCTGATAGCAATTGCTTAAGAACTAATTGAAGATTATGTTTTCTGGGAAACTTATCTACAACAAACTTGTAGCTAACTTGCTTATCTACTTCGTTTCCAAGTTTCATGATATTTGGCTGAGTAGTTTAAAAGTTATTAATGTTACAAGTAGCTGCTGCAAAGTGCTTGCTCTCTGGATTTTCCAGGACAGCCAGCCAACTTCGTATATTTTAACATATTTCGGCTGGGAATCATTCTAGGATGTCTAAAAGTGAATTGTAGGTAATTTGCTAAGCTTTCCAGAAAGTATCTACTTGCTTAAGTTATAGCTGAAACTTGTGACAAGTTGGTTTGTCTATGAAACCAGGGGCTGAGTAGGAGTAGCTAGGATTGTTTAACTTGTCTAGTTAGCCTCTCTACCAGAGAAGAAGTATGCACTTACTTGTTATTCTATGATTCACTTAATCTTAGGAGTTTATACCATGTTATACCTTGTTTATGCTCCTTTAGCTCTTGATCATGACATCATGCATCATATGTGCATTCTCTATATTTACCTCCTTGTCATGCATATATAGGTGTACCCCAGGGCGTGACCGTTTTGGAGTTCGAGCTGCCGGAGTCGGAAGGTCAACAAGGGGAGCCACCTCAAGGAGCTGAGGAGGAGGACTTGCCGGAGTGTCCCGACCACCGCCCGTCCACCTACGTCGAAGGCAAGCCCCGGAGCATTATAAGCCTCCTACTATTTTGTTATCATGTCTAGCTATCAATTGACTATGTTTATGTATTGTTGCATTAAGTGTTAGGCATTGATATGACACCCTTGCTACATAATGACTACCTTGTCCACCTCATACTTCACCTAAGTAGGTCCAGGATCGAAATAATGCTTAGCCCTGCTTAGCTCGGTAGAAGTCGGGTGATTTCCTGTCACCTGCGAGAGTTAGGTGGATGATGATCACGGTTGGCTATATTTGCTATCGTGGGAATAACCATGTGGTAATAATGAAATTGAGACTGGGCAGGAGGACGATAGTGCAGCAACAAGGCATGGAGGTTGTAACACCCCAGGTGTTTGTCTCGTGTTTTGGCACTTACATTTCATGAGCATAAGCATCTTTTGTTCATATATGATAGTATGAAACGTACTTTGATGTTGTGATAAGTGAATGCTTGATGATCCTGCATAATAAAGCTTGTTGTTGCTGATGGTGCTTCTTTCAGGTGTATCATCTCCATCTCTACCTACGTTGATCACTCAAAAAGTTTCGTGAAGTTTGGATTTAAAAGGTCAAATGAAAGGATAAGTTACATGATTGTTGGAATGACCTTATTAATTGAACGGAACCTTGGGTTACTAACCTAACCTTGCAATCTTGACCAAGTGACTCTAAGTGAACTCTACAACAAAAGTCATGAAGGGTTCATGTTGAGCTTGTGCCAAGAAAATGCTTTATTTGCTCTAAAATCCTAGTTTGAGCTTTATCAAGTTGATACTTTGACCAAAGTGAAAGTTTAACTTCGGTACCAGTTATGAGGATTGACCTTAAATAAAAGTTGTAGTTTTGCTTCTGTAGAACAAACTTTATTTAATGGTCAAGAGCTAGTTTGGTACCTATCCTAGTCAAATTAAGCTCACAAGATTCAATGCAGTGCTGTTTTGGAACCTCAAGGTGCTCAGTTTCGGGTACCCTAGTTGGGAGCCTTGTATCCTACTAACCAAGCAGAAACAGTATAAGGTCCTTTAGTAAAAGTTGTAGTATTCTACAAACTTTATCAAAGTGCCTAAGTCAGAATCATCCTCTAAGGATATCAAATAATGGTCACAAGTTTGAATCTGTTATAGTTTCCAGCACTTAGAATTTCTAAGTCCACCACCTCCTGTGCTGCGTGTCTCGCGCACCTGGACCGATGGGGAGATGTCCAAGCACTCATCCCTCACTTTCCCCTCCTCCCTGGCGCTCTCCATCGCCCCCTGCAGCGCTCATGGCGCCGTCCACCATGGTCAGCATGCCAAGCTCGCCATCGTCGTGTTTCCGCCACTTCGCGCTTCCTCGACACTCACTGTACGTGCCACATCGCTCGCCGCGTCGTGCTGCGCATCTCGCACACGCTCAGCCGAGGTGGAAGAACGCCGGAGCAGCCGACCACCGGCCACCGCCGACGTCGCCGACGTGTGCACGTGGCCAAGCCGCCACGGGCCCTCTCCCAGCCATCCAAGGCGACCAGTGGGTGCGCGGTGACCTCCTGGTGCTTCCCCACCCCTGCATCACCGCTGACGAGGTCTCAGCCGGCCGGAACAGGGAGCTCCGGCGAGCTCCACCTCGCGACCAAGGATGTCAGAGTTGAATTCGACTAAAGTCAGGGGGTTTTCTGCACTGTCATAGACTCAGATAAATAGTACTCCGAGGACCTATTTGTTTCGAAGAAACGATGGAACTTTGAAAATCAATATAAAATCATTGAAAAATCTTAAATTAGCAAATGTAGACTTTTTGGAATTCTTATGAAATTCTCTTTGCAGTAGATATATAATATGACATGGTTTAGTTTGAAGTTTTAACGGTAAAAATAGAATTGTGCAGTTCGGTTTTAATTGCTTGTTATATTTGTCTTTTTCATAACTGCTGTGTTATTGCCGAAATAAATGTGAAAATATTGTGACATGCTTTTCATATGACATTAGATGTCTGGTAAAAGTTTCATGAATTTAGGATTGATAGATTAAGAGTTATAAAAATAGCAAATGCCCGTTTGTTGCTTTGCTCCTATTCTGAGTGGATCTACATATTTGTATTATTTGGCTCAGTTAAGTTGTGAATCTTTCCTGGATGAAAATATATGAGTTGTAGTAGTTTTCATAAGCTTTCCATCAAGATAAATAGCATAATTTTTGGTCGAGCATATGTTTAGTTATAGTAGTTTAAATTACTGTTTCAGTTTCTGTCTAAACCCAGACAGGGATGCATTGTTTGTTTTGTAAGACCTTGTTAGTTGTAGATTTTGCTCTAGATGGTTATAACAAAGTTGTTCAAAATTTAGTAAGCTTTCTAGAAAGTACATAACTATAATTTATGGGTATATGAAACTCAAGTTATGGTTGTTTAATGTGGCATGATAGATTCTGTCCATGTTTTGAACAGAGATGTCTTCTTGGGGCTTGATAAATGGTTCATAATTATAAATTAAAATGTACAAATAGAAAATGTTGTTCCACTACCATTCTGTGATATTGTTGTATCATGTTGATATATATTATGGTCAAGTGTTTGAAGAAAATGTGAGTTTTAGATTTATCTTGCTCTCACATGGTTAATTGCAATAGTAATTTGTCTTTATCATAGATGTTTCTATGCTTAATCAAATGCAATGAAATTTGGACAGTAGACTATGGATAGTATGTAGAAGCTACTGTAATTTTGGTGGAATTTACTAGGCAACTTTGGTGTATGTTCTTTAATTCACCTTATAATCCAAATAAATTAAGAAATGCATTAAATAAATTTATTTGGTAGTGACCACTATGTTTTCTGGAGTTCTTTAACTATGTGTAAACTGTTGGTAACAATGGTTTTGCTCAAATGCATGTTTTAAACATAAGTTAGATAATTAATTGTTGCAATTGTTGTCTCTCGACAGTTTCTGGGACTGTTTGGATTACAGTATGTAAATGATGTCTTCTGGGAATCTTGTTTATATCAAAGTTGTAGATCATTCATTTATATAGATGCTGTTAAAATTTGGTAGTATTTGGTTATGTGGTCTGTGAGTTATGTCTGTTCAAAGTTTGATTATAGAAATGGCTGCTCTCTGTTTGTCGGGGACAGATTCTGGAGCTTTATAATTTCGACCAGTTTAGATTGAGAATCATGCTTTGATGTCTAAATATGAAATGCAGATAATTTCCCAAGCTTTCCAGAATGTCTTAATTCATGTCTTTTGGAGTTGTGTAACTCCAGTTATGATTTATTTTCTCAGCTGCTGTTAACAGTGCTAAAAATGGTAGATTCCTTGTATTGCTGTTGCTTGGTATATTGCTATGTATGACTCATGTCTTTGGTAATGGCCAAGTTAATTTACCTGAGACCTGGTGAAGCATGTATGTCATGTCTAACATGTTTAGTGTTGCATTCCTTGTTGGCTTAGCATGTTGGTTGTGTGATCATTAAGTTGAGCAATGAGATGTGCTTAAGTGTGTTTAGTGTAACCATGCTCTTGCCATGCTTCTTGTGTGTAATGCTTTGTCTATTGCACTTCCATGTGTTCATGCACTTGCATCTTGCATGTCATCTAGGTACGCTAGATGAACCACGTGAAGGATGTGATGGTTTATCATGCCGAAGATGGAATGATTAAGCAAGTGTTATGATCTTAGATGTCACCAAGACGGAGCAAGCTAACTAATCTGACTCGGTGTCACATTCCAGGCAAGCCCCGGAGCATTATAAGCCTCCTACTTTTTGAAAGTGAATGAGTATATATATGATATATATGTATTGTTGCATTAAGTATAGGAGTTGGATGAAACCATTGCTGCATATATACCCTTCCTTGTCCAGTATATATATAACCTGAATCCTAATTAGTCAGGATCACGTCTATGCTTAGCCATGCCTAGCTCGGTAGAAGCCAGGTGATTTCCTGTCACCTGCAAGATATAGGTGGATTCCGAATCACGGTTGGCTATATTTGCTATCGTGGAAAAGAACCATGTGTTAATAATATGAAAGGAGACCGGGCGGGATGATGATAGTGACGCAACAAGGCATGGAGGTCTTGGGTGTGGATCTATCCCCGTCTGTGTCGATTAAGGACCGATCGTTGTACATCCTCTTGTCATGTTGAACGCATGCCTAACACTTAGTTGGCCGGATAAGTCGTTCCGACTGCGAAGCCTAGTAGTATAACTCAGGCCGGAAGACCGGCAAGTATAAAGTGCGCACTACTGGAGGAAGTGCGTTGTGCGGGGGGCCATTGGCGTAAGACCAAAGGCAGGTGAGTTAAAAGTCCTGACCTCCCTGGCAGAGTGGCAGCCCTGGGAGTGCGGCGCTGATCGGAGCCGCGATTCCTGAGTCGTACCAAAGGTGACCCACTTGCTCTCCGACGGGGGAAGCATGGGTGAGTGTTAGGAATAACCCTCCAGCTGGATAGGAATCGATTCGAATCGCCGACTCTCCCGGATAGTGAGAACTTGACAGAGCAGCGGCAAACGTAGCATTCACTAAATAACTTAATGGTTCTATGATGATGATGATGATCACGGCCTTGACAAACCTGATATGGTTATTATTGATTGATATTAATCAAGTGATTGCTATAGTACAGGTGCTAATCTAGTTAATAGGTTAATGAGAATTAAATAGATGCTAAATAAGAAAGGTTTAACTATTTATACTTAAGCTTTTTATGCAAAATGTTGTCCAACAAGCTCCACTTATATATCAGCCTTGCATACTCCTTGGTGTCATTTATTTCTGGTTTATGACGGGTAAGTCTAGCTGAGTACATTCTCGTACTCAGGGTTTATTCCCACTTGTTGTAGGTTGTGATGTATCATAGCTACTGCAAGATTTGGATGACTCCTGCTTAGGGAAGGAGTAAGATCAAGGGCATGATCCTTCCTACTTACCTCGTCTATGATGCTTTTGTTGGAATGGACCATGGTACTGGCATGTTTTTGAAATAAAAGTGATATTGGTTTCAAATTACTTTGCTTCCGCTATTTGTAAACCTGAGTTGTAATAATCTTATCGAACTCCGATGTATTTGAACTACTTGCAAAATGTATGTAACGTGTGACTTGTTATGTTGAATCACTACGATCTTGGCTTGTATGTTGGTTGGTTCGAAATCCCTCATGATTTTGTTGGACTACCGGAGTTATATGGGCTCAAGTATGATAAATTGATCGCTTCGGTGATTGTTTTTGTACTTGTGCTCTTATAATTTGGATGGTTCCGTGATAGCTGGCATCAGAGCAAGGTTCAACAGTAAACATGTCACATGTGTATTTGAAACAAAGCTTTTCTTTATAAAAATTAGTTTTGGCAACTTATAGCTATATATAGGTGTGTTCAAATCTAAACTTGTAATCTAAGTATGCTAGTGGTCATTCCTATATGCCCAACTAAGGACCTTTAGGTGGCTTAGTTAAGTACTAACTATGGGAGGATTTACTTACTGCAATTTTTATTTCGTCGTCCATACGGCGTGCTGTTGTATGGATGCCATTCACTTGAGTGGTAATGTATGGATCAATTTCGATCTACGCCCAAGCCAAGGCATGTATGTATGATGACCGCACTATGCTACCCTGTGGTCAAATGGTAGAGGTAGCCCTCATATATGAATTAGCCATATATGTTGATAGATTCAAATTTTGCAACATCGCACCTACGATCAGGTAAGTGTGAGTTGTGAGAGCATGATCGTCCAACCGTCGGTCCAGGGGAGAGCTAGTTTTGGTTACTGGAATATTTACATGTTACACACATGTATATATGAAGGTACTTAATTGTGGGTTAGTGGTACGGCCGTATATACTCTCTATGTATGTATAGGCGTATTTCATTTCGGGTAGTTTGATGCTGAAATATATATATTGGGATATATATATGGAACCATCTAGCTTTCAACCTAGAGTCCAGTATTTCATTTCATGCACTTATATCATTGTTGGGTTGGGCTGAAATGAAATTTTCTGCAGGTACGCTAACCTCGAATGCATAGATTGTTTGTAGCTAATGACTAGCTATATGTCGAGAGTGTGCGTATTATGCCACCGATATAGAACGTGATTACCACCTTAGGCTGGTGATTTTGTGAGGACGAATAGGACGAAGCATGCATCATCATGATTGATTGCCCTATGCATAACTTTGCTCTTGTCGCCCTTGTTCTAACAATAAGTAACTTGTGAATTAATATGATGTCACTGTGCTCGTGTAAAGATAGATAAAATGCCTTGCTCTATGTTGCTTGAGTAGCTATGCTTGGTGTTAGGTTCTTCCTTTTAGTTACCTACACAGTAGTTCTTTTTATGTGTGGTTGCCTTGCTTTCTAGGTGTGGTTGCAGCACAAGTTGTCTAACCTCTTGTCCTCGGTGAGACCATGAGTTGTCATCAAGCCTTATCATTGTGCTTATCTCATAAGTTGCCTCAAGAACACCGTCTCGCTTAGAACACATGAGCTTATGCGTGTGTACCTAACCAAACCTCGTTGGGTTCTCTTGAATATCAACTTTTGCCCATGATATGTCCTCGTTTGAGTTTTGCCCAAATTCTTTTGTACCCTTTGCTACCTATCTAAAAAAATCATCTTGTTCCTGAAGACATGATCATATCTACCTACTTTGTGGTACAATCTCGTATCATGATCCCTGTCCTAAGAACCAGATGTTGGGTTGCATAATGGCTATCTATCAAATCATGAATCTCATATCATGATGCCAATCATTCTTAATCATGCAACTTACTGGATTGGTTATGCATCAATGTCATAATTCCCTAAATCCTTGAACCACATGCACACGTGCATGTAGAAGGAGGTATGCTCACAGTTAGTGGGGTACACCATATTCATGTTCTAACCTAACTGCAATCATCTTAGTAAGTATCTTTCTAAAGATCATTCTTCAGCTCTTGTGCTTGCTACCCATTTAACTAGGTTACCCTTTGATCTATCTCAATGGCTTGCTTATGTTTTGGTCAATCTGTGCCATCCGTCAACATGATGCACATGTTTGAGATGGCTGGCCTTTTTGGACATAAGTGAGATTTATCTTCTCGACTGAAGAAGAGTATGCACCTACTCAATAAAGGATAAAAACACATTCCCATCATGTTTTATTTACTATCTACCACCTTTGCTTATAGTAATGGTTGCTGGAGATAATTTCATCTATGTTCTCACATGGTTGCTTATGTCTTGGGTGTCTTCCTTCTATGTGCGAAAACCTTACCCCAAGAATCCTCTCAGACCACTTGGTTCCTTATCCTATAGTTGAGCTAGTGCAGTGCTTATCTGTTGTTGCATGAGCCTCATAATCTTTTCATAACAGATCATGTTGCTGCTGTGTCGATGAAGCCCTAATCTAAGTATCAGCTTGGTCTCTTCAATCTCGTTTATTTAAACCTCCAACTTTCCCTAATCTTAAACGTTATCAATGATGATCTCATGTAATTATTTATTTGGTAACTATCCTAGTTAACATAGGGATTTTGTGGAAATTAAAGCAAGATCCATGATCAGTTGTCTTTGACGAGTAAGATATGTTCTCCTGTGTTGTGTTTTGGATATTCAGGTCACTTCCATGTTGACTCCCAACCTTGTGACTACCTTTGCTTTGCTATCCCCCCTTAGCACAATGCTTGTTCATACAACCAACTTTTGGGCCACATGAAATTTTTCATTGAGTGTATGATCAATAATGGTGTCATGAGCAGTAGCTAACGGTTCCGCGACGAAACCGAGAGCCTCTTGTGGGCGGCCGACACAAGGATGTGCTGCTCCGCACGCGCTGGTATCGAGGTTTCTAGTCGTGATCCATTATGGAACTATACCAATGAAATGTCTTCTTGTGACTTTCCCTAGAAAATCTCACCATATCATATCGAAATATCCCTATATCCATCTAGATGTCGTAGGACATTCTTCTGGAGTCAACCAGAGGCTAACATTTGAAGAACAAGTCACTGACATAAAAACTAACAGACTGCAAGAGATGGTAGACAAGTGACAGTATTTCACTATCCTTGCAATGATAATGATCGTTTAATGAACAACATGGGTTATCCTCATCGAACCAAAAGGACACCCAACACTTAATGTTGGACAAGTTATCTATTGAACAAGCATCGATCATCACCATTGTGCTTATAACCTAGTTTTCCTAAGTCTTGATCTTTATGTGCATCATGGTGATATAGCTAAAGTCAACCATCTTTGGCATGAATCCTTATCTCCTAGCTTTGGAGGTTACCAATTGTTGAGCATCAACTGTAATTGTTGTGGTTAAGTGTGAAGCTTTGGAAAATTTTGGGCTGAGAGGCAATTGATTGGTTGCTAGTAGCAAGGCTAATCTCAAGGAAAGTAATGATGGAGTGACAGCCATGAGGGATAAGTTTTATCAATTAGTGAATTAAACATGGAGTTGAGAGATGCCTTGTTATTCTAGAACACTGCCATTGCAGCACCGAACAAGTTAGTATGTACATGTTCTGCTTATGCAAATGTTGCCTGTTTGAGCTGAATTTTGGTCAGAGATTAGAAGACTCATGGATCAGAATTTTTATCAAGTTTCCTGCAGAATTGAGTGATAATTGGTTGAATACTTGCAACTGTTGGAGACCTCTGGGTCACACAATCATCCTTCTTCAGTAGTGGTTATCCAATTCCTACATGCCTTGGATACCTTCTATGTGTTACCCAAGAAGTCGCACCTATTTCAACCCAAATAACTTTTGTTGTTTGCATACAAGGATTCCCTTGAAGTAAATGATCATGGAAGGTGTTGAACCAACAAAGTCAGCTATCACATTCACCGTTCTCTTAACTAGGTTGGTAAGTGCAATTTGTCATCGGAGAAAGAGAACTGCATGCTTGGAAAGTTGTACTCCAACCATTTTTGATAGAAGACTACTTTTCAGACGTTGTGAATGAGCCTGGAACCACTATAATGAGAAACCCTTAGAAGCTTGTGACTTGGTGCAAGGTTCTTATGGCTTGTATTAGTTTCACTAAAGATATTGATGATACAGGTAGCTCCTTGTGCTCTAAACCACCCTTCATACTTTGAGAACAAAGTGCACAGGACAGTGCTTTCTTGGATTCCTCCCAAAGTAACAATGCTTCATCTCCAGACCAAAGTTTACCATGAAAAAATAAGTATCAGAAAAGTTTTGGTCCAACTTAGCTTCTCAGACGTTCAAATGCTATCGTTGAGGTTGGGAAATGCAAGACATTGTCTCTGTTCCCTTGAAAGTCTTTCGCACCAAATCTCAGGACGAGATTCTTTTTAAGGGGGGAGGGCTGTAACACCCCAGGTGTTTGTCTCGCGTTTTGGCACTTACATTTCATGAGCATAAGCATCATTTGTTCATATATGATAGTATGAAACATACTTTGATGTTGTGACAAGTGAATGCTTGATGATCCTGCATAATAAAGCTTGTGGTTGCTGATGGTACTTCTTTCATGTGTACATCTCCATCTCTACCTAGGTTGATCACTCAAAAAGTTTCGTGAAGTTTGGATTTAAAAGGTCAAATGAAAGGATAAGTTACATGATTGTTGGAATGACCTTATTAAGTGAACGGAACCATGGGTTACTAACCTAACCTTGCAATCTTGACCAAGTGACTCTAGATGAACTCTACAACAAAAGTCATGAAGGGTTCATGTTGAGCTTGTGCCAAGAAAATGCTTTATTTGCTCTAAAATCCTAGTTTGAGCTTTATCAAGTTGATACTTTGACCAAAGTGAAAGTTTGACTTCGGTACTAGTTATGAGGATTGACCTTAAATAAAAGTTGTAGTTTTGCTTCTGTAGAACAAACTTTATTTAATTGTCAAGAGCTAGTTTGGTACCTATCCTAGTCAAATTAAGCTCACAAGATTCAATGCAGTGCTGTTTTGGAACCCCAGAAATTTGGCTAAGTCCTCAAGGTGCTCAGTTTCGGGTACCCTAGTTGGGAGCCTTGTATCTTACTAACTAGGTAGAAACAGTATAAGGGCCTTTAGTAAAAGTTGTAGTATAGTTTCTATTCTACAAACGTTGTTAAAGTGCCCAAGTTAGAATCATCATCTAAGCATATCAAATAATGGTCATAAGTTTGAATCTATTATAATTTCCGGCACTTAGAATTTCTAAGTCTGGGATTGCAGTTCATCGCGTTGGCATTCCGCGTTCTCCAAATTTTGTTAAACATCTTAAGTTGACCCCTTAATAAAAGTTGGAGTATATATTGTGGACAAGAGCATACCGAAAGATGACACCTGTTTGACTTCGTTTTGGTCATCAATTTTGAGTTTTCCTAATCTTTATCAATTCATTGACACTCAAGGGTTGGCATCAAATTATCTACTAATCTGCAACTCTAATGACTATGGCACCTTAATCAAAGTTGGAGAGTGTCAAGAGTAGAGCAAACTTGGTTTTTATCCCAAAGTCCAAATCGGCACGTAAGGAGTCCAAAAACACGTCCCACCTGAGCCACTTCACTGCCCAACACGTGCTCGATAAAATGCCTCAACGGACGACACACGTCCCGGACGTGGCAGCCATGCCCGAGCTCGCGTCCCACCTCCTGTGCTGCGTGTCTCGCGCACCTGGACCGTTGGGGAGATGTTCAAGCACTCGTCCCTCACTTTCCCCTCCTCCCTGGCGCTCTCCATCGCCCCCTACAGCGCTCACGGCGCCGTCCACCATGGTCGGCATGCCAAGCTCGCCATCGTCCTGTTTCCGCCACTTCGCGCTTCCTCGACACTCACTGTATGTGCCACATCGCTCGCCGCGTCGTGCTGCGCATCTCGCGCACGCTCAGCCGAGGTGGAAGACCGCCGGAGCAGCCGACCACCGGCCACCGCCGCTGTCGCCGACGTGTGCACGTGGCCAAGCCGCTACGGGCCCTCTCCCGGCCATCCAAGGCGACCAACGGGTGCGCGGTGACCTCCTGGTGCTTCCCCACCACTGCATCGCCGCCGACGAGGCCTCAGCCGGCCGGAACAGGGAGCTCCGGCGAGCTCCTCTGTTTTCCTCGCGACCAATGATGTCGGGGTTGAATAGTACTCCGAGGACCTATTTGTTTCGAAGAAACGATGGAACTTTGAAAATCAATATAAAATCATAGAAAAATCATAAATTAGCAAATGTAGACTTTTTGGAATTCTTATGAAATTCTCTTTGCAGTAGATCTATAATATGGCATGGTTTAGTTTGAAGTTTTAACGGTAAAAATAGAATTCTGCAGTTCAGTTTTAATTGCTTGTTATATTTGTCTTTTTCTTAACTGCTGTGTTATTGCCGAAATAAATGTGAAAATATTGCGACATGCTTTCCATGTGACATTAGATGTCTGGTAAAAGTTTCATGAATTTAGGATTGACAGATTAAGAGTTATAAAAATAGCAAATGCCCTTTTGTTGCTTTGCTCCTATTCTGAGTGGACCTGCATATTTGTATTATTTGGCTCAGTTAAGTTGCGAATCTTGCCTGGATGAAAATATATGAGTTGTAGTAGTTTTCATAAGCTTTTCATCAAGCTAAATAGCATAATTTTTGGTCGAGCATATGTTTAGTTATAGTAGTTTAAATTACTGTTTCAGTTTCTGTCTAAACCCAGACAGGGATGCATTGTTTGTTATGTAAGACCTTGTTAGTTATAGCTTTAGCTCTAGATGTTTATAACAAAGTTGTTCAAAATTTAGTAAGCTTTCAAGAAAGTACATAACTATAATTTATGGGTATATGAAACTCAAGTTATGGTTGTTTAATATGGCATGATAGATTCTGTCTATGTTTTGAACAGAGATGTCTTCTTGGGGCTTGATAAATGGTTTATAATTATAAATTAAAATGTACAAATAGAAAATGTTGTTCCACTACCATTCTGTGATATTGTTGTATCATGTTGATATATATTATGGTCATGTGTTTGAAGAAAATGTGAGTTTTAGATTTATCTTGCTCTCACATGGTTAATTGCAATAGTAATTTGTCTTTATCATAGATGTTTCTATGCTTATTCAAATGCAATGAAATTTGGACAGTAGACTATGGATAGTGTGTAGAAGCTACTGTAATTTTGGTGGAATTTACTAGGCACTTTTGGTGTATGTTCTTTAATTCACCTTATAATCCAAATAAATTAAGAAATGCATTAAATAAATTTATTTGGTAGTGACCACTATGTTTTCTGGTGTTCTTTAACTATGTGTAAACTGTTGGTAACAATGGTTTTGCTCAAATGCATGTTTGAAACATAAGTTAAATAATTAATTGTTGCAATTGTTGTCTCTGGACAGTTTCTGGGACTGTTTGGATTACAGTATGTAAATGATGCCTTCTGGGAATCTTGTTTATATCAAAGTTGTAGATCATTCATTTATATAGATGCTTTTAAAATTTGGTAATATTTGGTTATGTGGTCTGTGAGTTATGTCTGTTCAAAATTTGATTCCAGAAATGACTGCTCTCTGTTTGTCGGGGACAGATTCTGGAGCTTTATAATTTTGACCAGTTTAGGTTGAGAATCATGCTTTGATGTCTAAATATGAAATGCAGATAATTTCTCAAGATTTCCAGAATGTCTTAATTCATGTCTTTTGGAGTTGTGTAACTCCAGTTATGATTTATTTTCTCAGCTGCTGTTAACAGTGCTAAAAATGGTAGATTCCTTGTATTACTGTTGCTTGGTATATTGCTATGTATGACTCATGTCTTTGGTAATGGCCAAGTTAATTTACCTGAGACCTGGTGAAACATGTATGTCATGTCTAACATGTTTAGTGTTGCATTCCTTGTTGGCTTAGCATGTTGGTTGTGTGATCATTAAGTTGAGCAATGAGATGTGCTTAAGTGTGTTTAGTGTAACCATGCTCTTGCCATGCTTCTTGTGTGTAATGCTTTGTCTATTGCACTTCCATGTGTTCATGCACTTGCATCTTGCATGTCATCTAGGTACGCTAGATGAACCACGTGAAGGATGTGATGGTGGATCGTCCCGAAGATGGAATGATTAAGCAAGTGTTATGATCTTAGATGTCACCAAGACGGAGCAAGCTAACTAATCTGACTCGGTGTCACATTCCAGGCAAGCCCCGGAGCATTATAAGCCTCCTACTTTTTGAAAGTGAATGAGTATATATATGATATATATGTATTGTTGCATTAAGTATAGGAGTTGGATGAAACCATTGCTGCATATATACCCTTCCTTGTCCAGTATATATATAACCTGAATCCTAATTAGTCAGGATCACGTCTATGCTTAGCCATGCCTAGCTCGGTAGAAGCCAGGTGATTTCCTGTCACCTGCAGGATATAGGTGGATTCCGGATCACGGTTGGCTATATTTGCTATCGTGGAAAAGAACCATGTGTTAATAATATGAAAGGAGATCGGGCGGGATGATGATAGTGAAGCAACAAGGCATGGAGGTCTTGGGTGTGGATCTATCCCCATCTATGTCGATTAAGGACCGATCGTTGTACGTCCTCTTGTCATGTTGAACACATGCTTAACACTTAGTTGGCCGGATAAGTCATTCCGACCGTGAAGCCTAGTAGTATGACTCAGGCCGGAAGACCGGCAAGTATAAAGTGCGCACTACCGGAGGAAGTGTGGTGTGCGGGGGGCCATTGGCGTAAGACCAAAGGCAGGTGAGTTAAAAGTCCTGACCTCCTTGGCAGAGTGGCAGCCCTGGGAGTGCGGCGCTGATCGGAGCCGCGATTCCTGAGTCGTACCAAAGGTGACCCACTTGCTCTCCGACGGGGGAAGCATGGGTGAGTGTTAGGAATAACCCTCCAGCTGGATAGGAATCGATTCGAATCGCCATCTCTCTCGGATAGTGAGAACTTGACAAAGCAGCGGCAAACGTAGCATTCACTAAATAACTTAATGGTTCTATGATGATGATGATGATCACGGCCTTGACAAACCTGATATGGTTATTATTGATTGATATTAATCAAGTGATTGCTATAGTACAGGTGCTAATCTAGTTAATAGGTTAATGAGAATTAAATGGATGCTAAATAAGAAAGGTTTAACTATATATACTTAAGCTTTTTATGCAAAGTGTTGTCCAACAAGCTCCACTTATATATCAGCCTTGCATACTCCTTGGTGTCATTTATTTCTGGTTTATGACGGGTAAGTCTAGCTGAGTACATTCTCGTACTCAGGGTTTATTCCCACTTGTTGCAGGTTGTGATGTATCATAGCTACTGCAAGATTTGGATGACTCCTGCTATATGGAAGGAGTAAGATCATGGGCATGATCCTTCCTACTTACCTCATCTATGATGCTTTCGTTGGAATGGACCATGGTACTGGCATGTATTTGAAATAAAAGTGATATTGGTTTCAAATTAATTTGCTTCCGCTATTTGTAAACCTGAGTTGTAATAATCTTATCGAACTCTGATGTATTTGAACTACTTGCAAAATGTATGTAACATGTGACTTGTTATGTTGAATCACTACAATCTTGGCTTGTATGTTGGTTGGTTCGAAATTCCTCGTGATTTTGTTGGACTACCGGAGTTATATGGGCTCAAGTATGATAAATTGATCGCTTCGGTGATTGTTTTTGTACTTGTTCTCTTATAATTTGGACGGTTCCGTGATAGAGGTCTTGGATGTGAATCTATCCCCGTCCGTGTCGATTAAGGACCGATTCGCTGTACGTCCTCGTGTCATGTTGAACGCATGCCTAACACTTAGTTGGCCGGAGAAGTCGTTCCGACCGCGAAGCCTACGAGTGCATCTCCGGCTGGATACCCCGATTTGGTTAAAGTGCGCACCCCGGTTGGTAGTAAGGATGTGTGGGGAGTCAATGGCGTAAGACCGACGTGTCAGGTTAGAGTCCTCACCCTGGCAGATTGGCGGTCCCTGGGGGTGCGGCGCCGTACGGACCCGCGAATTGGTCCGGAGTTGTGCTAAAGGTGATCTGAGCTACCGTCATGAAGTATGCTTGGGTGAGTGTTAGGAATACCCCTCCAGCTGGATAGGAATCGATTCGAATCGCTGTCTCTCCAGGATAGTGAGAACTTGACTCGGGCAGCGGCAACGTAGAACTCACTAAATAAACTTAATGGTTATGATCAGAATGTTGATAGCTATGTGATAATCCGGATATGGTTGTTAATGTGATGCTTAAATACTCAATTGTATGCTTAGAACAGGTGCTAATCTAGTGGATAGTTGTTAAGTAATGAACCTGCTGCTGAAATGTTATAAATGTGTTACTTACAACTAAGGCTTTTATGCAAAAAGGTGAATCAAACCAGTCCACAAAGATCAGCCTTGCATACGGCGTGAAATTGTATGGATGCCACTTGTTTGAGTGGTAATGTATGGATCTATGTGCCTCAACACTGCAGTAAGTGTGAGCTGTGAGAGCATGACTGTCCAACCGTCGGTCTAGGGGAATGTTAGCTGTGGTTACTGGAATATTTACATGTTGCACACATGTATTTATGAAGGTACTTAATTGTGGGTAGTAGGTGCAGCCACATATACATGTTTGATGTATATATGGGTGTGTCCCAGATGGGTAGTGTGCTGCGATATATGTTTGGGAATATATATCGGAGTACCTAGCTTGAATGTAGATGATTAGATTTTCATTTCTGCACATATACTCTTGTGGGGTTAGGCTGAAATGAAATGGAAAGTGTAGACCATGTAGTTGCGTATAACAACGAAACGTGTAGACGATGTAATTGCGTATAAAGAGTGCACGTATGTATGCCACCGACTATACCGTTAGAACTTTCTTTTAGGAATGGAAAGGACGTATGGAACGTGCATGCATCATGAATCATTCATGCATTCCTTATGCAATATTCAATTCTTATAATTATGAAACCATATCTAATTATCTTCCCTTGTAATTAATCTTCCTTACTCAAGTTGTGGTCTTTCCTATAGATGACAGCCGCACATGCAAGTGAGACTTTTCTGGACATGTTTCGCACTCCTACTTTGTTGTGGAGGGTGCTGAGTTCAGTGGGATATGAGGAACCACCTCAGTACACTTGGACAGAGGCCGAGCATGCAGGATCTTTAGCTTGGGTAGACTCCAAATTACAGTTCCCCCTTGTCCAAACAACCCACAGTGGCTAGGATGGATAGTAGAGTCCGATGGTCAAACTCCCTGGGAGGGTGCCCAAGTAGCAGCTTTAGAAGTGCTGTTGGAAATATGCCAAGTCTATGGGGATGAGCAAATTAATGGCCCAGCTGGATCATTTCCTAGAGTGAGTGTGACTGACACTTTTGTGTCCGAGATAGGAACTGAGCCTCTAGATATGAGAGAAACCATACTAAGATATAGCTCTAGCCCTGCTATGAGTGCCATGCTGGCGGTACTTAAGCTGTACTATGTACGCCAAGACACCTACATAGAAGCCATGCTAGCGCTCCAGCAAGCTCTAGTTGGACAGTGCAAACTACGCAAGCGCGTGCGCAAGCACCGCAAGGCATTTAGCGATGCACAAGCTGAAATTCATAACTATCATACCGCTTTGCAAGCCCGTCGCAACCAAGTTGAAAATGCAGTTAGAGAGCGCAATGAGGCACAAGCCCGCATGATGCAAATGACTAGAGAGCGAGATGAGGCTATGCGCTTGGCTAAAAATAGAGAAGCTGCTAGAGTTAGAGCTTTGTTCCATGCTGAGATTAGAGAGGAAGAGCTTATCACTAGGATTGCTGAGCTACAGCTAGATGTCCATCGCCTAAATAATATTATAAATCCTATCCCACACCCTGTTCCCTTTAATCATGAAGAAGCCCCCAGTGAGGAATATCAGGATGATGGCATCATTTCTAATGGAGAATCTGAGGAAGATATGTAGCCTAGCAATGATTTCCATGCTCTTGTATCAGTTTCCATCTCTTTGTGTAACAGACATGTAATGTGAATTTCCACTAAGACACCATGTATTTGGCCATGATGCCCCTATCCTGTAAGACTTAAGTTGTGGCAATGACTCTATGTAACCATATGTACTTATTTGTGATGCTACATGGTTATGTTGAGGTTAAATAATTTCCAGCAATGTCTTTAATCCATGAGAATTGTGGTTGTCAATGATCGCAAGAATAACCAGTGCCGTGGATGATATTCCCTTGTTGTACATGGATTATTGTGCCTTGTATTATGTGAATTCACTTCATTAAATTCCGTATGGCAGCAATCGAGATTCATGGCAATTATATCTGTTATCCTAAACGGTCACTTGTTATGCCTTGTGCAGATGGCTCGCAATACTCGCTCCGGTCACAATGAGATGCCGCCACCACCACCTCCTCCCCCGCCTACGCCTACTGAGCTCCTAGCAACTCTTGTTGAGGGCCAGCGGATGCTCAATGAAGCTATGCAAACTATGGCACAGCAGAACCGGGGTGGTCGCCATGCCCGCCAAGGCGGAGAAGCAAATCAATATAGCAGCTTCAAGGATTTCCAGGACACAAAGCCGCTGCTTTTTAAGGAGGTCGTGGAACCTCTGGAAGCTGATGAATGGCTTAACACTCTCGAGCAGAAGTTTTGCTTGTTGAGGGTGATGGAAGAATTGAAGGCAGAGTATGCAGCACACCAGTTGTAAGGCAAAGCAGGCGTCTGGTGGAGTCACTATAGGACCAGCTTGCCTGCCAATGCTATTGTAACCTAGGATCAGTTCAAAACTGCTTTTAGGAACACTTATATTCCGCAGGGCTGAATGACTATTAAGCATACCGAGTTCATGAGCCTGACTCAGGGCACTAAAAGTTTGACTGAGTATCTTCATGCTTTTAATAACCTGTCTCGCTATGCTCCTGAGTTTGTTGATACTGAGGTCAAGAAGCTTGCTTGTTTCAAGAGAGGACTCGGACCCAAACTGTCCAAGAACATGGCTGGTAACAAGAGTACCACCTTCAATGAGTTTGTGAGTGATGCGTTGACCCTGGAGAACTCCAATGCTGTTTATGTGGCATCCAAGAACCACAAGAGGGCCTATGAGGCAGGTGCTTCGCAGTCCAAGGCTCCGATGACAAGTAAACCGGCCTATCGCCCGCCCAATGTTGTGACCAGGTATAGGCTGCCATAGAAGAAGTCAAATGTGAAGACGGGAGTTCGCAAGTCTGTTGACGGTCCTTAATGCTCACATTTAACCATCAACTAATCATGGAAAAGGATCTAATGCAACTAACACCCAGACTTAGGGTTTTATCTGACAGAATTCCACGAGTTTTGGTGTTTGTCTATTTCTGTAGGGGGTTATCAGGAAATACGGAGGAAAGGCCCACACGTCGGGTTTACATAGAGATATTAACGTGTCGTGCAATTTTCTATCATCTAGAAGACTCAAGAAGCCACGGGAACAAAGTGGAGGCAGAACGGGGCCTAGCCCAGGGCGCCCGCCCTCCTATAGTGTCCAATTCGGACCCGTCTCGTAGATCACGCTCCACCGACCTAAAGGATCAAGGATAACCGTTCAATCAATGTCGGTTTGATCCGACGACCCAGATTCATCTGAAAAGACTATATAAGCATGGCCCCATGGCCCCTAGAGATTATACCTCTTCTATAGAATCAAAGCTAGGGTTTCAATTCTTCATCCAAGTAGAGAGGAACCCTCTAGTTCCTCTAGTTCTAGTTCTAGTTCCTCTAGTTCTAGTTCTATTTAGTTCTAGTTGTAATCTAGAAAATAGGGAGATAGAAGAGGAGAGCGGAGGAGGAGCCGGATCTGTCGGATCTTCCTCAACATTGTACTTTTGCAGCAACTGCTTCGTTCTTCATCGTTCTCCAGGTTCTTCAATTCATAGTTCCTGAGTTTTTAATTAGTTTTATTTACATTCAAGTTATTTATTGGATTCCCGCTTGCGTCAAGTGCTCTAGTCTTTATAACGCTAGAGTAGTAATTAATAGATTAGACGTGGTGTTTAGTCTTGCAATTACCTGGAATTGCACCCAATCCTGCGTTGTTGTGGTAGCCCTAGGGTAGTGACAGCCCGAACGGTCGACGTATTCCACCTCGTTCGGATCGGTGTTTGTAGGACCGTAGTCAGAGCTTCCTAGCCCCCTTGTCATCTCTTTCCGTGGTTAGTGTTCTGATGTCCCGAAATAAATAATCTTTGAAGTAATTCTTGATTCTTAGATCAACTAGAGAACTCTCAGGAAACTTCCTCTCTTCCCACCAAAAATAATTATATAGTTATCCTTGGGCGACCTTGGATCTTAATTAGTACACTCACGTTCCCTTTGGAAAATCGATACTCTGGAATACTCCCGGGTGAAGGCTACATCGGTATCCGTGCGCTTGCGGATTTTTCTGTTTGCGTTTAAAATACCGAACAAGCTTTCTGGCACCATTGCCGGGGAACGGTAGCTGTGCTAGTTTCGAACCAAGTCGTACGTGCATCCTTTTTCTTTTCCGTTTTTTACCACACTCACCTTAGCATTTTCACCACACCACATGGATTTCACTCCAAACATTAATGAGCATGGAATTTATTTCATAGCCACTTCATTTACTCCATGCTTATATGTAACATCTTCCCAATCCATTGGTCTCTCCAACATCACCACATTCGAGATCTCCAACCCCCTCTTCCTTTCTATTTATGAAAACTATAAAAGGGCGGTTGTCGATGCATATGTCTATAATAAATATTGCATATCTAGTTAGGTTGATCTTGATATAGGTCAGCGTTGGAGGGGAAACCACTTCACTGACATAAATTGATGGTTTCCCAATGACAAGCTTAGTGTCCTAAAATAAGCACTGATCAGATCGTAACATGATCTTTTAATTATTTGCAATATTAGCTTGTGTATTGAGCATATAAGGATAATTGTAAAAAATTCCTTCAGGTATTCTTGTCACTAACCTTTCCAGGATTGGAGCAAGAAGATCGGATGAATGACAAGCACAGGTATGTCCAACCAATCATCAAACAACATTGAATTAAATCCATCCAAACTTGAATTTTGCAAAATTCAAGCTTGGGGGAGTACTTTACATAAAAAACATCCTTTGCCATGTTGCTATGTTGGTTATCCCTACCTTTGGGACATGCTCAATTTGTTAAATACTAATCACACTACATCTCCACTTGAGTAGATCTCTACAAATGCTCTCATGCTACCTTTATTTGCTTTAGTATATGTCTAGGTTTGGAGTTGTTTCATTTATCTCTTAATTAAGCATCGTGCTTAGTTCAGGAATGATGATCTTACTTCCAAGGAACTTTAAGTTAAGCATGGTGCTTAGGGTAAAATGCCCTCCTAAATCAAATTAGACATGGTGTCTAGGTTGATTTTTGAGCCGATAGTATGCTATAGTAGATATTGGATATTTTGTTGGACTAACCCCTGCAGGAAAACTTTCAATATCGACCTAGGAAGTCTTGAGATAAACCCACATTGGAGACAAAGAGAGAGACACATGAAGTTTAACAATTTACATAAGGAAGGCATACCTCACAAGAGATGATCCATGGACGGTGCACAAACACGATGCATAACTGCTAAGAAAGGAAAGCGTCCACAAGGTGATACTGTACCATCACTCTTCAAGTAATGTAACTTTTGACGGTCCTTCAGTACCAAATGTAATCATCAAATAAATAAAGAAAAGGATCCAATTGCAACCAACACCCAGACTTAGGGTTTTATCTGACAGAATTCCACGAGTTTTGGTGTTTTTCTATTTCTGCAAGGGGTTATCAGGAAATACGAAACAAAGGCCCACATGTCAGGATTACATAAAGATATCAACGCACCGCGTAATTTTCTACCATCTAGAAGACTATAGAAGCCACGGGAAGAAAGCAGAGGCCGAAAGGGGCCAGGCCCAGGGCGCCCGCCCTCTTTCCCTGGGCGCCCGCCCTGTCTTGGACTCCGTTCGGGACTCTCTTCGCACACGATGTTCCACCGACCTAAATGATCAAGGATAACATAGTACCACATCGCCTACCGACCCAAAAACGCATAGAGGAGGAGGACTATATAAGGAGACCCCCCTGGCCCCTGGAGGAGACAAGAAGTTATCATAGAGCTGAGGGGTGCCCTCAAAGGAAAACCTCTTCTCTAAATAATATTTCTTTTTAGGCTTAGCATCCAATGTAAAGTAGAAATAGATCTTCTAGTTTCTACTAGATTGAGAGAGATAGAGTGGAGGTGTAGATCAGAGGAAGGCCGGCCTGTCGGTGTCTACTCCGAGTTGTACCTGTGGGATCAAGTCTCCAAACCCGAGGCTTGCTTCTAAGATTCTTCAGTAATTCAACTTCTAATTCTAGTAAGTTCTTGTTTTATTGTTCTTTGGTTTATGAGTTTACTTTAATCCTCTTCCGGTTGAGTATTAGAGTAATCATTGCTAGCGTAAACGTGGTGTTTAGGCTAGGGTACTCATAGATATCCCCTGACTAGCTGGACCATGGTAGTAGCGAGGAACGTGACATTTCCGAGTTACCTTTGCAGACCATATCTTGTTAGCAGGACGGGTAGGTTTATAGGTGCGGGTCGAACATCCTTTGTGGTGTCTAGATTCCGTAAGCTTCCCTAATAGAATAGTAGATCATCCTTACTAAGGTTAGAACGAGACTACGGTTGCAGTCTTCTCTATACATCACTCACATCGAGAAACATTCTTTATAGCCTAAAGGGATAGTAGCAATAGATTTTGTTAGTCAGATGCACCCTTTCTCCCAGTGGTAAAAATATAAATACGATACTCTGGAAAACCTCTCGGGTGAAATGCTCACCGATATCCGTGCGCTTGCGGATCATTTTCTGATTGCGTTACCAAATATCAACAAGCATTTCTGGCGCCGTTGCCGGGGAGAAAGACGGTTTGCTGAGATAACTTTAAGTCTTGCTATTATCTTGTATTATCATTTTATACTTTTATACTTTTATCTTTTTATTTTTATCTTTATGGATAATGCAAATTCCATACCTATTATTAAATTTTTTGCACCTTCGGAGACCAGCCATAGACCATGGGAGTGAACAAGTCCTGCCCCTAATTATGATTTTTGTCTGGAGTTGATTGCAATAGGTCAAAACCAACACTTTTCTATAGCTAAGGTCCTATCTTTTAATCAAGAAGATAATGCACTTTTAGCTACACATAGGGAATCTGTTAATCTTTCTATAAATTCTGGTTTAGACCTAGCCCTACAAGACCATGTTTTTTCTCAATATTTTCACACTGGTCTTAATCATATACCCTTTGGTAGAGTCTTTCTTTCTTTATCTATTAGTAAAGCAAGGTATGTCTTCATTCGTGGACATCCTTCTTGTACTAGTCTTCATAGAAAAATCTTAGAAATAGAGAAGGAATCATCTCCCAGACGAGGAAAGGAAGTTTCAATAGCCGATTTCCAAACATTTCAATCCCATAATTCGGCTATCCAACCCATCCTTGAGCTTAATAATTTCTACTATGCTCTTTCTCTTGAACCTCCCGATAATCCTATGAATCTCTCTAGACGTCCCATGCATAAGAAGGAGGATTGAGAAGAGCAACATCGATGGCTAGAGGGCATTATAAATCCATGTGCTATCACCATTGAATGGATAGAGAAAACAAACTTGAGAGACAATCCTTGAGGAATTTTAAGTATTCATGAAAAATCATCCTTGGAGATTGGAGACAAAGATAACATTAATGAGCATGGAATTTATTTCATAGCCACTTCGTTTACTCCATGCTCATATACAACATCTTCCCAAACAATTGGTTTCTCCAACCTTACCACATTTGAGATCTCCAATCCCCTCTTCCTTTCTATTTATAAAAACTTTAAAAGAGTGGTTATCGATGCATATGTCTATAATAAATATTGCAGATCTCGTTGAGTTGATTGATGGTTTCCCAAGGACAAGCTAAGCGTCCTTAAACAAGCACATATCAGATCGTAACATGAACTTCTAATTATTTGCAACATTGCCTTGTGTATTGAGCATATAAAGATAATTGTAGAAATATTCCTTCGGGTATTCTTGCCACTAACCTTTCTAGGATTGGAGCAAGAAGATCGGATGAATGACAAGCACAAGGTATGTCCAACCAACCATCATACAACATTGAATTAAATTCATCCAAACTTGAATTTTGCAAAATTCAAGCTTGGGGGAGTACTTTACATAAAAACATCCTTTGCCATGTTGCTATGTTGGTTATCCCTACCTTTGAGAGATGCTCAATTTGTTAAGTACTAATCACACTACTTCATCTCCACTTGAGTAGATCTCTATAAATGCTGTCATGCTACCTTTGTCTATCTACTAGCAAGTGTTGGTTTGGAAGTACTCGACATACTTCCATTGGCATTTAAATTAAGCATGGTGCTTAGGTTAAATAGCTTTCCTTAATCTGATTAGACATGGAGTCTAGTTTGGTTACTGAACTAAAAACTGCTTGAGTAGATATTGGTATATTTTGTTGGACTAACCCCGGCAGGAAAACTTTCAATATCAACCTGGGAAGTCCTGAGATAAACTCACATTGGAGATGAAGAAAGTGACACATGAAGTTTAACAATTTTCACAAGAAAGACGTAGCTCATAAGAGATGATTCATGGAGGGTGCCACAAACACGATGCACAACCGCTAAGAAAGGAAAGCTTCTACAAGGTGATAGTGTACCGTCACTCTTCAAGTAAGGTAACATTTTAAGGTACTTAACTATCACTTTTATAAGCTTCTCCTTGGTTCTGGCGTTCACATAAAATAAAGAGACAAACATGTATGATCTGTAATTCCAAATTATCCAACTCAATTAATTCAACATGTTTAGTCATTTAATCTTTGTTCTTAGTACTACCTTCGTGATCTCACACTCCCAATCATATAAGCTAATATGTTGCACATTCAATCTTTAGAAGATATAAACAAAACATAAATATAGATAGATTATCTTTCCATTAGGTTGAGCCATCTGATCTGATAAATGTTTTAAATACTACACTCATGATCTTATTATCCATCAACTTTGTCTTGCTCACTATGCTTAAGGTTAGAGAAGAACAAATACACTTTTGGTTCTGTTGGTGTTTTGCACCAACAGAGCCCATGCACTTGATCTCTGACTTGTTTCTATGAGCAGGGCACATTTTGAGAAACGTGAAGGAATTTTACAACTCCCAGACTCCACGAAGTGAAGGACCAAGATCTACGTGCACAAACACACTGGAGATACTGGACGCTCAGGCAATCACTGCCCTGAGATGCTTGAGGACATGAACTACATCAACAACAATAACAACTACTACTACAACCGTCCTCAACAACATCAAGGTTGGAATCAACAGAGGCCTAATTACTCAGAGAGGTGATCCAGTGTAACAGAACCGTCCAATTTATAAGAATTCAAGTGAATTAGCGACCACGAAGGCAGTCGAGCCAATGGACTTGAACCCATATAAACCCGGTAGTCCGACGAAATCTCAAAAGACCTCGATTCAACCAACATACAACCAAGATCGTACATGATCAAGCATCACCATCACAGATTACAACATTCATCACAGAACATGGTTTTACATCACATCAGAGTTTTAAGTGGTTATTACAAACCATAGCAGTAGCGGAAACAAAGTAGTTTTGAAACAACACCAACTCAGTTTATAATACATGCCAGTTCCATCGTCAAGTCCCTACAAAAGCGCAACTGAAGATAAAGGAGGTGATCACGCCCATGATCTATTCATCATAAGCAGCCGGGTGATGACATTTAGCACAGTAGCCGTGGTAAACGACATCATCTGCAACAGGGGTAAATAAAACCTTGAGTACGAGAATGTACTCAGCTAGACTTACCCGTCATAAATCAAAATAAAGTGACACCAAGGAGTATGCAAGGCTGATCTTTGTGGACTGGTTTGACTCACCTTTTGCATAAAAGCCTTTGTTGTAAGTAACTCATTTATCATATTTCAGCAGCAAGTTCATTACTTAGCAACTATCCACTAGATTAGCACCTGTTCTAAGCATACACTTGTGTATTTAAGCATTACAATAATAACCATATCCAGATTTTCACATAGCTATCATCATTCTCATCATAACCATTAAGTTTATTTAGTGAATTCTACGTTGCCGCTGCCCAAGTCAAGTTCTCACTATCCGGGAGAGACGGCGATTCGAATCGATTCCTATCCAACTGGAGGGGTATTCCTAACACTCACCCAAGCATACTTCATGATGGCAGCTCGGATCACCTTTAGCACAACTCCGGACCAATTCGCGGGTCCGTACGGTGCCGCACCCCCAGGGACCGTCAATCTGCCAGGGTCAGGACTCTAACCTGACACCTCGGTCTTACGCCATTGACTCCCCGCACATCCTTACTACCAACCGGGGTGCGCACTTTAACCAGATCGGGGTATCCGGCCGGAGTTGCACTCGTAGGCTTCGCGGTCGGAACGACTTATCCGGCCAACTAAGTGACAGGCATGCGTTCAACATGACACGGGGACGTACAGCGATTCGGTCCTTAAAGACACAGACGGGGATAGATTCACACCCAAGACCTCCATGCCTTGTTGCTGCACTATCGTCATCCCACCCGGTCTCAAGTTCATTGTTAATACATGGTTATTTCCACGATAGCAAATATAGCCAACCGTGATCATCATCCACCTAACTCTCGCAGGTGACAGGAAATCACCCGGCTTCTACCGAGCTAAGCATGGCTAAGCATTGATTCGATCCTGGACCTACTTTGGTGAGGTATGAGGTGGACAAGGTAGTCATTATGCAGCAAGGGTGTCATATCAACGCCTACCACTTAATGCAACAATATATAACCATAATCAATTGATAGCTGAACACAAATAATAAAATAGTAGGAGGCTTATAATGTTCCGGGGCATGCCTTCGACGTAAGTAGAGGGACGGTGGTCAGGGCACTCCGGCAAGTCCTCCTCCTCCTCGGCTCCTTGAGGTAGCTCCCCTTGCTGTCCTTCCGACTCCGGCAGCTCGAACTCCAACACTGTCACGCCCTTGGGTAAACCTATGGATGCATGACAAGGAGATGAATATAGAGAATGCACATATGATGCATGATGTCATGATGAAGAGCCAAAGGGACATAAAACAAAGTATAACATAAGCGTAAACTTCTAAGAGTAGGTGAATCATAGAATAACAAGTAAATGCATAAACATAAGCTTCAGTATACAGACCAACCTGTCACAAGTTTCAGCTATAACTTAAACATAAGCTGGCCAAACCAAGTAAGTAAATACTTTCTGGAAAGCTTAACAAATTTTCTACAATTCACTTTTAGACATCCTAGCCAGATTCCCAACCGAAATATGCTAAAACCTACAAAGTTGGCTGGCTGCTTTGAAAAATCCAGAGAGCAAGCACTTTGCAGCAGCTACTTGCAACATGCATAACTTTCAAACTACTCAACCAAATGTCATGAAATTTGGACACGAAGTAGATCAGTAAGTTAGCTACAAGTTTGTTGTAGACAAGTGTCCCAGAAAACATAATCTTCAAATAGTTCTTAATCATTTGCTATCAGCTGTACAGAAATGCTCTTGGAAAGGCATAAATAGCAAAAATAATATTTTGCACATATTGAGAATGTATCAAGGGACAATCCAATTGCACCAGTAGGTAGAACATATGTAAGAAACACCAGAAAACTTCATGGCAAGGTCTAAACTCATTTCTATCCTCACCTTTTCCATTTATTTAATTATTAAGGTGATTTAATGAACATGCATTTCAAGTGTTCCAAAAATCCTAAGAAACTCACAGCAAGCTACTTATGCTAACATAAGATCACTGTAAAATTTTCAGAACACTTGCACATACATATTGTGAGGTATAAAAATAACAAGCTAGTATAGGCATGCAAGGCATAAATGTGAAACCTCATCAAAAAGTGTCAAACAACAGATTTCAGATTTTTCCTAGCTTTGTCTACACATAAGTACAACACCCAGCAAGTTTCATCACAAAAGGAGCTATAACGTATTTATTAAAAATACCACAAGGATTTCCTATTTAAGCAAGAATTATTTTTAACTTCTCAACCAGGCTTCCAAAAATCATAATAAATTTATCAGAGCCTATTCATAACATAAGTAACAACACCCTAAATTTGCATGGCCAGCAGATCAGTAGATTTCAAGATATAATTACCTCCTGAAAATCCATGATTAATTTATATCTATTAATTTTCACAAAAACATGGCATGTTTCATATTTTTATTAAAAACTAGACTCCTAATGGAACCTAGAAAAATTGGAATCACTTCATTTGGATCTCTAAAACTCCAGATATGGATTTTACAAAAATAGCATTGGCTCTACAAAACAGTGAATCAGAGGGGTGAGAGAGGAGAGGCTGACACCCAGGACCCGCGCGTCAGTGAGACAGTGACAGGGGAGAAGCTCGCCGCCGGCAAAGCTCAACGACGACGAGGTCTCTGCCGGATCCAAGGGCACCTACGTGTTCCTCTCATCAAGGCGACTCTGTTGACCTACTTTACCCGCGCTCTACTGGACCCTAAGGTGCTCACCGTCGGGAATGGCGTAGCGGCGGCGCTGCGCGGCGTTACGCCGGCGGATCTAGGCAATGGCGACGCGGTAGAGTTTGCGGACGAGCTAGAGTGGCTCAAGGCGAAGCTATAGGAAGAAGAATCACGGCCAGAGGTGAACCAGAGAGGTCTGGCCACGTTGCCGGTGATCTCTGTGAACTCCGGCGAGGTGGAGCTCGCGGCGGAGTTGGCAATGCGACCTCACCGGTGCTCGGCTAAGGGAATGGAGTGGACGTCGAGGTAGAGGACGTCGAGGCGGAGCTCTGGGTGGGCTGGCTTGGCCGGAGACGCGGTGGAACGGCCGGAGAAGCTCGCCGAAGCGCGGCGGAGCTCACCGAGGCGACGGCGGAGCGAAATGAGCAGCGTTGAGCGAGTGGAGGGCGCGTCTGAGGCGTCCACTCGGTGCGTGGCGACTTAGGGACACCGTGGGAGCTGACAGGCGGGGTCGCCGTCGACATACGGCTGCCAGGTGGCCGGACACACGGCGGCGGGCAGTTTCTGTCCGAACTGAATCAGGCGATTGAGTCGCCTTGGCGAGTGACTGAAGCTCGTTCTTTGCCAACGTTTTACTCTCAGCTCAATCGATGGTTTTGGCTGGGATTTGATCCTCTGGACAGAGCTACACGAGTTCTACAACTTTGATTACAAGATCAAAGCCTAACTCGGTCTGGATTTCAATCTACAAGGCTCCCAATCACCCTATGTCGAAACTGTGTGATTCCAGACTTAGCAAAATTTGGCCAAGTGTGAAATCAGCCCTGATTTTTGGCTTGTGAGTGAATTTTGGATGTGTTCTAAGCTTTTTCATAAAACGTCATCAACATAACTTTTGTAGCTTATGAAATTCTCTACAACTTTGTTTCAGGTGTCAAAGACATGTAAGGTATCTAACATTACTTTCATAAAACATCTTTGAAAAGAGGTCTAGGGGGTCAAAAAGGTTACTCTAGGGTTAACAATGACTTAGGGGTGTTTTTGGACAAAACCTTCAACATGAACTTGGTTCAAAATGATGTTCTAAACATAATTAAAATAATTTGGAAGACAATGTACAATTGTTTGCATTGGCTACCCCTTATAGTCACTCAATTCAAGTCACACAAGCAATTTACTCACACATGGTATACATGGGATGACATGTGATCATGATGGATGCTTATGAATGAGCATGATGATGCCTATGTTGATGCAATGCTCATGGTTAACATGCAAGCTAACACTAGGAGTGTTACAGCCCTCCCCCCTTACAAAAAATCTCGTCCCGAGATTTGAAAGACGTACCATTTTTCGTAGAATGAGGGATAAGTTACTTGTAAATAGTCCTCCCTTTCCCAAGAGGCATCTCTCTCATTTTGACGGTTCCACATAACTCTAAAAAGTTTGATCACTCTCCCACGAGTAACCCATTCCTTGACATCAAGAACTTTCACAGGCTTTTCTTCATAAGATAGGTCAGACTGCAACTTGATATCTCTTGTTTCAACTCTCTCTTCGGGCACACGAAGACACTTCTTAAGTTGAGATACGTGGAACATAGGGAAAATAGCTCTCATTTCGTGAGGTAGTTGTACTTTGTAAGCTACCTTGCCACTCTTCTCGATGATTTGGTAGGGACCCACATACCTAGGGGCAAGCTTTCTTTTAACGCCGAAGCGATTTACTCCTTTCATGGGTGATACTTTTATGTACACAAAGTCACCTACTTCAAACTCGATTGGCTTTCTTCTTCGGTCAGCATAGCTTTTCTGCCTAGCTTGGGCAGCACTCATGTGTTGCTGGATAACGAGAACTTTCTTTTTAGCTTCTTTGACAAAGTCAATTCCGTAGTACCTCCTTTCGCCTGGTTCAACCCAGTTTAGAGGAGTTCTACATTTGTGACCATATAAAGCTTCAAAAGGAGCCATTTGGATACTCTCTTGATAACTATTGTTGTACGAGAATTCAGCTAAGGGTAGCCATTTCTCGCATGCACCCTTGGAAGATATAACACATGCCCTCAACATATCCTCTAAGATTTGATTCACGCGCTCAGTCTGACCGGAGGTTTGAGGGTGGTAGGCTGAACTGCGAACCAATTTTGTACCAAGGAGTGAATGCAGATGCTCCCAAAAGCGAGCAGTGAACTGAGGACCTCTATCAGAAATAGTGTGAGGCACTCCGTGCCATTTAACTATCTGAGAGAAGTACAACTCAGCATAGTCGGATGGTCGGTAAGTAGAGTGTACGGGAATAAAATGAGCTGACTTGGTCAAACGGTCAACAATCACCCATATGAAATTGTGTCCTTTTTGAGTAAGGGGAAGTCCAACAATGAAATCCATGCTGATTTCTTCCCACTTCCAACCCAGAATTGACAAAGGTTGCGATAAACCTGCAGGTTTTAGGTGAACTGCCTTTACCCTGCAGCAAGTATCACACCTAGCAACATAAGCTGCTATCTCTTTCTTCATCTTGGTCCACCAGAAACGAGGTCTCAAGTCTTGGTACATTTTGCTACTACCCGGATGAATGGACAACTTGGAAGAATGCGCTTCTTCTAAAATTTTGTTGCGTAGGTCACGGTCTTTGGGTACAACTAGTTGATCGTCAAACCACAGTACACCTTTCTCATCTACCCGGAAATGCTTGGTGTTTTGCTCTTGCATTTTTCACTTGATATGAAAAATACCAGGATCAGATTTTTGGAGCTCTATGATTTGACTTTCTAATGAGCAACTGACTATGATGTTGTGCAGGACCACAGGATGCAATAAATTGAAGCCTTCCTCTAGGAGAGGTCTAACATGTTGTTTCCGACTGAGAACATCAGCTACAACATTGGCTTTGCCAGGATGATAGTGCACTTCTAAATTGTAGTCTTTTATCAGTTCCAACCATCTTCTTTGTCTCATGTTCAACTCGGGTTGTGTGAAGATATATTTGAGGCTCTTATGGTCAGTGTAAATGTGACAAAGATTACCCAATAGATAATGTCTCCAGAGTTTCAATGCATGTACAACTGCTGCTAACTCTAGATCATGAGTAGGGTAGTGGGCTTCATGTTTCCTCAGCTGCCGAGAAGCATAGGCAATAACTCGGCCTTCTTGCATAAGCACACAACCTGGGCTAGTGCCAGATGCATCACAAAAGACATCAAATGGCTTTTCAATGTCAGGCTGTGCCAGAACAGGAGCGGTGGTCAGCAAATGGTGTAAAGTGGTGAAAGCAACTTCGCACTCCACGGACCACACAAACTTCACATCTTTTTGCAGTAGCTTGGTCATAGGCTTAGCTATTTTGGAAAAGTCTGGAATAAAGCGCCGATAATATCCAGCTAGACCGAGAAAACTCCGAACTTCGTGCACTGAAGTCGGGGCCTTCCAGTCTAGAACCTCCTGCACCTTTGACGGGTCAACAGAAATACCCTCTTCGGATAAAATATGGCCTAAGAAAGGCACTTTCTTCAGCCAAAACTCACACTTGCTGAACTTGGCATAGAGCTGACGTTCTCGCAATCTAGTGAGTACAATCCGAAGGTGCTTCTCATGTTTTTGTGCATTTTCAGAATACACCAATATATCATCGATGAACACCACCACAAACTTATCCAGTTCAGGCATGAACACCGAATTCATCAGGTACATGAAATGAGCAGAGGCATTAGTCAGACCAAAGGACATGACTAAATACTCATACAACCCATACCTGGTAGAGAAAGCCGTTTTAGAAATGTCTTCAGGTCGGATCTTGATTTGATGATACCCAGATCTCAGATCAATCTTTGAGAATACTTTGGCCTTGGCTAATTGATCAAACAGGATATCAATGCGAGGCAGTGGATACTTGTTTTTGACCGTCACGGCATTGAGCGGACGATAGTCTACACACATACGTAGAGACTTGTCCTTCTTGACAAAGAGAGCCGGACAACCCCATGGAGAAGAACTAGGCCGAATAAGACCTTTCTCAAGAAGTTCTTGCAATTGCTTTTTCAACTCTGCCAATTCGTTGGGTGGCATTCGATATGGCCTTCTAGAGATAGGTGCGGTACCCGGAATTAGATCAATTTTAAACTCAATGTCCCTGTCCGGTGGCAACCCGGGCAGATCCTCTGGAAAGACGTCCAGAAACTCACACACTACCGGAATCTCTGCCAAAGTGAGTGGTCGAATGGCATTGGTAGCATGACGAATGTCATCATTCTTGGGAAGCTGGACTAAGAAGGCTTCTTTGCTATCAGGCTCCTGCAACATGACTACTCTCGTGGAGGTATCTATTAACACCCCATGCCTGCTCATCCAATTCATTCCCAGAATAACATCTATCCCTAGGCCTGGCAATACGACTAAATTTGCTGCATAATTATGCCCTTCTATGGCAATATGTACATCCCTCACTACTTGATTCGTAGCAATTTGATTACTAGCAGCACTAATGCAAAATTTTCCACTATCAAGGTCAATGACATGTTGCCCATGTTTAGATGTGAATGCTTGACTCATAAATGAATGCGAAGCTCCCGAATCAAACAAGACAACTGCAGGATGTTGATTGACAAGAAACATACCAGCGGTGACCGCTTCACCTTCCGGGATTTCTTCAACCGTAGTGTAGTGCACACGACCAGTACGGTTATTGCTTCCAGCTGCAGGATTTCTCTTAGGATAAGGGTAATCTCTCGCCCAGTGACCAACTTGCTTACAATTGAAGCAGGGGCGGTTATCAGGAGGAGTCTTGGGACCTCCTTGACCCGTGGCACCTCTTGGGAGAGCAACTGTGAAGGACTGGCGCACTCCCGTCTTCACAATTGACTTTTTCTGTGGCAGCCTATACCTCGTCACAGCATTGGGTGGGCGATAGGCCGGTTTGCTGGCCACTGGAGCCTTGGACTGCGAAGCACCTATCTCATAGGCCCTCTTGCGGTTCTTGGACGCGGCATACCTGACATTGGAGTTCTCTTGGGTCAACGCATCACTTACAAATTCATTAAAGGTGGTACTGTTGTTACCAGCCATGTTCTTGGACAACTTGGGTCTAACCCTCTCTTGAAACTAGCGAGCTTCTTTGCTTCGGTGTCAACCATCTCAGGAGCATAGCAAGACAAATTATTAAAAGCATGAAGATACTCAGTCAAGCTTTTAGTGCCTTGCGTCAGGTTCATGAACTCGGTGTGCTTGATAGTCATTAAGCCTTGGGGAATGTAAGTATTCCTGAAAGCAGTTGTGAACGGATCCCAGGTTACAACAGCATTGGCAGGCAAGCTGGTCCTGTAATGACTCCACCCGACACCTGCTTTGCCCTCCAACTGGTGGGCTGCATATTCCGCCTTTAACTCTTCGGTCACCCTCAGCAAGCGGAACTTCTGCTCGAGAGTGTTGAGCCATTCATCAGCTTTTAGAGGTTCAACAGCCTCCTTGAAAAGCGGCGGCTTGGTGTCCTGGAAATCCTTGAAACTGCTGTACTAATTTGCCTCTCCGCCTTGGCGGGCATGGCGACCACCCCGGTTCTGCTGCGCCATAGTTTGCATAGCCTCATTGAGCATTCGCTGGCCCTCAACAAGAGCTGCCAATAGCTCAGTAGGCGTAGGCGGGGGAGGAGGTGGTGGCGGTGGCACCTCGTTGTGACCGGAGCGAGTATTGCGAGCCATCTGCACAAGGCATACCAAGTGACCGTTTAGGACAACAGATATAATTGCCATGAACTTCAATTGCTGCCATAGGAAATTTAATGAAGTAAATTCACATAATTTAAGGCACAATAATCCATGTACAACAAGAGATTATCATCCATGACACTTGGTTAATCTCGCGATCATTCACAGCCACAATTCTCAGCGATTAAAGACATCGCAGGAAATTATTTAAGCTCAACATAAACATGGAGCGTCACAAATAGGTGCATAGGGTTACATAGAGTCATTGCCACAGCTTAAGTTTACAGGAGGGCACCATGGCCAAATACATAGAGTTTCAACTAAAATTCAGATTACATGTCCATTACACAAAGAGATGGAAACTGATACATGATCATAGAATTATTGCTAGGCTACATATATTCCTCAGATTCTCCATTAGAAATGATGCCATCATCCTGATCTTCCTCACTAAGAGCTTCTTCATGATTAAATGGGGCTGGATGTGGAATAGGATTTATGATATTATTTAAGTGATGGACATCTAACTGCAGCTCAGCAATCCTAGTAATCAGCTCTTCCTCTCTCATTTCAGCATGGAACAAGGCTCTAACTCTAGCAGCTTCTCTATTTTTAGCCAAGCGCATAGCCTCATCTCTCTCTCTAGTCATTTGCATCATGCGGGCTTGTGCCTCATTGCGCTCTCTAACTGCGTTTTCAACTTGGTTGCGGCGGGCTTGCAAAGCGGTGTGATAGTTTTGGATTTTAGCTTGTGCATCCATAAAAGCCTTGCGGTGCTTGCGCATGCGCTTGCGCAGTTTGCGCTGCCCAACTTGAGCTTGTTGGAGCGCTAGCATGGCATCTATGTAGGTGTCTTGGCGTACATAGTGCAGCTTAAGTACCGCCAGCATGGCACTCATGGCAGGGCTAGAGCTATATCCTAGCAGGGTTTCTCTCATCTCTAAAGGCTCATTTCCTATCTGAGACACAAATGTGTCAGTCACACTCACTCTAGGGATGGATCCAGCTGGGCCATTCACTAGCTCATCGCCATAATCTTGGCATATCTCTAGCAAAACCTCTAGGGCTGCTACTTTGGCACCCTCCCAAGGAGTTTGGCCATCACACTCAACTATCCAACCTAGCCACTGTGGGTTATTTGGACAAGGGGGAACTGTAATTTGGACATCTACCCAAGGTAATGCTCCTGCATGCTCAGACTCGGTCCAAGTGTACTTAGGTGGTTCCTCATATCCACCTGAACTTAGCACCCTCCACAACAAAGTAGGAGTGCCAAACATTTCCAGGAAAGTCTCACTTGCGTGTGGGGCTGCCATCTGTAGAAACACCACATTTGAGTAAGGGAGATTAATTACAAAGAGAGATAAATAGATATATTTTCAGAATTTAATACCCAAGTAGTGCATAAGGAATGTATGAATGATTCATGCTGCATGCACGTTCCATACGTCCTTTCCATTCCTAAAAGAAATTCTAACGGTATAGTCGGTGGCATACATACGTACACTCTTTATATGCAACTACACGGTCTACACGTTTCGTTATTAGCGTACGTGCAGAAAATTCATTTCAGCCCAACCCCACAATAGTATATGTGCAGGAATGTAAATCCAATCATTAGCAATCAAGCTAGATACTCCGATATGTATTCCTGAACATATATCGCAGCACACTACCCATTTTGGATACACCCACATATACATAAATATGTATACATTGCTGCACCTACTACCCACAATTAACTACCTTCATATATACATGTGTAAAACATGTAAATATTGCAGTAACCAAAGCTAACACTCCCCTAGACTGACGGTTGGACGGTCATGCTCTCACAGCTCACACTTACCGTAGCGTAGAGGCATATAGATCCATACATTACCACTCAAGCAAGTGGCATCCATACAATTTCACGCCGTATGGACGACGAAAGAAAACAAACAAGCTTACCATGGCGTAGAGGTATGTGATCCATTCATTACCACTTAAGTAAGAGGTATCCATATAATTGCACGCCATATGGACGACGAAAGGAAAAACCCCCATGTTAGTAATATTAAGCCACCTAGATGTCCTTATATGGGCATAAAGGGTATGACCACTAGCATGGTATAAGTTATCAAAACATTTTTAAAATAGCCCTATATATAGCTCAATTTGCCAAATTAGTTGGGAAAACCAAATTCATTTGTTTTTAAATACATCTATAATGGTTAAATGCTTAATCTTGCTCTGATGCCAGCTGTAACAGAACCGTCCAATTTATAAGAATTCAAGTGAATTAGCGACCACGAAGGCACTCGAGCCAATGGACTTGAACCCATATAAACCCGGTAGTCCGACGAAATCTCAAAAGACCTCGATTCAACCAACATACAACCAAGATCGTACATGATCAAGCATCACCATCACAGATTACAACATTCATCACATAACATGGTTTTACATCACATCAGAGTTTTAAGTGGTTATTAAAAACCATAGCAGTAGCGGAAACAAAGTAGTTTTGAAACAACACCAACTCAGTTTATAATACATGCCAGTTCCATGGCCAAGTCCCAACAAAAGCACAACTAAAGATAAAGGAGGTGATCACGCCCATGATCTATTCATCATCCGCAGCCGGGTGATGACATTTAGCACAGTAGCCGTGGTAAACGACATCATCTGCAACAGGGGTAAATAAAACCCTGACTACGACAATGTACTCAGCTAGACTTACCCGTCATAAATCAAAATAAAGTGACACCAAGGAGTATGCAAGGCTGATCTTTGTGGACTGGTTTGACTCACCTTTTGCATAAAAGCCTTTGTTGTAAGTAACTCATTTATCATATTTCAGCAGCAAGTTCATTACTTAGCAACTATCCACGAGATTAGCACCCGTTCTAAGCATACACTTGTGTATTTAAGCATTACAATAATAACCATATCCAGATTTTCACATAGCTATCATCATTCTCATCATAACCATTAAGTTTATTTAGTGAATTCTACGTTGCTGCTGCCCAAGTCAAGTTCTCACTATCCGGGAGAGACGGCGATTCGAATCGATTCCTATCCAGCTGGAGGGGTATTCCTAACACTCACCCAAGCATACTTCATGACGGCAGCTCGGATCACATTTAGCACAACTCCGGACCAATTCGCGGGTCCGTACAGCACCGCACCCCCAGGGACCGCCAATCTGCCAGGGTCAGGACTCTAACCTGACACCTCGGTCTTACGCCATTGACAACCCGCACATCGTTACTACCAACCGGGGTGCGCACTTTAACCAGATCGGGGTATCCGGCTGGAGTTGCACTCGTAGGCTTCGCGGTCGGAACGACTTATCCGGCCAACTAAGTGATAGGCAAGCGTTCAACATAACACGGGGACGTACAGCGATTCGGTCCTTAAACGACACAGACGAGGATAGATTCACACCCAAGACCTCCATGCCTTGTTGCTGCACTGTCGTCATCCTGCCCGGTCTCAAGTTCATTGTTAATACATGGTTATTTCCACGATAGCAAATATAGCCAACCATGATCATCATCCACCTAACTCTCACAGGTGACAGGAAATCACCCGGCCTCTACCGAGCTAAGCATGGCTAAGCATTGATTCGAACCTGGACCTACTTTGGTGAGGTATGAGGTGGACAAGGTAGTCATTATGCAGCAAGGGTGTCATATCAACGCCTACCACTTAATGCAACAATATATAACCATAATCAATTGATAGCTGAACACGAATAATAAAATAGTAGGAGGCTTATAATGCTCCGGGGCTTGCCTTCGACGTAAGTAGAGGGACGGTGGTCAGGGCACTTCGGCAAGTCCTCCTCCTCCTCAGCTCCTTGAGGTAGCTCCCCTTGCTGTCCTTCCGACTCCGGCAGCTCGAACTCCAACACTGTCACGCCCTTGGGTACACCTATGGATGCATGGCAAGGAGATGAATATAGAGAATGCACATATGATGCATGATGTCATGATGAAGAGCCAAAGGGACATAAAACAAAGTATAACATAATCGTAAACTTCTAAGAGTAGGTGAATCATGGAATAACAAGTAAATGCATACTTCTTCTCTGGTAGGGAGACTAACTAGACAAGTTAAACAAATCCTAGCTACTCCTACTCTATCACTGGTTTAGTATACAGACCAACCTGTCACAAGATTCAGCTATAACTTAAACATCAGCTGGCCAAACCAAGTAAGTAAATACTTTCTGGAAAGCTTAACAAATTGCCTACAATTCACTCTTAGACATCCTAGCCAGATTCCCAACCGAATTATGCTAAAACCTATAAAGTTGGCTGGCTGCTCTGGAAAATCCAGAGAGCAAGCACTTTGCAGCAGCTACTTGCAACATGCATAACTTTCAAACTACTCAACCAAATGTCATGAAATTTGGACACGGAGTAGATGAGTAAGATAGCTACAAGTTTGTTGTAGACAAGTGTCCCAGAAAACATCATCTTCAAATAGTTCATAATCATTTGCTATCAGCTGTACAGAAATGCTCTAGGAAAGGCATAAATAGAAAAATAATATTTTGCACATATTGAGAATGTATCAAAGGGACAATCCAATTGCACCAGTAGGTAGAACATATCTAAGAAACACCAGAAAACATCATGGCAAGGTCTAAACTCATTTGTATCATCACCTTTTCCATTTATTTAATTATTAAGGTTATTTAATGAACATGCATTTCAAGGGTTCCAAAAATCCTAATAAAATCACAGCAAGCTACTTATGCTAACATAAGATCACTGTAAAATTTTCAGAACACTTGCACATACATATTGTGAGGTATAAAAATAACAAGCTAGTATAGGCATGCAAGGCATAAATGTGAAACCTCATCAAAATGTGTCAAACAACAGATTTCAGATTTTTTGTAGCTTTGTCTACACATAAGTACAACACCCAGCAAGTTTCATCACAAAAGGAGCTATAACTTATTTATTAAAAATACCACAAAAATTTCCTATTTAAGCAAGAATTGTTTTTACCTTCTCAACCAGGCTTCCAAAAATCATGATAAATTTATCAGAGCCTATTCATAACATAAGTAACAGCACCCTAAATTTGCATGGCCAGCAGATCAATAGATTTCAAGATATAATTACCTCCTGAAAATCCATGATTAATTTATATCTATTAATTTCCACAAAAACATGGCATGTTTCATATTTTTATTAAAAACTAGACTCCTAATGGAACCTAGCAAAATTGGAATCACTTCATTTGGATCTCTAAAACTCCAGATATGGATTTTACAAAAACAGCATTGGCTCTGCAAAACAGTGAACCAAGTGGTGAGAGAGGAGAGGCTGACACCCGGGACCCGCGCGTCAGTGAGACATTGACAGGGGAGAAGCTCGTCGCCGGCAAAGCTCAACGACGACGAGGTCTCCGCCGGATCCAAGGGCATCTACGTGTTCCTCTCATCAAGGCGACTCTGTTGACCTACTTTACCCGCGCTCTACTGGACCCTAAGGTGCTCGCCGTCGGGAATGGCGGAGCGGCGGCGCTGCGTGGCGTTACGCCGGCGGATCTAGGCAATGGCAACGCGGTAGAGCTTGCGGACGAGCAAGAGCGGCTCAAGGCGAAGCTATAGGAAGAAGAATCACGGCCAGAGGTGAACCAGAGAGGTCTGGCCACGTTGCCTGTGATCTCTGTGAACTCCGACGAGGTGGAGCTCGCGGCGGAGTTGGCAATGCGACCTCACCGGTGCTCGACTAAGGGAATGGAGTCGATGTCGAGGTAGAGGACGTTGAGGCAGAGCTCTGGGCGGGCTGGCTTGGCCGGAGATGCGGTGGAACGGCCGGAGAAGCTCGCCGAAGCGCGGCGGAGCTCACCGAGGCGACGGCGGAGCGAAATGAGCAGCGTTGAGCGAGTGGAGGGCGCGTCTGAGGCGTCCACTCAGTGCGTGGCGACTTAGGGACGCCGTGGGAGTTGACAGGCGGGGTCGCCGTTGACGTACGGCCGCCAGATGGCCGGACACGCGGCGGCGGGCGGTTTCTGTCCGAACTGAATCAGGCGATTGAGTCGCCATGGCCAGTGACTGAAGCTTGTTCTTTGCCAACGTTTTACTCTCAGCTCAATCGATTGTTTTGGCTGGGAATTGATCCTCTGGACAGAGCTACACGAGTTCTACAACTTTGATTACAAGATCAAAGCCTAACTCGGTCTAGATTTCAATCTACAAGGCTCCCCATCACCCTATGTCGAAACTGTGTGATTCCATACTTAGCCAAATTTGGCTAAGTGTGAAATCAGCCCTGATTTTTGGCTTGTGAATGAATTTTGGATGTGTTCTAGGCATTTTCATAAAAAGTCATCAACATAACTTTTGTATCTTATGAAATTCTCTACAACTTTGTTTCAGGTGTCAAAGACATGTAAGGTTTCTAACATTACTTTCATAAAACATCTTTGAAAAGAGGTCTAGGGGGTCAAAAAGGTTATTCTAGGGTTAACCATGACTTAGGGGTGTTTTTGGACAAAACCTTCAACATGAACTTGGTTCAAAATGATGTTCTAAACATAATTAAAGTAATTTGGAAGACAATGTACAATTGTTTGCATTGGCTACCCCTTATAGTCACTCAATTCAAGTCACACAATCAATTTACTCACACATGGTATACATGGGATGACATGTGATCATGATGGATGCTTATGAACGAGCATGATGATGCCTATGTTGGTTCAATGCTCATGGTTAACATGCAAGCTAACACTAGGAGTGTTACATCCAGGACGCCCCGTCATCCCGATCTCCATCGGCATGGTGGACTTCCCAGAAGCACTCTGCGACTTTGGCTCCAGCGTCAACATTATGCCCAAGGTTGCAGATCGGACACTCAGTTTCCCAAAGGAAATATTGAAGAACCTCTGCGTCCGAGTTGGTACCTTGTACACTCTAGCAGACTTCATGGTGATAGAGACTGGTACTGAGGAGAGGGCACCCATCATCTTAGGGAGGCCATTCCTAAACACCAGAGCTGTCATCTACGTTAATGCTGCCAAGATCAGTTTCTACATCAAGGGGAAGAAGGAGACTTTCCTTCAAGAACAGGACTACATAAATTTCAGAGCAATCCCGACACGAACCAAGGAAGAGGACCAACAGGAGGAACAGGAACAAGCAAATGTGGACCGAGTCAGCTAAGATGGTCACTGCAGTTCAAAGAGGTCAAGATCGTCGACTCAAGTCGCCTTTCCTGATCAAGAAGGACGACCCTGGTGTTCCAAGCATCGAGTGCACAATCAATGTATACTCTTTTTAGAAGACACTCTACGACACCGGATCTGACGTCAACATAATAGCCGTAGTCACTTATCAGCTTCTACATGGAACCATGCCCCTACAACCAATATATATTCAGCTCATTGACATGGGAGAAGACGAGTACGATCCACCCATCATCCTTGGAAGACCATTCCTCAACACTATCAAAATTATCATCTACATTGGAATCAGAGAAGTCCACGTGTACTTCCCCTTTGAGAAGGTACACCGCTATTTTACTGACCCTAACTATATAGTTGAAGACTCTAAGTAGGTCAGGACAAGAAGAAGACAACGCAACCGCAACCAGAGAAGGCAAATCATCAAGGACGGATGGGTAGACTACGAAGGAGAAGTGATAAGGTTTGAAGATATATAGCTTGAACAGAACTGTCCTAAGGAGACCGTAGCACCGAGTCAGGTGTGGAGAGAGAATATAGTTACACACGAAGAGGAGGCGCCACCGGAACCACCGACTACGCCATCCAGCGAATCCTAGGATGACTGAGAAAACGGAGAGTCCCGTTCGGAGGACTTAAAAATACCGAACGCCTTGCCAAGAGGTACACTTGGTAGTTATCCTTTTCCATTCAATAGTTTGCTTAGTTAATTAGGTTCATGCTATCTTGAAAAGAAAATAAAAATGTTAAAAAATAGTAAGCCCCATGTGAGTATGCTCATGGCATAAAACCCATAAGTACATTCACTGTGGTGGCATAAAAATAAAATAAGTATGTTTTCATCTTACAATAAAAATATAAAAATAATAAGTGCATGATCCTGCTAAATAAATAACATTTATTGAGGAGGCTCAACATGATAAAAGCTCTCACATGGAAATGATAAATTGTTGCTCTGCCATGACTAGTTTTTAAAATTGAAATCTCTCTCAAGTTTAGGCATAACTGTTATAATTTAAAGCTTGCTCTAAACCTAAACTTGTGGGAAGAGTACTTGATCTAAAGTCTAAGTCGTTAACGGATACGATATGGGAAGGTTGAGCTGCTGTTTATTTGTTCCTAGAGATGCTAGAATTCTGGAGAATTTTATCTTTGAAAATCTTTAAAATAACACATGATGAGTTCCTATATGATGAGTGTTTAAATTCCTACCACAGCCATATATACATGCTTGCTAGACTTTGAGCCACATATTTACTTTTTACTGCTTATGAGCATTGAGTGTGGTCAAGGTGTGTAGACCCTTAGGAGCTTGTCATGTGGTTAAAATCAAGATTCACTTGCACGTTCACTCATATATGCTACTTCTACTCCGGAAGTACGCATCCACATGCATCCGCTCATTTCCATCTCCAGATTCACCCAAAATTATTCTACTCCTAATCCGGGAGAGAATAGCCAAAAATATTTTCCTATCCCTGTTATTCCCAGTGAAATAAATGCTCGAGTTATCTTGGTTACTACCACTTGCTATATTATTTCAGGAGATGAGTGCTCTAAAAAAAAGAGAGAGAAAAAAAAGAAAAAAAAATACGAGGAAATAAAAAGGGGCAAGTGCCCGGAACCTCGAAGAAAAAAAGAAGTGAGACGAGAGGTAAAAATGGACAAGTGTCCGACAATAGAATTAGGGGTACAAAGATACCCACCTGAGAGAAAAAAAAAGAAAATATAGAGCATCTCATTCTCCTCAAAAAGCTTCAAAGTGCAAGAAAGGCATGTATCACCTCAAAAGAGCAAAAGTAGAACTAGACTTTCACCATTATTATCACCATCATCACCATACACCATTCATTCGCCACACATGCACATCTTGATTTGACTTATTGACTTGTTTCTCTGGATCCATGGTTTGACTATGCCATAAATGTCTTGTAAGTATGTACTTGCTGTCTCCCACCTATGAGCTCCAGATATCAAAAGTTTATTAGAGTAGGGTGAGAGAGACGGCAATATCACTATGCCTCATACCAAAAATACCACATACTTTGAGAGAAGGCATATACTATTACTGCTTTGGCATGGATCCAGAAATACCACAAAAGAGAGATTTGAGAGAATCATATAAAGAATCTCTGAGTTTTATTTGAAAATCTACGAAAACCTCCAGAGCTATAGCTGATCAAGAATAAGAGACATGGCGCTTGACTTGACCGTTCTATCTTTTAACTGCTCAAGACACAAGTGACGGTAGCAAGCCCCATGGTGGAAGGTAATATGAGTAAGTTTAAATCTTAACAGTTTACCCTAACCTAGAGATGAGATATGGTTTAAACGCATGTGTATCTTTAAGGCATAAAACCACTGCAGAAACTCTTGAGTCCATCCTTGCTCAGGGACGAGCAAGAGGTAAGCTTGGGGTAGTTGTTGACGGTCCTTAAGTACCAAATATAATCATCAAATAAATAAAGAAAATGATCCAATTGCAACCAACACCCAGACTTAGGGTTTTATCTGACAGAATTCCACGAGTTTTGGTGTTTGTCTATTTCTGCAGGGGGTTATCAGGAAATACGAAAGAAAGGCCCACATGTCAGGATTACATAGAGATATCAACGCACCGCGTAATTTTCTACCATCTAGAAGACTCCAGAAGCCACGGGAAGAAAGCAGAGGCTGAAAGGGTCCAGGCCCAGGGCGCCCGCCCTCTTTCCCGGGCGCCCGCCCTGTCCTGGACTCCGTTCGGGACTCTCTTCGCACATGATGTTCCACCGACCTAAATGATCAAGGATAACGTAGTACCACATCGCCTACCGACCCAAAAACACATAGAGGAGGAGGACTATATAAGGAGACCCCCCTGGCCCCTAGAGGAGACAAGAAGTTATCATAGAGTTGAGGGGTGCCCTCGAAGGAAAACCTCTTCTCTAAATAATATTTCTTTTTAGGCTTAGCATCCAACGTAAAGTAGAAATAGATCTTCTAGTTTCTACTAGATTGAGAGAGATAGAGTGGAGGTGTAGATCGGAGGAAGGCCGGCCTGTCGGTGTATACTCCGAGTTGTACCTGCGGGATCAAGTCTCCTAACCTGAGGCTTGCTTCTAAGATTCTTCAGTAATTCGACTTCTAATTCTAGTAAGTTCTTGTTTTATTGTTCTTTGGTTTATGAGTTTACTTTAATCCTCTTCCGGTTGAGTATTAGAGTAATCATTGCTAGCGTAAACGTGGTGTTTAGGCTAGGGTACTCATAGATATCCCCTGACTAGCTGGACCATGGTAGTAGCGAGGAACGTGACATTTTCGAGTTACCTTTGCAGACCATATCTCGTTAGCAGGACGAGTAGGTTTATAGGTGTGGGTCGAACATCCTTTGTGGTGTCTAGATTCCGTAAGCTTCCCCAATAGAACAGTAGATCATCCTTACTAAGGTTAGAACGAGACTACGGTTGCAGTCTTCTCTATACATCACTCACATCGAGAAACATTCTTTGTAGCCTAAAGGGATAGTAGCAATAGATTTGGTTAGTTAGATGCACCCTTTCTCCCAGTGGTAAAAATATAAATACGATACTCTGGAAAACCTCCGGGGTGAAATGCTCACCGATATCCGTGCGCTTGCGGATCATTTTCTGATTGCGTTACCAAATATCAACAGTAACATCTTAAGGTACTTGACTATCACTTTTATAAGCTTCTCCTTGGTTCTAGCGTTCACATGAATAAAAGAGACAAACATGTATGATTTACAACTCTAGATTAACCAACTCAATCGATTCAACATGTTTAGTCCTTCCACCTTTGTGATTCCACACTCCTAATCATATGAGCTAAAATATTGCACATGCAATCTTTGGAAGATATATATATATATAAACATAAGTATAGATAGATTATCTTTCCATTAGGTTGAGCGATCTGATCTGACAAATGTTTTAAATGCTACACTGATGATCTTATTATCCATCAACTTTGTCTTGCTCAGTATGCTTAAGGTTAGAGAAGAACAAATAGACTTTTGGTTCTGTTGGTGTTTTCCACCAACAGGGCCCATGCACTTGATCTCTGCCTCGTCTCTATGAGCAGGTACACTTCGAGCAAAATATGGAGGAGTTTTACAACTCCCAGACTCCACCAAGTGAAGAACCTGGATTTACGAGCACAAACATATTGGATATACTGGACACTCAGGCAATCACTGCCCTGAAATGCTTGAGGACATAACTACTGGAGTAACCCCGTTGTGGAAGTAATTATTGACCTTCTGCCGGTCAAGAGAGGCGATCTAGGACGCCCCGTCATCCTGCTCTCCATCGGCATGGTGGACTTCCTAGAAGCACTCTGCGACTTTGGCTCCAGTGTCAACATTATGCCTAGGGTACTCTATGAAAAAATCTTTACACATCCTTTACTAGAAACAACCATGTTTTTGCAGCTTGCAGATCTGTAACACTCTGGTGTTAAGCAGACTAAAACCTGACATGTCATCATATGCACTGGCATTTCATCTGAGTTGATAACCTGAATATGCATTCACTAAAAACAAGTTTAATTTCTCATGCTTGTGCTTAGGGAATTAAAATGTGCTTGCAAGGTGTATTCAAGCTAGTGCGGTTGTGATATTCCTAGTGTGGAAGGTTTCCGAGAAAATAGGGGGGGAGAACCCTGATTTTAAAACCCTGTATTTGCCCCCTCTCGTGCAATTTAAAAACTAAGTAAAATTTGAGGTTGAGTTCAAAAGCAAAGTTGTAGATCTTGTCAAGATGTACAACTTTGGTGTTTTGAGTTTTTGAAGTTTCAATATAAAACTCAAAGTAATTTTGAAAATACAGATTTTCGGAAATTGTCCCCTTTTTCAATTTGAATCTCCAATTCAAAATCTATTTGGAATCTTGAAAAGTAACCAACATGAAAGTTGTAGAGCTCAAAATGTTGAACAACTTTCATGTTGGGAATTTTCCAAGCTGTTATGGAAAATCAAAAGTAATTTTGGAAATTCTGATCTGCCCCAATTCAAAAATTGGAATTTCCCCAATTTGAGATTTGAAATTTAAACTGTTTTGTCCAATTCATCTTTTTCCACTTATAATCAACTTTGGACACCAAAATATGTTTTGTAGCCTGTAAAATTCTGCACAACTTTTGTTTTGGTAGAATTTTGACTGCAGTTCACTTTTTGGTCGAATTTCGCAAAAAGACAAAAAGGGAGGATATGGATGGCTACAGTGACCCGATAGGGATCATGGCGCCGCTGTCCAGCACGGCCGCCGCACGCGCAGGGCCACGTGCGTGCGTGAGGGCACGCAGCTGCTTGCCTGCCTGTGTCGGCGGGCGACGTGGAGGCACGACATCTCCTCCTTTCGCGATAAAAACCCCTCCACCGGACGATGCGCTCGTTTCTTCTCTCGCACCCGACGCCGACGACCTTGCTGCGGCCACCAAATTCGCCTTCCTCGCTCCCTTTCCAAGCCACCCGAGCGCACCAGCAGCTCCGCCCTGAACCCAGCCACCGTTTGCGCCCCCGAGCGCAAGCTCTAGCCCGTCATAGCCCTCAACCGAGTCACTCCTCTCCAAGTCCGGCCGAAGCGCCGCCGTGGGTGCTTCACCGTGGCCAGACCTCCTCCGAGCCTTTCCACTGCCGCTCCTTGCTCCGTTGAAGTCGCGGTGAGCCACCGATGCTTTTACGCCATCCAATTCGTGTTCTACTCGCTCGTAGCGGCCGGCGTTTGCCCGGCCGAGGCGGCCGTCCGCCGCGCCCGTGGCCATGGGGGCTAGGCTAGGAGAGAACGAGTGATCAGGGGGTCCAGAGGTGCGCCATGGAGTGGAGAACGTGACCAGCGAGACGCGAGGGGCGGAGATGGCGCGAATGGCTCGGTCGTGCCGTTGATTTGGCCGGCCGAAGCTTGAAGCCGAAGCTGACAGCAGGGGCCCGCTGTCAGCGATGCCGAGCACGCATGGGCCGTACTGCGGGCCGAGTTCCGGGCCGCTCACGACACAGTGGCTTTTCCCTTTTCTTTTTGTGCAAAATTTTGCTTTATGTTTGATTTTGTATAGTAAATCACGTGTGGATTCAAAAATTATGGAAATTGTTGTGTAGATTCTATAAAATGAGTAGAACACAGTAAAAATATTAGATTCTATTTTCTGGTAGCTTGCATGTATATAAAAATTGCATCTTTTAATTAATAAATAAACCTGCCATGAATTTTAATAATTTATGGGTATATCCAAAAATCACCAAAATTTGTGAGAAGTCTCTGAGTATTATTCCCTGGCCTCACACAAAGTTTGGTAGCATTTGGATAAAGTTTGAATAAAATCATATTATACCCTTAATTAATAATTTAGGAATAATTCCAAAATAATTAAGTATTAATTAGCTTAATTTCTCAAATTAGGGTTTGAGTGACTTTGGGATTATATGATAACCTAAGGTCATTAACCTTAATGACCTTTGGCACTTAATTATTGTTTGATGTTAATACTTAATTACTGCCATTAATAGTTAATTAAGAATTGATTAAGATAAATAGAAAACCTAATCATTTTAGGTTTTGATTGATCTTTGGGATTGATTGACAACCAGTGGTTACTTGGCATGATATGCTCCCTGGTTAAGGATTCTTTCATGTAAATGATCTTTGTTGCTTAATAACTACACAACATTGCTTAATGAAGATGATAAAATTTGCTTAGTAGTAATCTATGCTTTGATAACTAAGTTAGTTTGTTTCTATACCATGAAGGTAAGTTGTAATCGAGGTAATTATGTTTGTTGTTATCATCCAAGAACATGTAACCTGTCTTTATCATGTCATGAGTATCTCATTGATCATGCATATGCACTTCTATGTGTAGACTACGCTCCGGAGGAATCTGATACTCAGTGGGTTGCTCCCGAGTTTGTGGATCCATCTGTTTTTCCTGGTATTTCTGAGTTATCGGACTTCCCTTCCCACCAAGGCAAGCCCCGGACATTAAACTCTATCCTTGTATTTTCATAAAGTTAATTATGTCACTTGAGTTAATATGATGCATTAAGTGAATAGGAGTAGGGTGAATCCTATCTGCTGCATTATCTACCTTGATGATTTCCATATTAACCTTGATACCTATTTTATGAAAATGCTTAGTATGCTTAGTCATACTTTACTTACTTAATGATAGTAAGTGTTTTTAAAATGGTTCATATGTTATGAAAATGATGAATCTTGGGATAACATGATAATTAAAGTAACTTACTTAAAGAATGGAGTCTTGTTGTAATGTTACTCAACATAGGACCATATCATTGTTGGCCTGCTGTGATTGAGACCATTGAATACAGCACACATGCGGTGGTAATCCTTACCTATAGTTATTCCGATACTTGAGAACGGCCAACCGCGTACTGGGAGTGGAGAGATAGCGGGAGTAGCGTGTACCCACCTTACGAATCTGAGATGACCGAGAAACATCTAGATTGGCTGTAGGATGGTGGTGTACTGTACTCTCGGGTGACGCTGGACCCATTCTTGTATGGGAGGATCTATAGAAACAGGTTGACATATGCAAGATTAAGTTCTACATATGTCGTGTGGTACTGAATCCCCAGCTGGGTTTAATCGATTCGAATCGCCGTGTTTCCTCGGATATGGAGCCTCAATCCTCACCCCATCACCGTAGTAATAAATGGATTTTTGGTATATGAAAGATGTGGTCTGCTTATGACAGTTTGATAATAATTGTGGTTAGTCATAATGATGATCTTGAGTTAAAACTTGAAAGTAGATTTTACTCTTAGTAAGCTTTCATGCAAAAGAAATACTTTGATCTTGCTAAAGCCTTACCTTGAATCCCTATAGCCTGCATACCTGAGTCTTCACCTCTTTTCTAGTCGGTTAAGTCTTGTTGAGTACTTTTGTACTCAGGGTTTGTTAACCCTTGTTGCAGGTGAACCTTTTGATCAGCCTTTTGATGGTCGTTGTTACTTCACTCTTGTGGAAGAGAGTGATGATGATGAATCTGATGTGTGACCTTTGGCAAGTAAAACAAGTTGTGTGACTTATGGTATATGTAATATAAAGTTTTGAACCTTTCTTGTACTAAATACTTATGGTTTGTAACCTATGAACTTAAGTTTCAATCTATGTTATATAACCTTTCCACTTTTACTCTGATTTATCTTATCTATGAAAATGTTGTAATATTGTGATGCTTAATGAGGGAATTCCTAGAGAGAATGTAACGTGGATGGTTCAGGTTTCCCAAGGACACCCGACAGATTTCTTGAGTCATTTGGAACTCGTGCACGCCGATCAGAAGTCTTTGAGACAATGATGGGTGCATGTGGGCCACTTAATTAAGGAGGTTCTGCCACAGCTGGTATCAGAGCCGGTTTCCCTTAAAAAGTATAATAGTATTCATTTTTGAAAACTTCAAAAGCTTTTGAGTCAAACTAAATTTCAGATTAGTTTGAGTCCAAATTGCTTCTAAGCTTGTCTCATGCTTCTAACTTGCCTCAATTCATTCTTTAGACTTATCTTTCTATCTAAATGGATATGTTCTTAGTATAATTATGGTGATATTTATATATAAGGAACAATGCTTATAATATTATAATATTGCCCTATTTATGGAAAGAAAGTTTATTCACTTTCATACTAAGTGACTAATTTAAAGTTAATTATTTGTTTGATGTATGCTTTGTTCGTAAATACGCGTCATGCATCATTATTGATAACATATAATTAACTTTCCCTCTTAAAAGTTGTTAATAAATAGAGGTAATATGTCTATCTAATTATAAAACTCTATCCCTTAACCTTGGAACATATATAGTTCTAATATTCAAAATATATATATATTTTTTGGTAGATGGCTCGTACCCGCCAAACAGCTCACAAGTCAACTGGAGGTCGTGTCCCAAGGCACCAGTTGGCACCAAGGGATCCGCCACCCTCCGACAGCAGCGAAAGCAGCAATGATTACTCCAGCGACGGAAGCGGGAGTGACACTAGCGGAGGTCCTCCTTCTCCAAGGACCTACAGGCACATGAAGCATGATATGCGACTCATGCTCACTGACAACATCCACCTGGAAGTTTGTCTGGACCACCTGGAGGGGTATGTGGCCAATCTTGAGGCCTATACCAACACCCTCCATGAGGAGGTGCACCTGCTGCATAATATCCTCAAGCCACACGAGGCTCCTGAAGCAGCAGAGGAAGAACCAGTTGTCATCCAAGTGGATAGTGACACTTCCGAGGATGAAGTAGTGGAGCCGGAAATTCCAGCTCCAGATGAGGATGGTAACGGAAGTGGATCGGACATGGACGATGACTAGGGGTTGAGTAGACGAGAAATGTAACATAGTGTGATCTTCTGACTTTGTAACTTAGTTAGTCAGAAAACCTCTAGTATGGTTAGTTGTGTAAAATAGTGGTTTCGGTAGTCCTGCCCAAGAGCGGACTTGTATGATAAATAAGATGAACATGTTATGCATGTCATGATGTATGATGGTTAAGTAAGAATGTTAATCAAAGTATGGTTTGTTTTAAACAGATGCCTGCTAACACCCGTGGAGCAAGTTCTTAGCACGGTGGGGATGATTCCCTAATGCACCACCAGTTCCACCCTCTTTGGCTGATGCAATTGCAGCATTGGTCAATCCAACAACTCTGTTAGAACAGAACCAGAATGTTGATCAGCGTGGAAGTGGTCGAAACAACAGGGAAGAAACCACATATGTTGACTTCACAAATACACGTCCTCCGGTGTTCACAACATCTGATGAACCTCTTGAAGCGGATGATTGGCTCCGCACCATGGAGCAAAAGTTTAGTCCCATCAACTGTACTGAAACCCAGAAGCCAGCTTTCGCAGCTCAGCAGTTGAGAGGAGCCGCAGGGGTTTGGTGGGCAAACTTACTGGCTGTTCAACCAGCCGGCAACCGAATCACTTCGGTAGAATTCAAGGAAGCCTTCAGGGCTCATTACATTCCCGTTGGAGTTATGAAGATGAAGCTTGAGGAGTTCTTAGCACTCCGTCAGGGGGATGAGCAAGTCATGCAGTATATTCGAAAATTTAATCATCTGTCCCAATATGCAATTGATCATGTCAACACTGATGAAAAGAAGAAGGCATGTTTCATGAGGGGCTTGAATACAAAGCTCCAATCAATGATGGCATCAAGTGGCAATATATCTTATCATGAGGCAGTGAACGTTGCTATATCGAGTGAAGAAAAGAACCGCAAGCATAAGGAGGCTAAGAAGAAGAAGGGGATTGTCTCAGGGTCCGGATCATCTGGTGGCAACAAGAAGCGTTAGAGGCTCGTATATCATCCAGCTCAGCAGTTGCGCCCATCTTATCGTCCTTCTTATCGTCCGCCTCAGCAGCAGAATATGCAGAGGAGTTTTGCAAGGCCGGCAATGCCATTCATTGTTCAACGTCAGCCGAATGTTCCTGCCATCCATTCGCCAGTGCCACTGTTGATATTTGGTAACGTAACAAGGAAATGATCCGCAAGCGCACGGATATCGGTGAGCATTTCACCCAGGAGGTTTTCCAGAGTATCGTATTTATATTTTTACCACTGGGAGAAAGGGTGCATCTGACTAACCAAATCTATTGCTACTATCCCTTTAGGCTACAAAGAATGTTTCTCGATGTGAGTGATGTATAGAGAAGACTGCAACCGTAGTCTCGTTCTAACCTTGGTAAGGATGATCTATTGTTCTATTGTGGAATCTTACGGAATCTAGACACCACAAAGGATGTTCGACCCGCACCTATAAACCTACCCGTCCTACTAACGAGATGTGGGATGCAAAGGTAACTCGAAAATGTCACGTTCCTCGCTACTACCACGGTCCAGCTAGTCAGGGGATATCTATGAGTACCCTAGCCTAAACACCATGTTTACGCTAGCAATGATTACTCTAATACTCAACCGGAAGAGGATTAAAGTAAACTCATAAACTAAAGAACAATAAAACAAGAACTTACTAGAATTAGAAGTCGAATTACTGAAGAATCTTAGGAGCAAGCCTCGGGTTAGAAGACTTGATCCCGCAGGTACAACTCGGAGTAGACACCGACAGGCCGGCCTTCCTCTGATCTACACCTCCACTCTATATCTCTCAATCTAGTAGAAACTAGAAGATCTATTTCTACTCACATTGGTTGCTAAGCCTAAAAAGAAATTTTTTTTAGAGAAGAGGTTTTCCTTCGAGGGCACCCCTCAACTCTATGAAAAACTTGTCTCCTCCAAGGGCCAGGGGATCTGCATATATAGTCCTCCTCCTCTGTGCATTTTTGGGTCAGCAGGCGATGTGGTACTGTTGACGGTCCTTAAGTATCAAATTTAATTATCAAATAAACAAAGAAAAGGACCCAAATGAAATCAACATCTAGACTTTGGGTTTCATCTGACAAAATTCCATGAGTTTTGGTGTTTGTCTATTTCTGTAGGGGGTTATCAGGAAATACGGAAGAAAGGCCCACACGTCGGGATTACTTAGAGATATTAACGTGCCACGCAATTATCTTACATCTAGAAGACTCCAGAAGCCACGGGAAGAAAGCAGAGGCCGAACGGGGCCAGAGGCAGGGCGCCCGCCCTCCTACCCTAGGCGCCCGCCCTGACTTGGAGGCCAAACAGGACTCTGTTTCTCGGGAGATCTCCACTGACCTAAAGGATCAAGGATAACCGTTCAATCAATGTCGGTTTGATCCAACGGCCCATATTCACTTGAAGGGACTATAAAACCAAACCCCCTGGCCCCTGGAGGAGAGAGACTCTCAACCCTAATTCATTATTCCTCAAGGGAGAAGAAGCCCCTGATCAAGATTAGAGCCACCACATCAATTAGACATCTAGATTAGCATAGCTACATAGGATTAGAACTAGAAGGAGTCAATATTCGATTGGTTTCCGGATCTGTCAAGAGGATTCTTGGTAATTCTCTAAGTGTGCTTCTAATTGTTCTTCTAATCATCTTTGTTCTTCAATATGATGAATATGACTTTGTTCTACTTCAATATATTGCTTATGACTTTGCTCTACTTGCTTATATTCAAGATTATATTGTTCTTAGTTTATCATAGTTATGTACTTGGCTTAGTTAGATTGGATCTATATACATGTTTAGGATCGTATAGTGTTTATCCATCGGATCCATGGGTAAATGATAGATATTGTGTAGGCGTGGTGCTTATACCGTATTTATCTGCGATTGTACCCAATATGCCAGATCGTGGGGTAGTTCGTGATAGTGATAGCTTCATTGATTCTTATAAAGTCCCCCTCTCGTGTATTGGGCTGGCAGAGCAACATTATTATAGGGGAGTGATTGCTATGTTTCTCATTTACCTTGCTAATATCACTATGCATGAGCGTAGTCTTGTCTCGCAATGATTGCTAAGTATGCTTGCACTAACTATGATAATGCTAGACTGTATAGTTGAGAATAACTTAGGAAATATTCTTGTAGTTCGTTCTAATTCCATGCTAATGACTTTCTAGAGTATCTAATTGAGGTGCTTATCATATTTATATGTGGCTAAGTTATGCTGATCAGATTAATTATCTTTGTCACTATTCATTACTTCATATATCTTTTATGTGACACTTATCCCTGTATGAAAGAATTAGATAAATGATCTCAATTATACATGCAATGATAGATACTCAATCTCATATTCTATTATGTAATCAATATTGATGATTGTTAATCCCTTCCCAGTGGTAAAAATATAAACAACGATACCTGGAATACTTCTCGGTTAAAATGCTACATCGGTATTAATCTGTGCGCTTGTAGATCCCATTCATTATTTATTTAGAAGAGCAATTGCATATTTCAATACCACATCTCTCATGTCATGCTGGGGATGACAACTTGGCTTAAGTGGTATGAGGGATAGGTTTGACATTTTTGGCACCGTTACTAGAATTAGAAAACTAAGTCTACTTTTGGTAGTGATGTTAAGAATGCCCAACAAGCATTTTTGGCGCCGTTGCCGGAGAAGGTTGATTACTAATCAGGAATGGAATAAAGGATTTTGAGTTATCATTCGCATCACTAATATGATTGAGCTTATCTATTCTCTCATACAGTTTTACCCCGATATTTTTCTATTTTTATTTTATGCAGGGGAATGTACAATCCCGAAGCGTTATTCAAGAAGACAAGAGCCAAGCTCAAGAAGAGATCATCAACACTTCAGCAAGAAGCTTCATCCAATCAAGAAGATCACCGGAACTTGTCTTCAGAGTTCAAAGCCATGGCGAACAAATCAATCTGCGAGTTCTCAGCTCCCACTACGGACAACATCCGCACTGGACCTGCTGCAGAGATCGATGGCAACTTTGAGCTCAAGCCTGGACTTATCAACATGGTGCAATCCAACCAGTTCTGTGGGAAGGCACATGAAGATGCTAGTGCTCATCTCCAACACTTCCTGGAGATTTGCAGCAGATTCACCATATCAGGAGTCTCCAGAGATGCTATACTACTTCGCCTCTTCCCATTCTCACTGTTAGGAAGAGCGAAGCAGTGGTTCTACGCTACAAAGGAGAAGAATACTACGTGGGCACTCTGCTCAACAAACTTCCTGGCTAAGTTCTTTCCCATGGGCAAGACCAATACTCTCCGTGGGAAGATTACAAGTTTTCAGCAACAAAATGATGAATCTGTTCCAGAAGCATGGGAGCGCTTCCAAGACTACATCCTAGAATGTCCCCATCATGGAATGGAGAGTTGGCTACTGATGCAGGCGTTTTATCATGGGCTCGGCAACAGTGCCCGAGAAACCATGGATGCTGTAGCCGGAGGAGCATTCCTATCACTTACCATATCACAAGCCACAGCTCTTGTGGAGAAGATGGCGTGCAATCAATGCTGGAATGAAGAGAGGACCCAGACACGCAAGAGGGGTGGAGGTATGCATCAGCTCAAGGAGATAGACATGCTGTCTGCAAAGCTAGACCTGCTCATGAAGAAGCTGGAGATAAGAAGGAAGTTATGCACATCTTCGACTCTCACATGACTTGTGAGGAGTGTGGAGATACTGGACACTCAGGCAATCACTGCCCTGAGATGCTAGAGGATGTGAACTACATCAACAACAACTACTACTACTACAACCGTCCTCAACAATATCAAGGTTGGAATCAACACAGGCCTAACTACTCAGGTAATTATCAAGGTAACAATTCTTACAACAATACTAATAATTTTCCACCTCTGAGAGAGTTAGTATCTAATCAAGGAAAGCTAATGGATAACCTATCTAAGAAATTGGCATCTAATGATAAAATGCTAGAAAACATAAATAATAGAATGTATAATTTCTCTACTTCCATCAAGAATCAAATTAGCTTTAATAAAATGATTGAATCTCAATTAAATCAAATAACTGCTGCTGTTCCTACTACTAACCCCGGTATACCATCACAACCGGAAGGATTAGAATCTGCAAATCTTGTAGACATATTTGATGCAGGTAATTGGAGTAACCCCGTCACTGAATTCACTACTGACCTTCTGCCGGTCAAGAGAGGTGATCCAGGACGCCCCGTCATCCCGATCTCCATCAGCATGGTGGACGTCCCAGAAGCACTCTGTGACTTTGGCTCTAGTGTCAACATTATACCCAGGGTACTCTATGAAAAATTCTTTACATATCCTTTATTAGAAACAACCATGTGTTTGCAGTTTGCAGATCAGACGATAAGTTTTCCAAAAGGAATATTGAAGAACCTTTGTGTCCGAGTTGGTACCTTGTACGCCCCAGCAGACTTCGTAGTGGTAGAGACCGGCGATGATGAGAGGGCACCTATTATCTTAGGGAGGCCATTCTTAAACACCACGGGAGCTATCATCTACGCCAGTGCTGCCAAGATCAGTTTCTACATTAAAGGGAGGAAGGAGACGTTTTTCTTCAAGAACAAGACTACACAAATCCCAGATCAATCTAGACGTGAATCAAGGAGGAGGACCAATAGGAGGAACAGGAACAAGCAAGTGTGGACCGAGTCAGCTAAGATGGTCACTGCAGTTCATAGAGGCCAAGAACACCAACTTAAGTCACCATTTCTGACTAAGAAGGACGACCCAGGAATGCCAAGCATCTACAACTCCATATATGGATACAACTTCTACAAGACGACTTGCGACACCGGATCGGGCGTCAACATAATGGAAGCAGTCACCTATCGACTCTTGTTCAGAACCATGCCTCTAAAACCAACATACATTCAGCTCCAGATGGCAGATCAGACGTTTCGAGAAGTTAAAGGAATAGTAACTGATGTCCTAGTCAAAATAGATGATCATTTTGTCTACACATACTTTTAGGTTATTGTCATGGGAGAAGATGAATATGATCCACCCATCATCCTTGGAAGACCGTTCCTCAGCACCGTTAAAGTAATCATCTACATTGGAACTGGAGAAGTCCGTATGCACTTCCCCTCAGAGAAGGTACACCATTATTTTACTGACCCTAACTACATCTTTGAAGAATCTAAGCAGGTCAGAAAGAGACGCAACCGCAACCAGAGGAGGCAGATCATCAGGGACGGATGGGCAGATTATGAAGGAGAAGTGGTTAGGTCAGAAGACGTAGAGTTTAAATAGAATTATCTAGAGGAGACCGAAGCACCGAGTCAGGTATGGAAAGAGAAGATAACTATACATGAAGAAGAGGCGCCGCCGGAAGTACCGACTACGCCACCCAACGAATCCCAGGACAATTGAGAAAACGGAGAGTCCCGTTCGGAGGACTTAAAAACACCGAACGCCTTGCCAAGAGGTAAACTTGGTAGTTATCCTTTCCCTTTCAATTATTTTAAATAGTTTGCTTAGTTAATTATGTTCATGCTATCCTAAAAAGAAAATAAAAATGAAAAACAGTAAGCCCCATGTGAGTATACGAGTGGCATAAAACCCATAAGTACATTCACTGTGGTGGCATAAAAATAAAATAAATATTTCTTTTCTGCTTTATAAAATGAAAATATAAAAATAGAGAGTAATAATTATTGAGGAGTCTCAACATGATAAAGGCTAGATATTTATGCTAACACTTAATCAGTTCCACAAGCTTTGTTGTCTATTTGAGCTCCACAAAATTTAAGAATCAAGAAGACTAGCAGATGGAGGACATTCTAATCGCTGTCAGAATACTGCCGACTTTCAAATACACCTCTGCCACCTGCTAGCTAGATCATGAGAAATTACGTCAAAATTCAGCTTGGGGGAGAGCACCCCCATTTATCCCGATAAGTATTTCTATCTATCTTTATGCTTTTACTATATTAGATATACACAACTATGAAAAACCAAATAAAGATTTTGTGTTTATATATATATATATCTTTTGCTTAGTGTGTTTAATAAATAAATAAAGTGGCTATGCTAATTTGTATCTAAATAAAACTCTAGCATGGATATGATGAATAGTTGCTCTGCCTAATTTGCACATTTTAAGTTCTCTCTCAAGTTTAGATATAACTGTTATAATTTAAAGCTTGCTCTAGACCTAAACTTGTGGGATGAAAACTTGATCTGAAGTCTAAGGTTGAGCTGCTGTTTATCTGTTCCTAGAGATGCTAGAATTCTGGAGAATTTTATCTTTGAAAACCTTTAAAATGTTGCATGATGAGTTCCTGTATGATGAGAGTTTAAATTCCTACCGCAGCCATATATACATGCTTGCTAGACTTTGAGCCACATATTTACTATTTACTGCTTATGAGCATTGAGTGTGGTCAAGCTGTGTAGACCCTTAGGAGCTTGTCATGTGGTTAAATTAAGATTCACTTGCACGTTCACTCATATATGCTACTTCTACTCTAGAAGTACCATCCACATATATCCATCCATTTCCATCTCCAGAATCACCTAAAAATATTCTACTCCTAATTCGGGAGAGAATAGCCAAAAAATATTTCTGTTTTTCCCTTGTGAAATAAATGCTCAAGTTATCTTGTTACTACCACTTGCTATATTATCTCAAGAGATGAGTGCTCTAAAAAAAAGAAAAAAAAGAGAAAAAATTGATACGAGGAAATAAAAAGGGGCAAGTGCCCGGAACCTCGAAAGAAAAGAAAAAAAAAGTGAGACTAGAGGTAAAAATGGACAGGTGTCTGTTGACGGTTCTTAAGTATCAATTTTAATTATCAAATAAACAAGAGAAAGGACCAATATGCAACCAACACCTAGAATTAGGGTTTGATCTGTCAGAATTCCATGAGTTTTGTTGTTTATCTGTTTCTGCAGGGGGTTATCAGGAAATAAGGAAGAAAGGCCCACATGTTGGGATTACATAGAGATATCAACGCACCGCGAGATTTTCCACCATCTAGAAGACTCCAGAAGCCACGGAAAGAAGACGGAGGCCGAAAGGGGCCAGACCCAGCGCGCCCGCCCTGGTGACCTGGGCGCCCGCCCCCTGCTGGAGTGCTTTCAGGACTCTCTTCGCTCGGGATATTCCACCGACCTATTGGATCAAGAAAAACATAGTACCACCTCGCCTATCGACCCAAAAACGCATAGAAGGGGAGGACTATATAAGGAGACCCCCCTGGCCCCTGGAGAAGACATGAAGAAATTATCATAGAGACTGAGGGGTGCCCTAAAAGGAAAACCTCTTCTCTAATTAATATTTCTTTTTAGGCTTAGCAAACAATGTAAGGTAGAAATAGATCTTCTAGTTTCTACTAGATTGAGAGAGATAGAGTGGAGGTGTAGATTGGAGGAAGCCCGGCCTGTCGGTGTCTACTCCAAGCTTGTACCTGCGGGATCAAGTTCTCCTAACCCGAAGCTTGCTCCTAGGATTCTTCATTATTTTGACTTCTAAATTCTAGTATGTTCTTGTTTTATTGTTCTTATGGTTTATGAGTTTACTTTAATCTCTTCGCGTAGAGTTTAGAGTAATCATTGCTGGCGTAAACGTGGTGTTTAGGCTGGGGTACTCATAGATATGCCCTGACTAGCTGGACCGTGGTAGTAGTGAGGAACGTGACAATTCCGAGTTACCTTTGTAGATCACATCTCGTTAGCAGGAAGGATAGGGTTTATAGGTGCGGGTCGAACATCCTTTGTGTTGTCTAGATTCCGTTAGCCTCCCCATTAGAACAGTAGATCATCCTTACCAAGGTTAGAAGGAGACTACGGTTGCAGTCTTCTCTATTTATCACTCACATCGAAAGATATTCTTTTTGCCTAAAGGTTAGTAGTAATAGACCGGTTAGTCAGATGCACTCTTTCTCCTAGTGGTAAAAAAAATAAATACGATACTCTGGATAATTTCCCGGGTGAAGTGCTCACCGATATCCGTGCGCTTGCGGATCAATTCCTTATTGCGTTCCCAAATATCAACAAGCATTTCTGGCACCGTTGCCGGGGAGAAAGACGGTTGCTGAGATAACCTGAGTCTTACTACTAGCTTGTATCTATACTTTTGTCTTTTCTTATCTTTTATATTCTTTATTTATTTTCTTTACTCTTACCTTATGGAAAACCAAAATTCTAAATCGATCCATGAATCTGCAATCCCCTTAGCAACTGACCTTTTACCATGGGAATCATCACAGCCTATCCAAACATCCCAGTATAAGTTAAGTTCTAGGTTGATTGCCATGATTCAAAACCTATCTTTTTCGGGAAAGGAAGACGAAAACCCTTACCTTCATATTAGAGATTTTGAGCAAACATGTGATTGTCTTCGCATTGAAGGCATTTCTGATAAAACTTTACGTTGGAAGCTTTTTCCTTTTTCCTTAAAGGGAAAAGCTAGACAATGGTACAGTCAGAAGGTAAGTCAACAACAAGGTGAATGGGGAGTTTTACGATCTAACTTTTGTCTAGATTTCTATTCCCTTGACCGTATAGCCGACCTTAGACTCGAAGTCCTATCTTTTAAACAAAAAGATAATGAAACTTTGGGAAAATCCTGGAAACATTTTTCTGATCTTTTAGAATCTGGTCCAAACCTTAATCTTGAAGACCCTGTTCTTTTATTTCACTTTTTTTGAGGTCTTCATAAAAATCACAAGCAAATGCTACACACAATGTCTAGGGGTTCTTTCTTTCGCATCCCTGCCGATAAAGCTAGAGTAATCCTAGATAGAATCCTAGAAGCTGAGATGGATAATACCCTTCATGATGAAACCTACGAAGCCGAAGTAGACACTTTGCCAAATTCTTCATCTACTTCAGCTATCCCAAGTTCTGAGCCACAAGAGGAAGAAATTCCACCACCGGACTTCATGCTGGATATTGAATCCGATCTTTTTGCCGATTTTAGAAATATTTCAAACTACCATTCTATTGACAAACCCCAAAACGGCCAGTTTAGCATTTATTTACCAAGTGAATATCAATTGAGAGAGCTTATCTCAGTAATGAGTAGCGAATGGTTGGAGGAATCAGAGCTTTCCTCTGATGTGATCCATTTGGACACACCCTCTATAACTATACGCTGTGCTTATAATTCTGATCGATTTAATGCTCTCTATAATCCTGTTGTGGGGATCAACATCATGTCTGAATCTTTTGCACTTAAACTATTTAAAAATCTTGTCTTAACCCCCACAACGAAGGTCATAAAGGAATCTTCGGGACGATTAGTCCCCAGTCTTGGAATTATTAATGTCCTACCTCTTACGGTAGAATGCTCCATGGTTCATTTGAACTTCTATATCTTTGATACATGGGACTTCGACCTGTTGATAGGACAACCTTTTAGAAGACTCCTTTATGAAGGTCATACTGGAAAGCTACACATTTCTTTTGGAAAAACTTTTAAAATCCCAATAACAATTTCACACTCCTTAAACAATAAGGCCGAGTCATATCTTTTGCCTGATCCTATGGAGGAAGTAAAGGCTGCATCTCTAGAGCTTTTTCATGAAACTCCTTTCTTCACAGAAGAAGAAGACGAACCTTCTGAGCCTGAACCCTTAGATGAGTTTGCGAAACACCTAGACCCCCCATAGAGCTTAAAACTTTACCACCCGGTCTTACCTATGCTTTCCTAAACAATAATCCAGAGTTCCCTGTGATCATTAGCGATAAACTCACTCAGGATCAAACTCTGCGATTAATGACCATTCTTGAGAAACATCACTCAGTATTCGGCTACTCACTTCAAGATCTTACAGGAATCAGTCCTATGATTTGTACCCATCGTATTCCAACAGATCCTTTTGTTTCACCCTCTCGAGAACCCCAACGTAGACTTAATAACATTATGAGAGAGGTAGTTAAAAAGGAAGTTATAAAGTTGCTGCATGCAGGGATTATATATCCTGTGCCGCACAGTGAGTGGGTAAGCCCAGTTCAAGTTGTGCCTAAAAATGGAGGCATGACTGTTATTATGAATGAAAAGAACGAGCTAATTCCGCAACGCACCGTCACAGGATGGCGGATGTGCATAGACTATAGAAAACTAAACAAAGCCACGAGAAAGGATCACTTTCCTTTACCTTTTATAGATGAAATGCTAGAGCGATTAGCGAACCATTCGTTCTTTTGTTTCTTAGATGGATATTCAGGGTATCATCAGATCCCGATCCATCCCGATGATCAAAGCAAAACCACTTTTACATGCCCTTATGGAACTTATGCTTATCGTAGAATGTCTTTTGGGTTATGTAATGCACCAGCTTCTTTTCAAAGATGCATGATGTCTATATTTTCTGATATGATTGAAGAGATTATGGAAGTTTTCATGGATGATTTCTCAGTTTATGGAAAAACTTTTGTTAGTTGTCTTGAAAACTTAGACAAGGTTTTGCAAAGATGTGAAGAAAAGCACTTAATCCTTAATTGGGAAAAATGTCATTTTATGGTTAGGGAAGGAATAGTGCTGGGACACCTAGTGTCTGAAAGAGGTATTGAGGTAGACAAAGCTAAAATTGAAGTAATTGAACAACTACCTCCACCTGTGAACATAAAAGGAATTCGAAGCTTTCTTGGCCATGCTGGTTTTTATCGTAGATTCATAAAAGATTTTTCATTTATTGCTAGACCACTTACTCTTTTACTAGCCAAGGATGCTCCTTTCGATTTTGATGATGCATGTCTAACATCTTTCAATTTTTTAAAGAAAGCACTCATCTCTGCACCAATCATTCAACCCCCTGATTGGTTGTTGCCTTTTGAAATTATGTGTGATGCTAGTGATTATGCTGTGGGGGCAGTATTGGGACAAACTAAAAATAAAAAGCATCATGCAATTGCTTATGCCAGTAAAACTTTGACAGGAGCTCAACTTAACTATTCAACCACTGAAAAAGAGCTTCTGGTTGTTGTCTTTGCCATTGATAAATTTAGATCTTATTTAGTTGGAGCTAAAATAATTGTTTACACTGATCATGCTGCACTATAATATTTGCTCACTAAAAAAGATGCTAAACCTCACCTGATTAGATGGATCTTATTGCTCCAAGAATTTGACTTAGAAATAAAAGATAAAAAGGGAGTAGAAAATTCTGTTGCTGATCACTTGTCTAGAATGTATTTTAAGAGTCCACAGGAAACCCCCATCAATGATTCACTCCGGGACGACATGCTCTACGGGATTAACAGGTCTGACCCCTGGTATGCAGATATTGTTAATTTTATGGTTTCAGGGTATGTACCACCAGGAGCTAACAAGAAGAAGCTTATTCAAGAAAGTCGTTCACATATATGGGCTGAGCCATACCTCTTCCGGGTATGTTCTGATGGCTTACTTAGGAGATGTGTGACCACTGAGGAAGGATGGAAGATCATCGACAGATGTCATTCATCACCATATGGAGGTCACTATGGAGCATTCCGTACACATTCAAAAATCTGGCAGTGTGGATTCTACTGGCCTACAATGTATGAAGACACGAAGCAATATATTAGAAGATGTGGGCCATGTCAAAGACACGGAAACATAAATACAAGGGATGCAATGCCACTCACCAACAACCTTCAGATTGAGCTCTTTGATGTCTGGGGAATAGACTACATGGGTCCATTTCCTCCATCAAAGAAGTGCGAGTACATCTTGGTGGCGGTTGACTATGTCTCCAAGTGGGTAGAAGCATTACCTTGCAAGCATGCCGACAACGTCAGTTCAAAGAGGATGTTCGAAGAAATTATATTTCCAAGATTTGGAGTCCCCAGAGTAGTGATAAGTGATGAGGAGCACACTTCATCGACAAACGCTTCAAGCAATATCTATCAAAACATGGAATCCGTCACAACGTTGCTACCCCCTACCATCCTCAGACAAGTGGCCAAGTAGAGACTTCCAACAAACAAATCAAGAATATTCTTCAGAAGACAGTAAATGAAATGGGAACGGCGTGGAAAGACAAGTTACCTGATGCACTCTGGGCATACCGGACAGCATACAAAACCCCAATTGGAATGTCTCCATTGGTGTACGGGAAGACTTGCCATCTACCTGTTGAACTAGAGTTCAAAGCACACTGGGCCATAAAGAGATGGAATATGGACCTAGATGTTGCTGGAGATTATAGAAGAATGCAACTATCAGAATTGGAAGAATGGCGAGAGAAGGCATATCACAACTCAAAGATCTACAAAGAAAGAGTCAAGAGGTGGCATGACAAGAGAATCAAGAAGAAGGAGTTCACACCCGGAGATAAGGTATTACTTTTTAATTCCAGGGTGAAGCTTTTTGGGCATGGAAAACTCCGAAGCAAATGGGAAGGACCATTCAAGGTAATTAATTCATCATCCCACGGAGCTATCAAAATTCAAAATAGCGAAGGTACGTTATTCAAGGTAAATGGTCAACGTCTTAAATTATTTTTAGAGACCAATGAAGAATTTGAAGAAATAGACATAGTCCATTTTTACCTTCCCACAGAGAATTAGAGCCCGACCTTTTTAGTCTGATTATTTTGGGTCATATATATATTTTTTCTAAATAATTTCGTATCTAGAAACGCGCTCGAGAAAGTGGGCCCACAGAGGGGCCAGAGAGAGGGCGGGCGCCCAGCTCCTGTTCCCCCTCGGTCCCGACTTTCTCTGTTATGGAAAATGCACTTATGGTAATTCGAATAATCCCTCGGATGGAAAGTTTCGCACGCACGTCGACGGGAGCAACCCGAACAACCCATAGAGGCACCCTTTTGACCCCTATATAAACAGACCCCTGACCTCAGTTTTCAAACACCAAGCCACCAAGCCTTCTCTCCTTCAATTAGAGCTTGATTAGTCCCTTGCAGATCCAATGGCCGAGAAGTACCACGATGATTGGGAAGTCGTCCCCTTCAACCTCAACATGGAGCCTGTAGAAGACCCCGATGCCCGTGCTCTCGTCCCGGCCAACACAGAGCGACAGCTAGAAGCCATGCCATTACGCCAACGCAGCTCCGCCCAATCTTACCATGCTCAACCAGTTCTCACCGCACCGCCACAACCCCTACTCCTCAAAGGATCATCATCCAAGACGAAGACCACCATCAAGGTGCCAACCGGCACAAGGATCCTTCCACCTAGACCCAATGAGAGGGTCGTAGGAGTCAAGACCAACCGGAGCGGCGAGATCAGCAGTATTCGCTACACTACGGAGGAGGAAAGGCCTTACTTTGAAGGGATTAGAGCAGCCAAAGTCCGTTTCATCCCTCCAAAGGCAGCCCCGAAGCACGCTCTGAATGCTTTTGAGACACCTCCCAAGCGTCGCAAGACTATAGTAGACATTGATGAGGACGTTCGCAGACTAGACAAAGTTATCATAGATCTCCAGTCCTCGATTAATTCCCTCACTAGACAGCTCTCTAACCACAACACCATTATACTAGGCCTTAGGCAGGATCTTGCCAGTGCCAACAAGAAGATTAAGGAATTAGAGCGTCGCTAAGTTATCTAGATTAGACCTTGAGGCAATGCATTTTAGTCATCTATCTTTATATTCGGTTTAGGTTTGCTACTATCATCAGTTTACTATTATCATTAGTTTGCTATCAGTTTGCTATCAGTCTTTTGTAATAAATGTCTCGAGATCAATAAAGAGTATTATTATTATTATGTATTGTGTGTCTCTACTTTATTTTTGTGCAAGAAAGCAGAAAACAAGTATGGGGGAGATCCCTCAACATGCCAAACACACTCCGACTACACCACTCCATGATTCAGGTACACACTCTGCACACTTTACTTTACACATACATATATTTTGGATTATGCAGAATACTGTTTCCAACATGATAAAATAAAAATATTAAAATATTTCTAATCATGATTAATCTCAATCTGTGATATTTCCTGAAAAACTTGCAATTATTGAAAATCATTTTAAAACCTTGTGTTACTTAAGTCATTATGGAATATGTGATGGTAAAGTATGAGTTTCTTATTCTTGATATCATTGTTGCTTGGAGAATTTATTTCAAAATGAATCCTAGGTACCATCCTCAGTGTTTTATATGCCTGATAAAACTGAAAATATTAATTATGATTATAAAAGCTATCTACTCTGTGTTGAGTTTGTTCAAAATGAGTTAGACCCTTGTAGAGAGATTTATCATGCTCATAAGATCAAGACATTATTTCAGAAAGATTCACTCTTCCAAAGTATTATTGCATTAGAGGCATGGGCTATGCAAAAATAGAAATATTTCGAGGAAATAAAAAGGAGCAAGTGCTCGACAACCTCGCAGAAAAATGGACAAGTGTCCGGCAGTAGAATTAGGGGTACCTCGGTATCCACTTAAAAAAAAAGAAAAAGAGAAAATAATAGCCCATGGTCCCTCGAATAAGCAATATGCCAGCAAGAGTTGACAAAGATTTTAATTTCCAAAGTCTTTGATCTAAGAGTATGACATTTCCCTCCTCGGATCCCGTTTTGATCAGACAATAAATGCAAAGTAAGTATGCTTGAGAATTTTTGCAAAAAAATAAAACAGCCTCAGTGAGATATATATAAAAGATAATGAATGATCTGAGAGAACCCATGAGGATAAAAAGGTATGCTAACTTTCTTTCAAAAATATACAAAAAAACTCCAAGTGACAGGATTGAGAAGAAAGGATCTTTACTCTTAACCATAAACATCCCTGACTATGGTACACAGTGGATTTTTAACACCCTGCAAATATAAAGAATGTTTTAAAATGTTTTACCCCAGATATTGTTCTTAACCATCCTTTTCTCGAGGACGAGTAAAAGCCTAAGTATGGGGGTATTTGTTGACGGTTCTTAAGTATCAATTTTAATTATCAAAGAAACAAGAGAAAGGACCAATATGCAACCAACACCTAGAAATAGGGTTTGATCTGATAGAATTCCACGAGTTTTGTTGTTTATCTGTTTCTGCAGGGGGTTATCAGGAAATAAGGAAGAAAGGCCCACATGTCGGGATTACATAGAGATATCAACACACCGCGAGATTTTCCACCATCTAGAAGACTCCAGAAGCCACGGGAAGAAGACGGAGGCCGAAAGGGGCCAGGCCCAGGGCGCCCGCCCCCTGCTGGAGTGCTTTCAGGACTCTCTTCGCTCGGGATATTCCACCGACCTATTGGATCAAGAAAAACATAGTACCACCTCGCCTATCGACCCAAAAACGCATAGAAGGGGAGGACTATATAAGGAGACCCCCCTCGCCCCTGGAGAAGACATGAAGAAATTATCATAGAGACTGAGGGGTGCCCTCGAAGGAAAACCTCTTGTCTAATTAATATTTCTTTTTAGGCTTAGCAAACAATGTAAGGTAGAAATAGATCTTCTAGTTTCTACTAGATTGAGAGAGATAGAGTGGAGGTGTAGATTGGAGGAAGCCCGGCCTGTCGGTGTCTACTCCATGCTTGTACCTACGGGATCAAGTTCTCCTAACCCGAAGCTTGCTCCTAGGATTCTTCAGTATTTTGACTTCTAAATTCTAGTAAGTTCTTGTTTTATTGTTCTTATGGTTTATGAGTTTACTTTAATCTCTTCGCGTAGAGTTTAGAGTAATCATTGCTGGCGTAAACGTGGTGTTTAGGCTGGGGTACTCATAGATATTCCCTGACTAGCTGGACCGTGGTAGTAGTGAGGAACGTGACAATTCCGAGTTACCTTTGTAGATCACATCTCGTTAGCAGGAAGGATAGGGTTTATAGGTGCGGGTCGAACATCCTTTGTGTTGTCTAGATTCCGTTAGCCTCCGCATTAGAACAGTAGATCATCCTTACCAAGGTTAGAAGGAGACTACGGTTGCAGTCTTCTCTATTTATCACTCACATCGAAAGACATTCTTTGTGCGTAAAGGTTAGTAGTAATAGACCGGTTAGTCAGATGCACTCTTTCTCCTAGTGGTAAAAAAATAAATACGATACTCTGGATAATTTCCCGGGTGAAGTGCTTACCGATATCCGTGCGCTTGCGGATCAATTCCTTATTGCGTTCCCAAATATCAACAGTGTCCGACAGTAGAATTAGGGGTACAAGATACCCACCTGAGAGAAAAGAAAAAGAAGAACATCTCATTCTCCTCAAAATATTTCAAAAAGCCAGGAAGGTATGTATCCCCTCAAAAGAGCAAAAGTAGAATTAGACTTTCACCATTGTTATCACCATCATCACCATACACCATTCATTCGCCACACATGCACATCTGTAACACCCTAAAAATTGTTTTCTTAGAAAATAGGGCTAAAATGATTTATTTATGAATTTTTGTGCTCATGAAACATAGAAAAAATAATATTTTCATTTAAATAAAATTTATCCTAGGATTTAGCAACTTGTTTGCGCATTCATTTTGGAGCATTTATTTTCATTGTATTGTGTGTATTTTATCCAAGTTCAAAATCATTTCAAACTGATTTGAAAACGGTTTTCAAATTGTCTTGAAATAGGCTTTGGAAAATAAAAGAAAAAAAAGCCAGCCTGATCCCGGCCAGGCTAGTGGCCGCGGCCCAGCCAGACCCCCCCTTTCTCAACAGACGCGCCAGGCCCAGCTCTTCCCCGCTCGGCCCACTCCTTCTCCTGGCCCGTCGCGCACCTCCCCTCTCCCTTCTTCCCTTCGCCGACAGCTAGACCCCGCCTAACTCTCTCTCTGACCGCCCGGGCCCACTTGTTAGAGCGCTGCTCCTCTTCAACCTTCCGCCGTGAGCAAGCAGGAGTCCATCGGGGGGAAGCCAACTCCGTTTCTTCCGCGATTTCCTTTCCAAATCGGTTACCTGAGCCCTATAAAGTCCCTTGCAGTGCCCCCGCATCATGCTCTCTGTTTCCGCCGCAAAACCAAGCCCTAGCCACCCTAAACCGTGCGCTTTCGGATCTCGTCGGGAAATCTTCCGCCGCCGCGCGTGGTCTCACCTCCCTGCTAGCTCTTAGCCCGAGTAAAGCTGGTGGGTGAACTCGCGATGTCTTCCTCTATCTCCCGATGGTCTCGGTGTCGCTTTTGGTGCTCGGAAACACGAAACCGGGAAGCTCCGACGAGCTTGGTGGCGGCATCAGTGGGCGCCACCGCGCCGGAGCACACGAAGATGGCCGGCCGCTGCCGGACCCCTGGAAGAAATCTGAGCCGTTGGATTGGAGATCAAGGGCCGAAAACAAAACATACCCCTTCGCTGCGAAACTTCATAAAGAGTCCCTGAGACTTTTCGGTATTTACTCCGCAGTCCTTTACGCCTTCGGAAAATACGCTTTGTCCGTTTGAAAGCGTAAATAGCTCGGATTGATTTCAAAATACGCTTTCCAATATTCACAGATTTGCCACTCGAAGTATTTCGGTCATAAAATGCTCATTTTAATTCCGTTTTCATCCATTCAAATTTTGTTAGATTCGTATTTACATGCTCTACATGTTACAAATATTACTTTACTTTTTTGAAACTTTTTAATTTTCTGGTACTATTTAATTAATTATTTCTCTACAAGAAATATTGGAAAATTCATAACTTCTCCGTTTTAATTCCATTTTTCGTGAACTTTACGTTTGTGTGATCTTAGCGCTGCGAAGAACATTTTGATAAACTTTTATCTTTGTTTTACCATTGTTTGGTCTAATGTTCTAATTATATCTTGTTTGCTTTGTGTATGATTGTCTCTAATGGATTGCATGTTGTTGATTGATGTTTGGGAATAGACGGTGAGTCGTACGTTGGTGATCAAGGCCAAGCTTTTGAAGATCAGCAGCAGGCTCAGGAGAGCTTTGATCAAGGAAAGTATAACTGGGGACTATCCTTGTTACCTATACACAATTGATATAACATTTATCATATGCATGTGTCCACCTTGATGACCTTAGCAAAATCATAGATGATTGTTATCCTGAATTCCTTGTTACCTATTTGGATATGCATTTGGGTAGTTCTTGCTAGTGCTTGATTATAATCCATGATCTTGTAACATGAATGTTTGGATATACAATATACAATAAAATAAGCTTTCTAGCAACTTGAATATAAAGGGTGGAAAGAACTCTGGCTTTTGCTAGATTGATCTTGACCCTCCATAAGGACTTATCTCTTGGCAAAAGCTCGGACAACTCGTACAACCATGAGGGCTATATGGCTCTGGCTTTAGTCAAGTATGAGTAAGCTTTTCTAGCTTGTTAGAGGTTACCCGAAAGGGCGGAGGGGCTGAACCGTTTTGGGTATAGTGCGAGCCCCTGTCCCTTTGTGTATAGGCTGCGCGTCATTGTGCCATTCGGAAGGGGGGTATCTATATCTGCGCGCAAAGGAAACCTTGCGGCCCTAACTTGTTAGACGAACCTTTGAAAGACTTCATAGTTAACCTTGCCGGCTTTCCTTGGAAGTGAGCTAAGAGGTCGACGGGCCTCGTGCGAAAGGGTAAATCATGACTCATGGGTAAAGATGTACAACCTCTGCAGAGTGTTAAATCTGGTATACTAGCCGTGCCCACGGATACGGGCGGCCCGGAAAACTGACGGAATAGATGGACACTGATGAACATGATTAATGGTAATAAATGATGGTTTATTATGTTGTTTATATGTATTATTCATAATTCCTGTATACAATTGATCATGTGGTTATGGGATTAATTATGCTACCTTAATATTTGCTATCCAATAATTAAACATGCTATCCACTATTAAAAGCTATGCAGTCAAACCAGTGTCAGCTATTTGAGCCTCATGAACCCTTGGTTATACTTGTTGAGTACGATATGCGCTCACTCTTGCAATTTCCACCACACCTCAGGAGATGTTTTGGGCTTGTGATCAACCAGTCAGTTGGATCCTGTGAAGAGAAGTTAATACCCGAAGTTTAGAGTTGTCTATCCGCTGTTTGATGCTAAAGGTTATCTCTTTTATATTATGTACATTATATATTTATGCATTGTCTTTTGATATTACCCATTATTTGTAGCTATATGTGAGATTTGGCTCCTAAGACTCACATATGCTGCATATCTGATTTTGTCCTTAAAAATCGAGTATTACAAAGTGGTATCAAAGCAATGCTGGCTGTAGGACGCAAGCCTAGTTATAAATTGGTCGTATTAAGGTTTTGGAATTGTCATGATATCCTTGCTCTATAAACCTTGGTATTTTCATCCATACTATATCTCTATCATTGCTATTTGTCTCTACCTTGTTGCTTGTTTTAAAAGTACTTGTTCTCACCCTCACTCCTTGATTTGGTATGCCTTTAGAACCTTTTTCTTACCACCTTCTTGCATCTTCGAAATATAAGTTTTAGGATCTTTACCCTTACTATGAAGAGAACGATAGTTCGCAAGTTGAGTGAAGTGTGAACCTTCAATGCTTAATTGCTTTGTTATTATGCTTATGTTTGATTTGGATCTTTGAAATGATTGCAATGATCTTGTGGAATTACTTCACAATTTCATTAGTTTATAGACCTAAGGCTTAAGGATTAATGAAATAAGTAGTTGGGTTTGGTTAAAATTCTGTTTCTGTCCTTTGCTGTTTCCTGGAGCAGTCTGCGATAATCATGATGTATCTCAAGTTCTGATCGTGCAAAGTTTGTCAACTTTTTCGGAGAACAACTAGACTTCAAGATCTTTCTCTGACCGCAATAATCACCCCCATAACTATTATGGTTTGGAAGTTACAAAAATCACAAGATGATACCGTTGTGCTGTCAAGAAATCTGGACCAGTTTCGGGAACTTGCTGTTTGAGACAAATACAACTATAGAATTTGGAAAAGTGTTCTATAGAAAAGATATAGAAGATTTGCTAAGCTTTCCAACGGTATAAGCTGGAACTTATTTGGCTAAGTAGAACCTGAGATATGATATTTACAATTGGATGTTTCTGTTCTGTATCAAAGTCAGGATAGTTTTGGTATTTCCTATTTTCAGACATCCTAACGTCAGAATCTGGGGAAAAGTTGTATATAAAAGTTGCAGAGGATTTCCTAAGATTTTCAAAAATGTATGGATCATCTCCAGATGAGTTAATTCGCTCAAGATATAACTTCTGGAAGTTACTGCACCATTGCTGAGACATTATCAGGATGGATAATATGTTTGGCTATTTTACCTAAGTTTAAAGACAGAATCTAAGGAGGTCTTCTACATGAAAGTTGTAGGTAATTTCATAAGTTTTCTAATGGTATAAGCTAAAACTCTATTGGATTCACAGGATAAGAGTTATGTCTATTTTACTACGCTGGTGTTTTTCATATCATGAGAAAGTTTCAGGATATTTGTTCTTCTCTTGCACATAAGCTCTTTGGGATGTCATGAGTTCTCAATGTTAGCTAACTTGTCTAGAAAACATGAAAGATACCTTTCTTGTGCCCTAGTTGACTTTTCATAAGGGGGGTAGCCTAATTAAAGGAGTTACAATGAGAAGGATTGGCTAATGTTGGATCATATGTGAGGATCACCAGCTCTTGGTAAATTGGTTTTGATTCAAGATATCATCTCATTTAGAGAATATTAATGGAGATTTAAGTCATGGCTGATACTCTGAATGAGAGTTGTGTTTATGAGGGTCAGATGACACCAAAGTTTACGAAGTTATAATTGGGATGCGAGAGTGAAACAACTTAACTGTGATAAAGGTACCGATAATTGGAACTTAGTGATGAAACTAACCTTAGATCAAGAGACTCGGTACAGCGAATTGAAAAGACTATGATGTGTAGCGTCCAAAAAGAATAGGAGAATTAGTCCCTAGTGTTCCCCAACCAACCTTGTCTTAAGGGGGGTAGTACATTGATATCACGAGATGATGCAATTTAAAAACTATGAAGTCATAAATGTCTCATGAGATATCTTATGATTATGTGCATACAAAGGAGTGATCTATGCTACCCAGTGGAAAGTTTTATTAACCGCACCATGAGGGAAAAGAATTGAGTATCAAGGTGGTCCACTCCTACCTGAGGAGGCAAATCTATGCTAAGTTATCACGACTTTGATTTGTAAGTCAAAAGGTTGAATTCAAGATGGACTTTGATCAATTATGGATAATAAACATCCTATGGAAACTTTGTTCATAAGTTATGATACCGAGACATAAGTGTTTGCAGTTGGAATGCAAGTTGTGAAGATGAAATAGTGATCAAGATCTTTTCCTGTTTCTCTTTTGGATTCCTTGCCTCTTTCGAATCTCGAGGACGAGATTCATTTTAAGGGGGGTAGATTTGTAACACCCTAAAAATTGTTTTCTTGGAAAATAGGGCTAAAATGATTTATTTATGATTTTTTGTGCTCATGAAACATAGAAAAAATAATATTTTCATTGAAATAAAATTTATCCTAGGATTTAGAAACTTGTTTGCGCATTCATTTTGGAGCATTTATTTTCATTGTATTGTGTGAATTTTATCCAAGTTCAAAATCATTTGAAACTGATTTGAAAACGGTTTTCAAATTGTCTTGAAATAGGCTTTGGAAAATAAAAGAAAAAAAAGCCAGCCTGATCCCGGCCAGGCTAGTGGCCGCGGCCCAGCCGGACCCCCCCCCTTTCTCCCCCGACGCGCCAGGCCCAGCTCTTCCCCGCTCGACCCACTCCCTCTCCTAGCCCAGTCGCGCACCTCCCCTCTCCCTTCTTCCCTTCGCCGACAGCTAGACCCCGCCTAACTCTCTCTCTGACCGCCCGGGCCCACTTGTCAGAGCGCTGCTCCTCTTCAACCTTCCGCCGTGAGCAAGCAGGAGTCCATCGAGGGGAAGCCAACTCCGTTTCTTCCGCGATTTCCTTTCCAAATCGGTTACGTGAGCCCTATAAAATCCCTTGCAGTGCCCCCACGTCATGCTCTCTGTTTCCGCCACAAAACCAAGCCCTAGCCGCCCTAAACCGCGTGCTTTTGGATCTCGTCGGGAAATCTTCCGCCGCCGCGCGTGGTCTCACCTCCCTGCTAGCTCTTAGCCCGAGTAAAGCCGGTGGGTGAACTCGCGATGTCTTCCTCTATCTCCCGATGGTCTCGGTGTCGCTTTTGGTGCTCGAAAACACGAAACCGGGAAGCTTCGACGAGCTTGGCGGCGGCATCAATGGGCGCCACCGCGCCGGAGCACAGGAAGATGGCCGGCCGCTGCCGGACCCCTGGAAGAAATCTGAGCCGTTGGATTGGAGATCAAGGGCCGAAAACAAAACATACCCCTTCGCTGCGAAACTTCATAAAGAGTCCCTGAGACTTTTCGGTATTTACTCCGCAGTCCTTTACGCCTTCGGAAAATACGCTTTGTCCGTTTGAAAGCGTAAATAGCTCGGATTGATTTCAAAATACGCTTTCCAATATTCACAGATTTGCCACTGGAAGTATTTCGGTCATAAAATGCTCATTTTAATTCCGTTTTCATCCATTCAAATTTTGTTAGATTTGTATTTACATGCTCTACATGTTACAAATATTAGTTTACTTTTTTGAAACTTTTTAATTTCCTGGTACTATTTAATTAATTATTTCTCTACAAGAAATCTTGGAAAATTCATAACTTCTCCGTTTTAATTCCGTTTTTCGTGAACTTTACGTTTGTGTGATCGCAGCGCTGCGTAGAACATTTTGATAAACTTTTATCTTTGTTTTACCACTGTTTGGTGTAATGTTCTAATTATATCTTGTTTGCTTTGTGTATGATTGTCTCCGTTGGATTGCGTGTTGTTGATTGATGTTTGGGAATAGACGGTGAGCCGTACGTTGGTGATCAAGGTCAAGCTTTTGAAGATCAGCAGCAGGCTCAGGAGAGCTTTGATCAAGGCAAGTATAACTGGGGAATATCCTTGTTACCTATACACAATTGATATAACATTTATCATATGCATGTGTCCACCTTGATGACCTTAGCAAAATCATAGATGATTGTTATCCTGTATTCCTTGTTACCTATTTGGATATGCATTTGGGTAGTTCTTGCTAGTGCTTGATTATAATCCATGATCTTGTAACATGAATGTTTGGATATACAATAAACAATAAAATAAGCTTTCTAGCAACTTGAATATAAAGGGTGGAAAGAACTCTGGCTTTTGCTAGATTGATCTTGACCCTCCATAAGGACTTATCCCTTGGCAAAAGCTGGGACAACTCGTACAACCATGAGGGCTATATGGCTCTGGCTTTAGTCAAGTATGAGTAAGCTTTTCTAGCTTGTTAGAGGTTACCCGAAAAGGCGGAGGGGCTGAACCGTTTTGGGTATAGTGCGAGCCCCTATCCCTATGTGTATAGGCTGCGCGTCATTGTGCCATTCGGAAGGGGGGTATCTATATCTGCGCGCAAAGGAAACCTTGCGGCCCTAACTTGTTAGACGAACCTTTGAAAGACTTCATAGTGAACCCTGCCGGCTTTCCTTGGAAGTGAGCTAAGAGGTCGACGGGCCTCGGGCGAAAGGGTAAATCATGACTCATGGGTAAAGATGTACAACCTCTGGAGTGTGTTAAATCTGGTATACTAGCCGTGCCCACGGATACGGGCGGCCCGGAAAACTGACGGAATAGATGGACCCTGATGAACATGATTAATGATAATAAATGATGGTTTATTATGTTGTTTATATGTATTATTCATAATTCCTGTATACAATTGATCATGTGGTTATGGGATTAATTATGCTACCTTGATATTTGCTATCCAATAATTAAACATGCTATCCACTATTAAAAGCTATGCAGTCAAACCAGTGTCAGCTATTTGAGCCTCATGAACCCTTGGTTATACTTGTTGAGTACGATATGTGCTCACTCTTGCAATTTCCCCCACACCTCAGGAGATGTTTTGGGCTTGTGATCAACCAGTCAGTTGGATCCTGTGGAGAGAAGTTAATACCCGAAGTTTAGAGTTGTCTATCCGCTGTTTGATGCTAAAGGTTATCTCTTCTATATTATGTACGTTATATATTTATGCATTGTCTTTTGATATTGCCCATTATTTGTAGCTATATGTGAGATTTGGCTCCTAAGACTCACATATGGTGCATATCTGATTTTGTCCTCAAAAATCGGGTATTACAACATCTTGATTTGACTTATTGATTTGTTTCTTTGGATCCATGGTTTGACTATGCAATAAATGTCTTGTAAGTATGTATATTTTATCTCCCACCTATGAGCTCCAGATATTAAAGCCTTATTAGAGTAGGGTGAGAGAGAAGGCAATGTCACTATGCCTTATACAACAAATACTACATATTTTGAGAGAAGGCATATACCATCACTGCCTTGGTAAGGATCCAGAAATACCACAAAAGAGAGATATGAGAGAAGTCATACAAGGAATCTCTGAGTTTTATTTGAAAATCTGCAAAAACTCCAGAGCTATAGTTGATCAAGAATAAGAGACATGGCACTTGACTAGACTGTTCTATCTTTTAACCACTCAAGATAGAAGTGACAGTTACAAGTCACATGGTGAAAGGTAAAGTAAGTAAGTTTTAAGTCTTGACAGTTTACTCTAACTCAGAGATGAGACCTCATTTAAAAAGCATGTGTACCGTCAATTTTTAAAGATATTGCAACAACTTCTAATTGATTGCTGAGATTATCCTTGCTCAGGGATGAGCAAGAGGTAAGCTTGGGGGAGTTTGTTGACGGTCCTTAAGTATCAAATTTAATTATAAAATAAACAAAGAAAAGGATCCAAATGAAATCAACATCTAACAGAATTCCACGAGTTTTGGTGTTTGTCTATTTCTGCAGGGGGTTATCAGGAAATACGGAAGAAAGGCCCACACGTTGGGATCACATAGAGATATTAACGTACCGCGCAATTATCTTACGTCTAGAAGACTCCAGAAGCCACGGGAAGAAAGCGGAGGCCGAATGGGGCGAGAGGCAGGGCGCCCGCCCTCCTGCCCTGGGCGCCCGCCCTGACTTGGAGGCCAAACAGGACTCTGTTTCTCGGGAGATCTCCACCGACCTAAAGGATCAAGGATAACCATTCAATCAATGTCGGTTTGATCCAACGGCCCATGTTCACTTGAAGGGACTATAAAACCAGACCCCCTGGCCCCTGGAGGAGAGAGCTTCTCAACCCTAATTCATTATTCCTCAAGGGAGAAGAAGCCCTTGATCAAGATTAGAGCCACCACATCAATTAGACATCTAGATTAGCATAGCTACATAGGATTAGAACTAGAAGGAGTCAATCTTCGATTGGTTTCCGGATCTGTCAAGAGGATTCTTGGTAATTCTCTAATTGTGCTTCTAATTGTTCTTCTAATCATCTTTGTTCTTCAATATGATGAATATGACTTTGTTCTACTTCAATATATTGCTTATGACTTTGCTCTACTTGCTTATATTCAAGATTATATTGTTCTTAGTTTATCATAGTTATGTACTTGGCTTAGTTAGATTGGATCTATATACATGCTTAGGATCGTATAGCATTTATCCATCGGATCCATGGGTAAATGATAGATATTGTGTAGGTGTGGTGCTTATACCGTATTTATCTGCGATTGTACCCAATATGCCAGATCGTGGGGTAGTTCGTGATAGTGACAGCTTCATTGATTCTTATATAGTCCCCCTCTCATGTATTGGGCTGGCAGAGCAATATTATTACAGGGGAGTGATTGCTATGTTTCTCATTTACCTTGCTAATATCACTATGCATGGGCGTAGTCTTGTCTCGCAATGATTGCTAAGTATGCTCGCACTAACTATGATAATGCTAGACTGTATAGTTGAGAATAACTTAGGAAATATTCTTGTAGTTCGTTCTAATTCCATGCTAATGACTTTCTAGAGTATCTAATTGAGGTGCTTATCATATTTATATGTGGCTAAGTTATGCTGATCAGATTAATTATCTTTGTCACTTTTCATTACTTCATATATCTTTTATGTGACACTTATCCCTGTATGAAAGAATTAGATAAATGATCTCAATTATACATGCAATGATAGATACTCAATCTCATATTCTATTCTGTAATCAATATTGATGATTGTTAATCCCTTCCCAGTGGTAAAAAAATAAATAACGATACCTGGAATACTTCCCGGTTAAAATGCTACATCGGTATTAATCTGTGCGCTTGCAGATTCCATTCATTATTTATTTAGAAGAGCAATTGCATATTTCAATACCGCGTCTCTCATGTTATGCTGGGGATGACAACTTGGCTTAAGTGGTATGAGGGATAGGTTTGGCATTTTTGGCACCGTTACTAGAATTAGAAAACTAAGTCTACTTTTGGTAGTGATGTTAAGAATGCCCAACAGGTACTATGTTATCCTTGATCCTTTAGGTCGGTGGAACGTCGTGTGCCAAAAGAGTCCCGAACGGGGTCTAGAGTGGGGCCGGCACCCTGGGCCTGGCCCCTTTCGGCCTCTGCTTTCTTCTCGTGGCTTCTGGAGTCTTCTAGATGGTAGAAAATTGCGCAGTGCGTTGATATCTCTATGTAATCCCGACATGTGGGCCTTTCTTCCTTATTTCCTGATAACCCCTTGCAGAAATAGACAAACACCAAAACTCGTGGAATTCTGTCAGATAAAACCCTAAGTCTGGGTGTTGGTTACATTTGGATCCTTTTCTTTATTTATTTGATGATTATATTTGGTACTTAAGGACCGTCAACAACTCCCCCAAGCTTACCTCTTGCTCGTCCCTGAGCAAGGATGAACTCAAGAGTTTCTGCAGTGGTTTCATGCCTTAAAAGTACACACATATTCAAGCAAGATCTCATCTCTGAGTTAGAATAAACTGTTAAGACTTAAAACTTACTCATTTTACCTTTCACCATGGGGCTTGTAACCGTCACTTGTGTCTTGAGCAGTTAAAAGATAGAACGGTCAAGTCAAGCGCCATGTCTCTTATTCTTTGATCAGCTATAGCTTTGGAGTTTTTGCAGATTTTCAAATCAAACTCAGAGATTCCTTATATGATTCTCTCAAATCTCTCTTTTGTGGTATTTCTGGATCCTTTCCAAGGCAGTAATGATATATGCCTTCTCTCAAAGTATGTGGTATTTTTGGTATAAGGCATAGTGATATTGCCTTCTCTCTCACCTTACTCTAATAAGGTTTTGATATCTGGAGCTCATAGGTGGGAGACAGCTAATACATACTTACAAGACATTTATTGCATAGTCAAACCATGGATCCAGAGAAACAAGTCAATAAGTCAAATCAAGATGTGCATGTGTGGCGAATGAATGGTGTATGGTGATGATGGTGATAATAATGGTGAAACTCTAATTCTACTTTTGCTCTTTTGAGGGGATACATACCTTTCTTGCACTTTGAAGCTTTTTGAGGATAATGAGATGCTCTGTATTTTCTTTTTCTTTTTCTCTCAGGTGGGTATCTTGTACCCCTAATTCTACTGTCGGACACTTGTCCATTTTTACCTCTCGTCTCACTTTTTCTTTTCTTTCGAGGTTCCAGGCACTTGCCCCTTTTTATTTCCTCGTATTTATTATTTTTCTTTTTTTTCTTTTTCTTTTTTTTAGAGCACTCATCTCCTGAAATAATGTAGCAAGTGGTAGTAACCAAAATAACTCTAGCATTTATTTCATAGGGAAAAACAGAAATAGGAGAATGTTTTTGGCTATTCTCTCGTGGTTAGGAGTAGAATAATTTTAGGTGAATCTGGAGATGAAATTGAGTGAACGTATTTGGATGCGTACTTCCGGAAACTCACACACTACCGGAATCTCTGCCACAGTGGGTGGTCTGATAGCATTAGAAGTGTGACGGATGTCATCGTGCTTGGGAAGCTGGACAAAGAAGGCTTCTTTGCTATCAGGCTCCTACAACATGACTACCCTCGTGGAGGTGTCTATTAACACCCCATGCTTACTCATCCAATTCATTCCCATAATAACATCTATTCCCAAGCCTGACAAGATTACTAAATCTGCTGAATAATTACGCCCTTCGATGGCAATATGTACATCCCTCACTAATTGATTTGTAGCGATTTGATTACTTGTAGCACTAATGCAAAATTTGCCACTGTCAAGATCAACTATATGCTGCCCATGCTTAGATGCGAATGCTTGACTCATGAATGAATGCAAAGCTCCAGAATCAAACAAGACAACTACAGGGTGTTGATTGACAAGAAACATACCGGCGGTGACCACTTCACCTTCAGGGATTTCTTCGACAGTGGTATAGTGCACTCGGCCAGTACGGTTATTACCCCCAGCTACAGAATTCCTCTTGGGATAAGGGCAATCCCTCGCCCAGTGACCAACTTGTTTGCAGTTAAAGCAGGGACGGTTATCAGGGGGAGTCTTGGGACCTCCTTGACATCTAGCACCCCTAGGGAGAGCAACTGTGAAGGACTTTGTTGGGTATTTTAAACGCAAACACAAAAATCTGCAAGCGCACGGATACCGATGTAGCCTTCACCCGGAAGTATTCCAGAGTATCAATTTTCCACAGAGAACGTGAGTGTACTAATTAAGATCCAAGGTCGCCCAAGGATAACTATATAATTATTTTTGGTGGGAAGAGAGGAAGTTTCCTGAGAGTTCTCTAGTTGATCTAAGAATCAAGAATTACTTCAAAGATTATTTATTTCGGGACATCAGAACACTAACTATAGAAAGAGATGAGAAGGGGGCTAGGAAGCTCTGACTACGGTCCTACAAACACCGATCCAAACGAGGTGGAATACGTCAAATCTATTAATTACTACTCTAACACCACAACAATCCGCAGGATTGGGTGCAATTCCAGGTAATTGCAAGACTAAACACCACGTCTAATCTATTAATTACTACTCTAGCGTTATAAAGACTAGAGCACTTGATGCAAGCGAGAATCCAATAAATAACTTGAATGTAAATAAAAGTAATTAAAGAACTCATGAATTATGAATTGAAGAACCTAGAGAACGATGAAGAATGAACCAGTTGCTGCAAAAGTACAATATTGAGGGAGATCCGACAGATCCGGCTCCTCCTACGCTCTCCCCTTCTCTCTCCCTATTTTCTAGATTACAACTAGGACTAACTAGAACTAGAACTAGAGGAACTAGAGGGATCCTCTCTACTTGGATGAAGAATTGAAACCCCAGCTTTGATTCTGTAGAAGAGGTATGATCTCCGGGGGCTAGGGGCCTTGCTTATATAGTCTTTTCAGATGAATCTGGGCCGTCGGATCAAACTGACATTGATTGAATGGTTATCCTTGATCCTTTAGGTCGGTGGAGCATGATCCGCGAGACGGGTCCGAATTGGACACTATAGGAGGGCGGGCGCCCTGGTCCTTAGGGCGGGCGCCCTAGGCCAGGCCCTGTTCTGCCTCCGATTCGTTCCCGTGGATTCTGGAGTCTTCTAGATGATAGGAAATTTTGTGGCACGTTAAGATCTCTATGTAAACCCGACGTGTGGGCCTTTCCTCCGTAATTCCTGATAACCCCTACAGAAATAAACAAACACCAAAACTCGTGGAATTCTGTCAGATAAACCCTAAGTCTGGGTGTTAGTTGCATTTAGATCCTTTTCCATGATTAATTGATGGTTAAATGTGAGCATTTAGGACCGTCAATAAACTCCCCCAAGCTTAACCTTTGCTCGTCCCTGAGCAAAGATGGACTCAAGAGTTTCTGTAGTGGTTTCATGCCTTAAAGGTACATATGCGTTCAAACAAGATCTCATCTCTGGGTTAGGGTAAACTGTTAAGATTTAAACTTACTCATTTTACCTTCCACCATGGGGCTTGCAACCGTCACTCGTGTCTTGAGCAGTTAAAAGATAGAACGGTCTAGTCAAGCGCCATGTCTCATGTTCTTCGATTAACTAGATCTGTTGAGTTTTTGCAGATTTTCAAATAAAACTCAGAGATTCCTTGTATGACTCTCTCTAGTCTCTCTTTTGTGGTATTTCTAGATCCTTACCAAGGCAGTAATAGTGTATGCCTTCTCTCAAAGTATGTGGTATTTTTGGTATGAGGTATAGTGGCATTGCCTTGTCTCTCACCCTACTCTAATAAGGTTTTGATATCTGGAGCTCATAGGTGGGAGACAGCTAATACATACTTACAAGACATTTATTGTATAGTCAAACCATGGATCCAGAAGAACAAGTCAATAAGTCAAATCAAGATGTGCAAGTGAGTCGAATGAATGGTGATAATGGTGATAACAATGGTGAAAGTCTAATTCTACTTGTTGCTCTTTTGAGGGGATACATACCTTCTTTGCTCTTGAGGCTTTTGAGGGGAATGAGATGCTCTATATTTGATTTTTCTTTTCTCTCAGGTGGGTATCTTGTACCCCTAATTCTACTGTCAGACACTTGTCCATTTTTACCTCTCGTCTCACTTTTTTCTTCTTTTTGTTTCGAGGTTTCGGGCACTTACCCCTTTTTATTTCCTCGTATTCACTTTTTTTCAGAGCACTCACCCTCCTGGAATAATGTAGCAAGTGGTAGTAACCAAAATCTCTCGAGCATTTATTTCACAGGGAATAACAAAGGTAGGATAATGTTTTTGGCTATTCTCCCCTAGATAGGAGTAGAATAATTTTGGGTTAATCTGGATATGGAAATGAGTGGATGTATGTGGATGCGTACTTCCGGAGTAGAAGTAGCATGTATGAGTGAATGTGCAAGTGAATCTTGATTTTAACCATATGACAAGCTCCTAAGGGTCTACACAGCTTGACCACACTCAATGCTCATAAGCAGTAAAAAGTAAATGTGTGGCTCAAAGTCTAGCAAGCATGTATATATGGCTGTGGTAGGAATTTAAACTCTCATCATATAGGAACTCATCATGTGTTATTTTAAAGATTTTTCAAAGATAAAATTCTCCAGAATTCTAGCATCTCTAGGAACAGATAAACAGCAGCTCAACCTTCCCATATCATATCCGTTAACAACTTAGACTTTAGATCAAGTACTCTTCCCACAAGTTCAGGTTTAGAGCAAATCTTAATTCATAACAGTCATGCCTAAACTTGAGAGAGATTTCAATTTTAAGAACTAGTCATGGCAGAGCAACTATTCATCATTTCCATGTGAGAGTTTATCATGAGGGTTCATAGAAAACTTTATTTATTTATTTATTTAGCAAACTAAGCAAAGATATATATAAAAGCACAAAATCTTTATTCAGGTTTTCAAGATTATGCATCTTTTATTATTTGAGTAAAGTATAAATGCGAGTAGAAACACTTAGCTGGATAAATGGGGGTGCTCTCCCCCAAGCTGGATTTTGACGTAATTTCTTCTCATGTAGCTAGCAAGTGGTGGAGGTGTATTTGAATATCGACAGCACCCTGATAGCGATTAGGATGTCCTCCGTCTACTAGTCTTCTTTGATCCTTAAATTCTGTGGAGCTCAAATAGACAACAAAGCTTTGTGGAACTGGTTAAGTGTTAGCATAAATATCTAGCCTTTATCATGTTGAGCCTCCTCAATAAATGTTATTTATTTAGCAGGATCATGCACTTATTATTTTTATATTTTTATTGTAAGATGAAAACATATTTATTTTATGCCACCACAGTGAATGTACCTATGGGTTTTATGCCATGAGCATACTCACATGGGCCTTACTATTTTTAACATTTTTATTTTCTTTTCGAGATGATATGAACCTGATTAACTAAGCAAACTATAATTGAATAATTGAAAGGAAAAGGATAACTACCAAGTTTACTTCTTGGCAAGGCGTTCGGTGTTTTTATGTCCTCCAAACGGGACTCTCCGTTTTCAGTCGTCCTAGGATTCGCTGGATGGCGTAGTCGGTGGTTCCGGTGGCGCCTCCTCTTCGTGTATAACTGTCTTCTCTTTCCATATCTGACTCGGTGCTACAGTCTCCTCAGGACAGTTCTGTTCAAGCTATATGTCTTTAGACCTTACTACTTCTCCTTCGTACTCTGCCCATCCGTCCTTGATGATTTGCCTCCTCTGGTTACGATTGCGTTGTCTTCTTCTTGTCCTGATCTGCTTAGAATCTTCAACTATATAGTTAGAATCATTAAAATAGTGGCGTACCTTCTCAGAGGGGAAGTGCATGTGGACTTCTCTGGTTCCAATATAGATGATGGCTTTGATAGTGTTTGAGGAACGGTCTTCCAAGGATGATGGGTGGATCGTACTCGTCGTCTCCCATGTCAATGACCTGAAAATCATCTGGAGCTGAATATATATTGGTTGTAGGGGCATGGCTCCATGCAGGAGCTGATAAGTGACTGCGGCTATTATGTTGTCGTCAGATCCGATGTCGTAGAGTGTCTTCTGAAAAGAGTATCGATTGATTGTGCACCTGATGCTTGGAACACCAGGGTCGTCCTTCTTGATCAGGAAAGGCGACTTAAGTCGACGATATTGACCTCCTCCGATAAGGATCCAATGTTTTAAGTCTTCTGGACAAAACTTCTCACCGTCTTCATCCTTTAGGTGCATTATTTGATTAGGTGTGGGCCTTGACGTCTGCACCTCTTGATACGGAGTCACCCATGTTCTTTGTTTGCCCAGTAGTTCAAAGTGCGGTGTTGGCAGTATCCTGCTCAGTGTGTTTATGCTCATGGATCCAAGTCCTTCACTTGGTGGAGTCTGAGAGTTGTAAAACTCCTCCATGTTTTGTTTGGAGTGTACCTATTCATAGAGACAAGGCAGAGATCAAGTGCATGGGCCCTGTTGGTGGAAAACACCAACAGAACCAAAAGTGTATTTGTTCTTCTCTAACCTTAAGCATAGTGAGCAAGGCAAAGTTGATGGATCATGAGTGTAGCATTTGTCAGATCATATGGCTCAACCTAATGGAAAGATAATCTATCTATATTTATGTTTTGTTTATATCTTCCAAAGATTGAATGTGCAACATTTTAGCTTATATGATTAGGAGTGTGGGATCACGAAGGTAGTACTAAGAACAAAGATTAAAGGACTAAACATGTTGAATTATTTGGGTTGGTTAATTTGGAGATACAAATCATACATGTTTGACTCTTTTATTCATGTGTATGCCAGAACCAAGGAGAAGCTTATGAAAGTGATAGTCGCGAGCCTTAAGATGTTACCTTACTTGAAGAGTGATGGTATAGTATCACCTTGTGGAAGCTTTCCTTCCTTAGCGGTTGTGCATCGTGTTTGTGGCACTCTTCATGGATCATCTCTTTATGATGAATGAGCTATGTCCTTCTTGTGCAAATTGTTAAACTTCATGTGTCTCCTTTATCTCCAATGAGTTTGTATCTCAAAAATTCCCAGGTTGATATTGAAAGTTTTCCTGCAGGGGTTAGTCCAACAAAATATCCCATATCTACTATAGCATACTATCGGCTCAAAAATCAACCTAGACACCATGTCTGATTTGATCTAGGAGGGCATTTTAACCTAAGCACCATGCTTAATTTAAAAAATCCTTTGGAAGTAAGATCATCATTCCTAAACTAAGCACCATGCTTGATTTAAGAGATAAATGAAACTACTCCAAACCTAGACATATACTAAAGCAAATAAAGGTAGCATGAGAGCATTTATAGAGATACACAAAAGTGGAGGTGAAGTAGTGTAATTAGTATTTAACAAATTGAGCATGTCTCAAAGGTAAGGACAACCAACATAGCAACATGGCAAATGATGTTTTTATGTAAAGTACTCCCCCAAGCTTGAATTTTGCAAAGTTCAAGTTTGGATGAATTTAATTCAATGTTGTGTGATGCTTGGTTGGACATACCTTGTGCTTGTCATTCATCCGATCTTCTTGCTCCAATCCTAGAAAGGTTAGTGGCAAGAATACCCGAAGGAATGTTTCTACAATTATCTTTATATGCTCAATACACAAGGCAATGTTGCAAATAATTAGAAGTTCATGTTACGATCTGATAAGTGCTTGTTTTAGGACACTAAGCTTGTCCTTGGGAAACCATCAATTTATGTCGGCGAAGTGGTTTCCCTTCCAACGCTGACCTAGATCAAGATCAACTCAACGAGATCTGCAATATTTATTATAGACATATGCATCGACAACCGCTCTTTTAAAGTTTTTATAAATAGAAAAGAAGAGAGGGTTGGAGATCTCAAATGTGGTGATGTTGGAGAGACCAATTGATTGGGGAGATGTTTTATATGAGCAAGGACTGGGTGAGGTATTTATAAAATAACATCCATGCTCATTGTTGTTTCTCTCATTCTCAAACTCCAAGGATGATTCTTCATGAATGCTTAAAATTCCTCTAGGATTGTCTCTCAAGTTTGTTTTATCTGTCCATTCAATGGTGATAGCACATGGATTTTTGATGCCCTCTAGCCATTGATGTTGCTCTTCTCGATCCTCCTTATGGTCTTGGTGACTCTTATGCATGGGACTTCTAGAGAGATTCATAAGATTATTGGGAGGTTCAAGAGAAAAAGCATAGTAGAAATTATTAAGCTCAAGGATGGGTTTGATAGCCGAATCGGCTATTGAAACTTCCTTTCCTTGTCTGGGAGATGATTCCTTCTCTATCTCTAAGATTTTTCTATGAAGACTAGTACAAGAAGGATGTCCACGAATGAAGACCTACCTTGCTTTGCTAACAGATAAAGAAAGAAAAACTCTATCGAAGGTTATATGATTAAGACCAATGTGAAAATATCGAGAAAAAATATGGTCTTGTAGGGCTAGGTTTAAACCAAAATTTATATAAAGATTAACAGATTCCCTAGGTGTAGCTAAAAGTGCATTATCTTCTTGATTAAAAGATAGGACCTCAGCTATAGAAAAGGGTTGGTTTTGACCTATTGCAATCAACTCCGGGCATAGATCATAATTAGGGACAGGACTTGTTGACTTCCATGGTCTATGGCTGGTCTCCGAATGTGCAAAGAATTCAATAATAGGTATGGAATTTAAGTTATCCATAGAGATAGAAAAAATAAAAAGATAAAAGAATAAAAGTATAAAAGTATAATACAAGATAATAGCAAGACTGATTGTTATCTCAGCAAACCGTCTTTCTCCCCGGCAACGGCGCTAGAAATGCTTGTTGATATTTGGTAACGCAATAAGGAAATGATCCGCAAGCGCATGGATATCGGTGAGAATTTCACCCGGGAGGTTTTCCAGAGTATCGTATTTATATTTTTACCACTGGGAGAAAGGGTGCATCTGACTAACCAAATCTATTGCTACTATCCCTTTAGGCTACAAAGAATGTTTCTCGATGTGAGTGATGTATAGAGAAGACTGCAACCGTAGTCTCGTTCTAACGTTGGTAAGGATGATCTACTGTTCTATTGGGGAAGCTTACGGAATCTAGACACCACAAAGGATGTTCGACCCGCACCTATAAACCTACCCGTCCTGCTAACGAGATGTGGGATGCAAAGGTAACTCGGAAATGTCACGTTCCTCGCTACTACCACGGTCCAGCTAGTCAGGGGATATCTATGAGTACCCTAGCCTAAACACCACGTTTACGCTAGCAATGATTACTCTAATACTCAGCCGGAAGAGGATTAAAGTAAACTCATAAACCAAAGAACAATAAAACAAGAACTTACTAAAATTAGAAGTCGAATTACTGAAGAATCTTAGGAGCAAGCCTCGGGTTAGAAGACTTGATCCCGCAGGTACAACTCGGAGTAGACACCGACAGGCCGGCCTTCCTCCGATCTACACCTCCACTTATATCTCTCAATCTAGTAGATACTAGAAGATCTATTTCTACTCACATTGGTTGCTAGGCCTAAAAAGAAATTTTATTTAGAGAAGAGGTTTTCCTTCGAGGGCACCCCTCAACTCTATGAAAAACTTGTCTCCTCCAGGGGCCAGGGGGTCTGCTTATATAGTCCTCCTCCTCTGTGCATTTTTGGGTCAGCAGGCGATGTGGTACTATGTTATCCTTGATCCTTTAGGCCGGTGGAACGTCGTTTGCGAAAAGAGTCCCGAACGGGGTCCAGAGGGGGACGGGCGCCCAGGTCCTCAGGGCGGGCGCCCTGGGCCTGGCCCCTTTCGGCCTCTACTTTCTTCCTGTGGCTTCTGGAGTCTTCTAGATGGTAGAAAATTGCGCGGTGCGTTGATATCTCTATGTAATCCCGACATGTGGGCCTTTCTTCCTTATTTCCTGATAACCCCCTGCAGAAATAGACAAACACCAAAACTCGTGGAATTCTATCAGATAAAACCCTAAGTCTGGGTGTTGGTTACATTTGGATCCTTTTCTTTATTTATTTGATAATTATATTTGGTACTTAAGGACCATCAATTGCCACAAGCTGCAAACAATCCTTGTTTCAATTGTGGGAAGAGTGGGCATTTCGTTCGTGATTGCCCATGCCCAAGGCAAAATGTTCCAAATGTCAATGCACCAAGGCCAGTTGGAAATCAGCAAGCAAATCAGAACAAAGGTAATGCACAGAACCATCAGAAGGGTAAGGGTACTCAGAAAATAGGAAGGGTTTTCCACACTCAAACCGAAGCTATACCTGAAGGAGAACCAGTGATGCTTGGTATGTTCCCTGTTGCCCAACACCCAGCGCTTACACTTTTTGATTCTGGTGCATCACATACTTTCATGAATAGAACATTTGTGGAAAAGCATAATATACCTATTGGTGCAACCAAAGATGAGTTCTTTATACAGTCACCTGGGGGTCGACTATGCACTAAGGAAATGGTACATAAGGTACCAATAGACTTGGGTGGATATATATTTCCAACATCCATGATAGTGTTAAAAGATCCAAGTATAGATGTGATCTTGGGTATGAACTGGATGAACCAGAGAGGTGCAGTCATAGACACCTTAAATAGAACCATCAAGGTCGACTTACCTAATAGCAAGTCTCAACTTCTTATCCATCTTCCTACCTTTAAGAGAGCAATTGAGCAAGTATGTGCTACCTCTATCAAGGAAATCAAGGACATTCCAATGGTCTGTGAGTTTCCTGATGTGTTTCCAGAAGATTTACCTGGTCTGCCACCTGACCGTGATGTGGAGTTTGAAATAGAGCTCAAGCCAGGGACAGCACCAATATCCATAAGAGCTTATAGAATGCCACCAAAAGAGTTAGCCGAATTGAAAACTCAGTTGCAAGATTTGATGGATAAAGGTTTCATCTGACCCAGTTCATCACCATGGGGTTGTCCGCCAATCTTTGTGAAGAAGAAGGACAATACCTTGAGGCTCTGTGTTGATTATCGTCCCTTGAATGAAGTAACAATCAAGAATAAGTATCCTTTGCCCCGCATTCATCTTCTCTTTGATCAACTTACTGGTGCTAAGGTGTTCTCGAAGATAGACTTGAGATCTGGGTATCATCAAATTAAGATCAAACCAGAAGATCTTCCGAAAACAGCATTCACTACCTGATATGGTCTGTATGAATATCTAGTCATGTCCTTTGGTCTGACCAATGCCCTAGCACATTTCATGTACTTGATGAATTCAGTGTTCATGCCAGAGTTAGATAAGTTCGTGGTTGTATTCATTGATGACATTCTCATATATTCCAAAACTAAAGAAGAACATGAAGAGCATCTCAGGATAGTGTTGACTCGCCTGAGAGAACATCAGTTTTATGCTAAGTTTAGCAAGTGTGAGTTTTGGATAGATGAAGTTCAATTTTTGGGTCATGTCCTGTCAGCTGAAGGTGTTGCAGTAGATCCAAGCAAAGTTCAGGAAGTTCTTGACTGGAAGTCACCAACTTCAGTACATCAAGTTCGAAGTTTCTTAGGATTGGCGGGGTATTATCGCAGATTTATCCCTGATTTCTCCAAGATCTCTAAACTAATGACAACACTGCTAAAGAATGATACTAAGTTTGTGTGGTCATCTGAATGTGAGGAAGCTTTTTAGACTCTGAAAAAGTTGTTGACCACTGCACCAGTGCTAGTTCAACCTGATATTGAAAAATCCTTTGATGTATATTGTGATGTTTCAGGCAAAGGCATTGGGTGTGTACTGATGCAAGAAGGCAGAGTCATTGCTTATGCTTCACGACAACTTAAGCGTCATGAAGAGCATTATCTAACACATGATCTAGAGTTGGCAGCTGTAGTCCATGCTCTGAAGATCTGGCGACACTATCTGTTGGGTAATATTTGTCACATATACACTGATCATAAGAGCTTGAAATACATCTTCACTCAGTCAGAATTGAATATGCGTCAGAGAAGATGGTTAGAACTGATAAAAGATTATGATATTGAAGTACACTATCACCCAGGCAAAGCCAATGTAGTGGCAGATGCACTCAGTTGAAACAGTCATTGCAATTGTCTGGAAGTCAAGCCTATAGATCTTACCTTGTGTCATGAGTTTGAAAAGTTAAGCCTTGAAATGATTCCACAAGGAAGTCTTGCAAATGTGACAGTTCAATCATCTATCGAAGATCCGATTATTGTAGCTCAGAAAGAAAATAAGGGTATGATCTTTTTGAGAGAAAAGATTCAGTCTGAGCAGAATTCCAAGTTCAGAATAGATGAAGCTGGAGTGATTTGGTTCAAGGATCGTTTAGTAGTTCCAAAAGTTCCTAAACTCAGAAAGCAAATTCTTGATGAAGCTCATGCAACAAGATTTTCAATACATCCAGGCAGTAATAAGATGTATCATGATCTGAAACAAAGATTCTGGTGGACTAAGATGAAGCTTGAAATTGCTAGTTATGTGGCTAGATGTGATACTTGTCAAAAAGTGAAAGCAGTTCATCTTAGGTATGCTGGAGAATTGCAACCATTGCCAATTCCATCTTGGAAGTGGGATGACATTAGTATGGACTTCATAGTGCATCTACCCAGAACATCAAAAGGGTTTGATTCCATATGGGTCATTGTTGATTGTCTGACCAAATCAGCCCATTTTATTCCTGTAAGAAAGAAGTATCGAGCTTCTGTCTATGCTAAGATATACTTTGATAGAATTGTGAGTTTACATGGTGTTCCAAAAACTATCGTATCTGATAGAGGGACACAATTTGTCAATGTTTTCTAGAGGCACTTACATAAGTCCCAGGGTACCACACTTCTACATAGTACAGCTTATCATCCACAGACTGGGGGTCAGACTGAAAGAGTCAATCAGATCTTAGAAGATATGTTAAGATCTAGTGTGCTCAGTTATTCAGAGAAGTGGGATGAATGTTTGCCTTTAGCAGAATTCTCTTATAATAATAGTTATCAAGAAAGCATTAAGATGGCACCATTTGAAGCTCTGTATGGCAGAAGGTGCAGAACACCTTTGAATTGGTCTGAACCTGGAGAGCGTAGTCTCTTCGGGGTTGACTTAGTCAAAGAAGCTGAAGAGAAAGTCAAACTCATTCGAGAGAACATGAAGATAGCACAATCCAGGCAAAAGAGTTATGCTGATAAGGGACGTCGATCCCTTACCTTTGAGGTTGGTGATTATGTATACCTCAAAGTGTCACCTATGAAAGGAGTCACTCGATTTGGAGTAAAAGGAAAATTGGCACCTCGATATATAGGTCCATATCAAATCCTTGAAAGATATGGAAAGGTGGCATATCGTCTTGATTTACCACCACAGTTATCATCAGTTCACAATGTGTTCCATGTCTCTCAGTTGAAGAAATGCCTTCAAGTGTCTGATCATGTCATTCATGTTGAAGAGATTGAGTTAGAGCCTGATCTGACATATTCAGAGTATCCTATCATGATTCTGGATCAAAAAGATCGAGTCACTCGTAAAAGAACTGTCAAATTCTACAAAGTGCAATGGAATCGGCATACCGAAGATGAAGCCACATGGGAGTCAGAAGAGTTTCTCTTAGAAAGTTTTCCTGAGTTTCTTTCTTCTGTCTGATCCTTGTAATCTGTAGTATGATGACCTATCCCCTACTTTTTATAAAAGTTGGTAATGGAAGTGCTTGACAAATTTCCTTTTCCATTAGTTAGCCTACAAGTTCAATCTTGGGACGAGATTTCTTTAAGGGGGAAAGAGCTGTAACGCGCTGGACTGGCATTTCATCTGAGTTGATAACCTGAATATGCATTCACTAAAAACAAGTTTAATTTCTCATGCTTGTGCTTAGGTAATTAAAATGTGCTTGCAATGTGTATTGAAGCTAGTGTGGTTGTGATATTCCTAGTGTGCAAGGTTTTCGAGAAAATAGGGGGGAGAACCCTGATTTTAAAACCCTGGATTTGCCCCCTCTGGTGCAATTTAAAAACTAAGTAAAATTTGAGGTTGAGATCAAAAGCAAAGTTGTAGATCTTGTCCAGATGTACAACTTTGGTGTTTTGAGTTTTTGAAGTTTCAATACAAAATTCAAATTAATTTTGAAAATACAGATTTCCGGAAATTGTCCCCTTTTTCAATTTGAATCTCCAATTCAAAATCTATTTGGAATCTTGAAAAGTAACCAGCATGAAAGTTTTAGAGCTCAAAAAGTTGAACAACTTTACATGTTGGGAATTTTCCATGTTGTTATGGAAAATCAAAAGTAATTTTGGAAATTCTGATCTGCCCCAATTCAAAAATTGGAATTTCCCCAATTCGAGATTTGAAATTTAAACTGTTTTGTCAAATTCATCTTTTTCCACTTATAATCAGCTTTGGACACCAAAATATGTTTTGTAGCGTGTAAAATTCTGCACAACTTTTGTTTTGGTAGAATTTTGACTGCAGTTCACTTTTTGGTCGAATTTCGCAAAAAGACAAAAAGGGAGGATATGGATGGCTACAGTGACCCGATAGAGATCACGGCGCCCCTGTCCAGCGCGGCCGCCGCGCGCGCAACGCCGCGTGCGTGCGTGAGGGCACGCAGCTGCTTGTCTGCCTGTGTCGCTGGGCGACGTGGAGGCACGGCGTCTCCTCCTTTCGCGATAAAAACCCCACCACCGGACGATGCGCTCGTTTCCTTCTCTCGCACCCAACGCCGACGACCTTGCTGCGGCCACCAAATTCGCCTTCCCCGCTCCCTTTCCAAGCCACCCGAGTGCACCAGCAGCTCCGCCCTGAACCCAGCCACCGTTTGTGCCCCCGAGCGTAAGCTCTAGCCCGTCGTAGCCCTCAACCGAGTCACTCCTCTCCAAGTCTGGCTGAAGCGCCGCCGTGGGTGCTTCACCGTGGCTAGACCTGCTCCGAGCCTCTCCACTGCCGCTCCTTGCTCCGTTGAAGTCGCGGTGAGGCACCGATGCTTTTACGCCATCCAATTCGCGTTCTACTCGCTCGTAGCGGCCGGCGTTTGCCCGGCCGAGGCGGCTGTCTGCCTCGCCCATGGCCATGGGGGCTAGGCTAGGAGAGAACGAGTGATCAGGGGGTCCAGAGGTGCGCCATGGAGTGGAGAACGCGACCAGCGAGTTGCGAGGGGCGGAGATGGCGCGAATGGCTCGGTCGTGCCGTTGATTTGGCCGGCCGAAGCTTGAAGACGAATCTGACAGCAGGGGCCCACTGTCAGCGACGCCGTGAGTGGAGGTGAGGGCGCGCAGCGCGCGTTTGGGCCGAGCGCGCATGGGCCGGCCTGCGGGCTGAGTTCCGGGCCGCTCACGACACAGTGGCTTTTCCCTTTTCTTTTTGTGCAAAATTTTGCTTTATGTTTGATTTTGTATAGTAAATAAAGTGTGGATTCAAAAATTATGGAAATTGTTGTGTAGATTCTATAAAATGAGTAGAACACAGTAAAAATATTAGATTCTATTTTCTGGTAGCTTGCATGTATATAAAAATTGCCTCTTTTAATTAATAAATAAACCTTCCATGAATTTTAATAATTTATGGGTATATCCAAAAATCACCAAAATTTGTGAGAAGTCTCACACAAAGTTTGGTAGCATTTGGATAAAGTTTGAATAAAATCATATTATACCCTTAATTAATAATTTAGTAATAATTCCAAAATAATTAAGTATTAATTAGCTTAATTTCTCAAATTAGGGTTTGAGTGACTTTGGGATTATATGATAACCTAACGTCATTAACCTTAATGACCTTTGGCACTTAATTATTGTTTGATGTTAATACTTAATTACTGCCATTAATAGTTAATTAAGAACTGATTAAGATAAATAGAAAACCTAATCATTTTAGGTTTTGATTGATCTTTGGGATTCATTAACAACCAGTGGTTACTTGGCATGATATGCTCCCTGGTTAAGGATTCTTTCATGTAAATGATCTTTGTTGCTTAATAACTAAAAACATTGCTTAATGAAGATGATAAAATTTGCTTAGTAGTAATCTATGCTTTGATAACTAAGTTAGTTTGTTTCTATACCGTGAAGGTAAGTTGTACTCGAGGTAGTTATGTTTGTTGTTATCATCCAAGAACATGTAAGCTGTCTTTATCATGTCATGAGTATCTCATTGATCATGCATATGCACTTCTACGTGTAGACTACGCTCCGGAGGAATCTGATCCTCAGTGGGTTGCTCTAGAGTTTGTGGATCCATTTGTTTTTCCTAGTATTTCTGAGTTATCGGACTTCCCTTCCTATCAAGGCAAGCCCCGGACATTAAACTCTATCCTTGTATTTTTAAAAAGTTAATTATGTCACTTGAGTTAATATGATGCATTAGGTGAATAGGAGTAGGGTGAATCCTATCTGCTGCATTATCTACCTTGATGATTTCAATATTAACCTTCATACCTATTTTATGAAAATGTTTAGTATGCTTAGCCATGCTTTACTTACTTAATGATAGTAAGTGTTTTTAAAATGGTTCATATGTTATGAAAATGATGAATCTTGGGATAACATGATAATTATAGTAACTTACTTCAAAAATGGAGTCTTGTTGTAATGTTACTCAACATAGGACCATATCGTTGTTGGCCTGCTGTGATTGAGACCTTTGAGTACAGCCCACATGCGGTAGGTGAACCTTTTGATCACCGTGTTTGCTCGGATATGGAGCCTCAATCCTCACCCCATCACCGTAGTAATAAATGGATTTTTGGTATAAGAAAGATGTGGTCTGCTTATGACAAATTGCTAATAATTGTTGTTAGTCATAATGATGATCTTGAGTTAAAACTTGAAAGTAGGTTTTACTCTTAGTAAGCTTTCATGCAAAAGAAATACTTTGATCTTGCTAGAGCCTTACCTTAAATCCCTATAGCCTGCATACTTGAGTCTTCACCTCTTTTCTAGTCGGTTAAGTCTTGTTGAGTACTTTTGTACTCAGGGTTTGTTAACCCTTGTTGTAGGTGAACCTTTTGATCAGCCATTTGATGGTCGTTGTTACTTCACTCTTGTGGAAGAGAGTGATGATGATGAATCTGATGTGTGACCTTGGGCAAGTAAAACAAGTTGTGTGACTTATGGTATCTGTAATATAAAGTTCCGAACCTTTTATGTACTAAATACTTATGGTTTGTAACCTTTGAACTTAAGTTTCAATCTATGTTATATAACCTTTCCGCTTTTACTCTGATTTATCTTATCTATGAAAATGTTGTAATACTGTGATGCTTAATGAGGGAATTCCTAGAAAGAATGTAACGTGGATGGTTCGGGTTTCCCAAGGACACCCGACAGATTTATTGAGTCATTTGGAACTCATGCAGGCCGATCAGAAGTCTTTGAGACAATGATGGGTGCATGTGGGCCACTTAATTCAGGAGGTTCTGCCACAAGATCGGACACTAAGTTTCCCAAAGGGAATATTGAAGAACCTATACGTCCGAGTTGGTACCATATACGCTCCAGCAGACATCGTGGTGATAGAGACTGCTAGTGATGAGACTGCACCCGTCATCTTAGGGAGGCCATTCCTGAACACCTCGGGAGCTGTCATCTATGCTAGTGCTGCCAAGATCAGTTTCTACATCAAAGGGAGGAAGGAGACATTTTCCTTCAAGAACAAGACTACACAAATCCCAAAGCAATCCCAACATGAACCAAGGAAGAGAACCAACAGGAGGAACAGGAATAAGCAAATGTGGACCAAGTCAGGTAAGATAGTCACTGTAGTTCAAGGAGGTCAAGATCGTCGATTTAAGTCACCGTTCCTGACCAAAAAGGACGACCCAGCTCCAGATGGCAGATCAAACATTCTGAAAGGTTGAAGGTTATTGACATGGGAGAAGACGAGTACGATCCACCCATCATCATTGAGAGACCGTTCCTCAGCACCGTTAAAGCAATCATCTACATTGGAACCGGAGAGGTCCACATGCACTTCCCCTCTGAGAAGGTACGCCGCTATTTTACTCACCTTAACTGTATAGTTTAAGACTCTAAGCACGTCAGGACAAGAAGAAGACGACGCAACCACAACCAGAGAAGGCAAATCATCAAGGACGGATGGGTAGACTACAAAGAAGAAGTGGTAAGGTCTGAAGACATACAGCTTGAACAGAACTATCCTGAGGAGACCATAGCACCGAGTCAGGTGTGGAGAGAGAAGATAGTTATACACGAAGAGGAGGCGCCGCCGGAACCACCGGCTACGCCATCCAGCGAATCCCAGGACGACTGAGAAAACAGAGAGTCCCGTTCGGAGGACTTAAAAACCCCGATCGCCTTGCCAAGAGGTAAACTTGGTAGTTATCCTTTTCCTTTCAATTATTTAAAATAGTTTGCTTAGTTAATCAGGTTCATATCATCTTGAAAAGAAAATAAAAATGTTAAAAATAGTAAGCCCCATGTGAATATGCTCGTGGCATAAAACCCATAAGTACATTCCCTGTGGTGGCGTAAAAATAAAATAAATATATTCCTATCCTATAAAAATGAAAATATAAAAATAAATCTGTGATCCTACTAAAGAGAGTAACATTTATTGAGGAGGCTCAACATGATAACGGGTAGATACTTATGCTAACACTTGACTAGTTCCACAAAGCTTTGTTGTCTATTTGAGCTTCACAGAATTCAAGGATCAAAGAAGACTAGCAGAGGGAGGACATCCTAGTCGCTGTCAGGGTGCTGCCGACATTTAAATACACCTCTGCCACCTGCTAGCTACATCACAAGAAATTACGTCAAAATCCAGCTTGGGGGAGAGCACCCCCATTTATCCAGCTAAGTGTTCTACTCACGTTTATACTTTACTCAAATAATAAAAAGTTGCATAATCATAAAAACCCAAATAAAGATTTTGTGCTTATATATATCTTTGCTTAGTTTGCTAAATAAATAAATAAATAAAGTTTGCTATGAACCCTCATTATAAGCTCTCACATGGAAGGTAAAATGAGTAAGTTTAAATCTTAACAGTTTACCCTAACCCAGAGATGAGATCTTGTTTGAACGCATGTGTACCTTTAAGGCATGAAACCACTACAGAAACTCTTGAGTCCATCTTTGCTCAGGGACGAGCAAAGGTTAAGCTTGGGGGAGTTTGTTGACGGTCCTAAATGCTCACATTTAACCATCAACTAATCATGGAAAAGGATCTAAATGCAACTAACACCCAGACTTACGGTTTATCTGACAGAATTCCACGAGTTTTGGTGTTTGTTTATTTCTGTAGGGGTTATCAAGAATTACGGAGAAAAGGCCCACACGTCGGGTTTACATAGAGATATTAACGTGCCACGAAAATTCCTATCATCTAGAAGACTCCAGAAGCCACGGGAACGAAGCGGAGGCAGAACAGGGCCTGGCCCAGGGTGCCCGCCCTAAGGACCAGGGCGCCCGCCCTCCTATAGTGTCCAATTCGGACCCGTCTCGTGGATCATGCTCCACCGACCTAAAGGATCAAGGATAACCGTTCAAACAATGTCGGTTTGATCCGACGGGCCAGATTCATCTGAAAAGACTATATAAGCAAGGCCCCCTAGCCCCTGGAGATCATACCTCTTCTACAGAATCAAAGTTAGGGTTTCAATTCTTCATCCAAGTAGACAGGATCTCTCTAGTTCCTCTAGTTCTAGTTCTAGTTAGTTCTAGTTGTAATCTAGAAAATAGGGAGAGAGAAGGGGAGAGCGGAGGAGGAGCCGGATCTGTCGGATCTCCCTCAACATTGTACTTTTGCAGCAACTGGTTCGTTCTTCATCGTTCTCTAGGTTCTTCAATTCATAATTCCTGAGTTCTTTAATTACTTTTATTTACATTCAAGTTATTTATTGGATTCTCGCTTGCATCAAGTGCTCTAGTCTTTATAACGCTAGAGTAGTAATTAATAGATTAGACGTGGTGTTTAGTCTTGCAATTACCTAGAATTGCACCCAATCCTGCGGATTGTTGTGGTGTTAGAGTAGTAATTAATAGATTTGACGTATTCCACCTCGTTTGGATCGGTGTTTGTAGGACCGTAGTTAGAGCTTCCTAGCCCCCTTATCATCTCTTTCTGTAGTTAGTGTTCTGATGTCCCGAAATAAATAATCTTTGAAGTAATTCTTGATTCTTAGATCAACTAGAGAACTCTCAGGAAACTTCCTCTCTTCCCATCAAAAATAATTATATAGTTATCCTTGGGAGACCTTGGATCTTAATTAGTACACTCACGTTCCCTGTGGAAAATCAATACTCTAGAATACTTCCGGGTGAAGGCTACATCGCTATCCGTGCGCTTGCGGATTTTTGTGTTTGCGTTTAAAATACCCAACAAAGTCCTTCACAGTTGCTCTCCCTAGGGGTGCTAGAGGTCAAGGAGGTCCCAAGACTCCCCCTGATAACCGTCCCTGATTTAACTGCAAACAAGTTGGTCACTGGGCGAGGGATTGCCCATATCCCAAGAGGAATTCTGCAGCTAGGGGTAATAACCGTACTGGCCGAGTGCACTATACCACTGTCGAAGAAATCCCTAAAGGTGAAGTGGTCACCGCCGGTATGTTTCTTGTCAATCAACACCCTGCAGTTGTCTTGTTTGATTCTGGAGCTTTGCATTCATTCATGAGTCAAGCATTCGCATCTAAGCATGGGCAGCATATAGTTGATCTTGACAGTGGCAAATTTTGCATTAGTGCTACAAGTAATCAAATCGCTACAAATCAATTAGTGAGGGATGTACATATTGCCATCGAAGGGCGTAATTATTCAGCAGATTTAGTAATCTTGTCAGGCTTGGGAATAGATGTTATTATGGGAATGAATTGGATGAGTAAGCATGGGGTGTTAATAGACACCTCCACGAGGGTAGTCATGTTGCGGGAGCCTGATAGCAAAGAAGCCTTCTTAGTCCAGCTTCCCAAGCACGATGACATCCGTCACGCTGCTAATGCTATCAGACCACCCACTGTGGCAGAGATTCCGGTAGTGTGTCAGTTTCCTGATGTCATTCAAGAGGATCTGCTCGGGTTGCCACCGGATAGAGACATAGAGTTTAAAATTGCCCCTAATTTCGGGTACCGCACCTATCTTTAGAAGGCCATATCGAATGTGTAACAGAATCGCCCAAATTATAAGAGATTAAGCCTAATAGTGACCATTTGCATAGTCAAACCATCGAGCTTAAGCCCATATAATCCCGGTAGTCTGTGAAATCTCGAAGGATTTCAAACCACATATCGTACATACAGCCAAGATCGTAATAAGTTTAGCGATCGCCATCCACTAGTACATCCAGATTACAACATTCTTTAAAATACATCGGAGTTCTTAAAATTATTACAAACCAAGTTCGCAGTAGCGGAAGCTTCATCGTTCGAAAATAACACACACATACTAAGTCTGATATAGTGCCATAATTCGGTCATTCCCACAAAAGCAACAGAGAAGACGGAGTGACCATCGCCCTTGGTCTAGTCATCACCCATGGCTGGGTACAGACAGAGGATGCAATAACCATAGTACATTTGACCATCTGCAAAACAACATGGGAATAGAACCCTGAGTACGAGAATGTACTCAGCTAGACTTACCCGTCATAAACTCAAAATAAAGACTCTTCAAGGATCATGAAGGCTATATAGTGGGGTAGCTGACAACCTTTTTGCAAAACCGCAAGATTCTTTTAACAAAGCTTACATAAATCTTTCTTCTTTTAAATTGCTCAAGTTGAAAGTATCATTACCTATTATCTAGGTTTGCACCTGTACTATTACAAGCAAGTATAATGATATGATGGTACCTCATCATAGCATTCACGCAACCATTTATCATTATAACCCAAGTGTTCCATAGTCCTTAATACGAGGACGAAGCTCATATCAAGTGCTCACTATCCAGGAGCGATGGCGATTCGTATCGATTTCTAACCAGCTGGCGAGGTATTCCCCACACAAACCACACTCACTGATCAAGTGAGCTACAGATCACCGGATTACACTATCCAGGACCAATTCGTGGGTTTGGCAGGCACCGCCAGTACCCGAGGACCGTTCCGGCGACCGAGGTATCCAAGGTATACCAAGGTTGCGCGCCGCGCCCTCGTCGTTCTCCTCAACCATCACCAATACAGCGCATGGCGGCTCGATTCCCGGCCCGGATAGTGTTCAGGCTTCGCGGTCGGAACGACTTATCCTTCCAGCTAAGTGTGGGGCATGCGTTCAACATGACAAGAGGGCCGTCAACGATCGGTCCTTAATCGACACAGGCAGGGGCACTATGGTCAACCCACCATAAGACCCTACCCGGTCTCCAATTCCATTCCACACTTAGTTATTCTTTTCCCAAAGCAATTACTGCTTAATCAAGCAGGTATCCACCTATATCTTGCAGGTGACAGGAAATCACCCGACTTCTACCGGGCTAAGCAAGCTAAGCATAGACTCCGTACCTATCTACATAGGACAAGGTAGATAAACGAGTGGCGATATCAAGGAGTACCAATGCATCAACGGTATCAATTAACTCCTATCACTTAAATGCAATATAATAGAACCCGCATAATATATCATGTAAGTTAGCGAGAAATAGGAAGACTTAGAATGCTCCGGGGCTTGCCTTTCTCAAACGTGCTGGGCCGATGATCCGGACACTCCAGTAGCTCTTCTCCGGGTTCCGGTGCTTCCGGAGGTTCCTACTCCTGGATCTCCTCTGGCTCCTCGGGTCCCACCTCGTTCTCCTGCGAGCCTGTATGATGCATGTGTGCTCATGAGTGGAGTGCGAGATGCCCGAGTGGCTGCTTGTATGAGAAGGTACCAAAAGCACATGACATGATGCATAGGTGATTTAGTTGGTCATGTTCTTTACAAGGTAGTCAACATCATCCAAGAACATATAATTACACTAAGCATCCATTTCCTTCTTTCTTACAGAATTATTTTCAAGTGTAACCAGCAACTCACAATATACTTCAAAGATACACCAAATCCCGTTTTATTCTACTTAATCTACATATAACAATTCATAATTTCTTTATTCATTTCTAGGCCGATCAAAAATTTGCAAGCAGTTCTGTTCATCATTAAATCCCACAAAAATTATAGGAGACTACAAGTTAAGCACAAAGTCCACCACAAAATTTTCATAATTTTTGGTTACCTATTTTGAGCTACAAAAATCACAAGATTAATTAACAAAGGCAAGTACAATTACTCTACTGTGGTATAAGTGTCAAACAGTAGATTTCATATTTTTATAATTTGTCTAATATCATAAGAAACAGCCACAAAAATTACCAGATTAATTGCATGGTCCAGATTTTTATTAAAAATCATAAACCACTGGCATGCAAGCATTTAAATCACTATAAATTCATTTATACACAAAATAATGTGTAGCAACATTTTCCCAGTGACCAAACATACATGCAGAGCAAACAAAACAAGTTGCACATTTTTCTGAGTCATATTTTAATTACTATGCATTTTTCAAATCCAGCAAAAATATGGATTAAATATAATTGCACAGAAAAGTTACTCCAACATGACATGCAATCATTCCATGCTATAGATCTGGAATTATAGAGCTCATAAAAATTTATTTCATCAGATTTGGAGCTGTAGAACTCAAGATATGGATTTTATAAACTTTAAATCAATTTCTGGAAATTGTTTTCTGAAAATCAATTCGAAATCGGGAACAAAAACACTAAAGACACCCAGATCTACACCCAACGTGGTCCCCCTGCGACTGACAGTGGGCCTCTGACCCCACTGGTTAGTGTGATAGAGAGGGAGGGTACCTCCGACGAGCGGATCTCGCCGGTGGTGAGGTTCCCGGCCACGGGGTGAGCACCATTGTGCTCCCCGCAGCGAGGCGCACCCAGGGGTACCCTCGGATTGGCCGGAGGATGGCCGGAGCACCTCCGACGGGCGTGCATGGCGGCACGGCGGCGCTGCTCGCCGTGGCCAGGCTGCTCCAGTGCGGTAGAACACGCGCAAGGGCTCCTCCGAGCTTCCCCGTCGAACTAAGGATCTAACGCGCCAAAAAGCAAGCGAAACGAGACGGAAACGAACGAGGTTCGACGCGGCGGAGCTCTCCGGTGAGGTCGGAGTAACTCCGACGAGCGATTTACGGCGTTCGACGGGCTCTCACCTTGGTATAGCGTTCGCAGGAGCTTACCGCGACGACGACGAGTGTGCTGGTGGTTTTGGCGTCGAGGTTGGGGCACTGGCGTGGCCTGCGGTGAGCAGCGGAGCTTCTTCGGCGAAGGCGCTGCGGCGGAGCTCCTACGGCTGCGGTTGCGCTCGCGAGCGGAGGAAGGAGAGAAGGAGGCGCGGGCGACAGAGCGAGTGGAGCGGCCTGGGGGCTCGGGTCGGCGTCCCGACCAGGTTAAGCCGGTCGGCCGCGGCGCGTCCACGACGCCGGCGTACGGCCGCCACGTGGCTGGCGCCGGGTGGAGCGAGGCTGGCGCCGCGCACGGGGGAGAGAGGGGAGGGAGAGGCAGGCCGGGCTGCTGGCTAGGCCGAAAGGGAGGCGGGGTTGGCCCAGCAGCGCCTGTCCCCTTTTCCATTTTTTTTTGAATTTCTTTTCTCAAATTCTTTTCTAAATTCATTTGGACCATTCGAAAATCATTTGCACCCTTTTACCTCAAAAGCAAAGTTGTTCCAAAACAAAAACCCTACAACTTTGTTTTAATAAGCAAGACCAAATTCCAATTAGAATTTGAATTACCAATTAAAACTAGTTCTAGGTTTTCAAATAAATTCAATTTGGGGATTTTTGTAAAATTTCCATTTCTCAAATTCTATGGCTCCAAAAATTGCACAAAAATATTCTTAAATCTTCTTGCACACAATTCAACCTAGTTTGAATATTTTACAATTTTAGAAGCAAGCATCATATTTTTAACATATTTAAATCACATAGAATAAAGCACATAAAATCATATTTTGGATGAATGACATGCTCATCTGATGCTATGCTTGATGAGAATGCTTATGCATTGCTTTGGCAAGACTAAGTGCATGCTTAACACCTAGGGTGTTACAGCCCTTCCCCCCTTAGGGAAATCTCGTCCCGAGATTTGAGTTACTAACCATTTCTTATGAAATTTTGGATAAACTGTTTTTAGGTAATCCTCGGTTTCCCAGGTGGCATCCCTATCGTCATGATGACTCCACACCACCTTGTATGTTTTGACAATTTTGTTTCGGGTTACTCGTTCCTTGGTATCTACGATCCCCACTGGCTGCTCCTTATATTCCAAGTCTGGCTTTATTTTGATCCCTCGAGGTTCAATCCTCTGTTCAGGTACTTTTAAACATTTTCGTAGCTGGGACACATGGAACACTGGAAAGATCGAACTCAACTCTTCGGGCAACTGAATCTTGTAGGCCACGGGGCCTTTCCTCTCTAGTATTTGATACGGTCCCACATATCTGGGCGCAAGCTTGCTTCGAACTCGGAAACGTTGAACTTTCTTCATTGGCGTAACCTTGAGGTACACATAGTCACCTACTTTGAATTTAATTGGCCTTCTCCTCTTATCAGCATAACAAATTTGTCGTGATTGTGCCGCTTGCATATGTTGCTGTATGATTTGCACCATTTTCTCCGCTTCGTTCACAAAGTCGATACTATAGTATCTCCTTTCACCAGGTTCAACCCAATTTAATGGAGTTCTACATCTCCGACCATACAACGCTTCGAACGGAGCCATCTTGATACTCTCTTGATAGCTGTTATTTTATGAGAATTCAGCCAGAGGTAACCATGACTCCCATGATCCCTTGGACGATTGTACACAGGCCCTCAGCATATCCTCTAACACTTGATTTAACCTTTCAGTTTGACCTGAAGTCTGGGGATGATACGCCGTGCTTCTTATTAGACTAGTCCCCAAACTCTTATGCATTCACTCCAGGAAGTGAGCGGTGAACTGTGGTCCTCTATCTGACATGATGGTCTTCAGAATACCATGCAACTTGACAATCTCAGCTATATATATATCAGCATACTCGGGAGGTCTGTATGTGTTCTTAACTGGAATGAAATGAGCCGACTTGGTCAATCGATCTATGATTACCCAAATCGAGTCGTTCGCTTTCCTCGTCGCTGGTAAACCTGTGATAAAGTCCATACTAACCTCTTCCCATTTCCACTCTGGAACTGATAACGGTTGCAACAAACCTGCAGGTTTCATATGGATAGCCTTAACTCTGCAACACGTGTCACAGCGGGCCACATATGCGGCTATTTCTTTCTTCATCTTGGTCCACCAAAAGTGGGGTCTTAAGTCTTGATACATTTTACTACTGCCAGGGTGAATGGAAAGCTTGGAGAGATGGGCTTCATCCATGATGCGATTCTTCAATTCTCGATCTTTTGGGACTACTAATCGATGTTGAAACCACAGTACCCCCTTCTCATCAACTCGAAACTGAGTTTTTGGGTCATCCTTGATCTTCGCTTTGATGTGGAAAATACCCTTGTCTGCCTTCTGACCTTCAATGACTTGACTCTCGAGGGAACAACTAAGCTGTATGTGACACAAGACTTCAGGATGCATGAGATTGAAAACATCTTCAAACAACAGTTGAACCTCTTGATAGTGCGGTTTACGACTCAAAGCGTCTGCTACTACATTAGCCTTGCCTGGATGATAGTGAACTTCCAGATCATAGTCCTTGATTAACTCTAACCACCGTCGTTGCCTCATATTCAGCTCAGACTGAGTGAATGTGTACTTCAAACTCTTATGATCGGTATAAATATGACATTTATTTCCTAGCAGATAGTGTCTCCAAATCTTCAAAGCGTGCACTGCTGCTGCTAACTCGAGGTCGTGAGTTGGGTAGTTGACTTCGTGCTTTCTCAACTGTCGTGAAGCATAGGCTATCACCCTGCCATCTTGCATCAACACACATCCCAAGCCACTTTTCGACGCGTCACAAAACACATCAAAAGGCTTCTCGATATTGGGTTGCGCCAGAACGGGAGCGGTGGTTAGCAACTCTCGCAAGGTGCGGAAGGCTAGCTCACACCCTTCCGTCCAGACAAACTTATGATCCTTTTGCAGCAAACTAGTCATCGGCTTAGCAAACTTGGAGAAGTCAGGTATGAAACGACGATAGTACCCGGCCAGACTGAGAAAACTCCTAACTTCCGAAACAGAAGTTGTTGCCTTCCAGTCCACGACTTCCTGCACTTTTGATGGATCCACAGCAATCCCTTCTTCAGATAAAATGTGTCCTAAGAAAGAAACTTTCTTCAACCAGAACTCACACTTGCTGAACTTGGCATATAACTGATGCTCTCGTAATCGTGTTAACACGATTCTCAGATGCTCGGCGTGGTCTTGCTCATTTTCTGAATAAATCAGGATATCATCGATAAACACTACAACAAACTTATCCAATTCTGGCATAAAGACTGAATTCATCAGATACATGAAGTATGCAGGAGCATTCGTCAACCCAAAGGACATGACAAGATACTCATACAACCCATATCTGGTGGAAAAAGCAGTCTTCGGGATATCTTGCGGACGAATCTTGATTTGGTGATACCCAGACCTCAAATCTATCTTGGAAAACACTTTTGCCTTGGACAACTGATCAAACAAGATATCAATCCTCGGCAAAGGATACTTATTTTTGACAGTCACTGCATTGAGCGGACGATAGTCCACGCACATGCGCAATGACTGATCCTTCTTTTTCACGAACAACACTGGACAACCCCATTCTGACGAGCTTGGCCGAATGAATCCTTTATCCAGTAACTCCTTTAGTTGATTCTGCAGCTCAGCGAGTTCGTTTGGCGGCATCCGGTATGGCCTTCTAGATATTGGTGCTGTACCTGGTATCAACTCTATTATGAATTCTACCTCCCTGTATGGGGGAAGTCCTGGTAATTCCTCGGGAAAAACATCAGGGAACTCACAGACTACTGGGATCTGTGGTAAGGGAACCACGTGCGTAGCACAAGAGATGCTAGCAAAGTCAAGACGACGGGGCAGAGGTACTTGAAACGAGCTACTGCCCTGGGGTTCTCTGAGAGATAACATCCTTTTCCCAGTATCTATGGTAACATCCCATTCTCTCATCCAGTTCATGCCCATGATAACATCCAAAACTAACCCAGGCATGACCACTAAATTCACTCGAAACACTCGGCCACTTATATCCAGGGTTGCCCCTCGAACCACTCTATTAGTCAACACATCTGCCCCTGCTGAGCTGATGCGGTAGCCATAACCCAACTCAGTAACTGGCTGGTCATGCTTTTGTGCAAATGCTTGCCTCATGAATGAATGCGATGATCCAGAATCAAACAAAACAACTGCAAGATGTTGGTTGACAGGAAACATACCAGCTGTTACCGGTTCTCCTTCCGGGATCTCCTCGATCGAGGTATGGTGCACGCGAGCTGGATAGGTCGGCTGTTGCCTCTTGGGGTAGGGACATTCCTTAGCAAAGTGCCCCATCTTGTGGCAGTTATAGCATGGACCCTTGGTCGCATTGTTGGCGGCAGGTGCTGCAGCTTGAATTGCCTTTGGCTTGGCAGGAGCTATCGCCACCTTGTACGGCTTCTGCTGCGTTGGATGCCCGGTGTTCCTCCTCTGCGGTGGTCTGAACCTAGCACCTGGGGCAGGAGGACGATACTGCTGTCGCCCTGCCACTGGTGCCCTGGACTGGCATGACCCGGCTTCGAAAGCCCTCTTACGAGACTTGGATGCACTATAGTTGTTGTTATTGTTTTCCTGGGTTAGACAGTCACTGATGTACGCATTGAAGGTAGCCCGGGTCCCTGTACCCATGGTTTTCAGCATCTTTGGATTCAAGCCTCTCTGGAAACTAGCAATCTTTTTGGCCTCCGTGTTCACGAACTCAGGGGCGTAGCGGGCGAGATTATTGAAAGCGTGCAGATACTCCTTCACAGACTTCGTCCCCTGGGACAGCCTCATGAACTCCCCAACCTTCATTTCCACCACACCCGGAGGAATATAATTTCCTCGGAACGCGGCGGTGAAGCGGTTCCAGGTAATTGGGGTGCCCTCTGGGTAGGTAGTATGGTGATGGACCACCAAATCCCAGCGGGTCCCTGCAACTGGTGTGCCGCATACTCAGCCTTAAGTTCTTCTGTCATCCGAAGAAGACGAAACTTCTGCTCCATGGTGTTGATCCACTCATCTGCCTCGAGCGGTTCCAAAGCCTCATTGAAGACTGGTGGCTTGGTATCCATGAAGTCCTTGAAAGAGCTGTACTGGTTGACTTCACGGTCGCCCTGGTTATCCCCACGACGGGTGTTGTCAGCTATGTTGCGCAGAGCCTCTTCCATATTGCGCTGCATTTGTTCCATGTTGCGTTGACTCCCCAGAAACTGAGCGAAAAACACATCCACAGTATACGGAGGAGGCGGTGGTGGTGGCGGTGATGGTGCTCTGTCCTCATTCCGTTGAGCCCCACCTCCGGATGTACCTGCTCCAAGACCCGGGTTGCTATTACCCCCGCCACGTGTTTGCACCATCTGCATACGTCAATGATAAGCAATCGTTAGGAGTTGCCATCAATGGTAGACATGTGTAGAATTTTGCCATACTGAATTTACTGAGGGAATAAATTCACGCAATAAATAGAGGCCCAACAATTCATCATCTACGCACAACATCGCTAACGAATTACTCAACATTCAACCAACAACATTTGTATACATCCAAACTCGCCAGCATACATACACTGGACTTTCAACATTATCTCATAAAGTTTTACATAGCCCAGATCCAAAATTACAAGACATGCCATGCAACAACAATAAAAGAAGAAGGACTGGTTCTAGAGCCCTAGCATCTACTCGCTATGGTCACTGTCCATGCCGGAGCCCTCCTCGTCCTCATCTCCACTAGCAGCTGCTCCTATCTCGGGATCCGTGTCCATCTCGTCCTCAGAGTCTAGCTCAGCTGCTCCAGGCAGGTGGTGAGGGTGGAGCTGGTTATGCAGCTGGTGGATCTCCTCATGCAAGTTCTCATTGTACTCCTCAGCATTAGCTAGCTGCTGCTCAAGCTCTAGCTATCGGGCCCTCAAAGTGTCCTCCTCATGCCAGGCTTCATTCCTCTAACCAAGCACATGGACTAGCATGCGCTCGCAGTTCCTGTGAGCAGTAGTCACCCTGTCTCTCTGCTCTCGCACTACAAGCAAGTCCTGGATCAGCTCACTATTCTTCTGGACCGCCTGGTCCCTCTCTTGGGTCACGCGGGCCAACTCTGCCTGCAGCCTCTCAACCTCAGAGTCGAACTCACGCTGCAGCTGACGCTTCTCATCCTGGACTGTGAGAAGAGACCCGGACAAGCGACCCAAACAACGCTCCAGGCCTCCATAGGTCTTCATCAAGGCGTACATAGCACTCATAGCTGCGCTGTCACTGTGCTGGTCCTCATCCGCACTCCTCTCTAGAGCGTTCACCTCGGACTGATCCCACACCAAAGTGTAGGGGTCACCCCGGGGAAACACCCCAGCGAAGGCGTGGGCCAGCTCCTATGGAAACCTCTCCATGAGGTCCCTCAGAACTGCGAAAGCTGCCCTGCTGGCACCGTGGAAAGGCGTGGCACCTCAGGACTCGTACACCCAGCCGCCCCAGGTGGGGTCACCTCCACTGGTAGGGACAACTGCCTCGATCCCCACTATGGTCCTGTCACCAAGCTGCTCCTTATCCCAATAGTAGCGAGGCTCCCATCCTTCAGGATACCCCATCGAACTGAGCACACTCCAAAGCAAAGTGGGCATCCCAAACTCCTCCAGAAACATGCTCTTATATCGTGAGCTCCTAGCTGCCAACGGATGGTGAGGGGCCCGCCCACCAGTGGATTTGCGAGCGGTGAGCCTAGTGCGTGCCATCTGCTGCAAATGGAATACCTTGGGTGGGAGCGAGGATTATCTTTAATTATTTTATTTAGAATTGGGACAGATTAAATTAAGGGGGAAAGTAAGCAATGATATGAAAGAAACATGATGTATGCACGAACTTACGATCTCACAAACTTAAGAAACAAAAGTTAGTACTAAGCGGTATATGCGGTGGCACACAACGTTCTCTCATAACGTAACTAGCGTCCTAAGCGAGAACGTGGTTAGTGTACTTGCAGAAAACTCATTTCAGCCTAACCACAGTATGCTCATGCATAACAAGAATTTAAAGCTATACACCCCACATACACAGAAACCCGTCCATGCATATGACGTGTTACTACCCACATCATCGCCCTAATGACGACATCGCCTCTCAGGATGGAATTCCCAACATGCGGTACTGTTCCCAAACACACCAAGACATGTGTGCATGATACAGCACCTAACAACACTCCCCTAGACCGGCAGTGTATCCGATCATGCTCTCACAGCTCCCACTTACCGGGGCGTAGAGGAAAAATTGATCCATACATTACCACTCAAATGAATGGTACTCATACTATTGCACGCCGTATGAGCGACGAAGTAGAAATATGATGCATTAACCCCCAAGTCAGTACTTAACTAGCCACCTTAGAGTCCTTAACTGGGCATAAAGAATATGACCATGGCACACTAGATATTTTTTTAAAACTTAGTTTGACACCTTGATCATCATTAATTAATAAAACCTTTTATTAAACCGGTTTAGATTTGGTTTAGAACGTACTTATGAACAGTAACTCGCTAAACCTTGCTCCGGTGCCAGCTGTAACAGAACCGCCCAAATTATAGGAGATTAAGCCTAATAGTGACCATTTGCATAGTCAAACCATCGAGCTTAAGCCCATATAATCCCGGTAGTCCGTGAAATCTCGAAGGATTTCAAACCACATATCGTACATACATCCAAGATCGTAATAAGTTTAGCGGTCGCCATCCACTGGTACATCCATATTACAACATTCTTTAAAATACATCGGAGTTCTTAAAATTATTACAAACCAAGTTTGCAGTAGCGGAAGCTTCATCGTTCGAAAATAACACACACATACTAAGTCTGATATAGTGCCATAATTCGGTCATTCCCACAAAAGCAACAGAGAAGACAGAGTGACCATCGCCCTTGGTCTAGTCATCACCCATGGCTGGGTACAGACAGAGAATGCAATAACCATAGTACATTTGACCATCTCCAAAATAACATGGGAATAGAACCCTGAGTACGAGAATGTACTCAGCTAGACTTACCCGTCATAAACTCAAAATAAAGACTCTACAAGGATCATGAAGGCTATATAGTGGGGTAGCTGACAACCTTTTTGCAAAACCGCAAGATTCTTTCAACAAAGCTTACATAAATCTTTCTTCTTTTAAATTGCTCAAGTTGAAAGTATCATTACCTATTATCTAGGTTTGCACCTGTACTATTACATGCAAGTATGATGATATGATGGTACCTCATCATAGCATTCATGCAACCATTTATCATTATAACCCAAGTGTTCCATAGTCCTTACTACGAGGACGAAGCTCATGTCAAGTGCTCACTATCCAGGAGCGATGGCGATTCGAATCGATTTCTAACCAGCTGGCGAGGTATTCCCCACACAAACCACACTCACTGATCAAGTGAGCTACAGATTACCGTATTACACCATCCAGGACCAATTCGCGGGTTCGGCAGGAACCGCCAGTACCCGAGGACCGTTCTGGCGACCGAGGTATCCAAGGTATACCAAGGTTGCGCGCTTCGCCCTCGTCGTTCTTCTCAACCATCACCAATACAGCGCATGGCGGCTCGATTCCCGGCCCGGATAGTGTTCAGGCTTCGCGGTCGGAATGACTTATCCTTCCAGCTAAGTGTGGGGCATGCGTTCAACATGACAAGAGGGCCGTCAACGATCGGTCCTTAATCGACACAGGCAGGGGCACTATGGTCAACCCACCATAAGACCCTACCCGGTCTCCAATTCCATTCCACACTTAGTTATTCTTTTCCCAAAGCAATTACTGCTTAATCAAGCAGGTATCCACCTATATCTCGCAGGTGACAGGAAATCACCCGACTTCTACCGGGCTAAGCAAGCTAAGCATAGATTCCGTACCTATCTACATAGGACAAGGTAGATAAACGAGCGGCGATATCAAGGAGTACCAATGCATCAACAGTATCAACCAACTCCTATCACTTAAATGCAATATAATAGAACCCGCATAATATATCATGTAAGTTAGCGAGAAATAGGGAGACTTAGAATGCTCCGGGGCTTGCCTTTCTCAAACGTGCTAGACTCCTGTAGCTCTTCTTCGGGTTCCGGTGCTTCCGGAGGTTCCTGCTCCTGGATCTCCTCTGGCTCCTCGGGTCCCACCTCGTTCTCCTATGAGCCTGTATGATGCATGTGTGCTCATGAGTGGAGTGCGAGATGCCCGAGTGGCTGCTTGTATGAGAAGGTACCAAAAGACCATGACATGATGCATAGGTGATTCAGTTGGTCATGTTCTTTACAATGTAGTCAACATCATCCAAGAACATGTAATTACACTAAGCATCCATTTCCTTCTTTCTTACAGAATTATTTTCAAGTGTAACCAGCAACTCACAAGATACTTCAAAGATACACCAAATCCCCTTTTATTCTACTTAATCTACATATAACAATTCACAATTTCTTTATTCATTTCTAGGCCCATCAAAAATTTGCATGCAGTTCTGTTCATCAATAAATCCCACAAAAATTACAGGAGACTACCAGTTAAGCACAAAGTCCACCACAAAATTTTCATAATTTTTGGATACTTATTTTGAGCTACAAAAATCACAAGATTAATTAACAAAGGCAAGTACAATTACTCTACTGTGGTATAAGTGTCAAACAGCAGATTTCATATTTTTATAATTTGTCTAATATCATAAGAAACACCCACAAAAATTACCAGATTAATTGCATGGTCCAGATTTTTATTAAAAATCATAAACCACTGGCATGCAAGCATTTAAATCACTATAAATTCATTTATACACCAAATAATGTGTAGCAACATTTTCCCAGTGACCAAACATACCTGCAGAGCCAACAAAACAAGTTGCACATTTGTCTGAGTCATAATTTAATTACTATGCATTTTTCAAATCCAGCAAAAACATGGATTAAATATAATTGCACAAAAAAGTTACTCCAACATGACATGCAATCATTCCATGCTATAGATTTGGAATTATAGAGCTCATAAAAATTTATTTCATCAGATTTGGAGCTGTAGAACTCAAGATATGGATTTTATAACCTTTAAATCAATTTCTGGAAATTGTTTTCTGAAAATCAATTCGAAATCGGGATAAAAAACACTAAAGACACCCAGATCTACACCCAACGCGGTCCCCCTGCGACTGACAGTGGGCCTCTGACCCCACTGGTCAGTGTGACCGAGAGGGAGGGTACCTCCGACGAGCGGATCTCGCCGGCGGTGAGGTTCACGGCCACAAGGTGAGCACCATTGTGCTCCCCGCAGCGAGGCGCACCTTGGGGTACCCTCGGATTGGCCGGAGGAAGGCCAGAGCACCTCCAACGGGCGCGCATGGTGGCACGGCCGCGCTGCTCGCCGTGTCCAGGCTGCTTCGGTGCACTAGAACACGCGCAAGGGCTCCTCCGAACTTCCCCGTCGAACTACGGATCTAACGTGCCAAAAAGCAAGCGAAACGAGACGGAAACGAACGAGGTTCGACGCGGCGGAGCTCTCCGGCGAGGTCGGAGCAACTCCGATGAGCGATTTACGGCGTTCGACGGGCTCTCACCTCGGTAGAGCGTTCGCAGGAGCTTACCGCGACGACGGCGAGTGTGCTGGTCGTTTTGGCGTCGAGGTTGGGGCACTGGCGTGGCCGGCGGTGAGTAGTGGAGCTTCTCCGGCGATGGCGCTGCGGCGGAGCTCCTACGGCTGCGGTTGCGCTCGCGAGCGGAGGAAGGAGAGAGGGAGGCGCGGGCGACAGAGCGAGTGGAGCGGCCTGGGGGCTCAGGTCGGTGTCCCGACAAGGTTAAGCCGGTCGGCCGCGACGCGTCCACGACGCCGGCGTACGGCCGCCACGTGGCCGGCGCCGGGTGGAGCGAGGCGGGCGCCGCGCGCGCGGGAGAGAGGGGAGGGGGAGGCAGGCTGGGCTGCTGGCTGGACCGAAAGGGAGGCGGGGTTGGCCCAGCAGCGCCTGTCCCATTTTCCATTTTTTTTTTGAATTTCTTTTCTCAAATTCTTTTCTAAATTCATTTGACCATTTGAAAATCATTTCCACCCTTTTCCCTCAAAAGCAAAGTTGTTCCAAAACAAAAACCCTACAACTTTGTTTTAATAAGCAAGACTAAATTCCAATTAGAATTTGAATTACCAATTAAAACTAGTTCTAGGTTTTCAAATAAATTCATTTTGGGGATTTTTGCAAAATTTCGATTTCTCAAATTCTATGGCTCCAAAAATTGCACAAAAATATTCTTAAATCTTCTTGCACACAATTCAACCAGGTTTGAATATTTCACGATTTTAGAAGCAAGCATCATATTTTTAACATATTTAAATTACATGGAATAAAGCACATAAAATCATATTTTGGATGAATGACATGCTCATGTGATGCTATGCTTGATGAGAATGCTTATGCATTGCTTTGGCAAGGCTAAGTGCATGCTTAACACCTAGGGTGTTGCAGAATGCCACCCAATGAATTGGCAGAATTGAAGAAGCAATTGCAAGAACTCCTAGAGAAGGGTCTTATTCAGCCTAGTTCTTCTCCGTGGTGTTGTCCGGCTCTCTTTGTCAAAAAGAAGGACAAGTCTCTACGTATGTGTGTAGACTATCGTCCGCTGAATGCCGTGACTATCAAAAACAAGTATCCCCTGCCTCGCATTGATATCCTGTTTGATCAATTAGCTAAAGCTAAGGTATTCTCGAAGATTGATCTGAGGTCCGGGTATCATTAAATCAAGATCCGACCCGAAAGACATTCCTAAAACAGCTTTCTCTACCAGGTACAGACTGTATGAGTATCTAGTCATGTCCTTTGGTCTGACTAATGCCCTTCCTCATTTCATGTACCTGATGAATTCGGTGTTCATGCCTGAACTGGATAAGTTTGTGGTAGTGTTCATCGATGACATATTCGTGTATTCTGAAAATGCCCAAGACCATGAGAAGCACCTTCGGATTGTCCACACTAGATTGCGAGAACATCGACTCTATGTCAAGTTCAACAAATGTGAGTTTTGGCTGAAGAAAGTGCCTTTCCTAGGCCATATTTTATCTGAAGACGCGTATTTCTGTTGATCCGTCAAAGGTGCAGGAGGTGCTAGACTAGAAGGCCCCGACTTCGGTGCATGAGGTTCGGAGTTTTCTCGGTCTAGCTGGATATTATTGTTGCTTTATTACAGACTTCTCCAAAGTAGCCAAGCCTATGACAAAGCTACTTCAAAAAGATGTGAAGTTTGTGTGGTCTCAGGAGTGTGAAGTCACTTTCACCGCTTTACGTCACCTGCTGACCACTGCTCCTGTTTTGGCATAGCATGAAATTGAAAAGCCATTTGATGTCTTTTGTGATGCATCTGGCACTGGCCTAGGGAGTGTACTTATGCAAGAAGGCCGCGTTATTGCCTACGCCTCCCAGCAGCTGAGGAAGCACGAAGCCAACTACCCGACTCATGATCTAGAGTTAGCAGTAGTTGTACACGCATTGAAACTCTGGAGGCATTATCTGTTGGGTAATCTATGTCACATTTATACTGACCATAAGAGCCTCAAATATATATTCACTCAGCCCGAGTTAAACATGAGACAAAGGAGATGGTTGGAATTGATAAAAGACTACAACCTGGAAGTACACTATGTTGTAGTCGATGCTCTCAGCCAAAAACAACATGTTGGACCTCTCTTAGAGCAAGGGTTCAATTTATTGCATCTTGTGGTCCTGCACAACATCGTAATCAATTGCTCGTTAGAGAGTCAAGTTATAGAGCTCCAAAGGACTGATCCTGGTATTTTCCATATCAAGAGAAAAGATGCAAGATCAAGACACCAAGCATTTCAGGGTCGGTGAGAAGGGTGTACTATGGTTTGATGATCGACTAGTTGTACCTAAAGACCATGACCTATGCAACAAAAACTTAGATGAAGGTCATTCTTCCAAGTCGTCCATTCATCCTGGTAGTAGCAAAATGTACCAAGACTTGAAACCTCATTTCTGGTGGACCAAGATGAAAAAGGAGATAGCAGCCTATGTTGCTAGGTGTGATACTTGCTGCAGGGTAAAGGCAGTTCACCTCAAACCTGCAGGTTTATTGCAACCTTTGTCGGTTCCGGGTTGGAAGTGGGAAGAAATCAGCATGGATTTCATTGTGAGACTTCCCCCTACCCAAAAGGGACACAATTCCATATGGGTGATTGTTGACCGTTTGACCAAGTCAGCTCAAAAGGGACACATTTCGCTCCGCCATCGCCTCGGCGAGCTCCGCCGCGCTTCGGCGAGCTCTCCCGGCCATTCCACCGTGTCTCCGGCCAAGCTAGTCCGCCCAGAGCTCCGCCTCGACGTCCTCTACCTCGACGTCCACTTCTTTCCCTTAGCCGAGCACCGGTGAGGCCTCATTGCCAACTCCATCGTGATCTCCACCTCGCCGGAGTTCACAGAGATCATTGGCCGTGATTCTTCTGGCCGTGATCTCCACCTCTCTAGTTCACCTCTGGCCGTGATTCTTCTTCCTATAGCTTCGTCTTCCTTCACTCTTGCTCGTCCGCAACCTCTACCGCGTCGCCGTTGCCTAGGTTTGCCGGCGTAACGCCGCGCAGCACCGCCGCTCCGCCATTCGCGACGGCGAGCACCCTAGGGTCCAGTAGAGCGCGAGTAAAGTAGGTCAACGAGTTCGCCTTGAGGAGAGGAATATGTAGATGCCCTTGGATCTGATCGAGACCTCACCATCATCGAGTTTCGCCGGCGACGAGCTCGTCTCTGCTTTCTGTCTCTCTGTCACGTGGGTCCCGTGTGTCAGCGGACCCCACCTGTCAGCCACTCTCTCTCACACCTCTGGTTCACTATTTAGCAGATCCTTTGGTGTTTTTGAAAAATTTGTAACTCGATTTTTACAGATCCAAATGATGTGATTCCAATTTTTCTAGGTTCCTGTGTTAATCTAGTTTTTATTAAAAATATGAAACATGCCATGTTTTTGCAGAAATAAATAGATATGATTTAATCTTGTTTAAATAGGAAGAAATTATATCTTGTGATCTGTGGATCTGATGGCGATGCAAATTCAGGGTGTTGTCACTTATGATATGAATAAGCTCTGATAAATTTATCATGATTTTTGGATGTCTGTTAGTGAAGTTATAAATATTTCTTGTTTAAATAGGAGATTCTTGTAGTATTTTTAGTAAATAGAGTATAACTTCTTTTATGGTGAAACTTGCTGAGTTATATAAACATGTGTAAACAAAGCTAAGAAAAATCTGAAATGTGTTGTTTGACACTTTTTGATAGGGTTTCACATTTATGCTTTTAATGCCATTGTTAGCTTATCATTTTTGTATCTCACAATATGCATCTACAAGAGCCCTGAAAATTTATAGTATATAACTATGATAAACTAAGAACAATGCTATACGATCCTGAAAATGCTATACGATCCTAAACATGTATATAGTTCCAACCTAACTAAGCCAAGTATATAAGTATGATAATCTAAGAACAATATAATTGCGAATATAAACAAATAGAGCAAAGTCATAAGCAATATATTGAAGTAGAACAAAGTTATATTCATAATATTGAAGAACAAAGATGAACAATTGAAGAACAATAGAGAATTACCAAGAATCCTCTTGACAGATCCGGAAACCAAACGAAGATTGACTCCTTCTAGTACTAATCCTATGTAGCTATGCTAATCTAGATGTCTAATTGATGTGGTGGCTCTAGGCTTGATCAGAGGCTTCTTCTCCCTTGATGAATAATGAATTAGGGTTGAGAGGCTCTCTCCTCCAGGGGCCAGGGGGTCTGGTTTTATAGTCCTTCCAAGTGAATATGGGCCGTCGGATCAAACCTACATTGATTGAACGGTTATCCTTGATCCTTTAGGTCGGTGGAGCGTGATCCCAAAAGAGAGTCCTGATTGGACTCCAGAGGTGGGCGGGCGCCCTGGTCCCTAGGGCGAGCGCCCTGGGCCAGGCCCCGTTCTGCCTCCGCTTCATTCTCGTGGCTTCTGGAGTCTTCTAGATGTAAGATAATTGCGCGACACGTTAATATTTCTATGTAATCCTGACGTGTGGGCCTTTCTTCCGTATTTCCTGATAACCCCCTGTAGAAATAGACAAACACCAAAACTCGTGGAATTCTGTCAGATAAAACCCTAAGTCTGGATGTTGAATTCATTTGGATCCTTTTCTTTGTTTATTTGATAATTAAATTTGATACTTAAGGACCGTCAACACTCTGACAATGTACTTCGACGGGTTACTCATGAAGATGGGAGATGGTGCAGGCTTGCTGTTCATCTCACCTCTTGGTGTTCATATGAGGTACGTAATCTGAATTCATTTTGCGGCCTCTAACAATGTCACAGAGTACGAGACCCTTGTCAACGGGCTGAGGATTGCCATCAAGCTCGGTGTCCGATGCCTCGATGTCTAGAGCGATTCACAGCTAGTCATCGACCAAGTAATGAAGGCTTGGAGCTGCCATGACCCAAAAATGGAGGCATACTGCAAGGAAGTACGTAGGCTAGAGACAAGTTCCACTGCCTCGAGCTCAACCACATCGCCCGATGATACAACGAAGCAGCTGACCAGCTTGCCAAGATCACATCCACTCGAGGCACTATCCCGCTAGACACATTTTCAAGAGATCTGCTCGAGCCATCTGTCGATCTTGGCATGGGGGCTGGCATTGAAGCACCGGCACTCGAGCTTGTTGACACGGTTGAGGCTCTCCTAACAACTACAGAGGTGATGGGAGTCGAGCAGTCCTGTCAACAACTGGGCTGGCCAATCGATTGGCGTACGCCCTTTCTCGATTGCCTGATTCAAGACGAGCTACTAGAAGATCGGGCCGAGGCCCATTGTATCCCTTGATGTGCCAAGTCATAAGTAATCTGTGGCGAAGACAAGGAGCTGTACCGGCGGAGCCCAACGGGGATCCTTCAGTGTTGCATCACTATGGAGGAGGGATGAAAGCTCCTCAAGGATCTACAGTCGGGGGCTTGCGATCACCACGTGGCTCCCAGAACCCTCATCGACAATGCCTTTTGATAAGGCTTCGACAACACCATCTAGCTCGTTCACTCATGTCACGGATGCTAGTTCTATGCAAAGTAGACCCACCTCCCAGCCCACGCTTTGCAGATGATTCCCATCACTTGGCTATTTGCAGTATGAGGACTCGACCTCGTGGGTCCCCTCCAAAGGACGACAGGTGGGTATACCCACCTGCTGGTGGTCGTCGACAAGTTTTCTAAATGTATCGATGCTCGACCCATCACCAACATTCACTCCGAGCAAGCCGTCCTCTTCTTCACCGACATAATCCACTGGTTTGGAATACCAAACGTCATCATCACCAACTATCGAGGGTATCAGTAAGGGGTACCCTAACTAACGCTCATAACAAGAGCACCTGTACGTAAATCGAGACCCCCTACTCGACGCCCCCCTGGTCGCATACACAATTGTTAAGACGAGGTGACGACCACAGCCTCGAACACGGAAAGAGCGTCGTGCGAATCAACTAGGACTTGACCGAACGACGACCGTTGAATACGAAAATAGGCTCGTACGAATCGACCGGCCTCGAGCGCAAGGACGCCGTCTGCCGCCTGACGCGGGCACGGGAACCAGGGCATTTAATGCGCCTGCCGCGTTGTCACCTAACCCGACAGTCACGGGAAGCGTGATAGGGAACAGGCACACATCCAATCGTTCCTTTTTGCAGCCTTCCCCACCAAACGAGCCAGAGTGTGGCAGGGTGCAGGGAGACGGTTGGAACATCTCGTCAAGACCACCCTCGAGACGCCCAAAGTCAGCGCTCTGCTCAGAAAAGCTTTGCGCGGCATCAGACCCTTGAGCAGGCGTGTTCCTTCCCAGGGAAGAGTCAGGCGACGAAAGGCGGCACCTCAACCACTCTGACGCAGCTGCCGCCATGACGTACAAGCGTGCAACGGATAAACCGGTCCAGGACGGTGCACAGGAGCACGATTCAGGGGCACGCGTAATCATCATCAAGGTACCGAGACAAGACGGTTCGAGGCCACGCCGGTACGGTGGCCTCGAGTAGGTCAGCGCGCCACACCGCTATCGACCCCTACTCTGTCACCTATGCATGTAACCTAGGCCTCCCCTTGGAACTATAAAAGGGGAAGCTCAGGAGCGGATACACAACACAAGACATATGTAGAAGAGCAGCCATACTCCATCTCCACCCTTGTATTCACCCCTGTAAAAGCACTTAGGTGCAAGATAATAGAAACTTCTCCCCTCGGGCCTTCTCTTGCCCGAACCAGGATAAATCTTTGTGTCTTTCTTGCATCACCATCTGGGAAGGGGAGCACGCATTAGTTTTACTCGTTGGTGTGACCCCCTGGGGGGGGAAAACACCGATAGTTGTCGCGCCAGGTAGGGGTCCTGCGTGTTTTTTCACCGATTTCCCATCTCTTTCTAGATGGCCACTCTCGTTTCGCTGATTCTGCGCTCCACGGTGATTTGGTTCGGGAGCCTCGAGTTCATGTCTCCCGGTTTTGGCTACGACATGATACTGCTCTCGGTCAAAGGACCGGTAGGAGCTCGCATTACGCCCGCGCGATTGAGGGCTTCGAGACGACCTCGCCCCCATGCCTCCTCGCCCAAGAAGAGGCGTGGACAGCGCCGCCACCACTCCTCTACCTCCTCGCAATCGTCAGCTCGTGCCAGGCGAGTGGTGACACAAGAGCCGACAACCCCGCGCTCCGAAGCTGCGGGTACGACAGCCCGACATCACGAGGATCGCGCGACGACGTTAGGTGACGACGCGCCTCGCGTGCTCTCGTCCCCCACAACACTGCTACCGCACGGGCTATTCGCCCTAAGAAGAGCGCTACCGTTTGGCCTCGACAACGCCGCGGCGTCGCTCGCCAGGACAATATGTCCGAACGCTCAGACGTACGTAGAGCGACCAATGGTCCTCCCACGTGACGTTGGAGCGCAGCAGCAAGCGGTCGGGTTACCAGATTTCTCCCAGGTGCGAGGCCTCCGACGCCTAGGACCTGGGCGATATACGGTCACCTCGCTCAGGCAGCAGCTGCTGGAGGAAAGACGCGGATGCTTCTACACCGCCGAGCCGGACCCCGACTCTGAGTCCGACAGCTACGACCCTACTAGTGAATGCTTCAACATCGATGGGGAGGTGGAAACCACCGATGAAACGCAAGATGCCGTCGCCGGCGGTCGAGCCCCTATAGCAAGGGAGGACCCCAGGACGCCTGGGAACAACAGTCAGGTCGACTCCCCGGCACAGGAAGACAAAGCCGCGCAACTTGCACAGATACGAGAGCTCAGAGCAAAGCTCGATGAAGACCGTGAGCGCCTTGTCCAGCTCGAGCTAGTCCTCGAGCAGGACCAACTGTACCCGCATGGTGGAGGTGCCCGCGGACGGGCTCGAGAAATACATCGACAGATCGTCGGGTACGGGGAACCAGAACAACCCGTCAGCCGCTTCCCCCAAGCAGGCCAGAACATCGTGGCGGCAACGATGCTGCTACGAAACATGCTTGAGCCCTCAAACTCCCAAGCGCGGCGAATTCGAGACGAGGTGCAGACTCTGCTTCAGGTAGCGGCAGTTCAGCAGGCCGAGAGCTCGGCTTCTCGACGTTGAGGAGCAGCCACGGAGAAGCATGACGAGCTGATCCAAGATGAGAAGGAGGTGTCAGACCATCAGCCACCACCCCCACGAGGAAAGAAGACAGTGCCTGTCCAAAGCCACCCCGTCGACAATCAACAGCGACACGATGCAAGACACGACATCCACGAGCATCGTCGCCGTTGACATGGGGATGCAGAGGGGCGCGGTTATGGCACCCACCGCGGTGGGCAATATGACAGCGACGAGGACCGGATGGCCCCGGAACCGCGGGGCCCTCGCATGTTCAGCAGAGCGATCCGCAGCACGCCGCTACCCAGCCTGTTTCGACCCCCGACTAGCATTGCTAAATACAACGGCGAGACCAAGCCAGAACTGTGGCTGGCAGACTTCCGGTTAGCCTTTCAGTTGGGAGGTGCTCGAGGGGACGATCGAGCCATCATCCGACAGCTACCGCTTTTCCTCTCTGACACTGCCCGCATATGGCTTGAGGAGCTCCCAGCCAACCAAATCTATGATTGGATAGATTTGGTCAGAGTATTCGAGGGCAACTTCAAAGGGACCAAGATACGGCCCGGCAACTCGTGGGATCTCAGCAAGTGCAAGAAGAAGTCAGGAGAAACTCTCTGAGAGTACGCTCGAGGCTTCTCAAAGCAGCGCACCGAGTTGCCGCACATCCCAGACCACGACGTCATCCTGGCCTTTGTCTTGGGCACCACCAGCCAAGATTTGGTGCGGGAATTGGGCCGGAATCGCCATCAGACCGCCGACAAGCTAATGGAGGAAGAGGTCGACGCTTTCTTCAGCTGCGAAGGAGGCAAAGGCAAGTCGCTAGCCGATGACGATGAGGGCCCCAGTCGAGGGCCCAAGAAGAACAAGAAGAAGAAGAAAGCGCGGCCTTTCCAACGCAAGGCCCTCGACGACGATTTCGTCGCCGCCACGGAGCGTAAAAAACCTCGAGGACCCCCTGATGGAGCTATCTTTGACAAGATGCTGAAGGAGCCCTGCCCTTACCATAAGGGAGGGGCAAACCACAAGCTCGAGGACTACTGCATGCTGAAAAGACATTTATATAGCCTGGGGTTCAGGAAGGACGACCAGAAGAAAGAAAAGAACGGCGACAAGGGGACGACAAAGAAGACGAGGGTTTCCCAGCCGTCCACGACTGCTACATGATTTACGGCAGACCCTCGACGCAGCTAACTGCAAGGCAGTGCAAGAGGGAGTGCCATGAGGTCTTTGCGGCAAGGACGGCGGTGCCCCAGTACCTCAACTGGTCGAACACCCCCATCATCTTCAATCGAGACGACCATCCTGACAAGGTAGTCGCCCCTGGCGTCTACCCACTCATCGTCGACCCCTTCATCGTCAACACCAGACTCTCGAAGGTGCTGATGGACGGTGGCAGCAGCCTAAACATCATCTACCTCGAGACCCTCGACCTTCTTGGCATCAACAGGGCGTAGCTCCAACCAAACGCAAGCGGATTCCATGGTATCGTACCAGGAAAGAAGGCGCTGCCGGTAGGTTGAATCGACCTGCCAGTCTGTTTTGGCACGACGGCCAATTTCACGAAGGAGGTTCTTACCTTTGAAGTGGTAGGATTCCGAGGCAAGTACCACGTCATCATCGGGCTCCCGGGCTATGCCAAGTTTATGGCTATCCCCAACTACACCTACCTGAAGCTGAAGATGCCTGGGCCAAAGGGGGTCATCACCGTCAGCTCCTCCTACGAGCATGTGTACGAGTGCGACGTCGAGTGCGTCGAGTATGGAGAAGCTATCGAGAACTCCACCGAGCTCGCCTCGATGCGCGAGGCCTTGGCTGCAGAAGCCCCGGAGCCCAAGCGTCACACAGGTAGCTTCGAGGCGGTAGAAGGAACGAAGAACATCGTGCTCAACCCCAACTGCTCCGAGGGCAAGGCGCTGACGATCAGCGCCGACCTCGACCCCAAATAGGAAGCCGTGCTCGTCGACTTTCTCCGTACAAACGCCGACATGTTTGCATGGAGTCCATCGGACATGCCGGGCATACCGAGGGAAGTCGCCGAGCACTCCTTGGAAATTCGAGCCGGTTCCAAGCCAGTGAAACAACGGTTGCGTCGCTTTGACGAGGAGAAACGCAAGATCATTGGTGAAGAGATCCACAAGCTTTTGACGGTCGGATTCATCAAGGAGGTTCACCATCCTGATTAGTTAGCAAATCCTATATTAGTTAAGAAAAAGAATGGGAAAATGAGGATGTGTGTCGATTACACGAGTTTAAATAAAGCATGTCCAAAAGTTCCTTTCCCTTTACCACGTATCGATCAAATTGTCGACTCTACCGCGGGATGTGAAACCCTTTCTTTCCTTGATGCATATTCTGGTTACCATCAAATAAAAATGAAAGAGTCCGACCAGCTCACGACATCTTTCATCACGCCTTTTGGGATGTACTGTTATGTGACCATGCCGTTCGGGCTTTGACACGCGGGAGCGACATACCAGCGATGCATGCTCCATGTGTTTGGCATACGTCGACGACATCGTCGTCAAGTCAAAGAAACAAGGAGACCTAATTCAGGACCTCGAGATCACTTTGAGTTGCCTACGCGCTAACAAGATCAAGCTCAACCCTGAGAAGTGCGTCTTTAGCGTACCTCGAGGCATGCTCTTGGGTTACATAGGTTCCCAACGCGGCATCGAGGCCAATCCCGAGAAAGTCTTGGCCATTACAAGAATGGGGCCGATCTAAGACGTCAAGGGACTGCAAAAAGTCATAGGATGTTTAGCGGCGCTAAGTCGTTTTATCTCGAGGTTGGGGGAAAGTCATTGCCACTGTATCGGCTCTTGAAAAAAGCCGAGCATTTCTCTTGGACCCCCGAAGCCGAGGAAGCCCTCGATAGCCTGAAGAAGACACTAAACTCCGCCCCGGTCCTGGTCCCACCTCAATCTGCAGAACCTCTACTTCTGTACGTCGCCTCGACGACCCATGTAGTTAGTGCGGCGGTCGTGGTCGAAAGGCAGGAAGAAGGACATGCGCTGCCGGTCCAAAGGCCGGTCTATTTCATCAGCGAAGTACTCTCAGAGACCAAGGTACGGTATCCACAGATCCAGAAACTAATATACGCAGTGATCCTCGCCCGACGCAAGCTACAACACTACTTCCTCGGCCACCCTATCATAGTGGTCTCATCCTTCCCCTTGGGTGAGATCATCCAAGTCGGGAGGCCACGGGAAGAATCGCCAAATGGTCGGTCGAGCTCATGAGCGAGACCCTCACTTATGCGCCCCAAAAAGCCATCAAGTATCAAGCTCTGGTGGATTTCATCGTGGAATGGACAGACTCCCAGCTCCCCCCGGCTCAAGTTCAAGCGGAGCTATGGACGATGTAAATCGACGGGTCTCTCATGAAGACAGGAGCTAGGGCGGGTCTGCTATTCGTCTCGCCCCTCGGCGTCCATATGAGGTATGTCATCAGAATACATTTCGCCGCATCCAACAACGTCGCGAAGTACGAGGCCCTTGTCAACGGGCTAAAGATCGCCATCGAGCTAGGAGTTTGGTGCCTCGACATTCGAGGCGACTCCTAGCTCGTCATCGACCAAGTGAGTACGTCGGCTCGAGGCGTACTGCAAGGACGTACGTCGGCTCGAGGACAAGTTCCATGGCCTTGAGCTTGTCCACATCGCCCGACGCTACAACGAGGCGGCCGACGAGCTCACAAAAATCGTGTCAACTCGAGGCACGGTCCCGCCCGACGCATTCTCAAGAGATCTGCACGAGCCATCTGTCGACTTGGGCTCGGGGGCTGATGTCGAAACCACCACCCTCCACCAAACCGATGGCATCGACGCCCTGCTAGCGGCAGCAGAAGTAATGTAGGTGGAACAACGACCCAGTCGACCGTTCAACTGGCGCACGCCGTTCCTCGATTGCCTGATTCGATGCGAGATACCAGAAGATCGATCCGAGGTCTGCCATATCACTCGACGGGCCAAATCGTACATAATCTACGGCAAAAATAACGAACTATGTCGACGAATCCCGACTGGAATCTTAGAGCACTGCATCACCATAGAAGACGGCCGAAAGCTCCTCGAGGATCTACACTCGGGGGCTTGTGGCCACCACGCTGCTCCGCAGACCCTCGTAGGGAACGCTTTCTGACAAGGCTTCTACTGGCCAACGGCCGTAGCTGACGCCATCGAGCTCGTACGCTCGTGCCATGGTTGTCAATTTTATGCCAAGCAGACACATCTTCCCGCCCATGCTCTCTAGATGATCCCCATCACATGGCCATTCGCGGTGTGGGGTTTCGAACACGTAGGGCCTCTAAAGAAAGCAGCAGGAGGATACACCCATTTGCTCCTCAAGGCTCGACCCATCACAAACATCCGCTCTGAGCAAGCCATCCTTTTCTTCACTGACATCATCCATCGGTTTGGGATACCCAACGTCATCATCACCGACAACGGCACTCAGTTCACCGGCAAAAAGTTCTTGGACTTCTGTGACCGGCATCACATCCGTGTGAACTGGTCCGTAATGGCCCACCCTCGAACTAATGGCCAGGTCGAGCGTGCCAACGTCATGATATTGCAGGGGCTCAAACCAAGAATCTACAACCGGTTGAAGAAATTCGGTAAGAAATGGGTCAAAGAGCTCTCTTCGGTCCTCTGGAGCTTAAGGACAACGCCAAGCAGGGCCATGAAATATACTCCATTCTTCAAGGTCTACAGCTCTGAGGCTGTGCTTCCAACAGACCTAGACTATGGGTCACCTCGACTCAAGGCTTACAATGAGCAGACAAACAAGGAAACTCGAGAGAACGCGGTCGACCAGCTCAAGGAAGCTCGAGACATCGCCCACCTCAACTCCGCCACATACCAGCAGAAGCTTCGACGCTATCATGACAAGCACGTGCGCAAAAGGGATCTGAACATGGGCGATCTTATCCTACGGCGGCGGCAAAGCAACCAAGGACGCCACAAGCTGACTCCGCCCTAGGAGGGCCCATACGTGGTGGCCGAGGTCCTGAAGCCAGGCACATACAAGCTCACGAATGAAAAAGGGGCGGTCTTCACCAACGCGTGGAACATCGAACAGCTACGTCGATTCTACCCCTAGAGTTTCAAAGCTTTATGTTCTCATGTACATTCTGTACCAAGATCTTATGAATGAATGCATGAATGAATGAGATCTTTCCCTCGAGTAATTTACTTTTTCGCCGGTCAAAATCTCGACGTTAGAAGGGAGTACCAACTATGACCCATCATAGTCGATACCCTATCGGGGGCTAGCAGCGGGGACCCCCCCATGTTCCTAAAAACCGAACGATTTTTTCCTTCCAATAAGTATACCTCACACGGTCGAGTAGTAAAGGCACCTCGATCACCTTAAGGGCTGAGAGATGACAAGCCTGAGAAAACCTACGCCCCCGGGCTATGTTAACTCTACTCACTCCCTCACCCTCGAGGTAATCAAAGGTCACCCTAACAAAAGACCGAACGAGGAAGCAAAGGAATTCCGAATACAAAGATAGACAGATATTCACAAATCATAAGGCACAATATATCACTTAAAACAGATAACAAGTACTTTACAAAGGGCCTTGGCACCCAAAACAGGCTCGCAGGCCTCAGTCTGTGTCTCGGCCCTCACCACCATCGTCCGCGCCCGAGCTAGTCTCGAGAGGAAGCACTTCTGGCTCGAACAGCTTCGCTAGCCTTTCCCCAGGGGCCTCCACATCGTTGATCAAGGCGTGGAGCCTCTCCTCGTTCTCTGCGTCAGTCTTGGAAATGTCGGTGACAAAGCCGTGGGACACCACCTCCATATCGTAGGAAAAGCCCGAGCAGACAACCGCCATTGCCCGCTGCACCCCTGTATCAAGGGCGTCCCGCACCCGGTCCCTCAGCATGGCACCTAGGTAGCACAACTGATTGACCAGTGCGTCGCCTCGAGCCGCCTCCCACGACTCGTCCACAGGCTCGAGCTCCCAGGAGGCCGAGAGATCGCTTATCGCAGTCCGCAGCCGACCGTTCAAAGCGACCTCCCCCTCGAGCTGAGCCTTGGTGGAGCGGGCCTCGACTTGAGCAGCTAACAGCTCGTCCTTAAGCCCTACAAAGACTGACACAGAAAAATTAGACAACACAAAGCATGCCTTGGAATGGAAACACGATAGTAGAAACGTACCGTGAATCTTCTCCTCTAGAGCCGTATTCTCGCCAACCAGGTCGGTGTTGGCCCTCTCAATCTCCCTGTAGGAGCCCGCCAGGTCGGTGTTGGCGACTCGCAGGTCCTCGATAACCTTGCCCGCCTACACAATAGCTCCCTCTTTCTCTTGCAACGCCCTCTTCAGACGATCGACCTCGTCAGAGAGCCTGCGAGAGCGAGTTCGCTCAGCCTCAAGATCTTCTTGGGCTTTCTTTCCGGCCTCTTCTGCAGCGCTCCGAGCGATCTCGCTCTTCACGCACTCTTCCTTCACCTCTCGGTAGGCCTCTCGAGCAGAGGCGAGATCAGCCTTGAGGAGGCCCTTCTCCTTGTCCAGATCGGCGGCCGCGTCCTTGTAAAATGTGGCCTCTTCTCGAGCCTTGGACGCGGCCTCCTCTACCGACATGGACCGTGCCCTCAGCTGCGGCCCTCTGTTGCCTTCCTCGAGGCCTCCGGAGCTCCGGCCAGGGCAGCCTCCCTCTCCTTTTTCTCCTCCTCGAGCGCTAGAAGCTCTTTGTAAGCTTTGAGCAGCTTCTCCTGCGACTCCAAGAGTTGGCCTTTGAGAAGAGGAAGCTGCTCCCAGCCACCCCTCATCGCATGAATGAAACCCGACTTCAAGTGGGAGGTCTCTTTCAGATCCTACGAGCCAGTAGTTGAGCAGTAAGAATACAAAACCAAACACCCTAAGGTAGCTAAGGTCCAAAGACACTTACGAAATAAGCCGGACCGAGCCCGTTGTTGACGATGTCAGACAGGAGCCCCACCACGTGCTTCATCTAGAGGTGAAGCTCCTTGAGATGTTCCCACTTTTCAGCCTCCTTCCGATCATCCATAAAGATATTAGGCTCGGATGGGTCGGTGGAGGCCCGAATGTGGATCTGACCGGGGCACCAGTTCTCCATCTCCTCCTCCGTGCGCGCCTTGACACCCCGGATAAGCTCTTGGACAGTCTCGAGTGACCCCCCATGACGCAAAAACAGGTCAATGAGGGAGGGGAATCGCCCGTTGTCATCCACTGTCCTCCAGGTCCCGGTCTCGCCGGCATCATCGCCGCCCGACGTCCCGACTTCATCCTCCCCGGCGGCATTGGTATCCTCCCACGGTCGCCGTTCTCAGAGAAATCCAGGAGTGATCCCCTCGATGCCGTAGATCATGCCCTTGATTTCTGACTGAGGGTCCACAGGGGTGCGCATGGCACAAGCAAGCGCCACCACACCATCCGCTCGCCCTGGCTCAGTCGGGATAGAAGCGGGCGCTCCCGGACGAAGCCACGAAGGGGTCGGCGGACCATAAACCGGCAGACCCTCCTCCCCGATCTCAGGCCTCTGTGGCGACGGCGTCACTGGCTGGGGCGGGCTTCGTGGCGGCAGCTCGAGCAGTTCTTCTAACTGCTGACTCTCTTGTTGCTACTGCCTCTGGAGTTCCATTAGCTCCTGCTGCCGGTCTTGCTCCAGCAGCTCCTCGAGCCGTTCTCCTTGTTGCTGTCGCCCCTCCTCTCCTTCTTCTCCTGCGTACTGCAGCTGTTGCCGCCCCTCCTGCAGCTGTTGCTGCGACTCCCGCTCGCGCTCTTCCCCTTTCTTCTTCATCCTCTCCTCGACGGAGTGGAGCCCGATGGGCCAAGGCGTCCGCTTCACGACAGGGGAAGCCTCGACCTCCTCATCCATGGAGCGGGTGACCTTCGAGTGCCTATCGCCGCCGGACCCATCACTAATAGTGATAGGATCCCCTCACTCCCAAACCAGGGAGGCTCGGGGGCTCCCTCCTGCTCTTGAGGGCGAGGCGCCTCGACTCGTTTTGGTGACGGCAGGGTGGTCTCTCCCACCAATGGACGAGGTAGGGTACTCTCGACACCCGTCGACGGCCGAGGATCGGAGGAGCCTGTAAGTGCTCGAAAACAAAAAGTCAGTCGCTAAGAAGCTCGACGCAAGGATCACACAACTCCGACACCATTGAAAGAAGAATGAACCACTGACCTGAATCTTTGGGAGCTGCCCCCACATTGAGTTTCTTCGCCATCGAGGGCTGGGCTTGTACCAGCTGCCGCTTCAACCTAGAGAAACGGGGATGATATAAGGAAAACCGTAGCCTGAAGTCACGCAAGGCATCGGAAAACAGGAACCACAACGTTTAAATCTTACCCCACGAGAAGAACAGCCCGCTTGCCAGCACCTCGACCAACTTGTCTTGAACTACCCCGCGTCGAGGCCCCAGGCTTCTCGAGGGCAGGCACGGGCCGCGGCCCGACGTCTCCCGACTGACGAGCGCCGGGGTGAGAGCTCCCACGACCTATCTCCCCCTGACTCGAGGCCACAGCACGGCCACGGGTTAACGGCCCCGTCGCCAAAGACTTAACGCGGTGGCTCGCCCCGGATGCGGGAGGAGGTTGAGGCCCAGGAACAGCCTGACCCGGCGTGGTCGCGGGAGGGACGTCGGCGCGAGAGTAGCTCGGTGAAGACCCCCTCTGTTGACCGCCGTGGGACCCGCTTGACGCCCCCTTAGGGGCTCCCATCCGCGGGACGTCGACATCGGCCTATGGCGGGCCCTCGAGGATTTTGTCGAGGCGAGCCGCCATCCCCTCGGAGTCGTCGCTATCATCGTCCCCGTCGTTGCCCTCATTTTCATCAGGAGATTCCTCCTCAGATTCTCCCCTCTGCCTCAACTTCGCGTGGCGTTTCTCGAGCGCTTGCCGCTCGAGGTTCTTCTTCTTCTCCTTTTTCTTTTCTAAGTCCTTTGCGGACTTCCGCTTCTCCGCGGTGTCACGCCTCTTGTCACGATTGACTTCATCCTCCTTTACCGGAGGATTCGAGGATCGGGCATCGATCGATCCCCGCACGGGCGAGGACAAGCCTTAAGAAGGATCAAAGAAAATCAAGAATCGAAGCCATAAGTGGGAAAAGGACTTACCAGGTCAATCGAACCCTTGTCTGGCCTCGTAGGGAAGCCGTTGACATGCTCAGGCTGAAAGTCACCTGCAACGGCCGCCCTGACTCGAGCCGCAACCTCTTCGTCCGCAGGGGCCTCGTTGGACATCCGGCACGCCTCGAGATCCCGGGACGAAACGCCGGGACCCATCTCATCCATCCTCAGCGGACTAGACACCAACGGGAGAACCCGTCGATGATGGACAGCCGAAAGGACGAGTGCGGCTGTCTGGCCTTCCTCGCACAGCTTCTTCAGGGTGTCGAGGATGGGATCGAGTCACGATTGGTGGGTCTGGACGACACCATACTTCCAGTGGTTCGGACGCTCCATGATCAAGCGTCCGGTGTAGGCGGGGAGGAAGTCATCGTCGTTCCGCAGGTAGAATCATTGGGAGTCCCACCCGGCGTGGTTCGACGTCAATCCCACCGGGATGTACACCCACGGCTTCTCCACCTTACCAGTCTTCAGCACCAGGTTGAGGCACCAGGCCCGCACCGGCTTCCTCACCCCTGTGGTTCCACTAGGGTCGTGGAAGAGCTCGCCCCGGTACAGGTGGAGCCACAGCTCCCAATGCGGCATCATCCCGAGGTAGCCCTCACACACCGCGGCAAAGATCGCCGCGGCGGTGATGGCGTTTGGTGAGAAGTGTTGAAGCTCCACACTGTAGTGGTGGCAGAGCACCCACATAAAGCGGCTCGGAGGGGAACCCAAGCCGTGGCGGTGAAACATGGCGAAGGAGACGACGTACCCTTTGGGCGGCCTCGGTTCCCGGTGGTCCACTGCCGGCGCGATCGATTTTGGCCACGACGACGAAACGCAAGGGCGCAGAAGCCCTTCCTTCTCGAGCTCTAGCAGCCGGTGCTCCGTCATCGACGACGGGTGCCAGTCGTCGGCAGCGATGAGTCTCACCGGCATCTTGTGGAAGAAGGAAAGCGGCTCCTCTATGGGGTGCTCGAGGGTGCGCGTGCGCGTAGAGATGGCAAGAAGGCAGAGCCAAGAGCGAAGACGGAAGGTGGAAGGAGTAACAGCTAGGAGATCCGGTGATATTTATAGGCGGCTAGTCCCCAACGGACAAATCCGGCAGATACGGTAACTTCCCTAAGTAAATGCGCCGCCTAACGGTCCTTGCTTCTCTCACTGATAGGGCGCTACGAATTCCACGACGATACAGTGTTGCAACGGCTCTCGCGTGAAAAGGCACACCCAACGGGCAAAAAGGAGAACCGCCGTGAGCCTTTCCTTCCCCTGTAAGCCAAGGTACGTATTCGTCACAACGAAAATCTCGAGAGGTCGTAGGCTGACCCACTGAACGGGTTCGGCAGCCGATCTCGAGTACCAGAGTCAGGGATGCCCAGTGAGTGGTTGAAACGCGAGGCCTGCCTCGAGGACTCGCTGGGGATGTCCAAGGCGAGGACAAGATGGTCGAGAGGGATCCCCACGAAGGGAGGCATCGAGCCACTGGACTTTATCGAACGAGACCAGTAACCCCGACCACGTCGACCCTGCTTCATGAGAACGCCTCCGGGCTACAGCTGACCCCCTCGAACGGGGCACAGGTTCTCACTTGGATTACCCGATAGGAGCTCAATCTGGGGTAGATGACGCTCGCTCCACTGGGAGTATGTCGTAACCCCGACGCGAAACCAACCGACCGAAGCCTCTGGCTCACCCCCCACGACGAACATCAAGAACACTTCCATCAGACTGGGCAACATAACCCTCAAAGGAGTCAAAGACTCCTCCAAGGGCTCGAGGGCTACGCCCGCGGGGGTCGCTCGCGCGACCCTACGGAAACTCGACCAACAAGAAGAGCCTCTACTCGAGCGCAAGCGCTCGAATAGAGACTCGGGGGCTACTGTCGAGGGTATCAGTAAGGGGTACACTAACTAATGCTCATAACGAGAGCACCTGTATGTAAATCGAGGCCCCCTACTCGACGCCCCCCCGGTCGCATACACAATTGTTAAGACGAGGTGACGACCACAGCCTCAAACATGGAAAAAGCGTCGTGCGAATCAACTAAGGCTTGACCGAACAGCGACCGTCAAATACGGAAATAGCCTTGTACGAATCGACTGGCCTCGAGCGCAAGGACGCCGCCCGCCGTCTGACGCGGGCACAGGAACTAGGGCATTTAATGCGCCTGCCACGTTCTCACCTAACCCGACAGTCACGGGAAGCGTGATAGGGAACAGGCACCCATCCCATCGTTCCTTTTTGCAGCCTTCCCCACCAAACGAGCAAGAGTGTGGCAGGGCGTAGGGAGATGGTCGGAACGTCTCATCAAGACCACCCTCGAGCAGGCGTGTTCCTTCCCAGATAAGAGTCGGGCGATGAAAGACGGCACCTCAACCACTCTGATGCAGCTGCCGCCACGACGTACAAGTGTGCAACGGATAAACTGGTCCAGGACGGCGCACAGGAGGAGGATTGAGGGGCACGCGTAATCATCATCAAGGTACCGAGACAATACGGTTCGAGGCCACGCCGGTATAGAGGCCTCGAGTAGGTCAGCGCGCCACACCCCTATCGACCCCTACTTTGTCGCCTATGCATGTAACCTAGGACTCCCCTTGGAACTATAAAAGAGGAAGCTCAGGAGCGGATACACAACACAAAACATACGTAGAAGAGCAGCCATACTCCATCTCCACCCTTATATTCGCACCTATACAAGCACTTAGGTGCAAGATAATAGAAACTTCTCCCCCCCGCTGGACGTAGGGCCTTCTCTTGCCCGAACTAGGATAAATCTTTGTGTCTTTCTTGCATCACCATCTGGGAAGGGGAGCACGCACTAGTTTTACTCATTGGTGCGACCCCCCGGTGGAAAACACTAACACCAACAACGGCATGCAATTCATAGGCAAGAAGTTATTGGCCTTCTGCGATCGGCATCACATTCGTGTGAACCGGTCCGTATCCTCGAACTAATGGCCATGTCGAACGTGCCAACGGCATGATCTTGCAAGGGCTCAAGCTCAGAATCTACAACCAGTTGAAAAAGTTTGGTAAAAAGTGGGTCGAGGAGCTCTCTTCGGTCCTATGGAGCTTAAGAATGGTGCCTAGTCAAGCCACAAAGTTCACTCCATTCTTCATGGTCTATGGCTTTGAGGCCGTGCTTCCGACGGACCTCGAGTATGGATCACCTCGACTCAAGGCATACAATGAGCAGCCGAACAAGGAGACCCGAGAGAACAAGGTCGATCAGCTCAAAGAAGCTCGAGACATGGCCCTCCTCAACTCAGCCAGATACCAGCAGAACCTTCGACGCTACCATGACAAGCATGTACGCAAGAGGGACCTGCACGTGGGCAACCTCATCTTATGCTGACAAAAAAGCAATCAAGGACGCCACAAGGTGCCCCCACCTTGGGAGGGTCCATACATGGTGGCTGAAGTCCTGAAGCCAGGAACATACAAGCTTGCAGACGACAAGGGAGCAGCCTTCACCAATGCATGGAACATAGAACAGCTACATCGCTTCTACCACTAAAGCTATGAAGCTTTTTATTTCCTATGCATTTTGTAATATCGAGGCACTTTGAATGAACGAAAGTATTTTTTCAAACAATGCATGATGTTGCCATTGAATCTCGACATTAGTAGGAAGTCTTGACTATGACCTATCATAGTCAAAACTCCCTTTAGGGCTAGCAGGGGGAACCCCACAGGCTCCTAAATAGTTCGAACATTTTTTTCAAAAAGCTCGACATTGTTTCTTTCCTCTTAAGCCCTAAGAAATTCTGCACAATCGAGTAGCAGAACACCTCGAGCCCCTTAAGGGCTAAGGGATGTCGAGCCTAAGAATCCCTACGCCACTGAGCTATGATAACTCTACTCACTCCCTTACAATCTAAGCAATCGGGATTGTTTTAGAAAACTAACCAAGGAATATAGACTTAGGCAACAAGGAAAAGAAAAGATACTTGAGCATAAAAATAACAAGTTCTTACAAAAACTACCAATCTTAATGCAACTTAGGCCACAATACTTTCCCACAGCAATGGCTAATCTATTATATTGGGTCTAGGTAAGGAGATTAGGCTCACATGCCTTGGTTGTTGTTCCCACCATCTCCACCCTCATCTCCTTCTTCACTGTTGATGGTTCTTAAGTATCAATTATAATTATCAAATAAACAAGAGAAAGGACCAATATGCAACCAACACCTAGAATTAGGGTTTGATCTGACAGAATTCCACGAGTTTTGTTATTTATCTATTTCTGTAGGGGGTTATCAGGAAATAAGGAAGAAAGGCCCACATGTCGGGATTACACAGAGATATCAATGCACCGTGCAATATTCTACCATCTAGAAGACTCCAGAAGCCACAAGAAGGAAGCGGATGCCGAACGGAGACAGGCACTGGGCGCCCGCCCAGTTGACCTTGGCACCCGCCTCCTCCTAGAGTTTGATCAGGACTCTTTTCACGGACGATGTTCCACCGACCTAAAGGATCAAGGATAACCGTCCAATCAATGTCGGTTTGATCCAATGGCTCACGTTCACTTGAGGGGACTATAAAACCAGACCCCCTGGCCCCTAGAGGAGACAAGTTCATCATAGAGTTGAGAGGAGCCCTCAAAGGAAAATCTCTCCTCCAAATAAAATTTCTTTTTAGGCTTAGCATCCAATGTAAGTAGAAATAGATCTTCTAGTTTCTACTAGATTGAGAGAGATACAGTGGAGGTGTAGATCGGAGGAAGCCCGGCCTGTCGGTGTCTACTCCGAGCTTGTACATGCGGGATCGAGTTCTCCTAACCCGAAGCTTGCTCCTAGGATTCTTCAGTATTTCGACTTCTAAATTCTAGTAAGTTCTTGTTTTATTGTTCTTTGGTTTATGAGTTTACTTTGATCTCTTTGCGTAGAGTTTGGAGTAATCATCCCTAGCGTAAACGTGGTGTTTGGGCTAGGATACTCATAAATATCCCCTGACTAGCTGGACCGTGGTAGTAGCGTGGAACGTGACATTTCCGAGTTACCTTTGCAGCCCATATCCCGTTAGTAGTATCGATAGGGTTTATAGGTGCGGGTTGAACATCTTCTGTGCTGTCTAGATTCCGTAAGCTTCCCCAATAGAACAGTAGATCATCCTTACCAAGGTTAGAAGGAGATTATGGTTGTAGTCTTCTCTATTTATCACTCACATCGAGAAACATTTTGGTAGCCTAAAGGGTTAGTAGTAATAGACCGGTTAGTCAGATGCACTCTTTGTCCTAGTGGTAAAAAATAAATACGATACTCTGGATAACTTCGCGGGTGAAGTGCTCACCGATATCCGTGCGCTTGCAGATCAATTCCTTATTGCGTTCCCAAATATCAACAAGCATTTCTGGCGCCGTTGCCGGGGAGAAAGACGGTTTGCTGACATAACCTTGAGTCTTACTACTAGCTTGTATCTATACTTTTATCTTTTCTTATCTTTTATATTCTGTATTTATTTTCTTTACTCTTACCTTATGCAAAACCAAGATTCTAAATCAATCTACCAATTTGCAACACCTTCGGAAACTGACCTTTTACCATGGGAGTCATCACAGCCTATCCAAACATCCCACTATAGGTTAAGTTATAGGTTCATTGCCATGATTCAAAACCTATCTTTTTTGGGAAAGGATGATGATAACCCTTACCTTCATATTAGAGATTTTGAGCAAACATGTGATTGTCTTCGCATTGAAGGCATTTCTGATAAAACTTTACGTTGGAAGCTTTTTCCGATTTCTTTAAAGGGAGAAGCTAGACAATGGTACAGTCAAAAGGTAAGTCAACAACGAGGTGAATGGGGAGTTTTACCAGCCAACTTTTGTCTAGATTTTTATTCCCTCGACCGTATCGGCGACCTTAGACTCGAAGTCCTATCTTTTAAACAAAAAGATAATGAAACTTTGGGAAAATCCTGGAAATGTTTTTCTGATCATTTAGAATCTGGTCCAAACCTTAATCTTGAAGACCCTGTTCTTTTATTTCACTTTTTTTGAGGTCTTCAGAAAAATCATAAACAAATGCTACATACAATGTCTAGAGGTTCTTTCTTTCGTATCCCTACTGATGAAGCTAGAGTGATCTTAGATAGAATCCTAGAAGCTGAGATAGATAATACCCTTCATGATGAAACCCACGAAGCCAAAGTAGACACTCTGCCAAATTCTTCATCTACTTTAGCTATCCCAAGTTCTGAGCCACAAAAGGAAGAAATTCCACCACCTGATTTCATGCTGGATATAGAATCTGATCTTTTTGCCGATTTTGGAAACATTTCAAACTACCATTCTATTAATACACCTCAAAACGGCCAGTTTAGCATTTGTTTACCAAGTGAACATCAATTGAGAGAGCTTATCTCAGTCATGAGTAGCGAGTGGTTGGAGGAATCAGAGCTTTCCTCTGATGTAATCCGTTTGGATACACCCTCTATAACTATACGCTGTGCTTATGATTCTGATCGATTTAATGCTCTGTATAATCCTGTTGTGGGGATCAACATCATGTCTGAATCTTTTGCACTTAAATTATTTAAAAATTTGGTCTTAACCCCCACAACGAAAGTCATAAAGGAATCTTTGGGACGGTTAGTCCCTAGTCTTGGAATTATTAATGTCCTACCTCTTACCGTAGAAGGTTCCATGGTTCATTTGAACTTCTATATCTTTGATACATGGGACTTTGACCTATTGATAGGACAACCTTTTAGAAGACTCCATTATGAAGGTCATACTAGAAAGCTACATATTTCTTTTGGAAAAACCTTTAAAATCTCAATAACAATTTCACACTCCTTAAACAATAAGGCCGAGTCATATCTTTTGCCTTATCCTATGGAGGAGGTAAAGGCTGCATCTCTAGAGCTTTTAGATGAATCAAACATAGAAGACGAAACTCCTTTCTTCACAGAAGAAGAAGCTGAACCTTCTGAACCAGAACCCTTAGATGAGTTTGCAGAAACACCTAGACCTCCCAAAGAGCTTAAAACATTGCCACCCGGTCTTATCTATGCTTTTCTAAACAATAATCCAGAGTTTCCTATGATCATTAGCGATAAACTCACTCAGGAGCAAACTCTATGATTAATGACCATTCTTGAGAAACATCACTCAGTTTTCGGCTACTCACTCCAAGATCTTACAGGAATCTGTCCTATGATTTGTACCCATCGTATTCCAACAGATCCTTCTATTACACCTTCTCGAGAACCTCAACGTAGACTTAACAACACTATGAGAGAGGTAGTTAAAAAGGAAGTTATAAAGTTGCTGCATGCAGGGATTATATATCCTGTGCCGCATAGTGAGTGGGTGAGCCCAGTTCAAGTTGTGCCTAAAAAGGGAGGCATGACTGTTATTATGAATGAAAAGAACGAGCTAATTCTGCAACGCACCGTCACAGGATGGCGGATGTGCACAGACTATAGAAAACTGAACAAAGCCACGAGAAAGGATCATTTTCCTTTACCTTTCATAGATGAGATGCTAGAGCGATTAGTGAACCATTCATTCTTTTGTTTTTTGGATGGATATTCAGGGTATCACCAAATCCTGATCCATCTTGATGATTAAAGCAAAACCACTTTTACATGCCCAAATGGAACTTATGCTTACCGTAGAATGTCTTTTGGGTTATGTCATGCACCAGCTTCTTTTCAAAGATGCATGATGTCTACATTTTCTGATATGATTGAAGAGATTATGGAAGTTTTCATGGATGATTTCTCTATTTATGGAAAAACTTTTGATAGTTGTCTTGAAAACTTAGACAAGGTTTTGCAAAGATTTGAAGAAAAGCACTTAGTCCTTAATTGGGAAAAATGTCATTTTATGGTTATGGAAGGAATAGTGCTGGGACACCTAGTGTGTGAAAGAGGTATTGAGGTAGACAAAGCTAAAATTGAAGTAATTGAACAACTACCTCCACCTATGAATATAAAAGGAATTCGAAGCTTTCTTGGCCATGCTGGTTTTTATCATAGATTCATAAAAGATTTTTCATTTATTGCTAGACCACTTACTCTTTTGCTAGCCAAGGATGCTCCTTTTGAATTTGATGATGCATATCTAACATCTTTTAATTTATTAAAGAAAGCACTCATCTCTGCACCAATCATTCAACCTCCTGATTGGTCGTTGCCTTTTGAAATTATGTGTGATGCTAGTGATTATGCTGTGGGGGCAGTATTGGGACAAACTAAAAATAAGAAGCATCATGCAATTGCTTATGCCAGTGAAACTTTGACGGGAGCTCAACTTAATTATGCAACCACTGAAAAACAGCTTCTGGCTGTTGTCTTTGCCATGGATAAATTTAGATCTTATTTAGTTGGAGCTAAAATAATTGTTTACACTGATCACGCTATACTAAAATATTTGCTCACTAAAAAAGATGCTAAACCTCACCTGATTAGATGGATCTTATTACTCCAAGAATTTGTTTTAGAAATAAAAGATAAAAAGGGAGTAGAAAATTCTGTTGCCGATCACTTGTCTAGAATGTATTTTAAGAGTCCATAGGAAACCCCCATCAATGATTCACTCCGGGACGACATGCTCTACGGGATTAACAGGTCTGACCCCTAGTATGCAGATATTGTTAATTTTATAGTTTCAGGGTATGTACCACCAGGAGCAAACAAGAAGAAGCTTATCCAAGAAAGTCGTTCACATATTTGGGATGAGCCATACCTCTTCCGAGTATGCTCTGGTGGCTTACTCAGGAGATGTGTGACCACTGAGCAAGGATGGAAGATCATCGACAAATGTCATTCATCACCATATGGAGGTCATTATGGAGCATTCCGTACACATTCAAAGATCTAGCAGTGTGGATTCTACTGGCCTACAATGTATGAAGACACGAAGCAATATATCAGAAGATGTGGGCCATGTCAAAGGCATGGAAACATAAACACAAGGGATGCCATGCCGCTTACCAACAACCTTTAGATTGAGCTCTTTGATGTCTAGGGAATAGACTATATGGGACTATTTCATCAATCAAAGAAGTGTGAGTACATCTTGGTGGCAGTTGACTATGTCTCCAAGTGGGTAGAGGCACTATATACCTTGCAAGCATGCTGACAACATCAGTTCAAAGAGGATGTTTGAAGAAATTATATTTCCAAGATTTGGAGTCCCTAGAGTAGTGATAAGTGATGGAGGAGCACACTTCATCGACAAACGCTTCAAGCAATATCTATCAAAACATGGAATCCGTCACAACGTCGCTACCCCGTATCATCCTCAGATAAGTGGCCAAGCAGAGACTTCCAACAAACAAATCAATAATATTCTTTAGAAGACAGTAAATGAAATGGGAACGACATGGAAAGACAAGTTACCCAATGCACTCTGGGCATACCGGACAGCATACAAGACCCCAATTGGAATGTCCCCATACCAATTGGTGTACGGGAAGACTTGCCACCTACCTGTTGAACTAGAGTTCAAAGCACACTGGGCCATAAAGAGGTGGAATATGGACCTAGATGTCGTTGGAAAACATAGAAGAATGCAACTATCAGAATTGGAAGAATGGCGAGAGAAAGCATATCACAATTCAAAGATCTATAAAGAAAGAGTTAAAAAGTGGCATGACAAGAGAATCAAGAAGAAGGAGTTCGCACCCAGAGATAAGGTATTACTTTTAAATTCTAGGGTGAAGCTTTTCGGGCATGGAAAACTTCGGAGTAAATGTGAAGGACCATTCAAGGTAATCAACTCATCATCCCACGGAGCTATCACACTTCAAAATAACGAAGGTACGTTATTAAAGGTAAATGGTCAACGTCTTAAATTGTTTTTAGAGCCCAATAAAGAATTAGAAGAAATAGACGTAGTCCATTTTTACCTTCCCATGGAGAATTAGAGCCCAACATTTTTAATCTAACGTTTTTGGGGCATACATATATTTTCCTAAAAAGTTTTGCATCTAGAAACACGCTCGAGGAAGCGAGCCCACAGAGGAGACAGAGAGAGGGCGGGCGCCCAGCACCTGTTCCCCTTCGGTCCCGATTTTCTCTGTTATGGAAAATACACTTATGGTAATCCGAATAATCCCTCACATGGAAAGTTTCTCACGCACATCGACGGGAGCAACCCGAACAACCCCTAGAGGCACTTTTGGACCCCTATATAAACAGACCCCTGACATCAGTTTTCAAACACCAATCCACCCAAGCCTTCTCTTCTTTTTCAATTAGAGCTTGATTAGCCCCTCGCTGCTCCAATGGCCGAGAAGTTCCACGATGATTGGGAAGTCGTCCCCTTCAACCTCAACATGGAGCCTGTGGAAGACCCCAACGCTCGTGCTCTCGTCCCGGCCAACACAGAGCGACAGCTAGAAGCCATGCCATTACGCCAGCGCAGCTCCGCCCAATCCTACCATGCTCAACCAGTTCTCACCGCACCGCCACAACCCCTACTCCTCAAGGGATCATCATCCCAGACGAAGACCACCATCAAAGTGCCAACCGGCACAAGGATCCTTCCACCCAGACCCAATGAGAGGGTCGTTGGAGTCAAGACCAACCGGAGTGGCGAGATCAGCAGTATCCGCTACACTACGGAGGAGGAAGGCATTACTTCGAAGGGATTAGAGTAGCCAAAGTCCGTTTCATCCCTCCAAAGGCAGCCTCGAAGCATGCTCTCAATGCTTTTGAAACACCTCCCAAGCGTCGCAGGCTAGACAGAGTTACCATAGACCTCCAGTCCTCAGTTAATTCCCTCACTAGGCAGCTCTCTAACCACAACACCGTTATACTAGGCCTTAGGCAGGATCTTGCCAGTGCCAATAAGAAGATCAAGGAATTAGAGCGCCACTAAGTTATCTAGATTAGATCTTGACGCAATGCATTTTAGTTGTCTATCTTTAAATTCGGTTTAGGTTTACTATTATCGTCAGTTTGCTACTATTATCGTCAGTTTGCTACTAGTCATTCATAATAAATGCCTCAAGATTAATAAAGTGTATTATTATTATTATTATTATTATTATTATTATTATTATTATGTCTTGTGTGTCTCTACTTTATTTTTGTGCAAGAAAGCAGAAAACAAGTATGGGGGAGATCCCTCGACATGCCAAACACACTTTGACTACACCACTCCACGATTTAGGTACACACTCTGCACACTTTACACATACTCATATATATCTTAGATTATGCAGAATATTGTTTCCAACATGATCAATTAAAAAGATTAAAATGTTACTAATCATGATATCTCCTGGAAACTACAAATTATTGAAAATCATTTTAAAAACCCTGTGTTACTTAAGTCAATATGGAATGTGAGATGGTAGAGTATGAGTTTCTCATTCTTGATATCATTGTTGCTTGTAGAATTTATTCAAAAATTCCAGCTACCATCCTCAGTGTTTTATATGCCTAATAAAACTAAAAATATTAATTATGATTATAAAAGCTATTTACTCTGTATTGAGTTTGTTCAAAATGAGTTAGACCAAGCTTGTTGAGATATTTATCATGCTCCTAAGATCAGGACATTATTCAGAAAGATTCACTCTTCCGAAGTATTATTGCATTAGAGGCATGGGCTATGCAAAAATATGAATAATTTGAGGAAATAAAAAGGAGCAAGTGCTCGATAACCTCGCAGAAAGAAAAAAAATGGACAAGTGTCCGGCAGTAGAATTAGGGGTACCTCGGTATCCACTTAAAAAAAGAGAAAAGAAGAGAAAAAAATGAATGATAGCCCATGGTCCCTCTAATAAGCAACATGCCAGCAAGAGTTGACAAAGATTTTAATTTCCAAAGTCTTTGATCTAAGAGTATGACATTCCCCTCCTCGGATCCCGTTTTGATCAGGCAATAAATATGCTTGAGAAATTTTGCAAATTAAAACAGCCTCAGTGAGATATATAAAAGATGATGTGTGATCTGAGAGAACCTATGAGGATAAAAGGTATGCTAACTTTCTTTTCAAAAATATACAAAAACTCCAAGTGACAGGATTAAGAAGAAAAGGATCTTTACTCTTAACCATATACTTCCCTGACTATAGTACACAGTAGATTTTAACACCCTGCAGTATGAAGAGAATGTTTTAAAAATGTTTTACCCCAGATACTGTTCTTAACCATCCTTTTCTCGAGGACGAGTAAAAGCCTAAGTATGGGGGTATTTGTTGATGGTTGTTAAGTATCAATTTTAATTACCAAATAAACAAGAGAAAGGACCAATATACAACCAACACCTAGAATTAGGGTTTGATCTGACAGAATTCCACGAGTTTTGTTATTTATCTGTTTCTGCAGGGGGTTATCAGGAAATAAGGAAGAAAGGCCCACATGTCGGGATTACATGGAGATATCAACGCACTGCGCAATTTTCTACCATCTAGAGGACTCCAGAAGCCACGGGAAGGAAGTGGAGGCTGAACGGAGCCAGGCACTGGGCGCCCGCCCAGTTGACCTGGGCGCCCACCCCCTCCTGGAGTTGGATCAGGACTCTTTTCGCGGACGATGTTCCACCGACCTAAAGGATCAAGGATAACCGTCCAATCAATATCGGTTTGATCCAATGGCTCACGTTCACTTGAGGGGACTATAAAACCAGACCCCTGGCCCCTGCAGGAGACAAGTTCATCATAGAGTTGAGAGGAGCCCTCGAAGGAAAACCTCTCCTCTAAATAAAATTTCTTCGCGTAGAGTTTAGAGTAATCATCTCTAGCGTAGACGTGGTGTTTAGGCTAGGATACTGATAGATATTCCCTAACTAGCTAGACCGTGGTAGTAGCAAGGAACATGACATTTCCGAGTTACCTTTGCAGACCATATCTCGTTAGCAGGATGGATAGGGTTTATAGGTGTGGGTTGAACATCCTCTCTGGTGTCTAGATTCCGTAAAGCTTCCCCAATAGAACAGTAGATCATCCTTACCAAGGTTAGAAGGAGATTACGGTTGGCATAAAGGGTTAGCAGTAATAGATCGGGTTAGTCAGATGCACTCTTTCTCCTAGTGGTAAAAAAATAAATACGATACTCTAGATAACTTCTCGGGTGAAGTGCTCACCGATATCCGTGCGCTTGCGGATCAATTCCTTATTGCGTTCCCAAATATCAACATTCACTAGCGCCAGCTTCTGGAGGAAGCACTTCCAGCTCGAATAGCTTCGCCAGCCTCTCGCAAGGACCCTCAGCTTCATCGATCAAGGCGTGGAGCCTCTCATCGTTCTCCGTGTCAGTCTTAGTGATGTCCATGACGAAGTAGTGGGACAACACCTCCATGTCGTAGGAGAAGCCCGAGCTGACAACCTCCATAGCTCGCTTCACCCTAGTGTGGAGTGCGTCCCGGACTCGGTCCCTCATGGTGGCACCCAGATAGCACAGCTGGTTGACCAAGGCATCGCCCCAAGCTGCCTCCCCCGTCTCGATTGTAGGCTCGAGCTTGTCACAGAACCGACCAAATAATAAGAGTTCAAGTGTAGAAATGATCGCACAGGCAATCAAGTTTCAGAACTTGAGCCCATAAAATCTCGTTAGTCAACTAGAATCACGAAGGATTTCAAACCAACTTTGCAACAAACCAAAATTGTAATAGTTTAACACAATACAACGATTGTTACATAGTCCATTCATTGTCAATGAAGCAACAACACATTAGAGTTACTTAAGTTATTACACCACAAGTTTGAAGTAGCCGAAGCAACATAGTTTTCACACACACATTTCATAAGTTCTTGTTACAGCCAGAGTCTCATCAGAACCACCAAAAGCATTATAGATACGAAGTCGTTAGACAACCGCGCCCAACGGTTTAGTCCTTATCCCGAGCGGGATGAAGGCAGGTCTTGCAGAAACCATCATAGAAGATATCATCTGCAACAGGTGGGAATAAACCCTGAGTACGAGGATGTACTCAGCTAGACTTAACAATCTAACCAAACATAAAAGACACCAAGGATCATGCAAAGTTGAGTATAAAGTGTAGCTGGCTCGACTCATACATTTGCCAAAAAGCTTAGATTGGATAGTAAACCATTCTTATAAGCATCATCTTGATTATCACTAACCTATCACTAGATTAGCACCTAGACTAGGCACTTCACTTGATTATTAACAAACAATAATAACCATATCAAGTTTCTACAAATGTTCTTTCTTGCTATCCTAAACATCATCATTAAGAACCACTAAGTACTTAGTGAATGCAACGTTTGCCACTGCTCTGTCAAGTTCTCACTATCCGGGAGAGATGGCGATTCGAATCGATTCCTATCCAGCTGGAGAGTTATTCCTAGCACTCACCCATGCTTCCCCCATTAGAGAGCAAGCAGGTCACCTTTGTTACGACTCAGGAATCGCGGCTCCAATCAGTGCCGCACTCCCAGGGCTGCCACTCTGCCAGGAAGATCAGGACTTTTAACTCACCTGCCCTTGGTCTTACGCTAATGCCCCCCACACACCGCACTTCCTCCGGTAGTGCGCACTTTATAGTTGCCGGTCTTCTGGCCTGAGTCATACTACTAGGCTTCGCGGTCGGAATGAGTTATCCGGCCAACTAAGTATCAGGCATGCGTTCAACATGACAAGAGGACGTACAATGATCGGTCCTTAGCTGCCAATGATGGAGTTACTACCACCTTGCAAAACTCCACCCAGCTTAGGTAATTTTCAACCAGGTTCTCTCCCACGATAGTAAATATAGCCAACCGTGATCCAACAACAGACCCTATTTTACGCATGTGACAGGATATCACCCGACTTCTACCGATTAAAGCAAGGCTAAGCTGCTACTTGATCCTAACTCTACACCAAGGTAGGATAAGATATCAGAACAAGGAAAGATATAATGCAACAAGGGTTCCACCACAACTCCTATACATAATGCAGCAATAGATATAACATATTAAAGCATGTTTTTAAATTAAGTGGGACACTTAAGATGCTCTGGGGCTTGCCTTTCACGAACGAAGCGGGCTCGTGACTAGGGCACTCGAATTCGTCTTGGGGTCCTCGGGTCCTACTGGCTGGGCCTCCGTCTCCTGGGTGACCTCCGAACCTTCTGGAATCAACCTCTCGAGCTCGAACGAGGTCGCAGTCTCTGGTGCACCTATTCTATGCACGAATGAGTATGGAATGTGTGCATACGAAGAGAAAGATGAATGCTTTGACACACATGATTACCTACTTCACTAGACACTCATTTACTGAGTAAGCTTCTATACAAGCACACAAAAGAGTACCACCACAATTAACATGGACACACCAACTTACACAATTAACAGCAACAACCAACAGCAGGGCAGCACAAAGAATAACTCATAACTGGAGATATATAGATCCAACAGACATGAATTAAGTCATTCTGACATAATTTGAGGATATGATCAACATGAACATTGCTCCTAAGGTTGAGTTAGGCATAGATGAACTACTTACCAAGACCTAGGACACATACAAGAGCATGACATACTCAAACACAAGCATAGAGAGCATAATTAAGCATGTTAAACAACGTCTATGCATAAAATAACAGGCTCCAAGGTGAATGATGATCATGGTAAGCTTATGAAGATGATTATGCTCATGTCATGCATGTAAAAGGATGCAACCATAACACTGGGTGTTACAACCCTCTCCCTTACAAAAACCTCGTCCTGAGATTTGAAAGCTTACTGATTTTCGAAGAAGGTTTTATAAACTTCTTTTAAATAGTCCTCTTTTTCCCAAGTAGCATCTTCCTCCCCGTGGTTACTCCACAAAACCTTGTAGAACTTAACCACACAATTACGAGTTACCTGATCCTTGTGATCAATAACCGCTATAGGCTTCTCTTCATACACGAAATCTGATTTCAACTTGACATCTCAAACCTCCACTCTTTCTTCCGAACATGAAGGCATTTCTTCAACTGAGATACGTGAAAGACAAGAAAAATAGTGTTGATGCAAAAGTAGATCTGCAAGCACAAAGGGCTAATACCTGATTCAAACGTTAAGGTGTGCTAGCCGATTTGACCTTACTATGGGAAAAGGTGATAACTCGAATACTTCGGTCCTGACAACAGCGATGCGCCCGGATGCCACAGCCAAGAGGTATTCACGCGGAACTCGAGAATACGCCGAGCTTAAGTCGACGAACTCCTAAGAACTCGTAATGAAAAGAAAAATATGACGAAGTCGTCGAAAAAGTAGATGCTGGAATATGAGTAAAAACTTGTATTTGATTGATTGATTCGTTCATTACAAGGCCCCAGGGTCTACATTTATACCCTACTCAAAGAGCTACAATCAGACACGACTAGGACTCGAATTCCAAATTAAATGGAATCCATATACAAAATGATTTAAATAACTATGGAAAACAGAAAACTATCCTCCCGTGACAAACTGGGACACCACCATGGACCAATCGGCAACCTTTAGGTTCTCCTTCCGAATCATTGGCAGACTCCTCATCGTAGCCATTGGCAAAAGCTAATGCTTGACCATCGGCATGAACGCGTTACCACCCATGGACTTAGTCTCATTCAGCTATCCCTTCATCGGCAACCACCCTCATCGGCAACTCCCCAGCAGACCAGTTACTGTTACCCTATCTTGCCGATCTATACTCCACCGATCCTGGGTACGTGTCCAAAAACGGTGTCAACAAATAGCTCGTAGCTCAATCGGTAGTTGAAACTTGCAAGCCACTTTCCCTTTCCTCTCAAGAATTTGATAAGGTACCACATGACGAAGTGGAAGCTTTCGCTTGACTCCGAACCTTTGTACACCTGTCATCGGAGATACCTTGAGATACACATGATCCCTGACTGCGAACTCCATCGGTTTTCTCCTCTTGTCAGCATACCTTTTCTGACGAGATTGAGCAGCTTCCAGATGTTGCTAGATTGTACAGACTTGCTACTCCGCTTCGTTCATGAAATCCATGTTGTAGTACCTTCGTTCCCTGGGATCTACCCTATTCAACGTGGTCCGACACTTTCGACCATACAGGGCTTCAAAAGGAGCCATCTTGATGCTCTCTTGGTAACTATTGTTATAAGAGAATTTAGCTAACGGTAACCACTTTACCCAAGAACCTTTGGAAGAGAGAGCACATGCTCTCAACATGTCTTCTAGGATTTGGTTGACACATTCAGTTTGGCCGGCCGTTTGTGGATGATATGCAGAACTCTGAACCAAGTGCGTACCAATCTGCTCGTGGAGACACTCCCAAAAGCGGGTAGTGAACTCTGGTCCACGATCTGATATGATATTATGAGGCACACCATACTGACGGACAATGTGCTCGAAGTACAACTCCACATACTGATGCGGATGATACTCAGTTCGAACTCGAATGAAGCGAACAACTTTGGTCAAACGATCCACAATCACCTAGATAGAGTCATAACCCTTAACAGTTGGGAGTCTAGAGATAAAGTCCATACTTCCTCCCATTTCCATCCATGGATTGGCAAGGGTTGAAGTAAACCTTCTTTCATGTGAGCTGCCTTCACACGACAACAGTTATCGCAACGAGCAACAAAAGCATCGATTTCCTTTTTCATCTTGTTCACCAAAACAGAGGTTTCAGATCCTGATACATCTTACTACTGCCATGATGAATGGATAGCTTGGATGAATGAGCTTTAGATAAGATCTGATTTCGGAGCTCACGGTTCTTTGGTACAACAAGCCGATCCTTGAACCATAGAATTCCATTCTCATCGACCCGGAAATGCTTGGTTTCTTCTTCTTTCATCCTCCGTTTTATATGGTGGATGCCTACATCAATTTGCTGCAATTCGATCACTCGATTGCGAAGTGAACTTTCCAAAGCAATCTAGTGAAGCACTAGTGGATGCATAAGGCGTGACAAAGATGAATCTTCAATCTGAAATGAATGATAGTGTGATTTCCAACTCAAGGCATCTGCAACCACGTTTGCCTTGGCCAGATGATAGTACACTTGAAGATTATAATCTTTAATCAACTCAAGCCACCTTTGCTGCCGCATGTTCAATTCAGGTTGGGTGAAGATGTACTTGAGACACTTATGGTCGGTGTAGATATTGCACAGATTACCAGCAAATAGTGGCTCTAGATCTTCAAAGCATGGACGACTGCGGCTAATTCTAAATCATGAGTAGGGTAATTGACCTCATGTTTTTGAAGTTGGCGTGAAGCATAAGCGATAACATGACCTTCTTGCATAAGCACGCAGCCTAGACCGATACCAGATGCATCACAAAAGACATCGAAAGGCTTCTCGATATCAGTTTAAGATAGGATTGGAGCTGATGTCAGCAGTGTCCTCAACTTGCGGAATGCTTCTTCACATTCAGGCCTCCACACGAACTTCTCATCTTTCTGAAGTAGGCAAGTCATAGGCTTGGATATTTTGGAGAACTCCAGAATGAAACGATGATAATACCCAGCCAAACCCACAAAACTTCAAACCGCGTGCACTGAAGTTGGGACCTTCCAATCCAGCACTTCTTGCACCTTGGCCGGATCCACTGATATTCCTTCTTCAGCTAAGACATGGCCCAAGAAAGGTACTTTGTTTAGCCAGAACTCGCATTTGCTAAACTTGGCATAAAGCTGATGCTCACGCAAATGAGTTAGCACTACATGCAGGTGCTCTGCATGTTCTTCTTCATTGCGAGAATATACTAGGATATCATCAATGAAGACCACCACAAACATGTCCAATTCAGGCATGAAGACTGAATTTTTGAGATACATGAAGTGTGCCGGTGCATTCGTAAGACCGAAAGACATCACAAGATACTCATACAACCCATACCTCATCGAGAAAGTTGTCTTAGCTATATCTTCAGGACGGATCTTGATTTGATGGTACCCAGACCACAAATCAATCTTGGAGAATACCTTCACTTTAGACAACTAATCAAACATGATATCAATGTGAGGAAGAGGATACTTATTCTTGATGGTCACCGCATTCAAGGGACGATAGTCCACACACATGCACAAAGACTGATCTTTCTTCATCACAAAGATAGCTGGACAACTGTTGACGGTCCTTAATGCTCACATTTAACCGTCAACTAATCATGGAAAAGGATCCAAATTGCAACCGACACCTAGACTTTGTGTTTTATCTGACAGAATTCCACGAGTTTTGGTGTTTGTCTATTTCTGCAGGGGGTTATCAGGAAATATGGAGGAATGGCCCACACGTCGGGTTTACATAGAGATATTAACGTGTGCGCCAATTTTCTATCATCTAGAAGACTCCAGAAGCTACGGGAACGAACGGGAGGCCGAGCGGGCCCGGGGGTAGGGCGCCCATCCTCCCCCCTTGGGAGCCCGCCCTGGCTCAACAACCAATCAGGCTGAGTCTCGCGGATTATGCTCCACCGCCTATGAGGATCAAGGAAAACCGTGCGATTAAGGTCGGTTTGATCCGATGGCCTACGTTCATTTGGAAGGGCTATATATGCAGGCCCCCTGGCCCCTGGAGGAGACAACCTCTTCTACAGAATCAAACTAGGGTTTCAATTATTCATCCAAGTAGAGAGGATCCTTCTAGTTCATGTAGTTCTAGTTCATCTAGTTCTAGTTCTAGTTAGTTCTAGTTGTAATCTAGAAAATAGGGAGAGAGAAGAGGAGAGCGGAGGAGGAGCCGGATTTTTCGGATCTTCCTCAACATTGTACTTTTGCAGCAACTGGTTCGTTCTTCATCGTTCTCCAAGTTCTTCAATTCATAATTCCTGAGTTCTTTAATTACTTTTATTTACATTCAAGTTATTTATTGGATTCCCGCTTGCATCAAGTGCTCTAGTCTTTGCAATGATATAGTAGTAATTAATAGATTAGACGTGGTGTTTAGTCTTGCAATAACCTGGAATTACACCCAATCCTACGGATTATTGTGGTAACCCTAGGGTAGTGACAGCCCTAACGGTCGACGTATTCCACCTCGTTCGGATCAGTGTCTGTAGGACCGTAGTCAGAGCTTCCTAGCCCCCTTCTCATCTCTTTCTGTGGTAAGTGTTCTGTTGTCCTGAAATAAATAATCGTTGAAGTAATTCTTGATTCTTAGATCAATTAGAGAACTCTCAGGAAACTTTCTCTCCTCTCGCCAAAAATAATTATATAGTTATCCTTAGGCGATCTTGAATCTTAATTAGTACACTCACGTTTCCTGTGGAAAATTGATACTCTAGAATACTCCTGGGTGAAAGCTACAGCGGTATCCGTGTGTTTGCCGATTTTTCTATTTGCGTTTAAAATATTCAACAAGCTTTCTGGCACCGTTGAATTATATAGTTATCCTTAGGCGATCTTGAATCTTAATTAGTACACTCACGTTTCCTGTGGAAAATTGATACTCTAGAATACTCCTGGGTGAAAGCTACAGCGGTATCCGTGTGTTTGCCGATTTTTCTATTTGCGTTTAAAATATTCAACAAGCTTTCTGGCACCGTTGCCGGGGAACAGTAGCCGTGCTAGTTTTGAACCAAGTCGTCCGTATATCCTTTTTCTTTTCCTTTTTTTACCACACTCACCTTACCATTTTCACCATACTACATGGATTTCACTCCTATTATAAATTCTTTGCTCCAAATGGCGAGTTATTAGAGCCACCACCATCATCACATCCAATTCTTACAGATGGCTACGACCTCGGCCCTGATCTATTAGCCATGATTCAGGATCAACCCTTCTCTGTGCAAGTAGATGAAGATCCATACACCCACCTTAGAGAATTCGAGCAGTTGTGCTCTTGTCGATCTATTTCTGGCATGACACAAGAAACCCTTAAATGGAAATTATTTCCGTTCTCCCTTTTGGGAAGAGCAAAAAAGTGGTATGCTCATTCTGTAGGAGGCGTTAATGGAAATTGGGATGAACTTCGGGACAACTTTTGTCTCACTTTCTTCCCACTTTTTTGAATCGCTGACCTTAGAATCGAAATTCTTACATTCAAACAAAGAGAGAAGGAAACTTGAGGAGCAGCTTGGGCTAGGTTCACAAGCCTTACCAATTCTAGTCCAAACCTTTCCCTCCCTGACCATGTACTATACTACCACTTTTATCGTGGTCTAAACAAGGAAGCTGCTCTTCACCTCGACATTGCTTCAGGAGGCTCATTCGCACACAAACTCACAGATGAGGGGAGAGCTATCCTTAAGAGAATCCTTGAAAATACCCCTTACACAGGCATTTATGATGAGTTTTCTGAAGAAGAAAAAGAAGTCGAGCCTGATCCTAAACCAAAAGATGAGGAACTTGCAACCGAGTTAGAAATTCCACCTGACCCATCTATTAATTTGGTTGTAGAGAAACCTCCTGATAAGGGAATGCAAAACAAACTAAGGGATGATGAACCACCACCTTCAGAGCATCCCTTTGAATTCGGGGAAGATCTTTTTGATAATTATGGAAACACCTCGAATTTTCCTATCGAAACATGACCTCTAGCAGGGACCACTCAATCAGTTCTAAGAGTAGAATCTGTTGATGTCGACGAAAGCTAGTTGGCAGTCTACCTTGGGGTATACCCACGGTAGTAGTTTATCGGAAGACAGGTGTGCAAGCTACGAACTTGATGGTGACGCAAGACACAAACAAGGATTTTATCCAGGTTTGGCCGCTGTGTGGGCGTAATACCTACGTCCTGCGTCTGATTGTATTGGATTGTGTTGAGTTGAGATGAGATGTGTATAGGGGGGTCCCTTGCCTATCCTTATATAGTCCAGAGGGTAGGGTTACAGATCTGGAAACTAATCCTAGTCGGTTACAATTGCCATAGATAGCACGATATCAATTCCTATTCCAACCGACCAGAAGCATGCTTGATCTCCATGTCTTGTTTCCTTGCACAAAACTCCGAGCAGTTGGATCAAGCCTCGAACTGTCTCGTGATGGGCCAAGCCTCCTGGCCCAAGTCTAGCCGTAAGGGTATAGGGGTTTATACCCCCACAGCTAGTCCCCGAGCACCGTGTATTGTGATGTAACACGCCGTCTTGAGCTTCTTCGACAAGTGAGGCTTGACGTCTTTGATAAGCAGGAAAGTCGTCCGAACAGTTGCAATGGTATTTTGACCAACTCAAAAGACAGTTGATCAACATTGACATCGAAGAAGCAGGTTGTTCGAAGAATGCATGGTGCTCTTAATCAAAAAATATTTTTTTCCTGATGAAGTGTGGCCACTTTACTTTTCTGAAAAGTGTAGACTTTCAAAAAGCAAGCATATTCACCGCAAGGTGAAGTGTGCCCACTTAGTCCCCGAGCCTGGTAGTAGGTGACATAGGCACGTGGTGCCAGGGTCTAAAGAGAAAAACCTCATAGAAAATCTGATACTGAAATGCATCGCCAGATGCATCGTACCGATGTAGTCCCCGAGCTTGCTTCAAGGCGAAGTATGGCCTTGTAGCAAGGTCTAAAAAATTAGAATTATCTGAGCAGCCGTTATGCAATTTGATTTTTCAATGCCGAGATCGTGTTGCACTTATTTGTGTCGGAGAGAGCCGGTTAACCAATCCCTGAGTGCGTCATGCTCGAGGTTTGGCGCAGTCCCCAGACTTTCGAAAGATGATACTAATCGGCCAGTCCTCGAGTATGTCGTGCTCGGTGGTCGGTGCAGTCAACAGGTTGTCGAGAGTGCAGCCTAGTCGACCAGTCCCCGAGCATAGCATGCTTGGTGGTCGGTACAGTCCCTAGGATGTCGAATGGGCAGACTGTCGACCAGTCCCCGAGCATGTCACGCTCGGTGGTCGGTACAGTCCCCATGATGTCGAATGGGTAGACTGGTCGACCAGTCCCCGAGCATGTCATGCTCGCTGGTCGGTACAGTCCCCAAGTATATCATGTCTGTCTGACAAAGGATCCTACTTATCTTTTTGAAAAAATCATATCGTCGTATTAATGTGCGATGTGATGGAGCGTCCTGCCATATTGTCAGGTTGTTGCATAAAAAGGTGTGCCTGATAACTGTGCAGCCACTCTTTGCGTGGTCCAAGAAAAGAAACCATCAATTATTCAGAAAGGCCACCAAATTAACTGTGATAATTATTGAAAACCGAAACGCCACAGCTGCCGCAAGATCAGCCCACTTCCCCAAAATGTGGGAAGTGGGAAAGGTGGGTTCTCTATTGTAAAAGGCTCGATGTTGCATCCATATTCTTTACCCAGCGGTTGCATAACAGCCTCCTGCCTTTGCCACTACTGCCTCCTGCCTTCGCCATCATCATCATCCTCAACTCCTTGTTCAAAGCTCTCCCTGCTACATCAATGGCGAAAAGCGATTCAAAGAAGAGGGCTGAGATGACGGCCAAGGAGTGGAAAAAGTTTCGGAGCAGCACGAGGTCCCTTAACAACCTCGTCGGAATGGGGCTGCTGCACAACCAGGAGCTCGGCGGCTAGAGGGCACCAGAGGGAGAGAGTTACCCCGACCCCCGCGCCGGTGAGATTGTAGTCTTTGAGGATTACTTCAAAGGGGGATTTGGGATTCCCGTTCATCCTTTTCTCCAAGGTCTTCTCCTTTACTATGAGATTGGGATTTGCAATCTGCACCCGAACTCTATTCTCCTTATCTCCACCTTCATCCATCTGTGTGAGGCCTATGTTGGAATAGAGCCGCATTTCGATCTATTCCGTTATTTATTCTGTTTAAGGAAGAAGGGATCAGTTGGATGCTAAAAGAATACAGGTGGAGTATACCTCAATCTTCGCGATGGGATGAAGAACCGCTACCTCAACTGCCCATGGAACACCTCCCTCACCGAGTGGTACAAGAGGTGGTTCTATATCAGGGAAGAGCTGGGCAGCGCTACATTCTGCGACGTCGGTTACATCCCCGAGAAGAGGGTTAGCTAGACAGATTGTCCAGAGTATACTGGTCAAGTGTCAGAGCTAATGAGCCTGATCAAACGTGGGCCAAGAGGTGGGTCTGTTTGGCATAGAACTAACACCAATGGTATGAGCGTACAAGCTCGATAGCTTCTACGACGGTGGTCGACCAGTAGAAGCCTTACCGGAAGGCGTTCCCCAACAGGGGTCCTGTGAGCCACGTGATGGCCGCAAGCCCCTGAGTGTATGTACTTAAGGAGTTTTCAGCCTTCTTCGACGGTGATGCAGCATTGTAGTACTCTTGTCAGGCTTCACCTATATAACTCCCCATCGTCGCCGTAGATTATGTAAGACTTGGCCGTCGAGCAGTACGGCGGGCTTCCGTCCGGTCTCCTGGGAGCTCCCCTCGAATCAAGCAATCAAGAAAAGGGGTACGCCAATCGAATGGTCGACTTGGCTGTCAAGAAGATTGCTTGACCTCTATCACCTCTATGGCCACCAAAAGGGCCTCGACTGTATCTTAGGCTCAAGTGTTGACACTTTGACACGAGTCCCCATGCCTAGGTCGATGGATGGCTCGAGGAGGTCCCTCGAAAACATGTCCGGTTGGATGGTGCCTCGAGTGGACCGATCTAGGTGAGCTTGTCTGCAGCTTCGTTGTGTCGTCTGGTGATGTGGTCAAGCTCGAGGCCATGTAACTTGTCCTGCAGCTTGCATACTTCCTTGCAGTAATCCTCCATTTTGGGATCATGGCTGCTCAGGGCCTTCATGACTTGATCAACGACGAGCTGCGAATCACCTCGAACGTCGAGGCGCCATACCCCAAGCTCGATGGCAATCCTGAGCCTGTTGACAAGGGCCTCATACTCTATGACATTGTTAGAGGCTACAAAATGGATGTGAATCACGTACCACATATGGATGTCGAGGGGCAAGATGAAGAGCAAGCCTACGCCTGCCCCTGTCTTCATAAGGGACCCGTTGAAGTACATTGTCCAGAGCTCCTCCTACACTTGCGCTGGGGGAGCTGGGTGTCGGTCCATTCTACGATGAAATCCGCCAAAACTTGGGACTTCATGGCCTTGCGTGGAGCGTAGGTGAGGGCTTCTCCCATGAGCTCGACTGACCACTTGGCAATCCTTCCAGTAGCTTCCCGGTTTTCGATGATCTCGCCCAAGGGGAAGGACGAGACCACCATGTCTGGGTGGCCAAGGAAGTAGTGCTACAGCTTGCGGCATGCGAGGATTACTGCATAGATGAGCTTTTGTACCTATGGATATCGTACCTTTGTTTCTGAGAGCACCTCGCTGATGACGTAAACCGGATGTTGCTGCGGCAGTGTGTATCCTTCTTCTAGCCTCTCGACCACCATGGCCACGCTGACGACTTGAGTCGTTGCCGCAACATAGAGGAGTTGAGGCTCAGTAGGTCAGGGGGCACCAAGATTGGAGCGGAAGTCAGCATCCCCTTGAGTTTGCTAACGGCCTCCTTACCTTCCTTCAGGAGGCAATACAACTGTAGAGCTTTTTCCCCCAGTCGTGAGATGAAACGACTGAGGGCTACCGGGCAACCCGTTACCTCCTGTACACCCTTGATGTCTTGAATCAGTCCCATCTTTGTGATAGCCGTGACTTTCTTGGGATTGGCCTCAATGCCGCGCTGGGAGACAATGTAGCCTAAGAGCATACCTTGAGGCACTCCAAAGACACATTTCCCAAGGTTGAGCTTGATGTTTTTGGCCCGTAGACAACTAAATGTGGTCTCGAGGTCCTGTATGAGATTACCTACTCTCTTTGACTTGACCACAATGTCGGCGACATAGGCCTCGACCGTCGACCCTATATGCTCCCAAAAAACTTGTAACATGCATCGCTAGTACGTTGCCCCCACATTTCGAAGGCCAAAGGACATGGTGACATAGCAATACATACCAAAATGAGTGATGAAGGAAGTCACAAGATGGTCATACTCGTTCATTTTTATTTGATGGTAGCCAAAATAAGCATCAAGAAACGAAAGGGTTTCACATCCCGTGATAGAATCCACGATTTGATCAATACATGGTAAAGGAAATGGAACTTTTGGACATGCTTTATTTAAACTTGTATAATTGACACACATCCGCATCTTTCCATTCTTTTTCTTAATGAGTATAGGATTAGCTAACCACTCGATATGATGAACCTCCTTGATGAATCCGGCCACAAAAAGCTTGTGAACCTCCTCCCCAATGATCCTGCGCTTCTCCTGATCGAAGCAGCATAGGTGTTGCTTCACTGGTTTGGAGCCGGCCTGAATCTCAAAGGCGTGCTCGGCGACCTCCCTCATTATCCTAGGCATATTAGAGGGTTTCCACATAGATATGTCAGCGTTTGCGTGGAGGAAGTCGACAGGCACAACTTCCTATTTGGCATCGAGGTCGGCGCTGATCGTCAGCACCTTGCCATTGGAGTTGCTGGGGTGGAGCAGGATCTTCTTAGTGGCTTCTGCCGGCTCGAAGCTTTCGGCGTGGCGCTTTGGTTCTGGGGCCTCAGCGGCAATAGCCTTGAGTCTCGAGGTGAGTTCAACAGAACTCTTGACCTCCTCCCTATACTCGATGCACTCGACATTGCACTCATAGGCGTGCTCAAAGAAGGAGCTGATGGTACTGACTCCATTGTGCCCAGGCATCGTCAGCGTGAGGTATGTGTAGTTGGGGACGGCCATGAACTTGGCATAGCCGACTAATGAACGAGGTAGGTGCCACGGAAACCCATGTTGATATTTGGTAACGCAATAAGGAAATGATCCGCAAGTGCACGGATATCGGTGAGCATTTCACCCGGGAGATTATCCAGAGTTATCATATTTATATTTTTACCACTGGGAGAAAGGGTGCATCTGACTAACCAAATCTATTGCTACTACCCCTTTAGGCTACAAAGAATGTTTCTCGATGTGAGCGATGTATAGAGAAGACTGCAACCGTAGTCTCGTTCTAACCTTGGTAAGGATGATCTACTGTTCTATTAGGGAAGCTTACGGAATCTAGACACCACAAAGGATGTTCGACCCGCACCTATAAACCCTACCCTTCCTGCTAACGAGATGTGGGACACAAAGGTAACTCAGAAATGTCACGTTCCTCGCTACTACCACGGTCTAGCTAGTCAGGAGATATCTATGAGTACCCTAGCCTAAACACCACGTTTACGCTAGCAATGATTACTCTAATACTCAACCGGAAGAGGATTAAAGTAAACTCATAAACCAAAGAACAATAAGACAAGAACTTACTAGAATTAGAAGTTGAATTACTGAAGAATCTTAGGAGCAAGCCTCGGGTTAGAAGACTTGATCCCGCAGGTACAACCTCAGAGTAGACACCGACAGGCCGCCCTTCCTCCGATCTGCACCTCCTCTCTATATCTCTCAATCTAGTAGAAACTAGAAGATCTATTTCTACTCACATTGGTTGCTAAGCCTAAAAAGAAATTCTATTTAGAGAAGAGGTTTTCCTTCGAGGGCACCCCTCAACTCTATGATAACTTCTTGTCTTCTCCAGGGGCCAGGGGGTCTCCTTATATAGTCCTCCTCCTCTATGCATTTTTGGGTCGGTAGGCGATGTGGTACTATGTTATCCTTGATCCTTTAGGTCGGTGGAACATCGTGTGCGAAGAGAGTCCTGAATGGCTTCCAGAGGGGGGCGGGCGCCCAGGGAAGGAGGGTGGGAGCCCTGGGCCCAGCCCCTTTCGGCCTCTGCTTTCTTCCCGTGGCTTCTGGAGTCTTCTAGATGGTAGAAAATTGCACGGTGCGTTGATATCTCTATGTAATCCCGACATGTGGGCCTTTCTTCCGTATTTCCTAATAACCCCCTGCAGAAATAGACAAACACCAAAACTCATGGAATTTTGTCAGTTAAAACCCTAAGTCTGGGTGTTGGTTGCATGTAGATCCTTTTCTTTATTTATTTGATGATTATATTTGGTACTTAAGGACCGTCAACAACTCCCCCAAGCTTACCTCTTACTCGTCCCTGAGCAAAGATGAACTCAAGAGTTTCTGCAGTAGTTTCATGCCTTAAAAGTACACACGCATTCAAGCAAGATCTCATCTCTGAGTTAAAATAAAATGTTAAGACTTAAAACTTACTCATTTTACCTTTCACCATGGAGCTTGTAACCGTCACTTGTCTCTTGAGCAGTTAAAAGATAGAACGGTCAAGTCAAGCGCCATGTCTCTTATTCTTGATCAGCTATAGCTCTGGAGTTTTTGCAGATTTCCAAATAAAACTCAGAGATTCCTTATATGATTCTCTCAAATCTCTCTTTTGTGGTATTTTGGATCCTTACCAAGGCAGTAATAGTATATGCCTTCTCTCAAAATATGTGGTATTTTTGGTGTGAGGTTTTGATATCTGGAGCTCATAGGTGGGAGACACCTAATAAGGTTTTGATATCTGGAGCTCATAGGTGGGAGACACCTAATACATACTTACAAGACATTTATTGCATAGTCAAACCATGGATCCAGAGAAACAAGTCAATAAGTCAAATCAAGATGTGCATGTGTGGTGAATGAATGGTGTATGGTGATGATGGTGATAACAATGGTGAAAGTCTAATTCTATTTTTGCTCTTTTAAGGGGATACATACCTTTCTTGCACTTTGAAGCTTTTTGGAGAGAATGAGATGCTCTATATTTTCTTTTTCTTTCCTCTCAGGTGGGTATCTTGTACCCCTAATTCTACTGTTGGACACTTGTCCTTTTTTACCTCTCGTCTCACTTTTTCTTTTCTTCGAGGTTCCGAGCACTTGCCCCTTTTTATTTCCTCGTATTATTTTTTCTCTTTTTTTAGAGCACTCATCTCCCGAAAGAATGTAGCAAGTGGTAGTAACCAAAATAACTGGAGCATTTATTCCATAGGGAAAAACAGAAATATTTTTGGCCATTCTTTCCCGGATCTGGAGTAGAATGTTTTTGGGTGGTTCTGGAGATGGAAATGAGTGGATATATGTGGATGGTACTTCCGGAGTAGAAGTAGCTTGTTTGAGTGAACGTGCAAGTGAATCTAGATTTTAACCACATGACAAGCTCCTAAGGGTCTACACAGCTTGACCACACTCAATGCTCATAAGTAGTAAAAAGTAAATGTGTGGCTCAAAGTCTAGCAAGCATGTATATATGGCTGTGATAGGATCTTAAACTCTCATCATACAGGAACTCATCATGTGATATTTTAAAGATTTTTTCAAAGATAAAATTCTCCAGAATTCTAGCATCTCTAGGAACTGATAAACAGCAGCTCAACCTTCCGATATCATATCCGTTAACAACATAGACTTTAGATCAAGTACTCTTCCCACAAGTTCAGGTTTAGAGCAAATCTTACTTCATAACAGTCATGCCAAAACATGAGAGTGATTTCAATTTTAAGAACTAGTCATGGCAGAGCAACTATTCATCATTTCCATGTGAGAGTTTATCATGAGGGTTCATAGCAAACTTTATTTATTTATTTATTTAGGAAACTAAGCAAAGATAAAAGCACAAAATATTTATTTGGGTTTTCATGATTATGCATCTTTTATTATTTGAGTAAAGTATAAACGCGAGTAGAAACACTTAGCTGGATAAATGGGGGTGCTCTCCCCCAAGCTGGATTTTGACATAATTTCTTCTGATGTAGCTAGCAGGTGGTGGAGGTGTATTTGAAAGTCGGCAGCACCCTGACAGCGATTAGGATGTCCTCCGTCTGCTAGTCTTTTTTTTTATCCTTGAATTCTGTGGAGCTCAAATAGACAACAAAGCTTTGTGGAACTGGTTAAGTGTTAGCATAAATATCTAGCCTTTATCATGTTGAGCCTCCTCAATAAATATTACTTATTTAGCAGGATCATGCACTTATTATTTTTATATTTTTATTGTAAGATGAAAACTTATTTATTTTATTTTTATGCCACCACAGTGAATGTACTTATGGGTTTTATGCCATGAGCATACTCACATGGGGCTTACTATTTTTTTAACATTTTTATTTTCTTTTCGAGATGATACGAACCTGATTAACTAAGCAAACTATTGTAAATAGTTGAAAGAAAAAAGGATAACTACCAAGTTTACCTCTTGGCAAGGCGTTCGGTATTTTTAAGTCCTCCGAATGGGACTCTCCGTCTTCTCAGTCGTCCTGGGATTCGCTGGATAGTGTAGTCGGTGGTTTCGGCGGCGCCTCCTCTTCGTGTATAACTATCTTCTCTTTCCACATCTGACTCGGTGCTACGGTCTCCTCAAGACAGTTCTGTTCAAGCTGTATGTCTTCAGACCTTATTACTTCTCCTTCGTACTCTGCCCATTTGTCCTTGATGATTTGCCTCCTCTGGTTGCGGTTGCATTGTCTTCTTATTGTCCTGACCTCCTTAGAGCTTTCAACTATATAGTTAGGGTCAGTAAAATAGCAGCGTACCTTCTCAGAGGGGAAGTGCATGTGGACTTCTCTGGTTCCAATATAGATAATGGCTTTGATAGTGCTGAGGAACGGTCTTCCAAGGATGATGGGTGGATCATACTCGTCGTCTCCCATGTCAATGACCTAAAAATCATCTGGAGCTGAATATATATTGGTTGTAGGGGCATGGTTTCATGCAGGAGCTGATAAGTGATTGCGGCCATTATGTTGTCGTTAGATCCGGTGTCGTAGAGTGTCTTTTGAAAAAAGTATCCATTGATTGTGCACTCGATGCTTGGAACACCAGGGTCATCCTTCTTGATCAGGAAAGGCGACTTGAGTCGACGATCTTGACCTCCTCCGACAAGGATCAATGTTTTAAGTCTTCTGGACAAGACTTCTCACCGTCTTCATCCTTTAGGTGCATCATTTGATTAGTTGTGGACCTTGACGTCTGCACCTCTCAATACATTGTCACCCATGTTCTTCGTTTGCCTAGCAGTTTGAGATGTGGTGTTTGCAATATCCTGCTCAGTGTGTCTGTGCTCGTAGATCCAGGTCCTTCACTTGGTGGAGTCTGGGAGTTGTAAAACTCCTCCATGTTTTGCTTGAAGTGTACCTGCTCAAAAAGACAAGGTAGAGATCAAGTGCATGGGTCCTGTTGGTGGAAAACACCAATAGAACCAAAAGTGTATTTGTTCTTCTCTAACCTTAAGCATAGTGAGCAAGACAAAGTTGATGGATCATGAGTGTAGCAATTGTCAGATCAGATGGCTCAACCTAATGGAAAGATAATCTATCTATATTTATGTTTTCTTTATATCTTCCAAAGATTGAATGTGCAACATTTTAGCTTATATGATTAGGAGTGTGGGATCACAAAGGTAGTACTAAGAACAAAGATTAAAGGACTAAACATGTTGAATTAATTGAGTTGGTTAATTTGGAGCTACAAATCATACATGTTTGTCTCTTTATTTATGTGTATGCCAGAACCAAGGAGAAGCTTATGAAAGTGATAGTCACGTACCTTAAGATGTTACCTTACTTGAAGAGTGATGGTATAGTATCACCTTGTGGAAGCTTTCCTTTCTTAGCGGTTGTGCATCGTGTTTGTGGTACCCTCCATAGATCATCTCTTTATGATGAATGAGCTATGTCCTTCTTGTGCAAATTGTTAAACTTCATGTGTCTCCTTTATCTCCAATGAGTTTGTATCTCAGGACTTCCCAGGTTGATATTAAAAGTTTTCCTACAGGGGTTAGTCCAACAAAATATACCAATATCTACTCAAGCAGTTTTTAGTTCAGTAACCATACTAGACTCCATGTCTAATCAGATTAAGGAAGGCTGTTTAACCTAAGCACCATGCTTAATTTAAAAGCTAATGGAAGTATGTCGAGTACTTCCAAACCAACACTTGCTAGTAAATAGACAAAGGTAGCATGACATCATTTATAGATATCTACTCAAGTGGAGATGAAGTATTGTGATTAGTATTTAACAAATTGAGCATGTCTCAAAGGTAGGGACAACCAACGTAGCAACTTGGCAAGGGATGTTTTCATGTGAAGTACTCCCCCAAGCTTGAATTTTGCAAAATTCAAGATTGGATGAATTTAATTCAATGTTGCATGATGATTGGTTGGACATACCTTGTGCTTGTCATTCATCCGATCTTCTTGCTCCAATCCTGGAAAGGTTAGTGACAAGAATACCTGAAGGAATATTTCTACAATTATCTTTATATGCTCAATACACAAGACAATGTTGCAAATAATTAAAAGTTCATATTACGATCTGATAAGTGCTTGTTTTAGGACACTAAGCTTGTCCTTGGGAAACCATCAATCAACTCAACGAGATCTGCAGTATTTAGTATAGAAATATGCATCGACAACCGCTCTTTTAAAGTTTTTATAAATAGAAAAGAAGAGGGGATTAGAGATCTCAAATGTGGTGATGTTGGAGAGACCAAAAGATTGGGAAGATGTTGCATATGAGCATGGAGTAAACGAAGTGGCTATGAAATAAATTTCATGCTCATTAATGTTATCTTTGTCTCCAATCTCCAAGGATGATTTTTCATGAATGCTTAAAATTCCTCTAGAATTGTCTCTCAAGTTTGTTTTATCTATCCATTCAATGGTGATAGCACATGGATTTTTAATGCCCTCTAGCCATTGATGTTGCTCTTCTCGATCCTCCTTCTTATGCATGGGATGTCTAGAGAGATTCATAGGATTATCGGGAGGTTCAAGAGAAAGAGCATAGTAGAGATTATTAGGCTCAAGGATGGGTTGGATAGAGATTATCCTGGCAATGCCTATATTTTAGAAACTCTCGAAGGAATTGAATTTCCCAGTTCATTGAATGGCAAATATTTAAAGAAATATTATCCTAGCATATGGATTGATGCATGAAAGTTTAAGTGCCGATAACATTCCTATCGGCTGGATTAAAGTATATCTGGGGCCGAACTCAATGTTTTAAAAGGGTGCCATTAACAGTCCTATCGGCTAGACCAAAATAATCAGGAGTGTTTGAATGAAAAGAGCAAAACACACCACTGATGAAGAGTTCATATGTTTAGCTGAGCCTGGATCGTCAATATGGCGAGCAGATGAATCTGATCGGCCTCTTCTATCTCCTTCATGTCTTCATCGGCAGAGCCCTCCACTGGCTTCAGCTTCTTCTTCGTCTGCAGTGCCTTGCGGGCTTGGGCGTTTTGCTCTTGTTCAAGAGTCTTGATCGTCTCGGGCAGCTGGCTTTCTTCCTGTTGAGCTTGAGACAGAGCTTCTTCTACTTGCTTAAGTTCCACTAGCAGAGCTTCCTTCTTTGCCGATAGGTCGGAGATCTTCTGTTTCAGCGTATCTCCGGAGGATTTTAGAATGCCGATGCTCTTATGCTTTTCATCGGCAAGATGTTTCACTTTCATCTCCTCCTCTGAGAGCTGGGCATAAGTGGCTCTATCGGCAAGGCATTGAGCGGCCTTTTGGTACTGCAGCTGACGACTCTCTAAGTGTGCAGCCTGAAAAAGAATCTCCTCAGCATCGGCAGGGATTTGACCTTTGAGAGCCTTGGCTGGATCAGAGTCATCGACCAATTGCGCTGTATCTTGATGAAGCAGGGCCGACAGATCCTCCAGCTTTGCTCTGATCTCTGCCGATGAGACCCCAATCGCTTGGGAAGAACTTGCTTCTTCGCCTTCGTCATCAGAAATTTCAATAGCGAAGGAGAACAGACTGTCAGGAGAATCTTGTTCCTGAAAGAGAACAGGAGATGGGTTATTTGGTGATGGAATATTAGTAAAATACAGAATGATAATCAAATAATTTACTTGTTTCAGGGTGATTTCTCACCTCTGGCTAGTTGAGGCCGAAGGCACTATGGGTTGATCGGCTGGAGTTGCCGATGGAACAATGTCAGCTAAAAAATTAATAGAGGTAATTATAAAATGGAAAAGTAGGTTCATCGGCAATAATTTCATAGAGAATATGTTACCTTGAGGGGGTGCAGTACTTGTATGGATCGAGGAAACTACCGATGCTATGATTAAGCTTGCTGGATCGGCGGTCTGCTCGTGTACGTCAGCCGATGTTTCTTCTAGCTGAGGTTCTTCTGGCTGAGGTTCTTCTAGCTGGAGTTCTTCTAGTTGGGATTCTTCTTGTGGCTGAGGAGGAGACGGTGCTTGTTGTGTCTGAGCTTCTAGAGAAGAGGGGGACGATTCCACCGGGATCGGTGACCTTGGAGGAGGGGGAGGCGTTGCTGTTCTCTGACGCTTCGCTTGTGATCTGGTACTCTTGGAACCTTTTTCTCCTTGGTTGGCTGGACTGGTGGGCATTGGCAGTTGTACTTCTGGTCTTTGCCGATTTGCCAGTGTACAAGTTTTATGAGTACAAGTGTAATAGGGTATTGTTGAAGTTCTGATTGAAACAATAAAAGTTACCGATGAAGTTCCCATGCTAGCCGATGTGTCCTGAAAAATTCTGTGAATGTAAGAATGGAATCGGTATAAGTTGAGGAATTCAAGAATTTACCTTGAAAGCTTGTGCCAAAGCGGTGGCAGCTAACGACGGGGATGTTTTCGTTCGCTTGGTGGTGATTTTCCTGAGACGCACACCCCGGTGCATTAAAGCAGCCAAGCTTGGAGCGTTGTTGCCGATTAAAGAGATCGGGCCCGATGGAAGGAGTTCGATCTGCCTGCCACTTCTGCTAACTAATGGTGGCGTATCATCGACCTATATAAAACAAAGAATGTAAGTTACTGTCAGAAAATGAGAGTGAAAGGATTGAAACATCAGTTAAAGTGCTTACAGTATTATCGGGGACCTTGTATTTAGAGTCGATAATGCCACGATATGTGAGGGCCGATCTGCAGAACAGATGCTCTTTCCACTCTTCCCACCACTGTTTCTATGCCTGAGTAATGAAGAGAGCTGGGATCCAAGCCAATAGATCAACATCTGTATCAGTGTTTGGCGGAAGTTGAGCTATCCTGATCCATTCAAGATTGCTGGTGATGGTTTCCCTCGGCTTCACCACATCAGTGTAGCAAAGTGCAATAGGTAGTTGGCCAAAAGCCAGTTGGCGAGCTAGTGCCGATGGGTTATAAATCTCATAAGTCAGATTGGATGCTTTGCCACTACCAAAGAAGTTCACTGGTATGGCTCTTGGGGTGATAATTGCCATCATCGCATCACGGTCCTTGTTGAGAGCATCATTGAAGGGGTGGAAAGTCAGGGGAAATCTGGTGTCTGGATCTTCATAAGGCATCCGTGCCCTCTGTTCCCTGGTCAGACCTTCATAGAGAGTCTGAAAGAATCGGCTAATCTGGTCTTCATTACCACCAGTGCCAGGTAAGACTATGGCAGCTTCGCCAAAGTTCAGAGGGGAACGAGTTGCCGATTCTTCTTCATCGAGTTCATAATCCTCGGCTATGTCGCTGGGGAAGCGCTGTGCAAAGAGGTCGAATTCAAGTCGCTTATGCATGTGGAGACTAAGGATCTAATTGGCCTAGAGGGGGCATGAATAGGCATATCTTAAAAACCTAAAACTCAAAAACTCAAGTTGCGGAAGTTAAATGCCTGCCGGTACTATCGACAGTTTGGGCCGGTACTACCGGTGTAAGACAACCAGTACTACCGACGCAACTGTTGGTACTACCGACGCCCTATGAGAGCTACAAAATCAGAGTAGATTGAGTTTTGATTTTAGATCTGAGAGTTACCCCACTCTCCAAGATGTAGTAGAGGATGATGTTGAAGTTCCCTTGGCTCGGTTCTTCTCCAAAACGTAGATCGGCCCTTGTTCACCTATGAAAGGGAGTAGAGAGGAAGAACACGAAGAACACAAGAACAAGGGTAGTCGATGCTACCTCCACAGCAAGACAAGATATTTTTCCCGAGGTTCGGCAATCCCCACGAAGGAGTTCCTACGTCCCCGTTGTTGAGGTGACCACAAAGGTCCGACCAGTTAGGTCTCCTCCCTCAAGCAACCACACAGGTTAGCTCAAGATTTCCACTAAGAATCAAAAGGTTATACAAACACTTCGGGGTGCCCTCACAAATGAATCAACACGGGAAACCACGAAGAACGCCTAGCCGGCTAGGGTTCCAAGAACCCAAGAGTAACAAATGCAAACCAAACTGGCAAGACGAAGAAACCAAGTGCTCAAGTCACAAATCGAAGCTCCCAACTCTCTAATCTCACTTCTCTAGCTCGAATCTCTCAAGGAGTGAAGCCTAGGAGCAAAGAGGGAGAGAGATTGGGTGAGTCAAAGCTTGGAGACTATTTTCTCAGATCAAGAGTTGAAGGAATGGGTGAGCTGACGGTCAGAAATGAGGGAAGAGGTATTTATACATAGGTCCTGAGCAACTGCCGGTACTACCAGGGCAACCACCGATACCACCGGCTACCTCAGATCTAACGGTAAGAAGTCTCTAGGATTTGCGAGAAATAAGCCTACCGGTACCACCGGGCTTTTGTGGGTACTACCGACCATTGCCGGTACCACCGACAGTTAAAATCTCCGCAACCAAAGTCAGCGTAGATTTGGCCTGCCGGTACTACCGGCGTTTCACACCGGTACTACTGGTGCTGTCCGGTACCACCGGCCCGAGCCCGGTACTACCGGTAGTTCATTTTCTCGCAAAACTTAGGAGAAAGGCTGGCACTGCCAGTACCACCGGCCCTGAGGGTTGGTACTACCGTGTCACCCTGACAGAGAAGAATTTTCCTAGTGCTTCGTGCGTGCAAGTGTGTCTCTCAAGCGCAAGAGCTAAGTTGACCTGAGCACTCTTATCCTCATCTTACCAACTCAATTTGCATCCCTCTTGATAGTGCGGCGTTTCCTATAACTCAAGCAAAGAATAAAAACTTTGTAGCCACTTGAGTCGAAACACCGTTCATCCATTGGAAATTTAGTGGTGCTATAATTCACTGAATGTTTTCGTTCAATTCCATCAATGGACTAACACCTGTAAATTATGCTCGATAAACATGTTAGTCCCTAATTTGGTTGTCATTAATTATCAAAACCCACATCGGGGGCGAATGCACTTACACTAAGCCACATGTTGATAAACCACCAAGGACCCCCTAAGTTGCCGATGGGTTGACCGAGCAGAAGTTTCTTGGCTCTCTGGTGGAGAAGGTGATAAGCAGAGCCAAGCAGGTATCGGCCAAGAGGAAATCAGCCACCATTGGCAAATCTTTATGCTGCCGATAAGTAAACAGAGGTTGGTCCTGCCGATCGGCCACAGAATACAAACTTGCCCAACCACATGTTCAAGAAAGTGGTCTGCAAGTGTCGGAGAAGCAGGGCCATGGCCAAACACAAAAGCGTTGAGTGTGTCTGACTAGAAGTACAAGGCAGCAATTAGTAGTGACTCATTCCTCTCCATATCGGCAAGGGACAACCTAATGCACTGGTCTAATTTCTGCTCGCCCCATTGAACCTCATTTGAGTGGCTGACTCTCAAGAAACAATCTTTCCATCCCTAGGTAGGACTGGGCCAGGAACGGAAGACATCTTTCCATAGATCTAGGAGGAAGTTTTCGGCCCTAAAGGGAACTCTGTTTGTCTCTGCGTTTATCAGATTGGTGGGATCTGGGTTTCCTAGCGGGCCAAGACATTGGAGGTGAGGTTGATCAGTAGGAATTACGATCTTATCGGCCAAATCCTAGAGATTTTTGAGGATAAAAGGAAGAACAAAAAGAAAAAGGAGTATTCAGTAAAAGCAATCGCAGATGAACAGGAGTACAGCAAAAGTGCCGGAGAAAGGGTGATAAGCTGACCTCAGGAACAACAAAGTTGATGGCTATCTCCTCGCAGGGAAGAAGATCGAAGACTTGGGGGTTGGTGAAGAAAGGCCTTTGTTGAAGTTCTTGGAATCCTCGGGTAATGCCGCCGCCAGGAAAGTAGATTTTGGGCTGTAGAATGATGAGATGCAGAAGAAGTACTAGAGAAGGAAGTATTTATAGGACAAATCGGGCAGGGGCAAATCTGACTTATCTCTTTGCCGCATCTGTGAAATCCGAGGGTATTTAGGTGGATATGGTAACTGTTCGCACGGTACTCAAGGGATTGCGCAGGTGATTTGACAGCAAGCGGTCATGATTTTGGAGATATTTCACTGTACAAGATCTCGTGGTCGGTCCATCGGCAGTTCTTTCTAAGGGTAATATTGCCGATGGGTGCATAAAGTGGAGAGATTCGGTTTGGGAGGTTGAGGAATTCAAGAAATATGCAAGAGAATCGGGCCAAGGTTGTTCGGATTTGACAAACGGTTGCCAAATTGGGAGAATTAATTACGGAAAGGCATCATTACTACAGAGAATTTTGGAGCATTAATGATTTTATACTCCGAAATTGGGGGGCATGTGTTGACACCATTTTTGGACGAGTATCTTTTGACACGTACATAGGGGTTAGTAAAGTATAGATCAGCAGATGAGGCAACGGTAACTAGTCTGCAGTGAAGTTGCCGATGAAGGTGGTTGCCGATGAAGAGACAATTGAATGTGACTAAGTCCAGAGGTGGTGACGTGTTCATGCCGATGATCAGTATTAGTGTTTGCCGATGGCCACAACACGAGGTCTGCCGATGACTCTGAAGGAAAGCGTGGAGATTGTCGATTGATCTATGGCGGTGCCCCGGTCGGTTACAAGGGGGTAGTTTTATGTTTTCTTTAGTTATTAGAATTCGTTTTGTGTACGGGTTCCGTTTAGTTTGGAATTCGAGTCCTAGTCGTGTCTGGTTGTAGTTCTTCGGACAGGGTATAAATATAGTCCCTAGGGCAATGTATTGAATCTATCAATCAATCGAACGCAAGTTTTCACTCATATTCCAGCATCTACTTTTTCGACGACTTCGTCATATTTTGTTTTTACTACGAGTTCTTAGGAATTCATCGACTTAAGCTCGGCGTGTTCTCAAGTTCCGCGTGATCACCTCTTGGCCGTGACATCCGGGCGCATCGCTGTTGTCGGGACCAAAGTGATCGAGTTATCACCTTTGTCGATTGTAAGGTCAAATCGGCTGGCACGCCTTAACGTTTGAATCGGGTATTAGCACTTTGTGTTTGCAGATCAAATTTTGCATGAACATATTGTAAGAGAATTCAACTAAGGGTAGCCACTTCTCCCATGCACCCTTGGAAGAGATGACACATGCCCTCAACATATCCTCTAAGATCTGATTCACCCGCTCAGTCTGACCGGAGGTTTGAGGATGGTAGGCTGAACTGCGAACCAATTTTGTACCAAGGAGGGAATGCAAATGTTCCCAAAAGCAGGCAATGAACTGAGGACCTCCATGAGAAATAATGGTGCGGGTATTGACGGTTCTTAAGTATCAATTTTAATTATCAAATAAACAATAGAAAGGACTAGTATGCAACCAACACCTAGAATTAGGGTTTGATCTGACAGAATTCCACGAGTTTTGTTGTTTATCTGTTTCTGCAGGGGGTTATCAGGAAATAAGGAAGAAAGGCCCACATGTCGGGATTACATAGAGATATCAACGCACCGCGCAATTTTCTACCATCTAGAAGACTCCAGAAGCCACGGGAACAAAGCGGAGGCCGAAAGGGGCCTGGCCTAGGGCGCCCGCCCCCTCCTGGAGTTGGATCAGGACTCTTTTCGCAGACGATGTTCCACCGACCTAAAGGATCAAGGATAACTGTCCAAATAATGTCGGTTTGATCCAACGTCTCACGTTCACTTGAGGGGACTACAAAACCAGACCCACTAGCCCCTGGAGGAGACAAGTTTATCATAGAGTTGAGAGGAGCCCTCGAAGGAAAACCTCTCCGCTAAATAAAATTTCTTTTTAGGCTTAACAACCAATGTGAGTAGAAATAGATCTTCTAGTTTCTACTAGATTGAGAGAGATAGAGTGGAGGAGTAGATTGGAGGAAGCTCGGCCTGTCGGTGTCTACTCCGAGCTTGTACCTGCGGGATCAAGTTCTCCTAACCCGAAGCTTGCTCCTAGGATTCTTCAGTATTTCGACTTCTAAATTCTAGTAAGTTCTTGTTTTATTTTTCTTTTGGTTTATGAGTTTACTTTAATCTCTTCGCGTAGAGTTTGGAGTAATCATATCTAGCGTAGACGTGGTGTTTGGGATAGGATACTCAAAGATATTCCCTGACTAGCTAGACCGTGGTAGTAGTGAGGAACGTGACATTTCCGAGTTACCTTTGCAGACCATATCTCGTTAGCAGGAAGGATAGGGTTTATAGGTGCGGGTTGAACATCCTTTGTGGTGTCTAGATTCCGTTAGCCTCCCCAATAGAACAGTAGATCATCCTTACCAAGGTTAGAAGGAGATTACGGTTGTAATCTTCTCTATTTATCACTCACATCGGGAAACATTCTTTGTTGCCTAAAGGGTTAGTAGTAATAGACCGGGTTAGTCAGATGCACTCTTTCTCCTAGTGGTAAAATAAATACGATACTCTGGATAACCTCCCGGGTGAAGTGCTCACCGATATCCGTGCGCTTGCGGATCAATTCCTTATTGCGTTCCCAAATATCAACAAGCATTTCTAGCGCCGTTGCCGGGGAGAAAGACGGTTTGCTGAGATAACCTTGAGTCTTACTACTAGCTTGTATCTATACTTTATTCTTTTCTTATCTTTTATGTTCTGTATTTATTTTCTTTACTCTTACCTTATGGAAAACCAAGATTCTAAATCAATCTACCAATTTGTAACACCTTCAGAAACTGACCTTTTACCATGGGAGTCATCACAGGCTATCCAAACATCCCAGTATAGGCTAAGATCTAGGTTGATTGCCATGATTCAAAACCTATCTTTTTCGGGAAAGGAAGACGAAAACCCTTACCTTCATATTAGAGATTTTGAGCAAACATGTGATTGTCTTCGCATTGAAGGCATTCTGATAAAACTTTACGTTGGAAGCTTTTTCCTTTTTCCTTAAGGGGAGAAGCTAGACAATGGTACAGTCAGAAGGTAAGTCAACAACGAGGTGAATGGGGAGTTTTACGAGCCAACTTTTGTCTAGATTTTTATTCCCTCGACCGTATCAGCGACCTTAGACTCGAAGTCCTACCTTTTAAACAAAAAGATAATGAAACTTTGGGAAAATCCTGGAAACGTTTTTCTGATCTTTTAGAATCTGGTCCAAACCTTAATCTTGAAGACCCTGTTCTTTTATTTCACTTTTTTTGAGGTCTTCAGAAAAATCATAAACAAATGCTACATACAATGTCTAGAGGTTCTTTCTTTCGTATCCCTACTGATGAAGCTAGAGTGATCCTAGATAGAATCCTAGAAGCTGAGATGGATAATACCCTTCATGATGAAACCTACGAAGCCGAAGTAGACACTCTGCCAAATTCTTCATCTACTTTAGCTATTCCAAGTTCTGAGCCACAAGAGGAAGAAATTCCACTACCTGATTTCATGCTGGATATAGAATCCGATCTTTTTGCCGATTTTGGAACCATTTCAAACTACCATTCTATTGACAAACCCCAAAACTGCCAGTTTAGCATTTATTTACCAAGTGAATATCAATTAAGAGAGCTTATCTTAGTCATGAGTAGCGAGTGGTTGGAGGAATTAGAGCTTTCCTCTGATGTTATCCGTTTGGACACACCCTCTATAACTATACGTTGTGCTTATAATTCTAATCGATTTAATGCTCTCTATAATCTTGTTGTGGGATCAACATCATGTCTGAATCTTTTGCACTTAAACTATTTAAAAATCTTGTCTTAACCCCCACAACAAAGGTCATAAAGGAATCTTCGGTACGATTAGTCCCCAGTCTTGGAATTATTAATGTCCTACCTCTTACGGTAGAAGGCTCCATGGTTCATTTGAACTTCTATATCTTTGATACATGGGACTTTGACCTGTTGATAGGACAACCTTTTAGAAGACTCCTTTATGAAGGTCATACTAGAAAGCTACACATTTCTTTTGGAAAAACTTTTAAATTTCCCATAACAATTTCTCACTCCATAAATAATAATGCCGAGTCTTATCTTTTGCCTGATCCTATGGAGGAGGTAAAGGCTGCATCTCTTGAACTTTTAGAAGAATCAAACTTAGAAGACGAAACTCCTTTCTTCATTGAAGAAGAAGCTGAACCTTCTGAACCTGAACCCTTAGATGAGTTTGCAGAAACACCTAGACCTCCCATAGAGCTTAAAACTTTACCAACCGGTCTTACCTATGCTCTCCTAAACAATAATCCAGAGTTTCCTGTGATCATTAGTGATAAACTCACTCAGGAGCAAACTCTACGATTGATGACCATTCTTGAGAAACATCACTAAGTTTTCGGCTACTCACTCCAAGATCTTACAGGAATCAGTCCTATGATTTGCACCCATCGTATTCCAGCAGATCCTTCTGTTTTACCCTCTCGAGAACCCCAACGTAGACTTAACAACACTATGAGAGAGGTAGTTAAAAAGGAAGTTATAAAATTGCTGCATGCAGGGATTATATATTCTGTGCCGCACAGTGAGTGGGTGAGCCCAGTTCAAGTTGTGCCTAAAAAGGGAGGCATGACTGTTATTATGAATGAAAAGAACAAGCTAATTCCGCAACGCACCGTCACAGGATGGCGGATGTGCATAGACTATAGAAAACTGAACAAAGCCACGAGAAAGGATCATTTTCCTTTACCTTTCATAGATGAGATGCTAGAGCGATTAGCAAACCATTCGTTCTTCTGTTTCTTAGATGGATATTCAGGGTATCACCAGATCCCAATCCATCCTCATGATCAAAGCAAAACCACTTTTACATGCCCATATGGAACTTATGCTTACCGTAGAATGTCTTTTGGGTTATGTAATGCACCACCTTCTTTTCAAAGATGCATGACGTCTATATTTTCTGATATGATTGAAGAGATTATGGAAGTTTTCATGGATGATTTCTCTGTTTATGGAAAAACTTTTGATAGTTGTCTTGAAAACTTAGACAAGGTTTTGCAAAGATGTGAAGAAAAGCACTTAGTCCTTAACTGGGAAAAATGTCATTTTATGGTTAGGGAAGAAATAGTGCTGGGACACCTAGTGTCTGAAAGAGGTATTGAGGTAGACAAAGCTAAAATTGAAGTAATTGAACAACTACCTCCACCTGTGAATATAAAAGGAATTCGAAGCTTCCTTGGCCATGCTGGTTTTTATCGTAGATTCACAAAAGATTTCTCATTCATTGCTAGACCACTTACTCTATTGCTAGCCAAGGTTGCTCCTTTCGAATTTGATGATGCATGTCTAACATCTTTCAATTTATTAAAGAAAGCACTCATCTCTACACCAATCATTCAACCCCCTGATTGGTCGTTGCCTTTTGAAATTATGTGGAATTCTAGTGATTATGCTGTGGGGGCAGTTTTGGGACAAACTAAAAATAAGAAGCATCATGCAATTGCTTATGCCAGTAAAACTTTGACAGGAGCTCAACTTAACTATGCAACCACTGAAAAAGAGCTTCTGGCTGTTGTTTTTGCCATTGATAAATTTAGATCTTATTTAGTTGGAGCTAAAATAATTGTTTACACTGATCATGCTGCACTAAAATATTTGCTCACTAAAAAAGATGCTAAACCTCGCCTGATTAGATGGATCTTATTACTCCAAGAATTTGACTTAGAAATAAAAGATAAAAACAGAGTAAAAAATTCTGTTGCAGATCACTTGTCTAGAATGTATTTTAAGAATCCACAGGAAACCCCCATCAATGATTCACTCCGGGACGACATGCTCTACGGGATTAACAGGTCTGAACCCTGTTATGCAGATATTGTTAATTTTATGGTTTCAGGGTATGTACCGCCAGGAGCAAACAAGAAGAAGCTTATTCAAGAAAGTCGTTCACATATATGGGATGAGCCATACCTCTTCTGAGTATGCACTAATGGCTTACTCAGGAGATGTGTCACCACTGAGGAAGGATGGAAGATCATCGATAGATGTCATTCATCACCATATGGAGGTCACTATGGAGCATTCCGTACACATTCAAAGATCTGGCAGTGTGGATTCTACTGGCCTACAATGTATGAAGACACGAAGCAATATATCCGAAGATGTGGGCCATGTCAAAGGCACGGACACATAAATACAAGGGATGCAATGCCACTCACCAACAAACTTCAGATTGAGCTCTTTGATGTGTGGGGAATAGACTATATGGGTCCATTTCCTCCATCAAAGAAGTGTGAGTACATCTTGGTGGCAGTTGACTACGTCTCCAAGTGGGTAGAGGCATTACCTTGCAAGCATGCTGACAACATCAGTTCAAAGAGGATGTTTGAAGAAATTATATTTCCAAGATTTGGAGTCCCCAAAGTAGTGATAAGTGATGGAGGAGCACACTTCATCGATAAACGCTTCAAGCAATATCTATCAAAACATGGAATCCGTCACAATGTCGCTACCCCCTATCATCCTCAGACAAGTGGCCAAGCAGAGACTTCCAACAAACAAATCAAGAATATTCTTCAGAAGACAGTAAATGAAATGGGAACGGCATGGAAAGACAAGTTACCCGATGCACTCTGGGCATACCGGACAGCATACAAGACCCCAATTGGAATGTCTCCATACCAATTGGTGTACGGGAAGACTTGCCATCTACCTGTTGAAATAGAGTTCAAAGCACACTAGGCCATAAAGAAATGGAATATGGACCTAGATGTTGCTAGAGATCATATAAGAATGCAACTATCAGAATTGGAAGAATGGCGAGAGAAAGCATATCACAATTCGAAGATCTACAAAGAAAGAGTCAAAAGGTGGCATGACAAGAGAATCAAGAAGGAGTTCACACCCGAAGATAAGGTATTACTTTTTAATTCCACGGTGAAGCTTTTCGGGCATGGAAAACTCCAGAGCAAATGGGAAGGACCATTCAAGGTAAGTAATTCATCATCCCACGGAGCTATCACACTTCAAAATAACGAAGGTACGTTATTCAAGGTAAATGGTCAACGTCTTAAATTGTTTTTAGAGCCCAATAAAGAATTAGAAGAAATAGACGTAGTCCATTTTTACCTTCCCATGGAGAATTAGAGCCCAAACTTTTTAGTCTGACATTTTTGGGTCATATATATATTTTCCTAATTAAGTCTGCATCTAAAAACACGCTCGAGGAAGCGGACCCACAGCGGAGCCAGAGGGAGGGCGGGCGCCCTGATCAAGTGGGCGGGCGCCCAGCTCCCGTTCCCCCTCGGTCTCGATTTTCTCTGTTATGGAAAACACACTTATGGTAATCCGAATAATCCCTCAGATGGAAAGTTTCTCACGCACATCGATGGGAGCAACCCGAACAACCCCTAGAGGCGCTTTTTGACCCCTATATAAGCAGACCCCTGACATCAGTTTTCAAACAACAATCTATCCAAGCCTTCTCTTCTTCTTCAATTAGAGCTTGTTTAGTTCCTCGCTGCTCCAATGGTCGAGAAGTTCCACGATGATTGGGAAGTTGTCCCCTTCAACCTTAACATGGAGCCTGTGGAAGACCCCGACGCCCGTGCTCTCATCCCGGCCAACACAGAGCGACAACTAGAAGCCATGCCATTACGCCAACGCAGCTCCACCCAATCCTATCATGCTCAACCAGTTCTCACCGCGCCGCCACAACCCCTACTCCTCAAGGGATCATCATCCAAGATAAAGACCAGCATCAAGATGCCAACTGGCACGAGGATCCTTCCACCTAGACCCAATGAGAGGGTTATTGGAGTCAAGACCAACCGGAGCGGCGAGATCAGCAGCATACGCTACACTACGGAGGAGGAAAGGCCTTACTTTGAAGGGGTTAGAGCAGCCAAAGTCCGTTTCATCCCCCCAAAGGCAGCCCCGAAGCACGCTCTCAATGCTTTTGAGACACCTCCCAAGCGTCGCAACATTATAGTAGATATTAATGAGGACGTTCGCAGGCTAGACAGAGTTATCATAGACATCCAGTCCTCGATTAATTCCCTCACTAGGCAGCTCTCTAACCACAACACCGTTATACTAGGCCTTAGGCAGGATCTTGGCAGTGCCAATAAGAAGATTAAGGAATTAGAGCGCCGCTAAGTTATCTAGATTAGACCTTGAGGCAATGCATCTTAGTCATTTATCTTTAAATTCGGTTTAGGTTTACTATTATCATCAGTTTGTTACTATTGTCGTCAGTTTGCTACTAGTCTTTTGTAATAATGCCTCAAGATTAACAAAGAGTATTATTATTATTACTATTATGTCTTTTGTGTCTCTACTTTATTTTTGTGCAAAAAGTAGAAAACAAGTATGGGGGAGATCCCTCGACATGCTAAACACACTTCGACTACACCACTCCACGATTCAGGTACACACTCTGCACACTTACTTTACACATACACATATATATCTTGGATTATGCAGAATACTGTTTTCGACAAGATTCAAATATTTCTAATCATGATTAATCTCACTCTGTGATATTTCCTAAAAACTTGCAATTATTGAAAAAAAATCATTTTTAAACCCTATGTTACTTAAGTCATTGTGGATTGTGAGATGGTAAAGTATGAGTTTCTTATTCTTGATATCATTGTTGCTTGGAGAATTTATTTAAAAAATCTTCAAAATTCTACCTACCATCCTCAGTGTTTTATATGCCTACTAAAACTGAAAATATTAATTATGATTATAAAGGCTATCTACTCTGTGTTGAGTTTGTTGAAAATGAGTTAGACCCTTGTTGAGAGATTTATCATGCTCCTAAGATCAAGACATTATTCAGAAAGATTCACTCTTCCGAAGTATTATTGCATTAGAGGCATGGGCTATGCAAAAATAAAGATATTTCGAGGAAATAAAAAGGAGCAAGTGCTCGATAACCTCGCAGAAAAATGGACGAGTGTCCGGTAGTAGAATTAGGGGTACCTCGGTATCCACTTAAAAAAAAGAGAAGAAAAAGCTAATGATAGCCCATGGTCCCTCTAATAAGCAATATACCAGCAAGAGTTGACAAAGAATTTAATTTCCAAAGTCTTTGGTCTAAGAGTATGAAATTCCCCTCCTCGGATCCCGTTTTGATCAGGCAATAAATGCAAAGTAAGTATGCTTGAGAATTTTTGCAAATTAAAATAGCCTTAGAGAGATATATAAAAGATAATGAGTGATCTGAGAGAACCTACGAGGATAAAAGGTATGCTAACTTTCTTTTCAAAAACATATAAAAACTCCAAATGACAGGATTAAGAAGAACAGAATGTTTTAAAATGTTTTACCCCAGATATTGTTCTTAACCATCCTTACTATAGTACACAGTGAATCTTTACTCTTAACCATATACTTCCCTGACTATAGTACACAGTGGATTTTAACACCCTACAATTATGAACAGAATGTTTTAAAATGTTTTACCCCAGATATTGTTCTTAACCATCCTTTTCTCGAGGACGAGTAAAAGCCTAAGTATGGGGGTATTTGTTGACGGTTCTTAAGTATCAATTTTAATTATCAAATAAACAATAGAAAGGACCAGTATGCAACCAACACCTAGAATTAGGGTTTGATCTGACAGAATTGCACGAGTTTTGTTGTTTATCTGTTCCTGCAGGGGGTTATCAGGAAATAAGGAAGAAAGGCCCACATGTCAGGATTATATAGAGATATCAACGAACCGCGCAATTTTCTACCATCTAGAAGACTCCAGAAGCCACAGGAACAAAGCGGAGGCCGAAAGGGGCCTGGCCCTGGGCGCCCGCCCCCTCCTGGAGTTGCATCAGGACTATTTTCGCAGACGATGTTCCACCGACCTAAAGGATCAAGGATAACCGTCCAATCAATGTCGGTTTGATCCAATGGCTCACGTTCACTTGAGGGGACTATAAAACCAGACCCCCTAGCCCCTGGAGGAGACAAGTTTATCATAGAGTTGAGAGGAGCCCTCGAAGGAAAACCTCTCCTCTAAATAAATTTTCTTTTTAGGCTTAACAACCAATGTGGGTAGAAATAGATCTTCTAGTTTCTACTAGATTGAGATAGATAGAGTGGAGGTGTAGATCGAAGGAAGCCCGGCCTGTCGGTGTCTACTCCAAGCTTGTACCTGTGGGATCAAGTTCTCCTAACCCGAAGCCTGCTCCTAGGATTCTTCAGTATTTCGACTTCTAAATTCTAGTAAGTTCTTATTTTATTGTTCTTTTGGTTTATGAGTTTACTTTAATCTCTTGACGTAGAGTTTAGAGTAATCATCTCTAGCGTAGACGTGGTGTTTGGGCTAGGATACTCATAGATATTCCATGACTAGCCTGACCGTGGTAGTAGTGAGGAACGTGACATTTCCAAGTTACCTTTGCAGACCATATCTCGTTAGCAAGAAGGATAGGGTTTATAGGTAAGGGTTGAACATCCTTTGTGGTGTCTAGATTCCGTTAGCCTCCCCAATAGAACAGTAGATCATCCTTACCAAGGTTAGAAGGAGATTACGGTTGTAGTCTTCTCTATTTATCACTCACATCGAGAAACATTCTTTGTTGCCTAAAGGGTTAGTAGTAATAGTCCGGGTTAGTCAGATGCACTCTTTCTCCTAGTGGTAAAAAAATAAATACGATACTCTGGATAACCTCCTGGGTGAAGTGCTCACCGATATCCATTGAGCTTGTGGATCAACTCCTTATTGCGTTCCCAAATATCAACAGCGGGGCACTCCGTACAACTTAACAATCTAAGAGAAGTACAACTCAGCATAATCAGATGGTCAGTAGGTAGAATGTACGGGAATGAAATGAGCTGACTTGGTCAAGCGGTCAACAATAACCCAAATAGAGTTGTGTCCCTTTTGAGTAGGGGGGAGTCCAACAATGAAATCCATGCTAATTTCTTCCCACTTCCAACCCGGAATCGACAAAGGTTGCAATGAACCTGCAGGCTTAAGGTGAACTGCCTTTACCCTACAGCAAGTGTCACACCTAGCAACATAAGCTGCTATCTCTTTCTTCGTCTTGGTCCACCAGAAATGAGGTTTCAAGTCTTGATACATTTTGCTACTACCAGGATGAATGGACAGCTTGGAAGAATGAGCTTCATCTAAGATTTTGTTGCGTAGGTCATGGTCTTTGGGTACAACTAGTCGATCGTCAAACCATAATATACCTTTCTCATCTACCCTGCAATGCTTGGTGTCTTGCTCTTTCATTTTTCTCTTGATATGGAAGATACCAGGGTCAGTCTTTTGGAGTTCTATAATTTGACTCTCTAACGAACAACTGACTACAATGTTGTGTAGGACCACAGGATGCAATAAATTGAAACCTTCTTCTAAGAGAGGTCTAACATGTTGTTTCCGGCTAAGAGCGTCGGCTACAACATTGGCTTTTCCTGGATGATAGTGTACTTCCAGATTATAGTCCTTTATCAATTCAAACCATCTTCTTTGTCTCATGTTTAGCTTGGGCTGAGTGAAGATATATTTGAGGCTCTTATGGTCATTATAAATATGACACAGATTACCCAACAGATAATGTCTCCAGAGTTTCAATGCGTGTACAACTGCTGCTAACTCTAGATCATGAGTCGGGTAGTTAGCTTCGTGCTTCCTCAGCTGCCGAGAGGCATAGGAAATGACTTGGCCTTCTTGCATAAGTACACAAACTAGGCCAGTGCCAGATGCATCATAAAAGACATCAAATGGCTTTTCAATGTCAGGCTGTGCCAAAATATGAGCGGTGGTCAGCAAATGGTGTAAAGCGGTGAAAGCGACTTCACACTCCTAAGACCACACAAATTTCACATCCTTTTGCGGTAGCTTGGTCATAGGCTTGGCTATCTTGGAGAAGACTGGAATAAAACGACGCTAATATCCAGCTAGATCGAGAAAACTCCAAACCTCATGCACTGAAGTCAGGGCCTTCCAGTCTAGAACCTCATGCACCTTTGACGGGTCAACAGAAATACCGTCTTCAGATAAAATATGGCCTAGGAAAGACACTTTCTTCAACCAAAACTCACACTTGCTGAACTTGGCATAGAGCTGATGTTCTCGCAATCTAGTGAGTACAATCCGAAGGTGCTTCTCATGGTCTTGGGCATTTTCAGAATACACCAATATGTCATCGATGAACACTACCACAAACTTGTCCAGTTCAGGCATCAACACCGAATTCATCGGGTACATGAAATGAGCAGGGGCATTAGTCAGACCAAAGGACATGACTAGATACTCATACAACCCATACCTGGTTGAGAAAGCCATTTTGGGGATGTCTTTGGGTCGAATCTTGATTTGATGATACCCGGATCTCAGATCAATCTTTGAGAATACCTTAGCCTTGGCTAATTGATCAAACAAAATATGAATGCGAGGCAAGGGATACTTGTTTTTGATAGCCACGGCATTCAGTGGACGAGTCTACACACATATGTAGAGACTTGTCCTTCTTCTTGACAAAGAGAGCCGGACAACCCCATGGAGAAGAATTAGGCCGAATAAGACCTTTCTCTAGGAGTTCGTGCAACTTCTTCTTCAACTCAGCTAATTCATTGTGTGGCATTCGATATGGCCTTCTAGAGATGGGTGTGGTACCTGGAATTAGATCAGTTTTAAACTCTATGTCTCTATCTGGTGGCAACCTAGGCAGATCCTCTAGAAAGACATCCGGAAACTCACACACTAGAGGAATCTCTGCCACAGTGAGTGGTCTGATAGCGTTTGCAGCGTGACAGATGTCATCATTTTTGGGAAGTTGGACTAAGAAAGCTTCTTTACTATCTTGCTCCCTCAACATGACTACCCTCGTTGAGGTATCTATCAACACCCCATGCTTACTCATCCAATTCATTCCCAGAATAACATCTATTCCCAAGCATGGCAAGATTACTAGATCTGCTGAATAATTACGCCCTTCAATGGCAATATGTACATCCCTCACTTATTGATTTGTAGCGATTTGATTACCAGCAACACTAATGCAAAATTTGCCATTGTCAAGATCAACTACATGCTGCCAATGTTTAGATGTGAATGCTTGACTCATAAATGAATGTGAAGCTCCGAAATCAAACAAGAGAATTGCAGGATGTTGGTTGACAAGAAACATACCAGCAGTGACCACTTCACCTTCAGGGATTTCTTCAACAGTGGTATAGTGCACTCGGCCGGTACAGTTATGAACTCCAGCTGCAGAATTACTCTTGGGATAAGGGCAATCCCTCGCCCAGCGACCAACTTGTTTACAGTTAAAGCAGGGACAGTTATCACGGGGAGTCTTGGGACCTCCTTGACCTGTAGCACCCCTGGGAAGAGCAAATGTGAAGGACTTGTGAACTCCCGTCTTCACATTTGACTTCTTCTGCGGCGGCCTGTACCTTGTCACAGCATTGGGCGGGCGATAGGCCAGCTTACTTGTCGCCGGAGCCTTGGACTGCGAAGCACCCGCTTCATAGGCCCTCTTGCGGTTCTTAGATGCAGCAAAGATAGTGTTGGAGTTCTCCTGGGTCAACGCATCACTCACAAACTCATTGAAGGCGGTACTCATATTACCAGCCATGTTCTTGGACAGCTTGGTGTTGATATTTGGTAACGCCATTAGGAAATGATCCGCAAGCGCACGGATGTCGGTGAGCATTTCACCCGGGAGGTTATCCAGAGTATCGTATTTATATTTTTACCACTGGGAGAAAGCATGCATCTGACTAACCAAATATATTGCTACTACCCTTTAGGCTACAAAGAATGTGATTCAATGTGAGCGATGTATAGAGAAGACTACAACCGTAGTCTCGTTCTAACCTTGGTAAGGATGATCTACTGTTCTATTGGGGAGGCTCACAGAATCTATACACCACAGAGGATGTTCGACCCGCACCTATAAACCCTACCTGTCATGCTAACGAGATGTGGGCTGCAAAGGTAACTCAGAAATGTCACGTTCCTCGCTACTACCACGGTCCAGCTAGTCAGGGGATATCTATGAGTACCCTAGACCAAACACCACGATTACGCTAGCAATGATTACTCTAAACTCAACCGGAAGAGATAAAAGTAAACTCATAAACCAAAGAACAATAAAACAAGAACTTACTAGAATTTAGAAGTCGAATTACTGAAGAATCCTAGGAGCAAGTCTCGGGTTAGGAGAACTTGATCCCGCAGGTACATCTTCGGAGTAGACACCGACAGGCCGGGCTTCCTCCGATCTACACCTCCACTCTATCTCTATCGATCTACTAGATCTAGTCTACTCTCACATTGGATGCTAAGCCCTAAGTCTATGATGAACTTATTCTCCTCCAGGGGCTAGGGGGTCTGCTTATATAGTCCCCTCAAGTGAATCTGGGCCGTCGGATCAAACCGACATTGATTGAACGGTTATCCTTGATCCTTTAGGTCGGTGGAGCGTAATCCGTGAGATGGGACCTGGTTGGTCTCTAACTTAGGGCGGGCGTCCTGCCCCCAGGCCCGATCACCTTCCTATTTGTTCCCGTGGCTTTTGGAGTCTTCTAGATGATAGAAAATTGCGTGGCACGTTAATATCTCTATGTAAACCCGACGTGTGGGCCTTTCTTCCATATTTCCTGATAACCCCCTATAGAAATAGACAAACACCAAAACTCATGGAATTCTGTCACATAAAACCCTAAGTCTGGGTGTTGGTTGCATTCGGATCCTTTTCTTTATTTATTTGATGATTATATTTGGTACTTAAGGACCGTCAACAACTCCCCCAAGTTTACCTCTTGCTCGTCCCTGAGCAAGGATGGACTCAAGAGTTTCTGCAGTGGTTTCATGCCATAAAAGTACACATGCGTTCAAGCAAGATCTCATCTCTGAGTTAGAGTAAACTGTTAAGACTTAAAACTTACTCATTTTACCTTTCTCCATGGGGCTTGCAACCGTCACTTGTGTCTTGAGCAATTGAAAGATAGAATAGTCTAGCCAAGCGCCATGTCACGTATTATTGATCAGCTATAGCTCTGGAGTTTTTGCAGATTTTCAAATAAAACTCAGAGATTCCTTGTATGACTCTCTCAAATCTCTCTTTTGTGGTATTTCTGGATCCTTTCTAAGGCAGTAATGGTATATGTCTTCTCTCTCACCCTACTCTAATAAGGTTTTGATATTTGGAGCTCATTGGTGGGAGGCAGATAATACAAACTTACAAGACATTTATTGCATAGTCAAACCATGGATCCAGAAGAACAAGACAATAAGTCAAATCAAGATGTGCATGTGTGGCGACTGAATGGTGTATGGTGATGATGGTGATAACAATGATGAAAGTCTAATTCTACTTTTGCTCTTTTAAAGGGATACATACCTTTCTTGCACTTTGAAGCTTTCTGAGGAGAATGAGATGCTCTATATTTTCTTTTTCTTTCCTCTCAGGTGGGTATCTTGTACCCCTAATTCTACTGTCGGACACTTGTCCATTTTTACCTCTCGTCTCACTTTTTATTTTCTTTCGAGGTTCCGGGCACTTGCCCCTTTTTATTTCCTCGTATTTTTCCTTTTTCTTTTTTCTCTCTTTTTTGAGAGCACTCATCTCCTGAGATAATGTAGCAAGTGGTAGTAACCAAAATAACTGGAGCATTTATTTCACAGGGAATAACAGGGATAGGAAAATATTTTTGCCTATTCTCTCCCGGATTAGGAGTAGAACAATTTTAGGTGAATCTGGAGATGGAATTGAGTGGATGTATGTGGATGCGTACTTCCGGAGTAGAAGCAGCATGTGTTAGTGAACGTGCAAGTGAATCTTGATTTTAACCACATGACAAGCTCCTAAGGGTCTACACAGCTTGACCACACTCAATGCTCATAAGCAATAAAAGTAAATATGTGGCTCAAAGTCTAATAAGCATGTATGTATGGCTGTGGTAGGAATTTAAACTCTCATCATACAGGAACTCATCATGTGTTATTTTAAAGATTTTTTCAAAGATAAAATTCTCTAGAATTCTAACATCTCTAGGAACAGATAAACAACAACCCAACCTTCCCATATCATATCCGTTAACAACTTAGACTTCAGATCAAGCACTCTTCCCACAAGTTCAAGTTTAGAGCGGGTTTAAATTATAATAGTTATGCCTAAACTTGAGAGAGAGCTCAAACTTGAAAACTAGGTACATGGCAGAGCAACTATTTATCATATCTATGTAAGAGTTTATCATTTATGTTCAGTTTGGCCTAGACACTTTATTTATTTATTTAGCAAACTAAGCAAAGATATAAGCACAAAATTTTTATTTGGGTTTTCATGATTATGCATCTTTTTAATATTTGAGTAAAATATAAACACGAGTAGAAACACTTAGCTGGATAAATGGGGGTGCTCTCCCGTAAGCTGGATTTTGACGTAATTTCTTCTGATGTAGCTAGCAGGTGGCGGAGGTGTATTTGAATGTCGGCCTGACAGCGATTAGGATGTCCTCTGTCTCCTAGTCTCCTTTGATCCTTGAATTCTGTGGAGCTCAAATAGACAACAAAGCTTTGTGGAACTAGTTATGTGTTAGCATAAATATCTTGCCTTTATCATGTTGAGCCTCCTCAATAAATGTTACTCTCTTTGGTAGGATCACAATCTTATTTTTATATTTTCATTTTTATAGAGCAAAAAAAATATTTATTTTTATTTTTATGCCGCCACAGTGAATGTACTTATGGGTTTTATGCCACTCATATACTCACATGGGGCATACTGTTTTTTAACATTTTTATTTTCTTTTCAAGATAGTATGAACCCGATTAACTAAACAAGCTATTCAAGGAAAATAAATAATTGAAGGGAAAATGACAACTACCAAGTTTACCTCTTGGCACGGCGTTCGGTGTTTTTAAGTTCTCCGAACGGGACTCTCCGTTTTCTCAGTCGTCCTGGGATTCGATGGATGGTGTAGTCAGTGGTTCCGGTGGTGCCTCCTCTTCATGTATAACTATCTTCTCTCTCCACACCTGACTCGGTGTTACGGTCTCCTCAGGACAATCCTGTTCAAGCTGTATATCTTTGGACCTTATTACATTTCTTTTGTAGTCTGCCCATCCGTCCTTGATGATTTGCCTCCTCTAGTTGCGGTTGTGTTGTCTTCTTCTTGTCCTGACCTGCTTAGAGTCTTCAACTATACAGTTAGGCTCAGTAAAATAGCGGCGTACCTTCTCAGAGGGGAAGTGCATGTGGAATTCTCCGGTTCCAATATAGATGATTGCTTTAACGGTGCTGAGGAACGGTCTCTCAAGGATGATGGGTGGATCATACTCGTCTTCTCCCATGTCAATAACCTTCAACCTTTCGGAATGTCTGATCTGCCATCTGGAGCTGGGTCATCCTTTTTCGTCAGAAACGGTGACTTAAGTCGACGATCTTGACCTCCATGAACTGCAGTGACCATCTTAGCTGACTCGGTCCACATTTGCTTGTTCCTGTTCCTCCTGTTGGTCCTCTCCCTTCGTTCATGTCGGGATTTCTCTGAGATTTGTGTAGTTTTGTTCTTGAAAGTAAACGTCTCCTTCCTCTTGATGTAGAGACTAATCTTGGCAGCACTGGGGCGTACAGGGTACCAACTCGGATGCAAAGGTTCTTCAATATTCCCTTTGGGAAACTTTAGTGTCCGATCTGCAACCCTGGGCATAATGTTGACGCTGGAGCCAAAGTCGCAGAGTGCTTCTGGGAAGTCCACCATGTCGATGGAGATCGCGATGACGGGGCGTCCTGGATCGCCTCTCTAAGTAGTTAGGCCTCTGTTGATTCCAACCTTGATTTTGTTGAGGACAGTTGTAGTAGTAGTAGTTGTTGTTGCTGATGTAGTTCACGTCGTCAAGCATCCCAGGGCAGTGATTGCCTGAGTGTCTGTTGATGCAAAAGTAGGTCTGCAAACACAAAGGGCTAATACCCGATTCAAACGTTAAGGCGTGCCAGCCGATTTGACCTTACTATCGACAAAGGTGATAACTCGAATACTTTGGTCCTGACAACAGCGATGCACCCGGATGCCACGGCCAAGAGGTATTCACGCAGAACTCGAGAATGTGCCGAGCTTAAGTCGACAAACTCCTAAGAACTCGTAATGAAAAGAAAAATATGACGAAGTCATCAAAAAAGTAGATGCTAGAATATGAGTAAAAACTTGTGTTTGATTGATTGATTCATTCATTACAATGCCCCAGGGTCTACATTTATACCCTGCTCAAAGAGCTACAATCAGACACGACTAGGACCCAAATTCCAAATTAAACAGAATCCGTATACAAAACGATTTAAATAACTAAGGAAAACACAAAACTATCCTCCCGTGACAAACTGGGACACCACCATGGACCAATCGGCAACCTTCAGGTTCTCCTTCCGAATCATCGGCAGACTCCTCATCGTAGCCATCGGCAAAAGCTAATGCTTGACCATCGGCATGAACGCGTTACCACACATGGACTTAGTCTCATTCAACTGTCCCTTCATCGGCAACCACCCTCATCGGCAACTCCCCTGCAGACCAGTTACTGTTACCCTATCTTGTCGATCTACACTCCACCGATCCTGGGTACCTGTCCAAAAATGGTGTCAACACATGCCCCCAATTTTTAAGTATAAAATCATTAATGCTCCAAAATTCTCTGCAGTAATGATGCCTTTTTGCAATTAATCCTCTCGATTTGGTAACCGACCGTTGAAATCGAACAACTCTAGCCCGATTCTTTCGCAGATCCCTCAAATTCCTCAACCTCCCAATCTGGACATCTCCACCTTATTCGCCCATCGACAATACTACTGTTAGAAGGAGCTGCCGATGGACCGACTAGGAAATCCCGCAAAGTAAAATATCTCCAGATTATGACCGCTTCTTGTCAAATCACCTGCGCAATCCCTTGATTACCGTGCGAACAGTTACCATATCCACCTGAGTACCCTCGGATTTCATGGATACGGTGAAGAGATAAGTCAGATTTGCCCTTGCCCGTTTTGTCCTATAAATAGTTCCTTCTCGGGTACTCCTTCCCCATCGCATCATTCTACAGCCCCAACTCTACTTTTCTGGCGGCGGCGCTGTTCGAGAGCTCCAAGAATTCCAATGAAGGCCTTTCTCCACCAACCTCAAAGTCTTCAATCATCTTCCTCGTGAGGAGATGGCCATCAACTTTGCTGTTCCCGAGGTTAGTTCATCACCCCACCTCTTGTACTTTTACCATACCCTTGTTCATCCTCAACTTATTTTACTGAACACTCTTCTCCTTTTTTCTTTTGTTCTTCTTTTTATCCTTAAAAACTTCTAGGATTTGTCCAATAAAATCGTCATCCCTACCGATCAGCCACACCTCCAATGTCTCGTTCCGCTAGGGAACCCAGATCCCACCGATCTCATCAACGCAGAAACAAACAGAATCCCCTTTAGAGCCGAGATTTTTTCTCTAGATCTATGGAAAGATGCCTTCCGTTCCTGGCCTAGTCCTACCAAGGGATGGAAGGATTGGTTTTTGAGAGTCAGCCATTCGAATGAGGTACAGTGAGGTGAACGAAAACTGGATCAATGCATCAGGTTGTCCCTTGCCGATATGCATAGGAATGAGTCACTGCTGATTGCTACAACATATTTTTGGTCAGACACACTTAATGCCTTTGTCTTCGGTCATGGCCCTGCTTCTCCCACTATTGCCGATGTGCTTATGCTCACCGGCTTAGATGTATCCACTGCCGATAGTAGTCACATATTTGACACCACACCTAGTGCCAAGGTGGAAACTCGCTCTATCGACGGGTGGTTAGGGTACATTCAGAAGTACCGTAGAACAGGGCCTGTCAATATAAAGGAGCAGACCACCTTCCTGAATATGTGGCTAGACAAATTCGTATTCAGTGGTCGATCGGTAGGACCAACCTATGTCTACCTATCGGCAACAAAGAGATTAGCTAATGGTGGCCGATTTCCCCTCGGCCGATACCTGCTTGGCTCTGCCTATCATCTTATTCATCAAGTAGCCAGGAAACTTCTGCTTGGTGAACCCATCGGCAACCTAGGGGGCCCTTGGTGGTTCATTAACATGTGGCTTAGCCTCCATATGCACAAGCGTCTTGAGTTCAACCTCTTCGCACAACGCTTCCCCAGGGACATAGCCGAGAATTATGAATTGGATGAAGAAGAATCGGCAACTCGACCTCCTCTGAACTTTGGCAAGGCTACCATAGTTCTACCTGGTACAGGTGGTAACACAGACTAGGTTAGCCGATTCTTCCAAACCCTGTACGAAGGCCTGACCACAGAACAGCGAGCATGGCTGCCTTACGAAGATCCAGATACCATGTTTCCTTTGGTCTTCCATCCATTCAACGATGCTCTTAACAAAGATCATGATGTGATGATGGCACTCATCACTCCAAGAGCCATACCAGTAAACTTCTTCGGCAGTGGGAAAGCTTCCAATCAGACCTTTGAATTTTGCAACCCATTGGCATTAGCCAGTCAACTAGCTTTCGGTCAGCTGCCGATTGCACTTTGTTATGCCGATGTGATAAAACCCAGGGAAACCATCACCAGTCTTCTCGAGTGGACTAGGATAGCTCAACTGCCACCGAGTGCCGATACAGATGCAGATTTATCAGAGTGGATTCTGTAACACTCCTAGTGTTAGCTTGCATGTTAACCATGAGCATTGCATCAACATAAGCATCGTCATGCTCATTCATAAGCATACATCATGATCACATGTCATCTTATGTGCCCCATGTATGATTAAAGTACTTGTGTGGTTTGATTTGAGTGATTCTAGTAGAGGACCAATGCATACAAGTGTACATTGTCTTCCAAAATACTTTAATCATGTTTAGAACATCATTTTGAACAAAGTTCATGTTGAAGGTTTTGGCCAAAAATGTCTCTAAGTCATGGTTAACCCTAGGTTGACCTAATTGTCCCCCTAGACCTCCTTTCAAAGATGTTTTATGAAAATAATGTTAGAGACCTTACATGTCTGTGACACCTGAAACAAAGTTGTATTAGATTTCATAAGCTACAAAAGTTATGTTGATGACTTTTTATGAAAAAGCATGGAAGACATCCAAAATTTGCTCACAAGCAAAAAGTCAGTGTTGTTTCTACACTTAGCCAAATTTGGCTAAGTCTAGGAATCGACAGTTTCGACATAGGGTGATTGCGGTCGTTGTAGTTTGAAATCCAGACCGATTTAGACTGTGCTCGTGTAATCAAACTTGTAGAACTCGTGTAGCTCTGTCCAAAGGATCAAGTTTGAGCCGAAACCACCGAGTGAGCTGAGAGTAAAACGTCGACGAACTTCGGGATTCAGTCACTGCAATCGGGCGATTCAGAAACCGATTCAGTTCAGACAGAACTCACTCGCCGCCGCGTGTCCGGCCACCTGTCAGCCGTACGCCGTCGACGGTCCCTCCTGTCAGCCCCGACGTCATCCACAAGACGCCACGCACCGAGTGGACGCCTCAGACGCGCCATTCGCCCCTCCAGAGTGCCACATTGCATCCGCCTTCGTCCACGGCGAGCTTCGCCGCGCTTCGGCGAGCTTTCTCGGGTGTTCCTCCGTGTCTCCGGCCGAGCCAGTCCGCCCAGAGCTCCGCCTCGACATCGTCTACCTCGACGTCCACTCCATTCCCTTAGCCGAGCACCGGTGAGGTCGCATTGCCGACTCCGTCGCGAGCTCCACCTCGCCGGAGTTCACAGAGGTCACCGGCAACGTGGCAGAACCTCTCTAGTTCACCTCTGGCCGTGATTCTTCTTCCTATAGCTTCGCCTTGAGTCGCTCATGCTCGTCCGCAAGCTCTACCGCGTCGCCATTGCCTAGATCCGCCGGCGTAACGCCGTGCAGCGCCGCCGAGCCGCCATTCCCGACGGCGAGCACCCTAGGCTCCAGTAGAGTGTGAGTGAAGTAGGTCAACAGAGTCGCCTTGATGAGAGGAACACGTTGGTGCCCTTGGATCCGACTGAGACCTCACCGTCGTCGAGTTTTGCCGTGTCTCTGTCTCTCTGTCGCGTGGGTCCCGGGTGTCAGCCTCTCCCTCTCACATCTGTGGTCACTGTGTAGCAGATTCTTTGCTGTTTTTGTAAAATTCATATCTGGAGTTTTATAAATCCAAATGATGTGGTTCCAATTTTGTTAGGTTCCTGTATAAGTCTAGTTTTTAATAAAAATATGAAACATGCCATGTTTTTGAGGAAATAAATATATATAATTTAATATTGGTTCATTAGGAGGTAATTATATCTTGAGATTTGTTGATCTGTTGGCCATGCAAATTTAGAGTGTTGTTACTTATGATATGAATAGGCTCTGATAAATTTATCATGATTTTTGGAGGCCTGATTGTGAAGTTATAAATAGTTCTTGATCAAATAGGAGTTTCTTGTGGTATTTTTAATAAATAAGTTATAGCTCCTTTTGTGGTGAAACTTGCTGAGTGTTGTATTCATGGGTAGACAAAGCTAGGAAAAATCTGAAATCTGTTGTTTGACACTTTTTGATGGGGTTTCATATTTATGCCTTGCATGCCTTTGCTAGCTAGTATTTTTGTATCTCCCAAGCTGTATGTGCAAGTGCCCTGAAAATTTTACAGTAAACTTGTGTTAGCATAAGTAGCTTGTAATTTTCTTAGAATTTTTGGAGCACTCAGGATGCATGTTCCTTAAATCACCTTAATAATTAAATAAATAAAAAAGGTGATAATAGAAAGGAGTTTAGACATTGCCATGATGTTTTCTAGTGTTTCTTAGACATGTTCCATCTAATGGTGCATTTGGACTGACCCTTTGATACATTCTTGTTATGTGCAAAATATTATTTTTGCTATTTATGCCTTTCCTAGAGCAATTCTGTGTAGCTGATAGCTTTTCCTTAAGAACTAATTGAAGATGATGTTTTCCGGGAAACTTGTCTATAACAAACTTGTAGCTCACTTGCTTATCTACTTCGTGTCCAAGTTTCATGACATTTGGTTGAGTAGTTTAAAAGTTATGAATGTTACAAGTGGCTGCTGCAAAGTGCTTGCTCTCTGGATTTTCCAGGGCAGCCAGCCAACTTTGTATGTTTTAGCATATTTCGGTTGGGCATCATTCTGGGATGTCTGAAAGTAAATTGTCGAAAATTTACTAAGCTTTCCAGAAAGTATCTACTTGCTTAGTTTGGCCAAGTAATGCTTGAGTTATAGTCGAAACTGGTGACAAGTTGGTCTGTCTACAAAACCACTGACTGAATAGGAGTGAACAAGGTTATTTAACATGTCTAGTTAGCCTCTCTACCAGAGAAGAAGTATGCACTTACTTGTTATTCTATGATTCACTTAACTTTAGGAGTTTATGCTCATGTTTATACCTCGTTGTGTGTTCTTTAGCTCTTTATCATGACATCATGCACCATATGTGCATTCTCTATATTCATTTCCTTGTCATGCATACATAGGTGTACCCAAGGGCGTGACCGTGTTGGAGTTCGAGCTGCCGGAGTCGGAAGTTCAACAAGGGGAGCCACCTCAAGGAGCTGAGGAGGAGGAGCACTTGCCGGAGTGTCCCGACCATCGCCCGTCCAACTACGTCGAAGGCAAGCCCTGGTGCATTATAAGCCTCCTACTATTTTTGTTATCATGTTCCGCTATCAATTGACTATGGTTATGTATTGTTGCACTAAGTGTTAGGCGTTGATATGACACCCTTGCTGCATTATGACTACCTTGTCCACCCCATACCTCACCTAAGTAGGTCCAGGATCGAATTGATGCTTAGCCATGCTTAGCTCGATAGAAGCCGGGTGATTTCCTGTCACATGTGAGAGATAGGTGGATGCTGGTCACGGTTGGCTATATTTGCTATCATGGAAATAACCAGGTGCTAATAACGAACTTGAGACCGGGCGGGATGACGATAGTGCAGCAACAACGCATGGAGGTCTTGGGTGTGAATCTATCCCCGTCTGTGTCAATTAAGGACTGATTGATGTAACGTCCTCATGTCATGTTGAACGCATGCCTAACACTTAGCTGGCCGGATAAGTCGTTCTGACCGCGAAACCTACGAGTGCATCTCCGGCCGGATACCCCGATCTGGTTAAAGTGCACACCCCGGTTGGTAGTAAGGATGTGCGGGGAGTCAATGGCGTAAGACCGAGGTGTCAGGTTAGAGCCCTGACCCTGGCAGATTGGCGGTCCCTGGGGGTGCGGCGCCGTACGGACCCGCGAATTGGTCCGGAGTTGTGCTAAAGGTGATCCGAGCTGCCCTCATGAAGTATGCTTGGGTGAGTGCTAGGAATACCCCTTCAACTGGATAGGAATCGATTCGAATCGCCGTCTCTCCTGGATAGTGAGAACTTGGCACGGGCAGTCGCACGTAGAACTCACTAAATAAACTTAATGGTTATGATGAGAATGTTGATAGCTATGTGATAATCCGGATATGGTTATTATTGTGATGCTTAAATACTCAAGTGTATGCTTAGATCAGGTGCTAATCTAGTGGATAGTTGTTAAATAATGAACCTGCTGCTGAAATATTATAAATGGGTTACTTACAACAACGGCATTTTATGCAAAAAGGTGAGTCAAACTAGTCCACAAAGATCAGCCATGCATAGTCCTTGGTGTCACTTTATTTTTGGTTTATGACGGGTAAGTCTAGCTGAGTACCTTCTCGTATTAAGGGTTTATTTACCCTTGTTGCAGATGATGTCGTGTACCACGGCTACTGTGATAACTGTCATCATCCGGCTACGGACGATGAATAGATCATGGGCGTGATCACCTTCTTTATCTTCAGTTGTGCTTTTGTTGCGTTTGACCATGGAGCTGGCATGTAATTTAAACTAAGTGTGTGATGTTTTGAAACTACTTTGTTTCCGCTACTACTCTGGTTTGTAATAACCACTTTTAAACTCTGAAGTGATGTAAAACTATGTTCTGTGATGAATGTATGTAATCTGTGATGGCTATACTTGATCATGTACGATCTGGGTTGTATATTGGTTAAATCGAGATCTTTTGAGATTTCGTCAGACTACCAGGTTTATATGGGTTCAAGTCCATTGGCTGGATTGCCTCTGTGGTCGCTAATTCACTTGAATTCTTATAAATTGGACAGTTCTATTACAGCTGGCATTAGAGCAAGATTAAGCATTTAACCATCATAGATGTATTTAAAAACAAATGAATTTGGTTTTCCCAAGCTAATTTGGTAAATTAGACTATACTTAGGGCTGTTTTAAAAATATTTCTATAACTTATACCATGCCAGGTGATACCCTTTATGCCCATATAAGAACTCCTAGGTGGCTTAATATTACTAACATGGGGGTTTTTCCTTTTGTCGTCCATATGGCGTGCAATAATATGGATGCCACTTACTTAAGTGGTAATGAATGGATCACATACCTCTACGCCATGGTAAGCATTGTTTGTTTTCTTTAGTCGGCCATACGGCGTGAAATTGTATGGATGCCACATGCTTGAGTGGTAATGTATGGATCTACATGCCTCTACGCTACGGTAAGTGTGAGCTGTGAGAGCATGACCGTCCAACCGTCGGTCTAGGGGAGTGTTAGCTATGTTTACTGGAATATTTACATGTTCTACATATGTAGATATGAAGGTACTTAATTGTGGGTAGTAGGTGCAGCCATGTATACATATTTGATGTATTTGTGGGTGTATCCCAAATGGGTAGTGTGCTACGATATATGTTCGGGAATATATATCAGAGTATCTAGCTTGATTGAGGATAATTGGATTTACATTTCTGCACATATACTATTGTGGGTTGGGCTGAAATGAAGTTTCTGCAGGTACACTAACAACGAAATGTGTAGACCGTGTAGTTGCGTATAAAGAGTCCACGTATGTATGCCACCGATTATACCGTTAGAACTTTCTCCTAGGAGTGGAAAGGACGTATGGAACGGGCATGCATAATGAATCATTCATACATTCCTTATGCACTACTTAAGTATTAAATTCTGAAAATATATCTATTTACTTCCTTGTAATTAATCTCCCTTACTCAAATGTGGTCTTTCTACAGATAGCAGCCCCACACGCAAGTGAGATTTTCCTGGATATGTTTGGCACTCCTACTTTGTTGTGGAGGGTGCTAAGTTCAGTTGGATATGAGGAACCACCAAAGTATACTTGGACCGAGTCTGAGCATGCAGGAGCCTTACCTTGGGTAGATGTCCAAATTACAGTTCCCCTTGTCCAAATAACCCACAGTGGCTAGGTTGGATAGTAGAGTGCGATGGCCAAACTAATTGGGAGGGTGCCCAAGTAGCAGCCTTAGAAGTATTGCTGGAGATATGCCAAGATTATGGTGATGAGCTAGTGAATGGCCCAGCTGGATCCATCCCTAGAGTGAGTGTGACTGACACATTTGTGTCTCAGATAGAAAATGAGTCTTTAGAGATGAGAGAAACCATGCTAGGATATAGCTCTAGCCCAACCATGAGTGCCATGCTAGCGGTACTTAAGCTGTACTATGTACGCCAGGACACCTACATAGACGCCATGCTAGCGCTCCAACAAGCTCAAGTTGGGCAGCGCAAACTGCGCAAGCGTGTGCACAAGCACCGCAAGGCTTTTAGGGATGCACAAGCTGAAATCCAAAACTATCACACCGCTTTGCAAGCCCGCCGCAACCAAGATGAAAATGCAGTTAGAGAGCGCAATGAGGCACAAGCCCGCATGATGCAAATGACTAGAGAGAGAGATGAGGCTATGCGCTTGGATTTCAGCTGAGACTCTATGTATTTGGCCATGGTGCCCCTCCTGTAAGACTTAAGTTGTGGCAATGACTCTATGTAACCCTATGCACTTATTTGTGATGCTCCATGTTTATGTTGAGCTTAAATAAATTTTTGCAATGACTTTAATCCTTGTGAATTGTGGCTATGAATGATCGCGAGAATAACCAAGTGTCGTGGATGATATTCTCTTGTTGTACATGGATTATTGTGCCTTAAATTATGTGAATTTATTTCATTAAATTCGGTATGGCAGCAATTGAGGTTCATGGCAATTATATCTATTGTCCTAAACGGTCACTTGGTAAGCCTTGTGCAGATGGCTCGCAATACTCGCTCCGGTCACAATGAGGTGCCGCCACCACCACCTCCTCCCCCGCCTACGCCTGCTGAGCTCTTGGCAGCTCTTGTTGAGGGCCAGCGAATGCTCAATGAAGCTATGCAGATCATGGCGCAGCAAAACCGGGGAGGTCGCCATGTCCGTCAAGGTGGAGAGGCAAATTAGCACAGTAGTTTCAAGGATTTCCAGGATACGAAGGCGCCACTTTTCAAGGAGGCTGTTGAACCGCTAGAAGCTGATGAATGGCACAACACTCTCGAGCAAAAGTTCCGCTTGCTGAGGGTGACTGAAGAGTTGAAGGCGGAATATGCAGCCCACCAGTTGGAAGGCAATGCAGGTGTCTGGTGGAGTCATTACAGGACCAGCTTGCCTGCCAATGCGGTTGTGACCTGGGATTAGTTCAAAACCGCTTTCAGGAACACCTATATTCACCAAGGCTTAATGACTATCAAGCACACTGAGTTCATGAACCTGACACAGGGCACTAAAAGCTTGACTGAATATCTTCATGCTTTTAATAATTTGTCTCGCTATGCTCCTGAAATGGTTGATACTGAGGGCAAGAAGCTTGCTAGTTTTAAGAGAGGGTTGGGACCCAAGCTGTCCAAGAACATGGCTGGTAACAAGAGTACCACCTTTAATGAATTTGTGAGTGATGCGTTGACTCAAGAGAACTCCAATGTCGTGTATGCCGCATCCATGAACCGCAAGAGGGCCTATGAGGCAGGTGCTTCACAGTCCAAGGCTCTAGTGACAAATAAGCCGGCCTATCGCCCACCAAATGCTGTGACAAGGTATAGGTCACCACAGAAAAAGTCAAATGTGAAGACGGGAGTTCGCAAGTCCTTCACAGTTGCTCTCCAAAGAGGTGCCACAGGTCAAGGAGGTCCCAAGACTCCCCTTGATAACCGTCCCTGCTTTAATTGCAAAAAAGTTGGTCTCTGTGCGAGAGATTGCCCTTATCCCAAGAGGAATTCTGCAGCTGGAGGTAACAATCGTACTGGCCGAGTGCACTATACCACTGTTGAAGAAATCCCTGAAGGTGAAGTGGTCACCGCTGGTATGTTCCTTGTTAATCAAAAACCTATAGTTGTCTTGTTTGATTCTGGAGCTTCGCATTCATTTATGAGTCAAGCATTCGCATCTAAGCATGGGCAGCATGTAGTTGATCTTGACAATTTTGCATTAGCGCTGCTGGTAATCAAATCGCTACAAATCAAGTACTGAGGCATGTACATATTGCCATAGAAGGGCGTGATTATTCAGCAGATTTAGTAATATTGCCAGGCTTAGGGATACATGTTATTCTGGGAATGAATTGGATGAGCAAGCATGGTGTCTTAATAGACACCTCCACGAGGGTAGTCATGTTGCGCGAGCCTGATAGCAAAGAGGCCTTCTTAGTCCAGCTTCCTAAGAATGATGACATCCGTCACAATGCCAATGCTATTCGACCACTCACTGTAGCGTGTGAGTTTCCGGATGTCTTTCTAGAGGATCTGCTCGGGTTGCCTCCGGACAGAGACATAGAGTTCAAAATTGATTTAATTCCTGGTACCGCACCTATCTCTAGAAGGCCATACCGAATGCCACCCAACGAATTGGCAGAATTGAAAAAGCAATTGCAAGAACTTCTCGAGAAAGGTCTTATTCGGACTAGTTCTTCTCCATGGGGTTGTCCCGCTCTCTTTGTCAAGAAGAAGGACAAGTCTCTACGTATGTGTGTTGACTATCGTCCGCTGAATGCTGTGACTATTAAAAACAAATATCCACTGCCTCGCATTGATATCCAGTTTGATCAATTAGCCAAGGCTAAAGTATTCTCCAAGATTGATCTGAGATCTAGGTATCATCAAATCAAGATCCGACCTGAAGACATTCCTAAAACGGCTTTCTCTACCAGGTATGGGTTATATGAGTATCTAGTCATGTCCTTTGGTCTGACTAATGCCCCTGCTCATTTCATGTACCTAATGAATTCGGTGTTCATGCCTGAACTGGATAAGTTTGTGGTGGTGTTCATTGATGATATATTGGTATATTCTGAAAAAGCACAAGAACATGAGGAGCACCTTCGGATTGTACTCACTAGATTGCGAGAACATCAGCTCTATGCCAAGTTCAGCAAGTGTTAGTTTTGGCTGAAGAAAGTGCCTTTCCTAGGCCATATTTTATCCGAAGAGGGTATCTCTGTTGACCCATCAAAAGTGCAGGAAGTTCTAGACTGGAAGGCCCTGACTTCAGTGCATGATGTGCGGAGTTTTCTCGGTCTAGCTAGATATTATCGGCGCTTTATTCCGGATTTCTCCAAAATAGCTAAGCCTATGACCAAGCTACTGCAAAAAGATGTGAAGTTTGTATGGTCCTAGGAGTGCGAAGTCGCTTTCACCACTTTACGCCATTTGCTGACCACCGCTCCTGTTCTGGCACAACCTGACATTGAAAAGCCATTTGAGGTCTTTTGTGATGCTTCTGGCACTGGCTTAGGTTGTGTGCTTATTCAAGAAGGTCGAGTTATTGCCTACACCTCTCGGCAGTTGAGGAAACATGAAGCCAACTACCCGACTCATGACCTAGAGTTAGCAGCAGTTGTACATGCGTTGAAACTCTGGAGGCATTATCTGTTGGGTAATCTATGTCACATTTACACTGACCATAAGAGCCTCAAATATATATTCACTCTGCCCGAGCTAAACGTCAGGCAAAGAAGGTGGTTGGAATTGATGAAAGACTACAATCTAGAAGTGCACTATCATCCGGGAAAGGCCAATGTTGTAGCCGACGCACTTAGCCGGAAACAACATGTTGGACCTCTCTTAGAGGAAGGCTTCAATTTATTGCATCCTGTGGTCTTGCACAACATTGTAGTCAGCTGCCCGTTAGAGAGTCAAATCATAGAACTCCAAAAGTCTGATCCTGGTATTTTCCATATCAAAAGAAAAATGCAAGAGCAAGACACCAAGCACTTCAGGATAGATGAGAATGGTGTACTGTGGTTTGACGATCGACTAGTTGTACCTAAAGACCGCAACCTACACAACAAAATTTTAGAAGAGGCCCATTCTTCCAAATTGTCCATTCATCCGGGTAGTAGCAAAATGTACCAAGACTTGAGACCTCGTTTCTGGTGGACCAAGATGAAGAAGGAGATGGCAGCTTATGCTGCTAGGTGTGATACTTGCTGCAGGGTAAAGGTAGTTCACCTTAAACCTGCAGGTTTATTGCAACCCTTGTCGGTTCCAGGTTGGAAATGGGAAGAAATCAGCATGGATTTCATTGTTGGCCATCCCCCTACACAAAAGGGACACGATTCCATATGGGTGATTGTTGACCGTTTGACCAAGTTGGCCCATTTTATCCCCGTGAAGTCGACACACCGAATATCCGACTACGCAGAGTTATACTTCTCTCAGATTGTTAAACTGCATGGAGTGCCTCGCACCATTATTTCTGATAGGGGTCCTCAGTTTACTGCTCGCTTTTGGGAGCATTTGCATTCGCTCCTTGGTACAAAATTGATTCACAGTTCAGCCTACCACCCTCAGACCTCCGGTCAGACTGAGCGTGTGAATCAGATTTTAGAGGATATGTTGAGGGCATGTGTGATATCTTCCAAGGGTGCATGGGAGAAATGGCTACCCTTAGCTGAGTTCTCTTACAACAATAGTTATCAGGAGAGTATCCAAATGGCTCCTTTTGAAGTGTTGTATGGCCGCAAATGTAGAACTCCTCTAAACTGGGTCGAACCTGGTGAAAGGAGGTACTACGGAATTGACTTTGTCAAATAAGCTAAAAAACAAGTTCTCATTATTCAGCAAAACATGAAAGCTACCCAAGCTAGACAGAAAAGCTATGCTGACCGAAGGAGAAAACCACTCGAGTTCGAAGTAGGTGACTTTGTGTACCTAAAAGTATCGCCCATGAAGGGAGTAAATCGCTTTGATGTAAAAAGAAAGCTTGCCCCTAGGTATGTAGGTCCCTACCAAATCATTGAGAGAAGTGGCAAGGTAGCTTACAAAGTACAACTACCTCCGGAACTAGGGACAGTTTTTCCTGTGTTCCATGTGTCTCAACTCAAGAAGTGTCTTCGTGTGCCCGAAGAGCGAGTTGAAACAAGAGGCCTAAAGTTGCAATCTGATCAATCCTATGAAGAAAAGCCTGTACAAGTTCTTGATGTCAAGGAACGAGTTACTCGTGGGAGAGTAATCAAACTTTTTAGAGTTTTGTGGAACCGTCAAAGTGAAAGAGATGCCACTTGGGAAAGGGAGGACTATTTACAAGTAACTTATCCCTCATTCTACGAAAAAAGGTACGTCTTTCAAATCTCGGAACGAGATTTTTGTAAGGGGGAGGGCTGTAACACTCCTAGTGTTAGCTTGCATGTTAACCATGAGAATTGCATCAACATAAGCATCATCATGCTCATTCATAAGCATACATCATGATCACATGTCATCTTATGTGCCCCATGTATGATTAAAGTACTTGTGTGGTTTGATTTGAGTGATTCTAGTAGAGGACCAGTGCATACAAGTGTACATTGTCTTCCAAAATACTTTAATCATGTTTAGAACATTATTTTGAACAAAGTTCATGTTGAAGGTTTTGGCCAAAAATGTCTCTAAGTCATGGTTAACCCTAGGTTGACCTAATTGTGCCCCTAGACCTCCTTTCAAAGATGTTTATGAAAATAATGTTAGAGACCTTGCATATCTGTGACACCTGAAACAAAGTTCTAGTAAATTTCATAAGCTACAAAAGTTATGTTGATGACTTTTTATGAAAATGCTTGGAACACATCCAAAATTTGCTCACAAGCCAAAAATCTGTGTTGTTTCTACACTTAACCGAATTTGGACATAAGGTGATTGGGGACGTTGTAGTTTGAAATCCAGACCGATTTAGACTATGCTCGTGTAATCAAACTTGTAGAACTCGTGTAGCTCTGTCCAAAGGATAAAGTTTCAGCCGAAACCACCGAGTGAGCTAAGAGTAAAACGTCGACGAACTTCGGGATTCAGTCACTGCAATCGGGCGATTCAGAAACCGATTCAGTTCAGACAGAACTCACTCGCCGCCGCGAGTCCGGCCACCTGTCGGCCGTACGCCATCGACGGTCCCTCCTGCCAGCCCCGACGTCATCCACAAGACGCCACGCACCGAGTGGATGCCTCAGACGCGCCATTCGCCCCTCCTGAGCGCCACATTGCGTCCGCCTTCGTCCACGGCGAGCTCCGCCGCGCTTCGGCGAGCTTTCCCGGCCGTTCCTCCGCGTCTCCGGGCGAGCCAGTCCGCCCAGAGCTCCGCCTCGACGTCCTCTACCTCGACGTCCACTCCATTCCCTTAGTCGAGCACCGGTGAGGTCGCATTGCCGACTCCGTCGCGAGCTCCACCTCGTCGGAGTTCACAGAGGTCACCGGCAACGTGGCCAGACCTCTCTGGTTCACCTCTGGCCGTGATTCTTCTTCCTATAGCTTCGCCTTGAGTCGCTCTTGCTCGTCCGCAAGCTCTACCGCGTCGCCATTGCCTAGATCCGTCGGCGTAACGCCGCGCAGCGCCACCGAGCCGCCATTCCCGACAACGAGCACCCTAGGCTCCAGTAGAGCGTGAGTGAAGTAGGTCAACAGAGTCGCCTTGATGAGAGGACCACGTTGGTGCCCTTGGATCCGACCGAGACCTCGCCGTCGTCGAGTTTCGCCGGCGACGAGCGTCTCCCCTGTCTCTGTCTCTCTGTCGCGTGGGTCCCGGGTGTCAGCCTCTCCCTCTCACATCTCTAGTCACTGTGTAGCAGATTCTTTGTTGTTTTTGTAAAAATCATATCTGGAGTTTTATAAATCCAAATGATGTGGTTCCAATTTTGTTAGGTTCCTGTATAAGTCTAGTTTTTAATAAAAATATAAAACATGCCATGTTTTTGTGGAAATAAATAGATATAATTTAATATTGGTTTATTAGGAGGTAATTATATCTTGAGATATGTTGATCTGTTGGCCATGCAAAATTTAGGGTTTTGTTACTTATGATATGAATAGGCTCTGATAAATTTATCACGATTTTTGGAGGCTGATTGTGAAGTTATAAATAGTTCTTGATCAAATAGGAGTTTCTTGTGGTATTTTTAATAAATAAGTTATAGCTCCTTTTGTGGTGAAACTTGCTGAGTGTTGTATTCATGGGTAGACAAAGCTAGGAAAAATCTTAAATCTGTTGTTTGACACTTTTTGATAGGGTTTCACATTTATGCCTTGCATGCCTTTGCTAGCTGGTTATTTTTGTATCTCCCAAGCTGTATGTGCAAGTGCCCTGAAAATTTTACAGTAAACTTGTGCTAGCATAAGTAGCTTGCTGTAATTTTATTAGAATTTTTGGAGCACTTAGGATGCATGTTCCTTAAATCACCTTAATAATTAAATAAATGAAAAAGGTGATAATAGAAAGGAGTTTAGACATTGCCATGATGTTTTCTAGTGTTTCTTAGACATGTTCCATCTAATGGTGCATTTGGACTGACCCTTTGATACATTCTTGTTATGTGCAAAATATTATTTTTGCTATTTATGCCTTTCCTAGAGCAATTCTGTGTAGCTGATAGCTTTTCCTTAAGAACTAAATGAAGATGATGTTTTCTGGGAAACTTGTCTATAACAAACTTGTAGCTAACTTTCTTATCTACTTTGTGTCCAAGTTTCATGACATTTCGTTGAGTAGTTTAAAAGTTATGAATGTTACAAGTGGCTGTTGCAAAGTGCTTGCTCTCTGGATTTTCCAGGGCAGCCAGCCAACTTTGTATGTTTTAGCATATTTCGGTTGGGAATCATTCTCGGATGTCTGAAAGTAAATTGTAGACAATTTACTAAGCTTTCCAGAAAGTATCTACTTGCTTAGTTTGGCCAACTGATGCTTGAGTTATAGTCGAAACTTGTGACAAGTTGGTCTGTCTACACAACTAGTAACTGAATAGGAGTGACTAAGGTTATTTAACTTGTCTAGTTAGCCTCTCTACCAGAGAAGAAGTATGCACTTACTTGTTATTCTATGATTCACTTAACTTTAGGAGTTTATGCTCATGTTTATACCTTGTTGTGTGTTCTTTAGCTCTTTATCATGACATCATGCATCATATGTGCATTCTCTATATTCATTTCCTTGTCATGCATACATAGGTGTACCCAACGGCGTGACCGTGTTGGAGTTCGTGCTGCTGGAGTCGGAAGTTCAATAAGGGGAGCCACCTCAAGGAGCTGAGGAGGAGGAGGACTTGCCGGAGTGTCCCGACCATCGCCCGTCCACCTACGTCGAACGCAAGCCCCGGAGCATTATAAGCCTCCTACTATTTTTGTTATCATGTTCCGCTATCAATTGACTATGGTTATGTATTGTTGCACTAAGTGTTAGGCATTGATATGACACCCTTGCTGCATTATGACTACCTTGTCCACCCCATACCTCACCTAAGTAGGTCCAGGATCGAATTGATGCTTAGCCATGCTTAGCTCGGTAGAAGCCGGGTGATTTCCTGTCACATGTGAGAGATAGGTGGATGCTGGTCACGGTTGGCTATATTTGCTATCATGGAAATAACCAGGTGCTAATAACGAACTTGAGACCGGGCGGGATGACGATAGTGCAGCAACAAGGCATGGAGGTCTTGGGTGTGAATCTATCCCCGTCTGTGTCAATTAAGGACTGATTGATGTAACGTCCTCGTGTCATGTTGAACGCATGCCTAACACTTAGCTGGCCGGATAAGTCGTTCTGACCGCGAAACCTACGAGTGCATCTCCGGCCGGATACCCCGATCTGGTTAAAGTGCGCACCCCGGTTGGTAGTAAGGATGTGCGGGGAGTCAATGGCGTATGACCGAGGTGTCAGGTTAGAGTCCTGACCCTGGCAGATTGGCGGTCCCTGGGGGTGCGGCGCCGTACGGACCCACGAATTGGTCCGGAGTTGTGCTAAAGGTGATCTGAGCTGCCCTCATGAAGTATGCTTGGGTGAGTGCTAGGAATACCCCTCTAGCTGGATAGGAATCGATTCGAATCGCCGTCTCTCCTGGATAGTGAGAACTTGGCATGGGCAGTCCCACGTAGAACTCACTAAATAAACTTAATGGTTATGATGAGAATGTTGATAGCTATGTGATAATCCGGATATCGTTATTATTGTGATGCTTAAATACTCAAGTGTATGCTTAGATCAGGTGCTAATCTAGTGGATAGTTGTTAAGTAATGAACCTGCTGCTGAAATATTATAAATGGGTTACTTACAACAATGGTTTTTATGCAAAAAGGTGAGTCAAACCAGTCCACAAAGATCAGCCTAGCATACTCCTTGGTGTCACATTACTTTTGGTATATGACGGGTAAGTCTAGCTGAGTACCTTCTCGTACTCAGGGTTTATTTACCCTTGTTGCAGATGATGTCGTGTACCACGGCTACTGTGCTAACTGTCATCATCCGGCTGCGGACGATGAATAGATCATGGGCGTGATCACCTTCTTTATCTTCAGTTGTGCTTTTGTTGGGTTTAACCACGGAGCTGGCATGTAATTTAAACTAAGTGTGTGATGTTTTGAAACTACTTTGTTTCCGCTACTACTCTAGTTTGTAATAACCACTTTTAAACTCTGATGTGATGTAAAACTATGTTCTGTGATGAATGTATGTAATCTGTGATGGCTATGGTTGATCATGTACGATCTTGGTTGTATGTTGGTTGAATCGAGGTCTTTTGAGATTTCGTAGGACTACCGGGTTTATATGGGTTCAAGTCCATTGGCTTGACTGCCTCTATGGTCGCTAATTCACTTGAATTCTTATAAATTGGATGGTTCTGTTATAGATTCTGGCTCTCTTCATTACCCAGGCGTACAAACAATGGTGGGAGGAAAGGAAGGAGCATTTGTTCTGCAAATCAGCTCTTACGTACCGCGGCATGATCGATCCCCAGTACAAAGTCCCTGATAATATTGTAAGTATTTCAATACCGATGTTTTAATTTCTTTACTGTCCTTTTCAATCGGTAACCCCCTTTCTTTGTCATACACAGGTTAACGACACGCCACCATCGGTCAGCAGGAGTGGCAAGCCGATTGAGTTTTTCCATCAGGTCCGATCTCCTCGATCAGCAATAGCGCTCCCACCTTGGCTACTATAATGCATCGAGGTGTGTGCCTCAAGAAAGTCACCACCAAGAGGACGAAGACATCTCCATCGGTAGCAGCCTCTAATTTAGCACAGGCCTTCAAGGTAATTTTTTAAACTCTTTCATCCATACCGATTTCATTCTTACATCTGTTACACTTGTACTCACGAATTTCCATCGTTGTATCAGCATACCGGCACATCGGCAAGGACCAGAAGCACAAGTGCCGATGCCCCCCAGTCCAGTCAAGCAAAGAGGAAAGGCTCCAAGAGCACTAGATCACAAGCAAAGCGCCAGAGGACAGCAACACCTTCTCCTCCCCAAGTGTCTCCAATCCCAGTGGAATCTTCTCCCTCTTCTCTAGAAACCCAGACACAGCAGGTACCACCTCCTTCTCAACCACAAGAAGCACCCCAAGTGGAAGAACTTCAACCAGAAGAGCCCCAGCCAGAAGTACTTCAGCCGGAAGAAACATCAGCTGATATGCGCGAGCAGACTAACGATCCAGCAAGCTTAATCATAGCATCGGTAGTTTCCTCGATCCAGACAAGCACCGTACCTCCTCAAGGTAACATACTCTCTATGAAATCATTGCCGATGAACCTACTTTTCCAATCTTATAATTATTTTTGTTAATCTTTCAGCAGATACAGTCACATCGGCAACCCCAGTCGATCAGCCTGTGGTTCCATCGGCATCATCTAGTCAGAGACGAGAGATTGCCCTGAAACAAGTAAGTTACTCAATCTCTGTCTTGTATCATTTATCAATACCTAACCACAGAATAATTTATTTCATTCCATTTTTAGGAACAGGACTCTCGTGACAGTTTGTTCTCCTTTGCCAGCGACATCTCCGAAGATGAAGGTGAGGAGGCAAGTTCTTCTCGAGCAGTTGGAATCACATCGGCAGAAATCAGGGCGAAGTTGGAAGAATTATCAGCCCTCCTTCATCAAGACACAGCCCACTTGGTTGACGATTCTGATCCAACCAAGACCTTGTTCAAGACCCTCAGAGGCCAAATCCCCGCCGATGCCGAAGAAATCCTTTTTCAAGCTGCACACTTGGAGAGCCGTCAGCTGCAGTACCAGAAAGCTACCCAGCATCTTGCCGATAGAGCATCTCACGCTCAGCTCTCTGAGGAGATGATGAAAATAAAGCTCATTGCCTATGAGAAGCACAAGAGCATCGGTATTCTGACATCCTCAGGAGATGTATTGAAGCAAAAGATTTCTGATCTATCGGCAAGAAGGGAAGCCCTGTTGGCAGAACTTAAACAGGTAGAAGAAGCCTTGTCCCAAGCCCAACAAGAAGAAAGCCAGCTGCCTGAAACGATCAAGCTTCTTGAGCAAGAGCGAAATGTTCAAGCCCGCACAGCACTGCAGATGAAGAAGAAGCTGAAGCCGGTGGAGGGTTCTGCCGATGATGATATAAAGGAGATAGAAGAAGCCAACCAGATCCGTCTGCGCGCCATATCGACGATCCAAGCGCTGTTGAACATGTGAACTCTTCATCAGCAATATACCCCACTCTTCTTCTTTCCAATCTTCCTAATATTTTGGTCTAGCCGATAGGACTGTTATCGGCACCTTTTAAAAACATTGAGTTTACCTCCAGACATACTTTGATCTAGCCGATAGGAATGTTATCGGCACTTAAACTTTTATGCATTGACCCATATGCTGGGGTAATATTTCTTCAGATACTTGCCATTTAATGCTCTGGGAAATTCAACTCCTTCGAGAGTTTATAAGATATAGGCATTACCAGGAGCAGATCGATTTATCCGATAGGGACCCTCCCAATTGGGAGACCACTTCCCAAATTTTGAACTTTTAGTCCCAATCGGTAAGACTAGCTTCCACACCAAGTCTCCATCGGCAAACTCTTTAGCCTTCACCTTCTTATCATACCATCTGGCAACCCTTTTCTTATTCTCTTCTATACTCATCAAAGCCCTTAGCCGATGCCCTTCTAGATCATCCAACTCGTCTGTCATCAAAGTAGCATAATCATCGGCAGCCAATTGATCTTGAAAAGACAGTCACCTAGGCCCAGTTTTAATTTCCCAAGGTAACACTTCATCATGCCCATACACCAACTGAGAAGGTGAAACCTTGGTCGATCCATGACAAGCCATCCGATACAACCACAAAGCTTCATTTAACAATGTGTGTCACCTCCTGGGATTTTCTTCAATCTTTCGTTTAATAAGCTTGATAATTCCTTTGTTAGATGCCTCGGCCTGCCCATTAGCTTGAGCATAATAAGGAGAAGAGTTTAATACTTTAATTCCCATACCGATTGCGAACTCATCAAACTCCCCTGATGTGAACATGGTACCCTGATCACTAGTAATGGTCTGAGGAATCCCAAATCAGTAAATAATATGTTCTTTCACGAAATCAATCATATTGGCCGATGTAACTTTCTTCAAAGGAATAGCTTCAACCCACTTAGTGAAATAATCGGTGGCAACCAAGATGAATTTATGCCCTTTGCTCGATGGCGGGTAAATTTGGCCGATTAGGTCAATATCCCATCCCAGGAACGACCAAGGTTTAATAATGGGATTCATGGCCGATGCGGGTGCCCTTTGAACATTCCCAAACTTCTAACATCCTTGACACCCTTTGAAATACTTAAAGCAATCCTCAAGTATAGTCAGCCAATAATACCCATTTCTTCTGATCGTCCACTTCATCTTAAATGCCGACTGATGTGCTCCACATACTCCTTCATGGATCTCTCCCATCAAATTCTTAGCCTCATCATCACCTAAGCATCTGAGAAGAATCCCATCAATAGTTCGGTAATATAACTCATCTTCAAGGAGCACATACTTGGTAGCTTGAAACCAAACACGTCTCTCAACTTTCTTGGATGGATCCTTTAAATAATTAATGATATCTGTTCTCCAATCATCGGCACTGACTGCCGATACTGCATTTATCATGGGCTGATATCCCGAGGCATGCTGAGCCAACCGATTAGCCTCTTCATTATGCAATCGAGGAACATGCTCTAATCGGAAGTCCTTGAATTCCTTTAATAGTTGCATACTCCTTTCATGATAAGTTATCAGGACCTCGCTTCGGCATTCATAGCTTCCAGCCAATTGATTTATAACCAGCATAGAATTCCTGAAGATTTCAACAGCATCAGCATGAACTTCCCTTAGTAATTCCAACCCCCTTATCAAAGCTTGATACTTAGCCTGATTATTTGTTGACATGGCAACAATCGGCAAGGAGAACTCATATTTCCTTCCCCAAGGGGAAATCAACACTATGCCAATCCCTGCCCCCCGGTCACACGTGGATCCGTCAAAGAAGAGCGTCCAAGGTACAATTTCCAAACTCTCCACTGTACCACAATGCTGAGTTACAAAATCGGCCATAATCTGCCCCTTAACCGCCTTAGCCGATTCATAACGCAAATCAAAATCCGATAGTGCCAAAATCCATTTACCGATTCTGCCACTCATAATCGGCATAGACAGCATATACCTGATTACATCATCTTTGCATATAACGGTGCATTCGGCCGATAGTAGATAGTGCCTCAATTTGGTACATGAGACATATAGGCATAAACACAACTTTTCAATGGCCGAATGCCTGGTTTCAGCATCAACCAATCTCCTGCTTAAATAGTAAATCACACGTTTCTTACCTTCAAATTCTTGAATTAAAGCCGAACCGATAACCATCCCATCGGTAGACAAATACAACCTGAAGGGCTTTCCTTGCTGAGGTGGAATCAGAACCGGAGGATTTACCAAATAATTCTTGATTTCATCCAAGGCCAACTGTTGGTCTTTCCCCAGACGAACTCTTGATCGGCTTTTAACTTAAGCAAAGGACTGAAAGCACGAATTTTACCAGACAAATTAGATACAAACCTCCTGATAAAATTTACCTTGCCGATGAAGGATTGGAGCTCAGTCTTGTTGGTAGGAGCAACTATTTTGTTGGTAGCATCAATGGATCTCCGACTAATTCCAATCCCCCTTTGATGCACCATGAAACCAAGAAATTGTCCTGCCGATACTCCAAATGCACACTTGTTGGGGTTCATCTTTAAACCATGCTTCCTTGTACATTCTAATACCTTTCGCAAATCGGCAAGATGCTTTATGAAGTCTCCAGACTTAACCACCACATCATCAATATAAATTTCCACCAGCTTGCCGATGAACTCATGAAATATAAAATTCATAGCCCTCTGATAAGTAGCACCAGCATTTTTCAAGCCAAAGGTCATGACTATCTATTCAAACAACCCAACATGACCAGGACATCTAAATGCAGTCTTTGGAATATCCTCTTCAGCCAGGAATATCTGATTATATCCTGCATTGCCATCCATAAAGCTGATGATCCGATGTCCAGCCGCAGCATCAACTAGTAGATCGGCAACTGGCATTGGGTAACCATCCATCGGCGTAGCTTTATTAAGATTTCTGAAATCAATGCAGACCCAAAGCTTTCCATTTTTCTTGTAAACCGGAACAACATTGGAAATCCACTCCGCATACCGACACTGCCGAATAAATTTAGCTTCAATAAGTTTGGTTATTTCGGCCTTAATATCAGGAAGAATATTAGGATTACATCGGCGAACTGGCTATTGATGTGGCCGAAATCCAGACTTGATAGACAACCGATGTTCAACAATTGATCGGTCCAGGCATCTCAGAATAATCCCACGCAAAGCAATCTTTATATTCCTTTAACAAATTTGTTAACTGTTGCTTACACTCAGAACTTAACTTAGTACTAATAAAAGTAGGTCTAGGCTTATCACCACTACCTATTTCTACTTCTACCAAATCATCGGCCGATGTGAATCCCTGGCCTAATTTTCCCTCATCGGTGAACCTAAACATTAAAACCTTCATCAAAACTCACTGCTTGGATCGGTGGAATTTCATAATCGGCAACTTTGAGAAAATCCTTTTCCCAAACTTCTCCTGAAATACACCTAGTTCTTTCGTAGGTGTCTGCCTCTGCCGATGCAATAACATAGGAAGAATCTCCCGGGACAATTTCAATCTTGTCACCTACCCACTAGACCAAGCATTGGTGCATTGTTGACGGGATGCAACAATTGGCAAGAATCCAATCTCTCCCTAACAGCAAGTTATAAGCACCTTTTCCGCTGATCACGAAGAAAGTTGTCGGCAAGGTTTTGCTGCCGATGGTCAATTCGACGCATATTGCCCCCTTAACCAGAGACACATTTCCATCGAAGTCCTTTAACATCATATCGGTCTTGGTCAAATCTTGATCTCCTTTTCCAAGCTTCCGATATACTGCATATGGCATGATATTGATAGCGGCTTCACCATCAATTAATATTTTGGTCATTGGCTGACCATCAACCCTTCCTTTGACAAACAAAGCTTTAAGATGTTGCCTTTCATCATCTGCGGGCTTTTCGAAGATGGCTGTCATCGGATCTAGAGCCAACTGAGCTATTTCGTCGAAAAACTCCAACTCATCATCACTTGACGGTGCAAGGAATTCCATCGGCAACATAAATACCATGTTGATATCTGCCGATGGACCTTTTCCCTTAGGATCTGATTGTTGCTGATCCCCAGACTGGCCAGAGTGCTTGCCCTTGTTGAACTCTTCTCGTCTTTCGCGCTGCAGTCTCGTTTTATGTGTCCTAGTCAATCCCTCTGGACACCATGGAGGAAGTTGTTGCTGCTTTACCGATGGGCGACAATTTTCCCTTGACTCCATCCGATAAGTATTGGCATCCCTACAAAATATGAACTCATCGGGAATTCATGCATTAGCCATCACCTCAAGTTCTTCTTGGTTTCTAGGAAAGTACTCAACACGGTCACCCAGCCTATCATGTACGCTGAGCCTGCCCCCCAGCCGATCATGAACTAACGCTCTCCCCCTAATCGGCCCATCAAACCGGCGGCTATTGTTCTGATACTACCGATTTGATCTATCATACCGATCATAACCATTACATTCCGGGTAGTCTGTAACAGTAGGAAGCTTGATATTTTCCTCCCAACAATGGATGAAGAACGGACAATTCCAGTGATCCTTGTGCCGATTCCACTCCTGTCGGCGTCTTTTTTCTTCCCGATGATAGCTTTATTGCTGGCGCCGATACCGATCCTCACGTTGCTGCCAAGTTTCCCGAGGCCTTCTATGAGTTATCACTATACCGGATCGGGGAGGCCTTCCTGAGTTAGTTCCCTCCTGGATCAAACCTTTTCCTTTTTCATCGGTAGTAGTGATCTGATGCTGAGGATCCACCGATGCACTTCTTTCAGCTGCTTCCGATGTCAAGACCTTGGCCTTTCCCTTAGCATCCAGCATGTTTGTTGGGAAAGGATGTTGATCAATCTTCATCGGCTTTTGAGTTTTGGAGCTGTCAAATTTGATCCTTCCAGATTCTATAGCCGATTGCAGCAGTTGTCTAAAAACATTGCACTCATTGGTGCTGTGAGAAGTTGCATTGTGCCATTTGCAGTACTTCATCATCTTTAATTCTTCAGCCGATGGGATTACATGATTGGGTGACAATTTGATCTGACCTTCCTGAAGTAGAAAGTCAAATATCCTATCGGCTTTGGTGATGTCAAACGTGAACTTCTCCGGCTCCTTGTGCCCAAAAGGGCAAGACATTGGCTTCTTATTCTTTACCCACTCTACCAAGCCGATGACTGGTTCCTCATCAGAGTCCGAGCTTGCTGCCTCGTCCACAAATGATACCTTTTTGTTCCATGCTCTCTTGGGCTCAAAAGGCCTGATATCTTGATCCGAAATTCTCTGCACCAAATGACTTAAGCTTTCGAACTCTTGAGATGCATACTTGTCCTTGATATGTGGCAACAAACCCTGGAAAGCCAAATCGGCTAGCTGCCGATCATCCAAAACCAGACTATAGCATTTGTTCTTGACCTCCCGTATTCTCTGCACAAAACTTTCAACCGATTCATCATTGCGTTGCTTCAATTTGACCAAATCGGTGATCTTCTTCTCATGGACTCCAGAAAAGAAGTATTTGGGGAGTTGCTTCTCTAGATTGGCCCAAGTAATTACTGAGTTGAGAGTTAATGATATAAACCAAGTGAAAGCCGATCCAGATAATGATGACGAGAACAAGCGAACCCTTAACTCGTCCCTGTTAGCAGCTTCTCCACACTGAATGATGAACCTGTTGACGTGCTCCATGGTCGATGTATCATCCTGCCTAGAAAACTTAGTAAAATCCGGCACTTTGTACCGATTTGGAAGCGGGATTAAATCATATGCATGAGGATACGGTGTCCGATAAGAGTAAGTGTTGACTTTGGGTTTTATCCCAAATTGGTCTCTCATTACTTCAGCAATCTTATCGGCCCAATAAGCATCGGCATCTTGCCGATGAGGCGGTTGCGGATCTGGGATCTGCTAATATGCTTCCACGTGTCTATGTGGTGCGCGATCTGCATGGAACATTGGGTTAATCATCTGGCCAACCTGCTGACCACCGATCTGTTGACCACCAAACTACTGCCCAAGATTCATTGGCTGGTTGGGCAACCCTTGATTCTGGAACCCAGGGTAGATCTGGCCTTGTTGAAACTCTATAGCCTGATGATTCTGTTGGGGCATTTGTGGAAAAATTTGCTGCTCAGGCCATCCACTATTAGCATTCATCGGCATAGGACCTGCCGATGACTGGTAATTGGGCATCATCATTGAATAGACATACCCTGGCTGAGTCATAAACCTCTGTTGCGTCAGCATTGAATTTGCCAATGCGTTAGGCATCTAGAATGTTGTAGCTTGAGAATTCCTAGTGTAAGGCCTTGCAGTAGTTGTTGTAGTATACTGGGGACTCTGATTCATCGGCATATTTGGAGGTGCCGATGCCATAGGAGCCTTGCCTCTCACATCAGCCGCCTGAGATATAGCAGGTGTCTTCAACGTCAACTCTGGAGGCATACCATAACCCCACCAGTTAGGAGGAGGGACCGATCCCGACATTGCTGATGCCAATAGATCTGTAGCAAGCTTAATCTGCCCATCTGAAGTCGATGGATTGGTCGTCATTGGCGTAGATTGCGCATTAGTGACTCCTAACGTGCTTGGAGGAACAGTAGTTTCTGTACCGCAGCGGCTGTAGCAGCCGATGGAGCTGTGACCACCGGTGATCCTGGCTGATGATGAGAAGGGCCCACATAATTTGGTGGCAAATGTCCTTCGTTGAAAGTTCTAGCCACGGCATTGAAAACCGTATTGGACAGCACACCAGCTTGATTGATCAAGGCACGGTTAATAGCATTATCGACCATGTCTTGAAGTTTACCAGGATTGGCTTCAAAAGTAACCTGCCGAGGCATCGGCAGTGCCTCCTTCTGGATCACTTCGCCGCTCCTGTTGATGCTGAAGGACTTGAGACATTGTTGCTTATAATCCTCCATAGCCTTCGCAATAGCTTGCTTCTGCTCATCTTTGAGACTGGCTTCTGTCACGGGGATGACATTCTCCAAATCGAAATCGCTAGTCACCATGTCGATCTCGGTCTTGAATATGGTCCCACTGGGCGTGCCAAAAGATGTGTTGATGCAAAAGTAGATCTGCAAACACAAAGGGCTAATACCCGATTCACACGTTAAGGCGTGCCAGCCGATTTGACCTTACTATCGGCAAAGGTGATAACTCGAATACTTGGGTCCTGACAACAGCGATGCGCCCGGATGCCACGGCCAAGAGGTATTCACGTGGAACTCGAGAATATGCCGAGCTTAAGTCGACGAACTCCTAAGAACTCATAATGAAAAGAAAAATATGACGAAGTCGTCGAAAAAGTAGATGCTGGAATATGAGTAAAAACTTGTGTTTGATTGATTGATTCGTTCATTACAAGGCCCCACGGTCTACATTTATACCCTGCTCAAAGAGCTACAATCAGACACGACTAGGACTCGAATTCCAAATTAAACAGAATCCGTATACAAAACGATTTAAATAACTAAGGAAAACACAAAACTATCCTCCCGTGACAAACTGGGACACCACCATGGGCCAATCGGCAACCTTCAGGTTCTCCTTCGGAATCATCGGCAGACTCCTCATCATAGCCATCGGCAAAAGCTAATGCTTGACCATCGGCATGAACGTGTTACCACCCATTGACTTAGTATCATTCAGCTGTCCCTTCATCGACAGCCACCCTCATCGGCAACTCCCCTGCAGACTAGTTATTGTTACCCTATCTTGCCGATCTATACTCCACCGATCCTGGGTACGTGTCCAAAAACGGTGTCAACAGTGTCCAGTATCTCCAGTGTGTTTGTGCTTGTAGATCTAGGTTCTTCGCTTGGTGGAATCTAGGAGTTGTAAAACTCCTTCATATTATGCTCCAAGTGTACCTGCTCATAGAGACAAGGCAGAGATCAAGTGCATGGGCTCTGTTGGTGAAAAACACCAACAGAACCAAAAGTGTCTTTGTTGTTCTCTAACCATATGATTGATGAGCAAGACAAAGTTGATGGATAATAAGATCATGAGTGTAGCATTTAAAACATTTGTTAGATCAGATTGCTCGACCTAATGGAAAGATAATCTAACTATATTTATGTTTTGTTTATATCTTCCAAAGATTGAATCTGCAACATTTTAGCTTATATGATTAGGAGTGTGGGATCACGAAGGTAGTACTAAGAACAAAGATTAAAGGACTAAACATGCTGAATCAGTTAGGTTGGTTAATTTAGAGTTACAAATCATACATGTTTGTCTCTTTATTTATGTGAATGCCAGAACCAAGGAGAAGCTTATAAAAGTGATAGTCACATATCTTAAGATGTTACCTTAATTGAAGAGTGATGGTACCATCTCACCTTGTGGAAGCTTCCCATTCATAGTGGTTGTGTATCTTGTTTGTGGCACCCTCCATGAATCATCTCTTGTGAGCTATGCCTTCCTTGTGTAAATTGTTAACCTTCATGTGTCTCTCTCTTTGTCTCCAATGTGAGTTTATCTCAGGACTTCCCAGGTCGATATTGAAAGTTTTCCTGCAGGGGTTAGTCCGACAAAATTTACCAATGCCTACTCAAGCAGTTTTTAGTTCAGTAACCAAACTAGACCCCATGTCTAATCAGATTAAGGAAGGCTATTTAACCTAAGCACCACGCTTAATTTAAATACCAATTGAAGTATGTCCAGTACTTCCAAACCAACACTTACTAGGATAAACATACGTAGCATGATGGCTTTTATAGAGATCTACTAAAGTGGAGATGAAGTAGTGTGACTAGTATTTAACAAATCAAGCATGTCTCAAAGGTAGGGACAACCAACATAGCAACTTGGCAAAGGATGTTTTCATGTGAAGTACTCTCCCAAGCTTGAATTTTGCAAAACTGAAGATTGGATGATTTTAATTCAATGTTGCATGATGATTGGTTGGGCATACCTTCCGCTTGTCATTCCTCTGATCTTCTTGCTCCAATCCTAAAAAGATTAGTGACACGAATACCCGAAGGAATATTTCTACAATTATCTTTATATGTTCAATACACAAGGCAATGTTGCAAATAATTAAAAGTTCATCTTATGATCTGATAAGTGCTTGTTTTAGGACACTAAGCTTGTCCTTGGGAAACCATCAATTTATGTCGGTGAAGTGGTTTCCCCTCCAACGCTGACCTACATGAAGATCAACTCAACGAGATCTGCAATATTTATTATAGACATATACATCGACAACCGCCCTTTTAAAGTTTTTATAAAAAAGGAAGTGGGGGTTGGAGATCTCAAATGTGGTGATGTTGGAGAGACCAAAAGATTGGGAAGATGTTGCATATGAGCATGGAGTAAACGAAGTGGCTATGAAATAAATTCCATGCTCATTAATGCTATCTTCGTCTCCAATCTGAATGTTCAGTGTTTCTCCTAGGTTTGTCTCGCCTATGTCCTCTTCTGTAGTAGGATGAATCTCATCTTCAAAGGGACTCAAGAACTCACCATTTGAAATTGAGCCAAAGTCAGAATCCATTAAGGCTTCTTCCTTGTCCATCCACTCAATGGTGATAGCACATGGATTTTTAATGCCCTCTAGCCATTGATGTTGCTCTTCTCAATCCTCCTTATTGTCTTGGTGACTCTTATGCATGGGATGTCTAGAGAGATTCATAGGATCATCGGGAGGTTCAAGAGAAAGAGAAGAGTAGAAATTATTAAGCTCAAGGATGGGTTGGATAGCCGAATCATGGGATTGAAATGTTTGGAAATCGGCTATTGAAACTTCCTTTCCTTGTTTGGGAGATGATTCCTTCTCTATCTCTAGGAATTTTTTATGAAGACTAGTGCAAGAAGGATGTCCACGAATGAAGACATACCTTCCTTTACTAATAGATAAAGAAAGAAAGACTCTACCAAAGGTTATATGATTAAGACCAATGTGAAAATATCGAGAAAAAACATGGTCTTGTAGGGCTAGCTTTAAACCAAAATTTATAGAAAGATTAAAAGATTCCTTAGGTGTAGCTAAAAGTTCATTATCTTCTTGATTAAAAGATAGGACCTCAGCTATATGAAAGGGTTGGTTTTGACCTATTGCAATCAACTCCGGACACAGATCATAATTAGGGGCCAAGAAAGGACTTGTTGACTCCCATGGTCTATGGCTGGTCTCTGAAGGTGCAAAGAATTCAATAATAGGTGTGGAATTTAAGTTATCCATAAAGATGGAAAAAAATAAAAACATAAAAGAATAAAAGTATAAAAGTATAATACAAGATAATAGCAAGACTTAAAGTTATCTCAGCAAACCGTCTTTCTCCCCGCAACGGCGCCAGAAATGCTTGTTGATTTTGGTAACGCCATCAGGAAATGATCCGCAAGCGCACGGATATCGGTGAGCATTTCACCTGGGAGGTTATCCAGAGTATCATAATTTAAGGAAACCATTGCGAAACTACAGTTCTTCTTCAGATTCTCCATTATAGATTATGCCATCATCCTGATCTTCCTCACTGGGGTCCTCTTCATGATTAATGGGGACAGGGTGTGGAATGGGATTCATGATATTGTTTAGGCGATGGACATCTAACTGCAGTTCAGCAATCCTACTGATCAGCTCTTCCTCTCTATTCTCAGCGTGGAATAAAGCTCTAACTCTAGCAGCTTCTCTATTTTCAGCCAAGCGCATAGCCTCATCTCGCTCCCTAGTCATTTGCATCATGCGTGGTTGTGCCTCATTGCGCTCTCTAACTGCATTTTCAACTTGGTTGCGGTGGGCTTGCAAAGCGATTTGGTAGTTTTGAATTTCAGCTTGTGCATCACTAAAGGCTTTGCGGTGCTTGCGCACACGCTTGCGTAGTTTGCGCTGCGCAACTTGAGCTTGCTGAAGCGCTAGCATGGCTTCTATGTAGGTGTCTTGGCGTACATAGTACAGCTTCAGTACCGCCTGCATGTCACTCATAGGAGAGCTAGAGCTATATCCTAGTATGGTTTCTCTCATCTCCAGGGGCTCAGTTCCTATCTGAGACACAAAGGTGTCAGTTACACTCACTATAGGAAAAGATCCAGCTGGGCCATTCACTAGCTCATCACCATAGTCCTGGCATATTTCTAACAGCACTTCTAACGCTGCTACTTGGGCACCCTCCCATGGAGTTTGACCATCGGACTCTACTATCCAACCTAGCCACTGTGTGTTATTTGGACAAGGGGAACTGTAATTTGGACATCTACCCAAGGCAAAGATCCTGCATGCTCAGCCTCTATCCAAGTGTACTGAGGTGGTTCCCTCATATCCCACTGAGCTTAGCACTCTCAACAACAAGGTAGGAGTGCCAAATATGTCCAGAAAAGTCTCACTTGCATGTGGGGCTGCCATCTGTAGGAAAGACCATAACTTGAGTAAGGAAGATTAATTACAAGGGAATGTAATTAGATATAGTTTTGGAATTATAAGAATTGAGTAGTGCATAATGGATGCATGAATGATTCATGATGCATGCACGTTCCATATGTCGTTACCATTCCTAGAAGAAAGTTCTAACGGTATAGTCGGTGGCATACATACGTGCACTCTTTACACGTAACTACACGGTCTACACGTTTCGCTGTTAGTGTACCTGCAGAAAATTTTATTTCAGCCCAACCCCACAAGAGTATATGTGCAGAAATGAAAGTCTAATCATCTACAACCAAGCTAGGTACTCCGATATATATCCCCGAACATATACCGCAGCACACTACCCATTTGGAATACACCCACATATACATCCAACACGTATACGTGGCTGCACCTACTACCCACAATTAAGTACCTTCAGATATACATGTGTGCAACATGTAAATATTCCAGTAACCACAGCTAACACTCCCCTAGACCGACGGTTGGACGGTCATGCTCTCACAGCTCACACTTACCGTAGCGTAGAGGCATATAGATCCATGCATTACCACTCAAGCAAGTGGCATCCATACAATTTCACAAAGTATGGACAACGAAAGAAAAACAAACATTGCTTACCATGGCATACAGCTATATGATCCATTCATTACCACTTAAGTAAGTAGCATCCATATTATTACACGCCATATGCACGACGAAAGGAAAAACCCCCATGTTAGTAGTATTAAGCCACCAAAAAGTCCTTAAGCATGCATAAAGGGTATGACCACTGACATGGTATATGTTATTAAAACATTTTTAAAACAGCCCTATGTATAGTATAATTTGCCAATTAGTTTGGGGAAAACAAATTCATTTGTTTTTAAATACATCTATGATGGTTAGATGCTTAATCTTGCTCCGATGCCAGTTGTAACAGAACCGTCCAATTTATAACAATTCAAGTGAATTAGCGACCACGAGAGCAGTCAAGGTAATGGACTTGACCCTATATAAACCCGGTAGTCCGACGAAACCTCAAAAGATCTTGATTCAACCAACATACAACCAAGATCGTACATGATCAACCATTGCCATCACAGATTACATACATTCAAAATAGAACATAGTTTTACAACACATCGGAGTTCAAATAAAGTTATTACAAACCAATTCAGTGGCGGAAGCAAAGTAGTTTTAAAACCACACACAGTCATTTTAATTACATGCCAGATCCATAGTCAACCTAACAAAAGCACAACCGAAGGTAATAGAAGTGATCATGCCCATGACGTACTCATCGTCCGCAGCTGGATGATGACAGTTAGCACAGTAGCCGTGATAAACGGCATCATCTGCAACAAGGGTAAATAAACCGTGAGTACGAGAATGTACTCAGCTAGACTTACCCATCATAAACCAGAAATAAAGTGACACCAAGGAGTATGCAAGGCTAATATTGGTGGACTAGTTTGACTCACCTTTTGCATAAAAAGCTTTAGATTTATGTACACATTGATAACATTTTCAGCAGCAAGTTCATTACTTAAAGTAGCTATCCACTAGATTAGCACCTGTTCTAAGCACACACTTGAGTATTAAGCATCACAATAATAACCATATCCGGATTATAACATAGCCATCATCATTCTCATCATAACCATCAAGTTTATTTAGTGAGTTCTACGTTGCCGCTGCTCGAGTCAAGTTCTCACTATCCAGGAGAGACGGCGATTCGAATCGATTCCTATCCAGCTGGAGGGGTATTCCTAACACTCACCCAAGCACACCTCATGAGGGCAGCTCGGATCACCTTTAGCACAACTCTGGACCAAGTCGCGGGTCCGTACGACGCCGCACCCCCAGGGACCGCCAATCTGCCAGGGTCAGGACTCTAACCTGACACCTCGGTCTTACGCCATTGACTCCCTGCACATCCTTGCTACCAACCGGGCTGCACACTTTAACCTTATCGAGGTATCCGGCCGGAGATGCACTCGTAGGCTTCGCGGTCGGAATGACTTATCCGGCCAACTAAGTGTTAGGCATGCGTTCAACATGACATGTGGACGTACAGCGAATCGGTCCTTAACCGACACAGACGGGGATAGATTCACACCCAAGACCTCCATGCCTTGTTGCTGCACTATCGTCATCCCGCCCAGTCTCAAATTCATTACTAGCACATGGTTATCTCCACGATAGCAAATATAGCCAACCGTGATTCAGTATCCACCTAACTCTCGCAGGTGACAGGAAATCACCCGACTTCTACCGACCTAAGCATTGCTAAGCATCACTTCGATCCTGGACCTACTTAGGTAAGGTATAAGGTGGACAAGGTGGTTAAATATGCAGCAAGGGTGTCATATCAACGCCTAACACTTAATGCAACAATACATAAGCATAGTTAATTGATAGCTAGACATGATAACAAAATAGTAGGAGTCTTATAATGCTCCGGGGCTTGCCTTCAAAGTAGGTGGACGGGCGGTGGTCAGGACACTCCGGTAGATCCTCCTCCTCCTCAGCTCCTTCTCCTTGAGGTGGCTCCCTCTGCTGTTCCTCCGGCTCGGGTAGTCCGAACTCCAAGACCGTCACTCCTTTGGGTACACCTATGTATGCATGACAAGTTGATAAACATAGGGAATGCACATAAGATGCAATATGTCATGATGCTGAGCCAAGGAACACATAGCAAGCTATAAACATGAGCACAAGCTCCTAAAATCAAGTGAGTCACAGATTAACAAGTAAGTGCATACTTCTTCTCTGGTAGGGAGGCTAACTAAACAACTAATCAACCTTGGCTACTCACACACAACAACTAGTGTTGGGGACAGACTAGGTAGTCACAAGTTCTGGCTATAACTCAAACATCAGTTGGCCAAATTAAGCAAGTAAGCACTGTCCAGAAAGCTTAACAAATTGTCTACAATTCACATTTAAAAATCCCAGAAAGATTCTCAACCGAAATATGCTAAAACAGACAAAGCGTGCTGGCTGTCCTGGAAAATCCAGGGAGCAAACACTTCGCAGCAACTTCTAGCAACAGCCATAACTCTTAAACTATTTAGCCAAATGTTATGAAATTTGGACACAAGATACATAAGTAAGTTAGCTACAAGTTTGTTATAGACAAGGTTTCCAGCAAACTTCATTTTCAAGCAGTTCTTAATTAATTTCTATCAGCTACACAGAATATGCTCTAGACAAGGCATAATTAACAAAATAATATGTAAACACATAATAAGAATGTCACAAAGGTTCCAACCAAAATTACCAATAGCTAGCATATGTCTAAGAAACACCATAAAACATCATGGCAAGGTTCAAACTCATCTTTATCATCACCTTTTCTATTTATTTAATTATTAAGATGATTTAATGAGCATATTACACAAGTGCTCCAAAAATTCTATTAAAATTACAGCATGCTATCTATGCTACAACAAGGTTACTGTAAAATTTTCCGGGCTCTTGTACATGCATATTGTGAGATACAAAAATGATAAGCTAGCAATGGCATTAAAGGCATAAATGTGAAACCCTATCAAAAAGTCTCAAACTACAGATTTCAGATTTTTCATAGCTTTGTTTACACATGATTACATCACTCAGCAAGTTTCACCATAAAAGGAGTTATAATCTATTTACTAAAAATACCACAAAAACTCCTAACTGAACAAGAAATATTTATAACTTCCCTAACCGACATCCAAAAATCATGATAAATATATCAGAGCCTATTCATGTCATGAGTAACACTCTGCTAAATTTGCATTGCCATAAGACTCATAGATCTCAAGATATAATTACCTCATATTTAACCAAGATTAAATCATATCTATTCATTTCTGCGAAAACATGATATGTTTCATATTTTTAATAAAAACTAGACTAACTCAAGAACCTAACAAAATTGGAATCTCTCCGTTTGGATCTGTATACCTCGAGTTATGAATTTTACAAAAACAGCTGATGCTCTGCAAAACAGTGGACCAGAGGGGAGAGAGAGACAGAGGCTGCAGGGGGACCCACTGGTCAGTGGGACCCGCTCAACAATGACACAGAGACAGGGGAGAGCTCGTCGCCGGCGAAACCCGACGACGGCGAGGTCTCGGTCGAATCCAAGGGCACCATCGTGACCCTCTCACCAAGGCGGACCTGCCGAGGTACGAAACCCTAACGCTACCGAGCTCTAGGGGGCTCGTCGGCATGAATGGCGGCTCGGCGGAGCTGCGGGCGATACGCCGGTGTGCTCAGCCGATGCCGACCCAGTTGAGGTTCATGCCGAGCATTAGTGAGTCAAGGGGATGCGCTAGGAACAAAAATGGGGAGAAATGGTGGAGCAGGGAGGCCTGGCCACATCGCCGGTGAGCTCGGGCGGAACTCTGGCGAGGAAGAACGGCTCGGAGCTTGGCAAAGCCCCCTTACCCGCTCTCGACAGTGGCCAAGGAGGTGACGCTGAGGTAGAGGAAGCTCTGGCAAAACTTTTGGCACGCTGGCTTGGCCGGAGACGGGGAGGAGAGCTCGGGCGAGGTTGCTGGTTCGCGGCGGAGCTCGCCGAGGACGAAGGCAGAGAGGAGAGAGAGCGCTGCGGAGGGAATGAGGCTGGCTGGCCCTCGGGGTAGCGTCGTGGCGTCCAAGTGGAGACGTTGGGGTTGACAGGCGGGGTCGTTGTCGACGTACGGCTGCCACAGGTCGTCCACGCGTCGGCCGGCCGGCGACTGACAAAACTGAATCGCGTGATTCAGTCGCCGTCGACAGTGACTGAAACCCGATGTGCACCGACATTTTACTCTCAATTCACTTGATGGTTTCGGCTCGGATTTGTTCTATTGGATAGAGCTACATGAATTCTACAAGATTGCTTAAAGGATCAAGGTCTGGTTCGGCTTCGATTTCAAACCATAACGCTCCCAAGTACCCTACCTCGAAACTGCAAAACTCAGACTTAGCAAAAATCAACTAAGTGTTGGAAACAGCACTGGTTTCTGGCTTGTGGGCCACTTTTTGTCAGGTTCCAAGCATTTTCATAAAAAGTCACCAACACAACTTTTGTAGGTAATAAAATTTACTACAATTTTGCTTTAGATGACAATTACATGCAAGGTCTCTAACACTGGTTTCATAAAACATATTTGAAAAGAGGTTTAGGAGTTAATTAGGTCAACCTAGGGTTAACCATGACCTAGGGGCATTTTTGGGCAAAACCTCCAACATAAACTTTGATCAAAATGTTATTCTAAACATGATTAAAGTATTTTGGAAGACAATGTACACTTATATGCATTGGTCACCCATTACTAACACACATAGCAAGTCACACAAGCAATTCAATCACATAATGTATACACCAAATGACATGTGATCATGGTATGATGCTCATGAGTGATCATGATGATGCTTATGTTGATGCAACGCTCATGGTTAACATGCAAGCTAACACTAGGAGTGTTACATTTATCATATTGAGATTCCTCCTAATAAATCTTATTTATTTAGCAGGTTCATGCACTTATTATTTTTATATTTTTATTGTAAGATGAAAACATATTTATTTTATGCCACCATAGTCAATATACCTATGGGTTTGAACCACAAGTCTACTCACATGGGGCTGTAGATTTTATGATGTAGTGCAACGAACAAATATTTTTGTTTTCTTTTCTAATGCTAATGTGGAAAAGTAAATATACTAATGCAAGTGATGGAATAGAAAGGAAAAGGAATGCAGAAAAGATAAATATGGATAAATACTGATTTTACCTTCCGGCAAGGATCTAATGTTTTAAGACTTCTCACCGTGTTCATCCTTTAGGTGCATCATTTGATTAGGTGTGGGCTTTGACATCTGCACCTCTCGGTGTCACCCATGTTCTTTGTTTGTCCGGCAGTTCGAGGTGCGGCATTGGCAGCATCCTGCTCAGTGTGTTTATGCTCGTAGATCCAAGTCCTTCACTTGGTGGAATCTGGGAGTTGTAAAACTCCTTCAGGTTTTGCTCGAAGTGTACCTGCTCACAGAGACAAGGCAGAGATCAAGTGCATGGGCCCTATTGGTGAAAAACACCAACAGAACCAAAAGTGTATTTGTTCTTCTCTAACCTTAAGCATAGTGAGCAAGACAAAGTTGATGGATAATAAGATCATGAGTGTAGCATTTAAAATATTTGTCAGATCAGATCGCTTGACCTAATGGAAAGATAATCTATCTATATTTATGTTTTTTTATATCTTCCAAAGATTGAATGTGCAACATTTTAGCTTATATGATTAGGAGTGTGGGATCACGAAGGTAGTACTAAGAACAAAGATTAAGGGACTAAACATGTTGATGTTGGTTAATTTATGTTTGTCTCTTTATTCATATGAACGCTAGAACCAAGGAGAAGCTTATAAAAGTGATAGTCAAGTACCTTAAGATGTTACCTTACTTGAAGAGTTATGGTACAGTATCACCTTGTGGATGCTTTCCTTTCTTAGCGGTTGTGCACCGTGTTTGTGGCACTCTTTGTCTCGGTCCATGGATCATCTCTCTATGATGTTCCTTGTGCAAATCATTAAACTTCATGTGTCTCCTTTGTCTCCAATGTGAGTTTGTATCTCAGGACTTCCCAGGCTAATATTGAAAGTTTTCCTGCAGGGGTTAGTCTGACAAAATATAGCGATGTCTACTCAAGCAGTTTTTAGTTCAGTAACCAAACTAGACTCCATGTCTAATTAGATTAAGGAAGGCTATTTGACCTAAGCACCACACTTAATTTAAATGCCAATGGAAGTATGTCGAGTACTTCCAAACCAACACTTGCTTGTGAATAGACAAAGGTAGCATGACAACATTTATAGAGATCTACTCAGGTGGAGATGAAAAATAAGTTTAGTGTTTAGAAAAATTGAGCATGCCTCAAAAGTAGGGACAACCAACATAGCAACATGGCAAAGGATGTTCTTATGTAAGGTATTTCCCCAAAGCTTGAATTTTGCAAAATTCAAGATTGGATGAATTTAATTCAATGTTGCATGATGATTGGTTGGGCATACCTTGCACTTGTCATTCCTCGGATCTTCTTGCTCCAATCCTAGAAAGGTTAGTGACATGAATACGCAAAGGAATATTTCTACAATTATCTTTATTTGCTTAATACACAAGGCAATGTTGCAAGTAATTAAAAGTTCATGTTACGATCTGATAAGTGCTTGTTTTAGGACACTAAGCTTGTCCTTGGGAAACCATCAAATTATGTTGGTGAAGTGGTTTCCCCTCCAACACCAACCTAAGCATGCCTATATCAAGAACGACTCAACGATATCTGCAATATTTATTATAGACATATGCATCGATAACCACCCCTTTAAATTTTTTATAAATAGAAAGGAAGAGGGGGTTGAAGATCTCAAATGTGGTATGGTTGGAGAGACTAATTGATTGGGGAGATGTTTTATATGAGCAAGGACTTGGTGAGGTATTTATGAAATAACTTCCATGCTCACTGTTGTTTCTCTCATTCTCAAACTCCAGGGATGATTCTTCATGAATGCTTAAAATTCCTCTAGGATTGTCTCTCAAGCTTGTTTTGTCCATCCATTCAATGGCGATAGCACCTGGATTTTTAATGCCCTCTAGCCATTGATGTTGCTCTTCTTGATCCTCCTTGTGGTCTTGGTGACTCTTATGCATGGGATGTCTAGAGAGATTCATAGGATCATCGGGAGGTTCAAGAGAAAGAGCATAGTAGAAATTATTAGGCTCAAGGATGGGTTTAAAGATAGGTTCGAATGAGTCATCAAAAGTGGGCGTAGAAGGGGAGAAGCTGAGATTGTCTTCTAAATGGCTTCGCTCTCCTTCTATTGCATCACTTAAGATGCCATCTTTGAGTCTTTCTAGATGTCCATCAAAGGGATTGGATTTGAGATGCTTTCTAAGAGATCCCTTCTTAGGAAGGTTCAGATTATATGCACTCAAAGGTCTCTTATGAAGCAGGAAGTTTAAGCTCATCCCAAAATGAATTTCCAAGGGTAGAATTTCTTATTCCCTTAGATGATTTTGGACCACTACTAGTTTGGGTTGGATAGCCGAATCATGGGATTGAAATGTTTGGAAATCGGCTATTGAAACTTCCTTTCCTTGTCTGGGAGATGATTCCTTCTCTATCTCTAGGATTTTTTTATGAAGACTAGTGCAAGAAGGATGTCCACGAATGAAGACATACCTTGCTTTACTAACAGATAAAGAAAGAAAAACTCTACCAAAGTTTATATGATTAAGACCAATGTGAAAATATCGAGGAAAAACATGGTCTTGTAGGGCTAGGTTTAAACCAGAATTTATAGAAAGATTAAAAGATTCCCTATGTGTAGCTGAAAGTTTATTGTCTTCTTGATTAAACGATAGGACCTTGGCTATAGAAAAGGGTTGGTTTTGTCCTATTGCAATAAACTCCGGACACAGATCATAATTAGGGGCAAAGAAAGGACTTGTTGACTCCCATGGTCTATGGCTGGTCTCCGAAGGTGCAAAAAATTCAATAACAGGTGTGGAATTTGAGTTATCCATAAAGATGGAAAAAATAAAAAGATAAAAGAATAAAAGTATAAAAGTATAACACAAGATAATAGCAAGACTCAAAGTTATCTCAGCAAACCTTCTTTCTTCCCGGCAACGGCGCCAGAAATGCTTGTTGTTATTTGTTAACGCCATCTGGAAATGATCCGCAAGCACATAGATATCGGTGAGCACTTCACCCGGGAGGCTATCCAGAGTATCGTATTTATATTTTTACCACTGGGAGAAAGCGTGCATCTGACTAACCAAAACTATTGCTGCTACCCTATAGGCTACAAACAATGTGATTTGATGTGAGCGATGTATAGAGAAGACTACAACCGCACTCTCGTTCTAACCTTGGTAAGGATGATCTACTGTTCTATTGGAGAGGCTTACGGAATCTAAACACCACAAAGGATGTTCGACCCGCACCTATAAACCCTACCGATCCTGCTAACGGGATTGTGGGTTACAAAGATAGCTACGGAAATGTCACGTTCCTCGCTACTACCACGGTCCGGCTAGACAGGGGATATCTATGAGTACCCTAGCCCAAACACCACGTTTACGCTAGCAATGATTAGTCCAAACTCTACCGGAAGAGATTAAAGTAAACTCATAAACCAAAGAACAATAAGAACAAAGAACTTACTAGAATTTAGGAGTCAAAATAGTGAAGAATCCTAGGAGCGAGCCTCGGGTTAGGAGACTTGATCCCACAGGTACAACCTCGGAGTAGACACTGACACGATGGGCTTCCTTCGATCTACACCTCCACTCTCTCTCTCAATCTAGAAGAACTAATTTTAATCTCACATTGGATGCTAAGCCCTATGAGGTTGGAACCCTAGAGGGACCTCTCTCTATGAATCCTCTCTGTAAAATATGCTAATGAATAATGGGATTGCCCTCCTCTAGGGGCCAGGGGCCTACTTATATAGCCTCTCCAAATTAATATGGGCCGTCGGATCAAACCGACCTTAATCGCACGGTTTTCCTTAATCCTTTAGGTCGGTGCAGCATGATCCGCGAGACTCAGCCTGATTGACTAAGACACCTAGGCGGGCGCCCTGCCCCCGGGCCCGCTCAGCCCCCCGTTCGTTCCTGTGGCTTCTGGAGTCTTCTAGATGATAGAAAATTGCGCGACACGTTAATATCCCTATGTAAACCCAAAATGTGGGCCTTTCCTCCATATTTCCTGATAACCCCCTCAAAAATAGACAAACACCAAAACTTGTGGAATTCTATCAGATAAAACCCTAAGTCTGGGTGTTGGTTGCATTTGGATCCTTTTCTTTATTTATTTGATGATTATATTTGGTACCTAAGGACCGTCAACAGCTACTTAGTTGGCCACCACATCCATCAGCTCGTCGATAGTCTGCTGGTGATTATGCCCCCGCTCCGGCACGAGGTCCTTGCACGTGGTGCCGGACATAAATGCTAAGATGACGTCATGGTCTAGGATGTGTGGGAGCTCGGTGTGCTGCTTGGAGAACCGTCGAGCATACTCGTAGAGAGATTCTCCAGGCTTCTGCTTGCATTTGCTGAGATCCCATAAGTTGCCATGCGAACATAGGTTCCCTTGAAGTTCCACTCAAACACCCTGACTAGGTCGACCCATCTGTGGATTTGGTTGGGGGGAATTTCTTTGAGCTATCTGCGGGCGGTGTCAGAGAGAAAAAGTGGTAGCTGTGGGATGATGGCTCGATCATCTCCTCAAGCTCTGCCTAACTAGCATGCCAGCCGAAAATCTGCTAGCCACACCTCTGGCTTGGTCTTGCCATTGTATTTGGTGATGCTCATTGAAGGGTGAAAGGGGTTGGGTAATGGCGTGCTGTGGATGGATTGGCTGAAGACTCGATGCCCTAGTGGCTTGGGAGCCCTCCTATCTTCATCGCTGTCGTAGCGCCCGCCACGGTGTGTGCTGTAGCCTCGTTCATCGGAGTCGCCGCGCTTTCGTTGGCAGTGCTCGTTGATGTCATGGCGCACGTCACGTGGCTCGTAGTTGTCGATGATGTGGTCCTAGATCGGCGCTGCCTTCTTGCCTCAAGGAGGGGCCTCCTAGTGAACGAGAACCTCCCTCTCTTGGCGTGGTGGCTGTTGACGGTCCATAATGCTCACATTTAACCGTCAACTAATCATGGAAAAGGATCCAAATGCAACAACCACCCAGACTTAGGGTTTTATCTGACAGAATTCCACGAGTTTTGGTGTTTGTCTATTTCTGCAGGGGGTTATCAGGAAATACGGAGGAAAGGCCCACACATCGGGCTTACATAGAGATATTAACATGCCACGCAATTTTCTATCATCTAGAAGACTCCAGAAGCCACGAGAACGAAGCGGAGGCAGAACGGAGCCTGGCCCAGGGCGCCCACCCTAAGGACCTTGGCACCCGCCCAGCTACAGTGTCCAATCCGGACCCGTTTCGCGGATCACGCTCCACCGACCTAAAGGATCAAGGAAAACCATGCGATTAATGTCAGTTTGATCCGACGGCCTAGATTCATCTAAAAAGACTATATAAGCAAGGCCCCCTGTGTAACAGAACCGTCCAATTTATAATAATTCAAGTGAATTAGCGACCACGGAGGCAGTCAAGCCAATGGACTTGAACCCATATAAACTCGGTAGTCCAAAGAAATCTCAAAAGACCTCAATGCAACCAACATACAACCAAGATCGTACATGATCAAGCATCGCCATCACAGATTACATACATTCATCACAGAACATAGTTTTACCACACATCAGAGTTATTACAAACCAGTTTAGTAGCAGAAACAAAGTAGTTTTAAAACATCACACACTCAGTTTAAATTACATGCCAGTTCCCTGGTCAAACCCAACAAAAGCACAACTGAAGATAAAGAAGTTGATCACGCCCATGATCTACTCATCGTCCGCAGCCGGATGATGACAGTTAGCACAGTAGCCAAGATAAACCACATTATCTGCAACAAGGGTAAATAAAACCCTGAGTACGAGAATGTACTCAGCTAGACTTACCCGTCATAAACCAAAAATAAAGTGACAACAAGGAGTATGCAAGGCTGATCTTTGTGGACTGGTTTGACTCACCTTTTTGCATAAAAAGCCTTAGTTGTAAGTAACCCATTTATAATATTTCAGCAGCAGGTTCATTTCTTAACAACTATCCACTAGATTAGCACCTGTTCTAAGCATACACTTGAGTATTTAAGCATCACAATAATAACCATATCCGGATTATCACATAGCTATCAACTTCCTCATCATAACCATTAAGTTTATTTAGTGAGTTCTACATTGACACTGCCCGAGTCAAGTTCTCACTATCCGGGAGAGACGGCGATTCGAATCGATTCCTATCCAGCTGGAGGGGTATTCCTAGCACTCACCCAAGCATACTTCATGAGGGCAGCTCGGATCACCTTTAGCACAGCTCCGGACCAATTCGCGGGTCCCTCCAGCGCCGCACCCCCAGGGACCGCCAATCTGCCAGGGTCAGGACTCTAACCTGACACCTCGGACTGACGCCATTGACTCCCCGCACATATTTACTACCAACCAGGGTGCGCACTCATACAGAACGGGGTATCCGGCCTGAGTTGCACTCATAGGCTTCACGGTCGGAATGACTTATGCGGACAGCTAAGTGTTAGGCATGCGTTCAACATGACACGAGGACGCACAATGAATAGGTCCTTAACCGACACGGACGAGGATAGATTCACACCCAAGACCTCCATGCCTTGCTGCTGCACTATCATCATCCCACCCGGTCTCAAGTTCTTTATTAGCACATGGTTATTTCCACGATAGCAAATATAGCCAACCGTGATCAGCATCCACCTATCTCTCGTAGGTGACAGGAAATCACCCGGCTTCTACCGAGCTAAGCATGGCTAAGCATCATTTCCATCCTGGACCTATTTAGGTAAGGCATAAGGTGGACAAGGTAGTCATTATGCAGCAAGGGTGTCATATCAACGCCTAACACTTAATGCAACAATACATAACCATAATCAATTGATAGCTGGACATGGTAACAAAATAGTAGGAGGCTTATAATGCTCCGGGGCTTGCCTTCAATGTAAGTAGAGGGACGGTGGTCAGGGCACTTCGGCAGATCCTCCTCCTCAGCTCCTCGAGGTAGCTCCCCTTGTTGATCTTCTGGCTCCGGCAGCTCGAACTCCAAAACCGTCACTCCCTTGGGTACACCTATGTATGCATGACAAGGCGATAAACATAGGGAATGCACATAAAATGCATAATGTTATGATGACCAGCAAAAGGGACATGGAACATGGTGCAAACATGAGCATAAGCTTCTAATCATCAAGAGAATCATGTACAACAAGCAAGTGCATACTTCTTCTCTGGTAGAGAGGCTAACAAGACAAGCTAATCAACCTTAGCTACTCCTACTTAGTCACTGGTCTCATGGGCAGATTAACTAGTCTCGAGATTCAGCCATAACTTAAGCATCAGTCGGCCAAACTAAGCAAATAGATACTTTCTAGAAAGCTTAGTAAATTGTCTACAATTCACGTTTAGACATCCCAGAATGATTCTGTTGATGCAAAAGCTGATCTGCAAACACAAAGGGCTAATACCCGATTTAAACGTTAAGGCGTGCCAGCCGATTTGACCTTACTATCGGCAAAGGTGATAACTCGAATACTTTGGTCCCGACAACAGCGATGCGCCCGGATGTCACGGCCAAGAGGTATTCACACGGAACTCGAGAATACGTCGAGCTTAAGTCGACGAACTCCTAAGAACTCGTAATAAAAAGGAAAATATGACGAAGTCGTCGAAAAAGTAGATGCTGGAATATGAGTAAAAACTTGTGTTTAATTGATTGATAGATATCTCATTACAAGGCCCTAGGGTCTACATTTATACCTAGCTCAAAGAGCTACAATCAGACACGACTAGGACTCAAATTCCAAATTAAACAGAATCCATATACAAAACGATTTTAAATAACTAAGGAAAACATAGAACCACCCCCTCGTAACCGACCGGGACACCGCCACAGATCAATCGGCAACCTCCACGCTTCCCTTCAGAGTCATTGGCAGTCTTCCTGTTATAGCCATCGGCAAACACCAATATTGAGCATCGGCTAGAGCACGTCACTACCTCTAGACTTAGTCATATTCTATCGTCTCATCATCGGCAACTATCTTCATCGGTAACTCTTCTGTAGGCTAGTTACCGTTGCTCCACCTGCCGATCTATACTCTACTGGTCTCTGTGTACGTGTCCAAAAATGGTGTCAACACATGCCCCCAATTTCAGAGTATGAAATCATTAATGCTCCAAAATTCTCTGCAGTAATGATGCCTTTCCACAATCAATTCTCCCAATTTGGTAACCAACCGTTTAAATCTGAACAACCTTGGCCCGATTCTCCTGCAGGTTCCTCGAATTCCTCAACCTGCCGAACCGGATCTCTCCACTTTATGCGCCCATCGGCAATATTACCGTTAGAGGGAACTCCTGATGGACCGACCAAGAAATCACGCACAGTGAAATATCTCCAGATCATGACCGCTTCCTGTCAAATCACCTGCGCAATCCCTTGATTACCGTGCGAACAGTTACCATATCCACCTGAGTATCCTCAGATTTCACGGATACGGTGAAGAGATAAGTCAAATTTGCCCTTGCCCGTTTTGTCCTATAAATACCTCCTTCTCAGGTACTCCTTCTCCATCGCATCATTCTACAGCCCCAACTCTGCTTTCCTGGCGGCGGCACTGTTTGAGAGCTCCAAGTACTTCCTCCAACAACCCCCAAGCTTTCGATCTTCTCCCCTTCTAGGAGATGGCCATCAACTTCGTCGTTCCTGAGGTCAGCATACTGCCCTTTTTCTTGTACTTTTACCGTATCCCTGTTCATCCGCAATCTGTCTTACCAAATCCTTTTTCTTTTTGTTCTTCTTTTTGCTCCCAAAAATTTCTAGGATTTGGCTGATAAAATCATTATCCCTACCGATCAACCCCATCTTCAATGCCTTGGTCCACTAGGAAACTCGGATCCCACCGGTCTTATAAACGCGGAGACAAACAGAATACCTTTTAGAGCCAAAAATTTTTCTTTAGATCTATGGAAGGATGCTTTCCGTTACTGGCCCAGTCCTACCAAGGGATGGAAGGAATGGTTCCTGAGAGTCAGTAACTCAAATGAGGTCCAATGGGGTGAACGGAAACTGGATTAGTGCATTAGATTGTCTCTTGCCGATATGGAGAGAAACGAGTCACTATTGATAGCTGCCTCATAGTTTTGGTCAGACACACTCAATGCTTTTGTGTTTGACCATGGCCTTGCTTCTCCCACACTTGCCGATGTGCTTATGCTCACCGGCTTAGATGTATCCACTGCTGATACCACCCACCTGTTTGATACCAAACCCAGTGCTAAGGTGGAAACTCGTTCTATCGGCGGTTGGTCAGGGTACATCCAGAAGTACCGAAGAACAGGCCCTGCCAATGTGAAGGAACAGACCACCTTTCGGAACATGTGGCTGGATAAATTCGTGTTCTGTGGCCGATCGGCAAGACCAACTTTGGTTTACTTATCGGCAGCAGAAAGATTAGCCAATGGCAGCCAATTTCCTCTTGGCCGATATCTGCTTGGCTCGGCTTAACACCTCCTCCACCAGGTAGCCCAGAAACTACTGCTTGGTCAACCCATCGGCAACTTAGGGGGTCCCTGGTGGTTTATCAACATGTGGCTCAGTCTCCACATGCACAAACGCCTTGAGTTCGGTCTCTTCACACAGCACTTCCCTAGAGATACAGCCGAGGATTACGAACTAGGTGAAGAAGAATCGGCAACTCATTCCCCTCTGAACTTTGGTGAAGCCGCCATAGTTTTGCCTGGCACAGGTGGCAACGCAGACCAGGTTAGCTGATTCTTCTGAACTCTGTATGAGGGTTTGACTAGGGAACAGCGGGCATGGATGCCTTATGAAGATCCAGACACCATATTACCTCTGACTTTCCACCCCTTCAATGATACTCTCAACAAGGATCGTGAGGTGATGATGACAATTATCACCCCCAGAGCTATACCAGTGAACTTCTTTGGCAGTGGGAAAACTTCTAACCTGACTTATGAGTTCTACAATCCATCGGCACTAGCTCGTCAATTGGCTTTCGGCCAACTGCCGATTGCACTTTGCTACGCCGATGTGATAAAGCCGAGGGAGATTATCACCACCCATCTGGAATGGATCAGGGTAGCCCAACTTCCACCAAACGCCGATACAGATGTTGATCTATCGGCTTGGATCCCAGCTCTCTTCATCACTCAGGCATACAAACAGTGGTGGGAAGAATGGAAAGAGCACTTGTTCTGCAGATCGGCTCTTACATACCGTGGCATGATCGACCCTCAATACAAAGTCCCCGATAACACTGTAAGTACTTCTGAACCGATGTTTCAATCCTTTCATTTTCAGTTTCCATCGGTTTCTTACTTCCTTGTTATATGCAGCCCATTGGTCAGCAGGAGTGGCAAGCCGATTGAGCTCCTTCCATCGGGCCCGATCTCTTTGATCGGCAACAACGCTCCAATCGTGGATGCCATAATGCATCGGGGTGTGCGTCTCAAGAAAGTTACCACCAAGCGGGCGAAGATATCCTCATCGGTAGCTACCTCTACCCTAGCACAAGCCTTCAAGGTAAATTTTCGAGTTCTTATACTGATTCCATTCTTATACTTATTACACTTGTACCCACAGTCTTCTCACTGTTGTATCAGCACACCGGTACGTTGGCAAAGACCAGAAGTACGACTGCCGATGCCCCCCAGTCCAGTCAACCGAAGAGAAAAGGTTCCAAGATACCAGATTACAAGCAAAGCGCCAGAGAACAGTAACGCCTTCTCCTCCCCCAGTATCTCCGATTCTAGTAGAATCGTCCCCTTCTCCTCCAGAAGCCTAGATACAACCAGCACCGTCTCCTCTTCAATCACAAGAAGAAATCCAAACAGAAGAACTTCAGCCAGAAGAACCTCAACCAGAAGTACCTCAGCCAGAAGAAACATCAGCTGATGTACGCGAGCAGACTGCCGATCCAGCAAGCTTAATCATAGCATCGGTAGTTTCCTCGATTCAGACTAGTATTGCACCTTCCCAAGGTAACATACTCTTTATTTATTGCCGATGAACCTACTTTTTTCCAATTTGTTAATAACTTCTGTCAATCTTGCAGCTGACATATTTTCATTGGCAATCCCAGCCGATCAGCCTGTGATTCCATCGGCTTCAACTAGTCAAAGGCGAGAGATAGCTCTGAAGCAAGTAAGTTACCCGATCTTCATTTTTATTGTTATCAGTACTTGATCATAAAAATAACTTATTCTGTCTTCTCTTTCAGGAACAGGATTCTCCCGACAGCCTGTTCTCCTTCGCCATCGAGATTTCTGAGGACGAAGGCGAGGAAGCCAGTTCTTCTCGAGCAATTGGAATCTCATCTGTAGAGATTAAAGCAAAGCTGGCGGAGCTGTCAGCCCTTCTCCATCAAGATACAGCGCAATTGGTCGATGACTCTGACCCAGCCAAAGTCCTGTTCAAGGCTCTCAGAGGTCAAATCCCCACCGATGCCGAGGAGATTCTTTTCCAGGCTGCACATTTAGAGAGTCGTCAGCTGCAGTATCAAAAGGCTGCTCAGCGTCTTGCCGATAGAGCTGCTCACGCTCAGCTCTCAGAGGAGATGATGAAAGTGAAACTCCTTGCCGATGAGAAGCATAAGAGTATCGGCGTTCTGAAATCCTCAGGAGATGTACTGAAGCACAAGATCTCTGATCTATCGGCAAAGAGAGAAGCCCTGTTTGCAGAACTCAAACAGGTAGAAGAAGCTTTGTCCCAAGCTCAACAGGAAGAAAGCCAGCTGCCTGAGGCGATCAAGATTCTTGAACAAGAGCGAAATGTCCAAGCCCGCAAAGCACTGCAAATGAAGAAGAGGGCCGATGATGACATGAAGGAGATAGAAGAAGCCAACTAGATCCATTTGCGTGCCATATCGATGATCCAGGCTTTGTTAAATATATGAATTCCTCATCGGCGGCACACTTTGCTCTTTCCTCTTAATTATTTCGGTCCAGCCGATAGGACTGTTATCGGCATCCTTTTAGAACATTAAGTCCGGCCCCAAATACACTTTTAATCCAGCCGATAGGAATGTTATCGGCACTTAAACTTTCATACATCAAGCCATATACCAGGGTGATATCTCTTTAAATATTTGCCGTTCAATGCTCTAGGAAATTCAACTCCTTCGAGAGTTTCTAAGATATAGGCGTTGCCAGGAGCAGATCGATTTATCCGATAGGGACCCTCCCAATTGGGAGACCACTTCCCAAATTTTGAATCTTTAGTCCTAATCGGTAAGATTAGCTTCCATACTAAGTCTCCATCGGCAAACTCCTTAGCCTTTACTTTCTTATCATACCATCTGGCAACTCTTTTCTTATTTTCTTCTATACTTATCAAAGCTTTCAGCCGATGCCCTGCTAAATCATCCAATTCGTCTGTCATCAGGGTAGCATAATCATCGGCAGCCAATTGATCTTGAAAAGATAGTCGCCTAGACCCAGTCTTAATCTCCCAAGGTAGCACTGCATCATGTCCATACACCAACTGATAAGGTGAAACTTTGGTCGACCCATGACAAGCCATCCGATATGACCATAAAGCTTCATTCAACAATGTATGCCACTTTCTAGGATTCTCATCAATCTTTCGCTTAATAAGTTTAATAATTTCTTTGTTAGATGCCTCGGCCTGCCCATTAGCTTGAGCATAATAAGGAGAAGAATTAAACACCTTAATTCCCATACCGATTGCGAACTCATCAAACTCCCCTGATGTAAACATAGTACCCTGATCGGTAGTAATTGTTTGAGGAATTCCAAATCGGTAAATAATATGCTCCTTCACAAAATCAATCATATTGGCCGATGTAACTTTCTTCAAAGGAATAGCTTCAAACCATTTGGTGAAATAATCAGTGGCAACCAAGATAAACTTATGTCCTTTGCTGGATGGCGGATAAATCTGGCCGATCAAGTCAATAGCCCATCCTCGAAACGGCCAAGGTTTGATAATAGGATTCATGGCCGATGCGGGTGCTCTTTGAACATTACCAAATTTCTAAAATCCTTGACACCCCTTGAAATATTTAAAGCAATCTTCAAGTATGGTTGGCCAATAATACCCATTCCTCCTAATCATCCACTTCATCTTAAAAGCCGACTCATGTGCTCCACATACTCCTTCATGGATTTCTCCCATTAAACTTTCAGGCTCATCATCACCTAAGCACCTGAGAAGAATCCCATCAATGGTTCGATAATATAATTCATCTTCGAGGAGCACATACTTGGTGGCTTGAAACCGAACACGTCTCTCAACTTTCTTTGATGGATCCTTTAAATAATCAATGATTTCTTTTCTCCAATCATCGGCACTGATTGCTGATATTGCGTTTAACATGGGCTGATATCTTGAGGCATGCTGAGCCAACCGATTAGCCTCTTCATTATGCAACCGAGGAACATGCTCTAACCGGAAATCTTTGAATTCCTTTAATAATTGCATACTCCTTTCGTGATAAGTTATCGGGACTCCGCTTCGGCATTCATAGCTTCCAGTCAATTGATTTATAACCAGCATAGAATCCCCGAAGATTTCAATAGCATCAGCATGAACTTCTCTTAGCAATTCCAACCCCTTTATCAAAGCTTGATACTCAGCTTGATTATTCGTTGACGTGGCAACAATCGGCAAGGAGAACTCATACTTCCTTCCGCTAAGGGAAATTAACACTATGCCGATCCCTGCCCCCCGGTCACACGTGGATCCTTCCAAGAAGAGCGTCCAAGGTACAATTTCCAGAGTCTCCACTGTACCGCAATGTTGAGTTACAAAATCGGCCATAATCTGTCCCTTAACCGCTTTAGCCGATTCGTAACGCAAATCGAATTCCGACAGTGCCAAAATCCACTTACCGATCCTGCCACTCATAATCGGCATAGACAGCATATATCAGACCACATCATCTTTGCATATAACAATGCATTCAGCCGATAACAAATAGTGTCTCAACTTAATACATGAGAAATAAAGACACAAACATAACTTTTCAATAGCCGAATACCTAGTCTCAGCATCAATCAATGTCCTGCTTAAATAATAAATCACATGTTCCTTCCCTTCAAATTCTTGAATTAAAGCCGAACCGATGACCATACCATCGGTAGATAAATATAATCTGAAGGGCTTTCCTTGCTGAGGTGGAATCAGAACCGGAGGATTTACCAAATAATTCTTGATTTCATCTAAAGCCAACCGTTGCTCTTTTCCCTATACGAACTCTTGATCGGCTTTCAATTTGAGTAAAGGACTGAAAGCACGAATTTTACCAGACAAGTTAGATATAAATCTCCTGATAAAATTTACCTTGCCGATCAAGGACTGGAGCTCAGTTTTGTTGGTAGGAGCAACTATTTTGCTGATAGCATCAATGGATCTCCTACTAATTTCAATCCCCCTTTGATGCACCATGAAACCAAGAAATTGCCCTGCTGATACACCAAATGCACACTTATTAGGTTTCATCTTTAAACCATGCTTCCTTGTGCATTCCAACACCTTTCGCAAATCGGCAAGATGCTTTGTGAAATCTCCAGACTTAACCACCACATCATCAATATAAATTTCCACCAGCTTGCCGATGAACTCATGAAAGATAAAATTCATAGCCCTTTGATAAGTAGCACCAGCATTTGTCAAACCAAAGGCCATGACTATCCATTCAAACAACCCAACATGACCGGGACATCTAAATGCAGTCTTTGCAAAATATCTTCTTCAGCCATGAATATTTGATTGTATCCTGCATTGCCATCCATAAAGCTGATGATCCGATGCCCAGCCGCAGCATCAACTAGTAGATCGGGAACCGGCATTAGGTAGCCATCCATCGGTGTAGCTTTATTAAGATTCCTGAAATCAATGCAAACCCGAAGCTTTCCATTTTTCTTGTATACTGGAACAACATTGGAAATCCACTCGACGTACCGACACTGCTGAATAAATTTAGCTTCGATAAGTTTGGTTATTTTGGCCTTAATATCAGGAAGATATTAGGATTACATCGGCGAGCTGGCTGTTGATGTGGCCGAAATCCAGACTTGATGGGTAACCGATCTTCAACAATCGATCGGTCCAAACCAGGCATCTCAGTATAATCCCAAGCAAAGCAATCTTTATATTCCTTTAACAAATCGGTTAACTGTCGCTTACACTCAGAATTTAACTTAGCACTAATAAAAGTAGGCCTAGGTTTATCACCACTACCTATATCTATCTCTACCAAATCATCGGCCGATGTGAATCCTTGGCCTAATTTTCCATCATCGGCAAACCTATCCATTAAAACTCCTCGTCAAAACCGACTGCTTAGATCGGTGGAATCTCATAATCGACAACTTTGAGGAAATCCTTCTCCCAAACTTCTCTCGAAATACACCTAGTCCTCTCATAAGTATCTGCCTCTGTCGATGCGATGACATAAGAAGAATCCCCCAGGACAATCTCAATCTTGTCACCTACCCACTGGGCCAAGCACTGGTGCATTGTAGACGGGATGCAACAATTAGCATGAATCCAATCTCTCCCTAGCAGCAAATTATAAGCACCTTTCCCGCTGATCACGAAGAAAGTTGTCGGCAAGGTTTTGCTGCCGATGGTCAACTCGACGCATATTGCCCCCTTAACTGGAGACACATTTCCCTCGAAGTCCTTTAGCATCATATCGGTCTTGGTCAAGTCTTGATCCCCTTTTCCAAGCTTCTGATATACTGCATACGGCATGATGTTGATAGCAGCTCCACCATCAATTAATATCTTGGTTATTGGCTGACCATCAACCCTTCCTTTGACAAACAGAGCTTTAAGATGCTGCCTTTCATCGTCGGCAGGCTTTTCGAAGATAGCTGTCATCGGATCCAGAGCCAACTGAGCTATCTGGTCGGAAAACTCCAACTCCTCATCATCGCTAGACGGCGCAAGGAATTCCATCGGCAACATAAATACCATGTTAACAGCTGTCGATGGCCCTTTCCCCTTAGGACCTGATTGTTGCTGATCCCCAGACTGGCCAGAGTTCTCACCCTTGCATAGCTCTTCCCAGCTTTCGTGTTGCAGCCTCCTTTTCTGTGTCTTAGTCAACCCCTCTGGACACCATGGGGGAAGTGGTGACTGCCTTGCCGATGGATGACGATGTTCCCTTGACTCCAAAGGATGAGTATTAGCATCCCTGCAAAATATAAACTCATCGGGAACTCGTGCATTAGCCATCTCTTCAAGCTCTTCCTGGTTCGTGGGAAAATATTCGATACGATCACCAAGCCTATCATGCACACTGAGTCTGCCCCCAGCCGATCATGAACGGAAGCTCTTCCCCTAATCGGCCCATTAAACCGCCGACCATCATCGTGATAGCGCCGATCGGACCTGTCATACCGATCATAACCATTACATTCAAGACAGTCCCTAACAGTGGGCAATTTAATGTTCTGCTCCCAGTAATGGATAAAGAACGGGCAATTCCAGTGATCTTTGTGCCGATTCCACTCTTGACGGCGTCATTCTTCTTCCCGACGATGGTCTTCTTGCTGACGCTGATAACGATCCTCACATTGCTGCCAAGTCTCCCGAGGCCTTCTATCAGTTATCACAATACCAGATCGGGGAGGCCTTCCTAAGTTAGCTCCCTCTTGGATCAAGCCTTTTCCTTTGGCATCAGCAGCAGTAATTTGATGCTAAGGATGTACCGATGCACTCCTTTCAGCTGCTTCTGACGTCAAGACCTTGGTTTTTCCCTTGGCATCCAACATATTTGTTGGGAAAGGATGTTGATTGATCTTCATCGGCTTCTGAGCTTTGGAACTATCAAATTTGATTCTTCTAGATTTGATAGCCGATTGCAGCTGTTGTCTAAAAATCTTGCATTCATTAGTGCTGTGAGTAGTTGCATTGTGCCACTTGTAGTATTTCATCTTCTTTAATTCTTCTACCGATGGCATTACATGATTGGGTGACAATTTGATCTGACCTTCCTGAAGTATAAAGTCAAATATCCTATCAGCTTTGGTGATATCGAATGTGAACTTCTCTAGCTCTTTATGCCCAAAAGGACAAGACATCGGCTTCTTGTTCTTCACCCACTCTGCCAAGCCGATGACTAGCCCTTCATCAGAATCTGAGCTTGCTGCCTCGTCAACAAATGACACCTTTTTGTTCCATGCTCTCTTGGGTTCAAAGGGTTTGATATCCTGGTCGGAAATCCTCTATACCAAGTGACTTAGGCTCTCGAACTCTTGAGAAGCATATTTGTCCCTGATATGTGGCAACAAACCCTGGAAAGCCAAATCGGCTAGCTGCCGATCGTCCAAAACCAGACTATAACATTTGTTCTTGACTTCCCGCAACCTCTGCACAAAGCTTTCAACCGATTCATCGTTGCACTGCTTCAATCTGACCAAATCGGTAATCTTCTTCTCATGGACTCCAGAAAAGAAGTACTTGTGAAACTGCTTCTCCAGATCGGCCCATGTAATCACTGAATTAGGAGATAATGATATAAACCAGGTGAAAGCCGATCCAGATAAAGATGATGAAAACAATCGAACCCTCAATTCATCCCTGTTAGCAGCTTCTCCACACTAGATGATGAACCTGTTGACATGCTCCATGGTCGATGTATCTTCCTGCCTAGAAAACTTAGTGAAATCCGGCACCTTGTACCGATTTGGAAGCGGGATTAAATCATATGCAGGAGGATACAGTGTCCGATAAGAGTAAGTGTTGACTTTGGGTTTTATCCCAAATTGTTCTCTCATTACTTCAGCAATCTTATCGGCCCAATAAGCATCGGCATCCTGCCGATGGGGTGGTTGTGGATCTGGCACCTAGTGGTAAGCTTCCACGTGTCACTGAGGTGCACGATCTGCATGGAACATGAGATTAACCATCTGACCACCAATCTGCTATCCCAGATTCATCGGCTGGTTGATCAATCCTTGATTCTACAATCTAGGTTGGATCTGTCCTTGTTGGAATCCAACAGCCTGATGATTCTGCTGAGGCATCTGTGGAAAGACTAGCTGCCCTGTCCATCCATTATTAGCATTCATCGGCACGAACCCTGCCGATGACTGAAGATTGGGCATCCTCATTGAATTGCCAAACCCTGGTTGTGTCATGAACCCCTACTGCGTCAGCATCGAATCTGCCGATGCGTTAGGCATCTGAAACATTGGAGCTTGAGAGTTCCCAATGTTAGGTCTTGCAGTAGTAGTTTTAGTATACTGGGGACTCTGATTCATCGGCAAATTTGGAGGTGCCGATGCCATAGGAGCCTTGCCTCTCGTGTCAGCCGTCTGAGATGTTCCAGGAGTCTTCAACATCATCTCTGGGGGCATACCATAACCTCACCAGTTGGGAGGAACTGACCCCGACATTGCCGATGCCAATAGATCCGTAGTAAGCTTGATCTGCTCATCTGACGATGGATTGGTTGTCATCGGCGTAGATTGCGCGTTAGTGACTCCTGACGTGCCTTGAGGAATGGTAGTTTCTGTACCCGCAGCGGCCGTAGCAGCCGATGGAGCCGTGACAACTGGTGATCCTGGCTGATGATAGACAGGGCCCACATAGTTTGGTGGCAATTGTCCTTCTTTGAAAGTTCTAGCCACGGCGTTGAAAACCGTATTGGACAGCACACCAGCTTGATTGATCAAGGCACGGTTAATAGCACTATCAACCATGTCCTGAAGTTTACTAGGATTGGCTTCAAAAGTAACCTGCCAAGGCGCCGGCAGTGCTTCCTTCTAGATCACCTCGCCACTCCTGTTGATACTGAAGGACTTCAAACATTGCTGCTTGTAATCCTCCATAGCTTTTGCAATAGCTTGCTTCTGCTCATCTCTGAGATTGGCTTTCGTCACGGGGATGACGTTCTCCAAATCGAATTCGGTAGTCGACATGTCGATCTTGCTCTTGAATATGTCCCACTGGGCGTGCCGAAAGATGTGTTGATGCAAAAGCTGATCTGCAAACACAAAGGGTTAATACCCGATTTAAACGTTAAGACATGCCAGCCGATTTGACTTTACTATCGGCAAAGGTGATAACTCGAATACTTTGGTCCCGACAACAGCGATGCGCCCGGATGTCACGGCCAAGAGGTTTTCACACAGAGCTCAAGAATATGTCGAGCTTAAGTCGATGAACTCCTAAGAACTCGTAATAAAAAGGAAAATATGACGAAGTCGTCGAAAAAGTAGATGCTAGAATATGAGTAAAAACTTGTGTTTCATTGATTGATAGATATCTCATTACAAGAGCCTAGGGTCTACATTTATACCCTGCTCAAAGAGCTACAATCAGACATGACTAGGACTCGAATTCCAAATTAAATAGAATCTGTATACAAAACGATTTTAAATAACTAAGGAAAACATAGAACCACCCCCTCGTAACCGACCGGGACACCGCCACACTTCCCTTCAGAGTCATCGGCAGTCTTCCTGTTATAGCCATCGGCAAACACCAATATTGAGCATCGGCAAGAACACGTCACTACCTCTAGACTTAGTCATATTCAATCGTCTCTTCATCGGCAACTATCTTCATCGGTAACTCTTCTGCAGGCTAGCTACCGTTGCTCCACCTACCGATCTATACTCTACTGGTCTCTAGGTACGTGACCAAAAACGGTGTCAACAGATTCCCAACCAAAATATGCTAAAACATACAAAGTTGGTTGGCTGTCCTGTAAAATCCAGAGAGCAAGCACTTTGCAGCAGCTACTTGTAACATTCATAACTTTTAAACTACTCAACCAATGGTCATGAAACTTGGACATGAAGAAGATAAGCAAATTATCTACAAGTTTGGTATAGACAAGTTTCCCAGAAAACATCATCTTCAATTAGTTCTTAAGCAATTGCTATCAGCTACACAGAATTGCTCTAGGAAAGGCATAAATAGCAAAAATAATATTTTGCACATAACAAGAATGTATCAAAGGGTCAATCCAAATGCACCAGTAGATAGAACATTTCTAAGAAACACTAGAAAACATCATGGCAAGGTCTAAACTCATTTCTATCATCACCTTTTCTATTTATTTAATTATTAAGGTGATTTAATGAACATGCATCCCAAGTGCTTCAAGAATTGTAAGACAATTACAGCAAGCTACTAATGCTAACACAAGGTTACTGTAAAATTTTCAGGGCACTTGCACATACAGATTGTGAGATACAAAAATAACAAGCTAGCAAAGGCATGCAAGGCATAAATGTGAAACCCTACCAAAAAGTGTCAAACAACATATTTCAGATTTTTCCTAGTTTTGTTTACATATGAGTACAACACTCAGCAAGTTTCACCACAAAAGGAGTTATAACTTATTTATTAAAAATACCACAAGAAACTCCTGTTTGAACAAGAAATATTTATAACTTCACAATCAGGCCTCCAAAAATCATGATAAATTTATCAAAGCCTAATCATGTCATAAGTGACATCACCCTAAATTTGCATGGCCACCAGATCAACAGATCTCAAGATATAATTATCTCCTATATAATCAAGATTAAATCATATATATTTATTTCTGCAAAAACATGGCATGTTTCATATTTTTAATAAAAACTAGATTACCGCAAGAACCTAGCAAAATTCGAATCACTCCATTTGGATCTGTAAAACTCAAGATATGAATTTTTCAAAAACAGCAAAGGATCTGCTACACAGTGACCAGAGGTGTGAGAGAGAGAGACTGACAGGTGGGATCCGCTGACACACGGGACCCACGAGACAGAGGGACAGAGATAGGGGAGAAGCTCGTCGCCGGCGGAACTCGACGACGGTGAGGTCTCCGCGGGATCCAAGGGCATCTACGTGTTCCTCTCCTCAAGGCGAACTCGGTGACCTACTTTACCCGCGCTCTACTGGACCCAAGGGTGCTCGCCGTCGTGAATAGCGGCTCAGCGCTGCTGCGGGCGATACGCCGGCATGCACAGCCGATGCCGTCCCGGTTGAGGTTCACGACGAGCATCAGTGAGCCAAGGGAAAGCGATAGGAACAAGAATGGAGAGAAATGGTGGAGCAGAGAGGCCTGGCCACGTCCCCGGTGAGCTCGGCGAAACTCCGGCGAGGGAGAATGGCTCGGAGCTCGGCAATGCCGCCTTATCCATGCTCGACAGTGGCCAAGGAGGTGACACCGAGGTAGAGGAAGCTCTGGTGAAGCTTTTGGCGGGCTGGCTTGGCGGGAGACGGCGAGGAAAGCTCGGGTGAAGCTGCCGTTCCGCGGCGGAGCTCGCCGAGGCGAAATGGAGAAGGGAGAGAGCGCTGAGGAGGCGAAATGAGGACGGCCGAGGCTCGGGGTGGTGTCGTGGCGTCCACGCGTCAACGTACGGCCGTCACGGGTCGTCCACGCGTCGGCCGGCCGGTGACTGACGAAACTGAATCGCGCGATTCAGAGGTCGCCGACAGTGACTGAAACCGGATGTTCACCGACGTTTTACTCTCAGCTCAATCAGTGGTTTTGGCTCAAACTTGATCCTTTGGATAGAGCTAGACGAGTTCTACAAGATTGCTTACAGGATCAAAATCTAATTTGGCCTGGATTTCATTCTACAAAGCTCCCAAGTGCCCTTCCTCGAAACTGCGTTGCCTCAGACTTGGGAAAAATTTGGCTAAGTGTAGAATCAGCCCTGATTTTTGCCTTGTGAGCTAAATTTGAATGTGTTCAAGCATTTTCATGAAACGTCATCAACATAACTTTTGTAGCCTATGAAATTTACTACAACTTTGTTTTAGATGTCATTTACATGCAAGGTCTCTAACACCAGTTTCATAAAACATCTTTGAAAAGAGGTCTAGAGGGTCAAATAGGTCAATCTAGGGTTAACCACGGCTTAGGGCATTTTTGGCCAAAACTTCCAACATGAACTTTGTTCAAAAAGTTATTCTAAACATGACTAAAGTATTTTGGAAGACAATGTACACTTGCATGCATTTGTCACCCATTACAATCAACCATAGCAAGTCACATAGCAATTCAATCACAGTGTATGTAACAAATGGCATGTGATCATGGTATGATGCTCATGAGTGATCATGATGATGCTTATGTTGATGCAATGATCATGGTTAACATGCAAGCTAACACTAGGAGTGTTACAACCCTCCCCCCTTACAAAAAATCTCGTCCCGAGATTTGAAAGACGTACCATTTTTCATAGAATGAGGGATAAGTTATTTGTAAATAGTCTTCCCTTTCCCAAGTGGCATCTCTCTCACTTTGACGGTTCCATAAAACTCTAAAGAGTTTGATCACTCTCCTGTGCGTAACTCTTTCCTTGACGTCAAGAACTTGTACAGGCTTCTGTTCATAGGATAGATCAGATTGCAACTTGAGATCTCTTGTTTCAACTCTCTCTTCGGGCACACGGAGACACTTCTTGAGTTGGGACACATGGAATATAGGGAAAACGGTTCCTAGTTCCGGAGGTAGTTGTACCTTGTAAGCTACCTTGCTGCTCTCCTCAATGATTTGGTAGGGACCCACATACCTAGGGGCAAGCTTTGTTTTTACCCCAAAGCGATTTACACCCTTCATGGGTGATACCTTGAGATACACAAAGTCACCTACTTCGAACTTGAGTGGGTTTCTTCTTCGGTCAGCATAACTTTTCTGTCTAGCTTGGGTAGCTTTCATGTGTTGCTGGATAATGAGAACTTGCTCTTCGGCTTCTTTGACAAAGTCAATTCCGTAGTACCTCCTTTCGCCAGGTTCGACCCAGTTTAGTGGAGTTCTACATTTGCGGCCGTACAAAGCTTCGAAAGGAGCCATTTGGATACTCTCTTGCTAACTATTGTTGTAAGAGAATTCAGCTAAGGGTAGCCATTTCTCCCATGCACCCTTGGAAGATATGACACATGCCCTCAACATATCCTCTAAGATTTGATTTCCACGCTCAGTCTGACCGGAGGTTTGAGGGTGGTAGGCTGAACTGCGAACAACTTTGTACCAAGGAGTGAATCCAGATGCTCCCAAAAGCGGGCAGTGAACTGAGGACCCCTATCAGAAATGATGGTGCGAGGCACCCCGTGCAATTTAACAATTTGAGAGAAGTATAACTCAGCGTAGTCGGATATTCGGTGTGTCGACTTCACAGGGATAAAATGGGCTGACTTAGTCAAACGCTCAACAATCACCCATATGGAGTCGTGTCCCTTTTGGGTAGGGGGAAGGCCAACAATGAAATCCATGCTGATTTCTTCCCACTTCCATCCCGGAACCGACAAAGGTTGCAATAAACCTGCAGGTTTAAGGTGAACTGCCTTTACCCTACAGCAAGTATCACCACACCTAGCAACATAAGCTGCTATCTCCTTCTTCATCTTGGTCCACCAGAAACGAGGTTTCAAGTCTTGGTACATTTTGCTACTACCAGGATGAATGGACAGCTTGGAAGAATGGGCTTCATCTAGAATTTTGTTGCGTAGGTCACGGTCTTTAGGTACAACTAGTCGATCGTCAAACCACAGTACACCCTTCTCGTCTACCCTGAAATGCTTGGTGTCTTGCTCTTGCATTTTTCTTTTGATATGGAAAATACCAGGATCAGACTTTTGGAGCTCTATAATTTGACTCTCTAATGAGCAACTGATTACAATGTTGTGCAGGACCACCAGATGCAATAAATTGAAACATTCTTCCAGAAGAGGTCCAACATGTTGCTTCCGGCTAAGAGCATCGGCTACAACATTGGCCTTGCCCGGATGATAGTGTACTTCTATATTATAGTCTTTTATCAACTCCAACCATCTTCTTTGTCTCATGTTTAACTCGGGCTGAGTGAATATATATTTGAGGCTCTTATGGTCAGTGTAAATGTGACATAGATTACCCAACAGATAATGCCTCCAAAGTTTCAATGCGTGAACAACAGCCGCTAACTCTAGATCATGAGTCGGGTAGTTAGCTTCGTGCTTCCTCAGCTGCCGAGAGGTGTAGGCAATAACGTGGCCTTCTTGCATAAGTACACACCCTAGGCCAGTGCCAGATGCATCACAAAATACATCTAATGGCTTTCAATGTCAGGCTGTGCCAGAACAGGAGCGGTAGTCAGCAAATGGCATAAAGTGGTGAAAGCGGCTTCACACTCCTAGGACCACACAAACTTCACATCTTTTTGCAGTAGCTTGGTCATAGGCTTAGCTATTTTGGAGAAGTCTGGAATAAAGCGACAATAATATCCAGCTAGACCGAGAAAACTCTGAATCTCCTGCACTGAAGTTGGGGCCTTCCAGTCTAGAACTTCCTGCACTTTTGATGGGTCAACAGAAATACCGTCTTCAGATAGAATATGGCCTAAGAAAGGCACTTTCTTCAGCCAAAACTCACATTTGCTGAACTTGGCATAGAGCTGATGTTCTCACAATCTAGTGAGTACAATCCGAAGATGCTTCTCATGGTCTTGGGCATTTTCCGAATACACCAATATGTCATCGATGAACACCACCACAAACTTATCCAGTTCAGGCATGAACACCGAATTCATCAGGTACATGAAATGAGCAGGGGCATTAGTGAGAACAAAGGACATGACTAGATACTCATATAACCCATACCTGGTAGAGAAAGCCATTTTAGGAATGTCTTCAGGTCGGATCTTGATTTGATGATACCCAGATCTTTGATCAATCTTGGAGAATACCTTAGCCTTAGCTAATTGATCAAACAGGATATCAATGTGGGGCAGTGGGTATTTGTTTTTGATAGTCACGACATTCAGCGGACGATAGTCTACACACATACGTAGAGACTTGTCCTTCTTCTTGGCAAAAAGAGCCGGGCAACCTCATGGAGAAGAACTAGGCCGAATAAGACCCTTCTCTAGGAGTTCTTGCAACTGCTTCTTCAACTCAGCTAATTCATTGGGTGGCATTCGATATGGCCTTCTAGAGATAGGTGCGGTACCCGGAATAAGATCGATTTTAAATTCTATGTCCCTATCTGGAGGCAACCCAGGCAGATCCTCTAGAAAAACTTCCGGAAACTCACATACTACCGGAATCTCTGCCACTGTGAGTGGTCTAATAGCATTAGTAGCGTGACGAATGTCGTTGCTTCTAGGAAGTTGAACTAAGAAAGCTTCTTTACTATCAGGCTCCCTCAACGTGATTACCCTAGTTGAGGTGTCTATTAACACTCCATGGTCACTCATCCATTTCATTCCTAGGGTAACATCTATTCCCAAGCCCGGTAAGATGACAAGATTTGCTGAATAACTACGCCCTTCGATGGCAATATGCACATCCCTCACTGATTCATTTGTAGTGATCTGATTACCAGTAGCACTAATGTAAAATTTTCCACTGTCAAGGTCAATTACATGTTGCCCATGCTTAGATGCGAATGCTTGACTCATGAATGAATGCGAAGCTCCAGAATCAAACAAGACAACTGCAGGGTGTTGATTTACATGAAACATACCAGCCGTGACCACTTCACCTTCGGGGATTTCTTCAATGGTGGTATAATGCACTCGGCCAGTACGGTTATTACCCCCAGCTGCAGAATTCCTCTTGGGATAAGGGCAATCTCTCGCCTAGGGACCGACTTGTTTTCAATTAAAGGAGGGGCGGTTATCAGGGGGAGTCTTGGGACCTCCTTGACCCGTAGCACCCCTAGGAAGAGCAACTATGAAGGCCTTGCGAACTCCCGTCTTCACATTAGACTTCTTCTGCGGCGGCCTGTACCTTGTCACAACATTTGGTGGGCGATAGGCCGGTTTTCTTGTCACTTGGGCCTTGGACTGCGAAGCACCTGCCTCATAGGCCCTTTTGCGTTTCTTTGACGCGGCATACACAGCATTGGAGTTCTCCTGAGTCAACGCATCACTCACAAACTCATTAAAGGTGGTACTCTTGTTACCAGCCATGTTCTTGGACAGCATGGGTCCCAACCCTCTCTTGAAACTAGCAAGCTTCTTGACCTCAGTATGAGCCATTTCAGGAGCATAGCGAGACAAATTATTAAAAGCATGAAGGTACTTAGTCAAGCTTTTAGTTCCTTGAGTCAGATTCATAAACTCGGTATGCTTGATAGTCATTAAGCCTTGTGGAATATAAGTGTTCCTTAAAGGAGTTTTGAACTGATCCCAGGTTACAACAGCATTGGTAGGCAAGCTGGTCCTGTAACGACTCCACCAGACACGTGCTTTGCCCTCCAACTGGTGGGCTACATATTCTGCCTTTAGCTCCTCTGTCACCCTTAGCAAGCAAAACTTCTGCTCGAGAGTGTTCAGCCACTCATCAGCCTCCAGAGGTTCGACAGCCTCCTTGAAAAGTGGCGGCTTCGTGTCCTGTAAATCCTTGAAAGTGCTAAACTGATTTGCCTCTCCGCCTTGGTGGGCATGGCGACCACCCCGGTTCTGCTGCGCCATAGTCTGCATAGCTTCATTGAGCATTCGCTGGCCCTCAACAAGAGTTGCCAAGAGCTCAGCAGGCGTAGGCGGGGGAGGAAGTGGTGGTGGCGTCACCTCATTGTGACCGGAGCGAGTATTGCGAGCCATCTACACAAGGCATACCAAGTGACCGTTTAGGATAACAGATATAATTGCCATGAATCTCGATTGCTGCCATACGGAATTTGACAAAATAAATTCACATAATTCAAGGCACAATAATCCATGTACAAAAATAGAATATCATCCACAACACTTGGTGTTGACGGTTCTTAAGTATCAAATTTAATTATCAAATACACAAAGAAAAGGATCCAAATGAAATCAACATATAGACTTAGGGTTTTATCTGACAGAATTCCACGAGTTTTGGTATTTGTCTATTTCTGCAGGGGGTTATCAGGAAATAAGGAAGAAAGGCCCACATGTCGGGATTACATAGAGATATCAACCCACCGCGCAATTTTCTACCATCTAGAAGACTTCAGAAGCCACGGGAAGGAAGCGGAGCCCGAAAGGGGCCAAGCCCAGGGCGCCCGCCCTAAGGACCTGGGCGCCCGCCCCCATCTGGACTCCGTTCCGGACTCTCTTCGCACACGAGGTTCCACCGACCTATTGGATCCAGAATAACATAGTACCACCTCGCCTATCGACCCAAAAACGCATAGAAGGGGAGGACTATATAAGGAGACCCCCTCTGGCCCTAGAGGAGACAAGAAATTATCATAGAGATTGAGGGGTGCCCTCGAAGGAAAACCTCTTCTCTAAATAATATTTCTTTTAGGCTTAGCAACCAATGTAAGGTAGAAATAGATCTTCTAGTTTCTACTAGATTGAGAGAGATAGAGTGAAGGTGTGGATCGGAGGAAGGCCGGCCTGTCGGTGTCTACTTCGAGTTGTACCTGCGGGATCAAGTCTCCTAACCCGAGGCTTGCTTCTAAGATTCTTCAGTAATTCGACTTCTAATACTAGTAAGTTCTTGTTTTATTGTTCTTTGGTTTATGAGTTTACTTTAATCCTCTTCCGGTTGAGTATTAGAGTAATCACTTGTTAGCGTAAACGTGGTGTTTAGGCTAGGGTACTCATAGATATCCCCTGACTAGCTGGACCGTGGTAGTAGCGAGGAACGTGACATTTCCGAGTTACCTTTGTAGATCACATCTCGTTAGCAGGACGGGTAGGTTTATAGGTGCGGGTCGAACATCCTTTGTGTTGTCTAGATTCCGTGAGCCTCCCCAATAGAACAGTAGATCATCCTTATTAAGGTTAGAACGAGACTACGGTTGCAGTCTTCTCTATACATCACTCACATTGAGAGACATTCTTTGTAGCCTAAAGGGGTAGTAGCAATAGTTTTGGTTAGTCAGATGCACCCTTTCTCCCAGTGGTAAAAATATAAATACGATAACTCTGGATAACCTCCCGGGTGAAATGCTCACCGATATCCGTGCGCTTGCGGATCATTTTATAATTGTGTTACCAAATATCAACAAGCATTTATGGCGCCGTTGCCGGGGAGAAAGACGGTTTGCTGAGATAACTTTGAGTCTTGCTATTATCTTGTGTTATACTTTTATACATTTATTATTTTATCTTTTTATTTTTATCTTTATGGATAACTCAAATTCCATACCTATAATTAAATTCTTTGCACCTTCGGAGACCAGCCATAGACCATGGGAGTCAACACGTTCTGCCCCTAATTGTGATCTGTGTCCGGAGTTGATTGCAATAGGTCAAAACCAACCCTTTTCTATAGCCGAGGTCCTATCTTTTAATCAAGAAGATAATGCACTTTTAGCTACACCTAGGGAATCTTTTAATCTTTCTATAAATTCTGGTTTAGACCTAGCCCTACAAGACCATGTTTTTCCTAGATATTTTCACATTGGTCTTAATCATATAACCTTTGGTAGAGTCTTTCTTTCTTTATCTATTAGTAAAGGAAGGTATATCTTCATTCGTGGACATCTTTCTTGTACTAGTCTTCATAGAAAAATCTTAGAGATAGAGAAGGAATCATCTCCCAGAAGAGGAAAGGAAGTTTCAATAGCCGATTTCCAAACATTTCAATCCCATGATTCGGCTATCCATCCCATCCTTGAGCTTAATAGTTTCTACTATGCTCTTCCTCTTGAACCACCCGATAATCCTATGAATCTTTCTAGACATCCCATGCATAAGAAGGAGGATCGAGAAGAGCAACATCAATGGCTAGAGGGCATTAAAAATCCATGTGCTATCACCATTGAATGGATAGATAAAACAAACTTGAGAGACAATCCTAGAGGAATTTTAACCATTCATGAAGAATCAACCTTGGAGTTTGAGAATGAGAGAAACAACAGTGAGCATGGAAGTTATTTCATAAATACCTCACCCAGTCCTTGCTCATATAAAACATCTCTCCAATCAATTTGTCTCTCCATCCTTACCACATTTGAGATCTCCAACCCCCTCTTCTTTTCTATTTATAAAAACTTTAAAAGGGCGGTTGTCGATGCATATGTCTATAATAAATATTGCAGATCTCGTTGAGTTAATTGATGGTTTCCCAAGGACAAGCTTAGTGTCCTAAAACAAGCACTTCTAATTATTTGCAACATTACCTTGTGTATTGAGCATATAAAGATAATTGTAGAAATATTCCTTCGGGTATTCTTGCCACTAACCTTTCTAGGATTGGAGCAAGAAGATCGGATGAATGACAAGCGCAAGGTATGCCCAACCAATCGTCATGCAACATTAAATTAAATTCATTCAATCTTGAATTTTGCAAAATTCAAGCTTGGGGGAGTACTTTACATAAAACATCCTTTGCCATGTTGCTATATTGGTTGTCCTTACCTTTGAGACATGCTCAATTTGTTAAATACTAATCACACTACTTCATCTCCACTTGAGTAGATCTCTATAAAAGCCATCATGCTACCTTTGTTTATCCTAGTAAGTGTTAGTTTGGAAGTACTGGTCACACTTCCAATGGCATTTAAATTAAGCGTGGTGCTTAGGTTAAATAGCCTTCCTTAATCTAATTAGACATGGAGTCTAGTTTGGTTACTGAACTAAAAACTGCTTGAGTAGATATTGGTATATTTTGTTGGACTAACCCCTGTAGGAAAACATTCAATATCAACCTGGGAAGTCCTGAGATGCAAACTCATTAGAGATGAAGAAAGTGACATATGAAGTTTAACAATTTGCACAAGAAAGACGTAGCTCATAAGAGATGATTCATGGAGGGTGCCACAAACACGATGCACAACCGCTAAGAAAGGAAAGCTTCCACAAGGTGATACTGTACCATCACTCTTCAAGTAAGGTAACATCTTAAGGTACTTGACTAACACTTTTATAAGCTCCTCCATGGTTCTGGCATTCACATAAATAAAGAGACAAACATGTATGATTTATAACTCCAAATTAACCAACTCAATTAATTCAACATGTTTAGTCCTTTAATCTTTGTTCTTAGTACTACCTTCGTGACCCCACACTCCTAATCATATAAGCTAAAGTATTGCACATGCAATCTTTGGAAGATATAAACAAAACATAAATATAGATAGATTATCTTTCCATTAGGTTGAGCCATCTGATCTGACAAATGCTACACTCATGATCCATCAACTTTGTCTTGCTCACTATGCTTAAGGTTAGAGAAGAACAAATACACTTTTGGTTCTGTTGGTGTTTTCCACCAACAGGGCCCATGCACTTGATCTCTACCTTGTTTCTATGAGCAGGAACACTTCGAGCATAATATGAAGGAGTTTTACAACTCCCAGATTCCACCAAGTGAAGAACTAGGATCTACGAGCACAAACACACTGGAGATACTGAACGCTCAGGCAATCACTGCCCTAAGATGCTTGAGGACGTGAACTACATCAACAACAATAACAACTATTACTACAACCGTCCTCAACAACATCAAGGTTGGAATCAACAGAGGCCTAATTACTCAGAGAGGTGATCTAGGACGTCTCGTCATCCCGATCTCCATCGGCATGGTGGACTTCCCAGAAGCACTCTGCGACTTTGGCTCCAGCGTCAACATTATGCCCAGGGTTGCAGATCGGACACTCAGTTTCCCAAAGGAAATATTGAAGAACCTCTGCGTCCGAGTTGGTACCTTGTATGCTCTAGCAGACTTCATGGTGATAGAGACTGGTACTGAGGAGAGGGCACCCACCATCTTAGGGAGGCCATTCCTAAACACTAGAGCTGTCATCTACGCTAATGCTGCCAAGATCAGTCTCTACATCAAGGGGAAGAAGGAGACTTTCCTTCAAGAACAAGACTACACAAACTTCAGAGCAACCCCGACATCAACCAAGGAAGAGGACCAACAGGAGGAACAGAAACAAGCAAATGTGGACCGAGTCAGCTAAGATGGTCACTGCAGTTCAAGGAGGTCAAGATTGTCGACTCAAGTCACCTTTCTTGATCAAGAAGGACGACCCTGGTGTTCTAAGCATTGAGTGCACAATCAACAGATAATCTTTTCAGAAGACACTCTATGACATCGGATCTGACGTCAACATAATGGTCGTAGTCACTTATCGGCTCCTGCATGAAACCATGCCCCTACAACCAATATACATTCAGCTATAGATGACTTTCAAGTTATTGACATGGGAGAAGATGAATATGATCCACCCACCATCCTTGGAAGACAGTTCCTCAGCACTATCAAAGCCATCATCTATATTGGAACCGGAGAAGTCCACATACACTTCTCCTCTGAGAAGGTATGCCGCTGTTTTACTGACCCTAACTATATAGTTGAAAACTCTAAGCAGGTCAGGACAAGAAGAAGACATCGCAACCGCAACCAGAGGAGGCAAATCATCAAGGACGGATGGGTAGACTACGAAGGAGAAGTGATAAGGACTGAAGACATACCACTTGAACATAACTGTCCTGAGGAGACCATAGCACCGAGTCAGGTGTGGAGAGAGAATATAGTTACACACGAAGAGGAGGCGCCACCGGAATCACCGACTACGTCATCCAGCGAATCCCAGGACGATTAAGAAAATGGAGAGTCCCGCTCGGAGGACTTAAAAACACCGAACGCCTTGCCAAGAGGTAAACTTGGTAGTTATCCTTTCCCTTTTAATTATTTCAAATAGTTTACTTAGTTAATCATGTTCGTATTATCCTAGAAAGAAAATAAGAATGTGAAAAAAAACTGTAAGCCCCATGTGAGTAGACGAGTGGCATAAAACCCATAAGTACATTCACTGTGGTGGCATAAAAATAAAATAAATATTTTTCTGCTTTATAAAAACAAAAAATATAAAAACAGGGAGTAATATTTATTAAGGAGTCTCAACATGATAAAGGCTAGATATTTATGATAACACTTAATCAGTTCCACAAGCTTTGTTGTCTATTTGAGCTCCACAGAATTTAAGAATCAAGAAGACTAGCAGACGGAGGACATTCTAATCGCTGTCAAAATACTGCTGACTTTCAAACACACCTCTGCCACCTGCTAGCTACATCAAGAGAAATTACGTCAAAATTCAGCTTGGGGGAGAGCACCCCCATTTATCTCGATAAGTATTTCTATCTATCTTTATACTTATACTATATTAGAATATAAATACACATAACTATGAAAAACCAAATAAAGATTTTATGCTTATATATATTTTGCTTAGTGTGTTTAATAAATAAATAAAGTGGCTATGCTAATCTGTATCTAATAAAACTTAAGCATGGATATGATGAATAGTTGCTCTGCCTAATTTGCAAATTTGAAGTTCTCTCTCAAGTTTAGATATAACTGTTATAATTTAAGGCTTGCTCTAGACCTAAACTTGTGGGATGAAAACTTGATCTGAAGTCTAAGTTGTTAACGGATACGATATGGGAAGGTTGAGCTGCTGTTCATCTGTTCCTAGAGATGCTAGAATTCTGGAGAATTTTATCTTTGAAAAACCTTTAAAATAACACATGATGAGTTCCTGTATGATGAGAGTTTAAATTCCTACCACAGCCATATATACATGCTTGCTAGACCTTGAGCCACACATTTACTATTTACTGCTTATGAGCATTGAGTGTGGTCAAGCTGTGTAGACCCTTAGGAGCTTGTCATGTGGTTAAAATCAAGATTCACTTACACGTTCACTCATACATGCTACTTCTACTCTGGAAGTACCATCCACATATATCCACTCATTTCCATCTCCACATTCACCCAAAATTATTCTACTCCTAATCCGGGAGAGAATAGCCAAAAACATTTTCCTATCCCTGTTATTCCCTGTGAAATACATGCTCGAGTTATCTTGGTTACTACCACTTGCTATATTATTTAAGGAGATGAGTGCTCTAAAAAAAAGAAAAAAAATATACGAGGAAATAAAAAGGAGCAAGTGCCCGGAACCTCGGAAGAAAAGAAAAAAAAAGTGAGACGAGAGGTAAAAATGGACAAGTGTCCGACAGTAGAATTAGGGGTACAAGATACCCGCCTGAGAGGAAATAAAATATAGAGCATCTCATTCTCCCCAAAAAGCTTCATAGTGCAAGAAAGGTATGTTTCCCCTCAAAAGAGCAAAAGTAGAATTAGACTTTCACCATCATTATCACCATCATTACCATACAACATTCATTCGCCACACATGCACATCTTGATTTGGCTTATTGACTTGTTTCTCTGGATCCATGGTTTGACTATGCAATAAATGTCTTGTAAGTATGTATTAGCTATCTCCCACCTATGAGATCCAGATATCAGAACCTTATTAGAGTAGGGTGAGAGAGGAGGCAATATCACTATGCCTCATACCAAAAATACCACATACTTTGAGAGAAGGCATATACCATTACTGCCTAGGTAAGGATCCAGAAATACCACAAAAGAGAGATCTGAGAGAGTCATACAAGGAATCTCTGAGTTTTATTTGAAAACCTGCAAAAACTACAGAGCTATAGCTGATCAAGAACAAGATACATGGTGCTTGACTTGACCGTTCTATCTTTTAACTGCTCAAGACACAAGTGACGGTTACAAGCCCCATGGTGAAAGGTAAAATGAGTAAGTTTTAAGTCTTAACAGTTTATTCTAACTCAGAGATGAGATCTTGCTTGAATGTGTGTGTACTTTTAAGAAATAAAACCACTGCAGAAACTCTTGAGTTCATCCTTGCTCAGGGACGAGCAAGAGGTAAGCTTGGGGGAGTTTGTTGATGGTCCTTAAGTATCAAATTTAATTATCAAATAAACAAAGAAAAGGATCCAAATGAAATCAACATATAGACTTAGGGTTTTATCTGACATAATTCCACGAGTTTTGGTGATTGTCTATTTCTGCAGGGGGTTATCAGGAAATAAGGTAGAAAGGCCCACATGTCGGGATTACATAGAGATATCAACCCACCGCGCAATTTTGTACCATCTAGAAGACTCCAGAAGCCACGGGAAGGAAGCGGAGCCCGAAAGGGGCCAGGCCCAGGGCGCCCGCCCCCCTCTGGACTCTGTTCCGGACTCTCTTCGCACACGACGTTCCACCGACCTATTGGATCCAGAATAACATAGTACCACCTCGCCTATCGACCCAAAAACGCATAGAAGGGGAGGACTATATAAGGAGACCCCCTCTGGCCCTGGAGGAGACAAGAAATTATCATAGAGATTGAGGGGTGCCCTCGAAGGAAAACCTCTTCTCTAAATAATATTTCTTTTTAGGCTTAGCAACCAATGTAAGGTAGAAATAGATCTTCTAGTTTGTACTAGATTGAGAGAGATAGAGTGGAGGTGTGGATCGGAGGAAGCCCGGCCTGTCGGTGTCTACTTCGAGTTGTACCTGCGGGATCAAGTCTCCTAACCCGAGGCTTGCTTCTAAGATTCTTCAGTAATTCGACTTCTAATACTAGTAAGTTCTTGTTTTATTGTTCTTTGGTTTATGAGTTTACTTTAATCCTCTTCCGGTTGAGTATTAGAGTAATCACTTGTTAGCGTAAACGTGGTGTTTAGGCTAGGGTACTCATAGATATCCCCTGACTAGCTGGACCGTGGTAGTAGCGAGGAACGTGACATTTCCGAGTTACCTTTGTAGATCACATCTCGTTAGCAGGACGGGTAAGTTTATAGGTGCGTGTCGAACATCCTTTGTGTTGTCTAGATTCCGTGAGCCTCCCCAATAGAACAGTAGATCATCCTTATTAAGGTTAGAACGAGACTACGGTTGCAGTCTTCTCTATACATCACTCACATCGAGAGACATTCTTTGTAGCCTAAAGGGGTAGTAGCAATAGATTTGGTTAGTCAGATGCACCCTTTCTCCCAGTGGTAAAAATATAAATACGATAACTCTGGATAACCTCCCGGGTGAAATGCTCACCGATATCCGTGCGCTTGCGGATCGTTTTCTAATTGCGTTACCAAATATCAACACTTGGTTATTCTCACGATCATTCATAGTCACAATTCACAAGGATTAGAGACATTGCAGAAGATTATTTAAGCTCAACATAAACATGGAGCATCACAAATGAGTGCATAGGGTTACATAAAGTCACTGCCACAACTTAAGTCTTACAGGAGGGGCACCATGGCCAAATACATAGAGTCTCAGCTGAAATTCAGATTACATGTCCATTACATAAAGAGACGGAAACTGATAAATGAGCATGAAAGTTATTGCTAGGCTACATATCTTCCTCAGACTCTCCATTAGAAATTATGCCATCATCCTGATCTTCCTCACTAGGAGGTTCTTCATGATTAAAGGGAACAGGATGTGGGATAGGATTTATGATATTATTTAGACGATGGACATCTAACTGCATTTATGTCTCTCTAATTTCAGCATGGAATAAAGCTCCAACTCTAACAGCTTCTCTATTCTCAGCCAAGCGCATAGCCTCATCTCACTCTCTAGTCATTTGCATCATGCGGGCTTGTGCCTCATTGAGCTCTCTAACTGCATTTTCAACTTGGTTGCGGCGGGCTTGCAAAGCGGTGTGATAGTTTTGGATTTCATCTTGTGCATCGCTAAAGGCCTTGCGGTGCTTGCGCACACACTTGCGCAGTTTGCGCTGTCCAACTTGAGCTTGCTGGAGCGCTAACATAGCTTCTATATAGGTGTCCTGGCGTACATAGTACAACTTAAGTACCGCCAGCATGACACTCATGGTGGGGCCAGAGCTATATCCTAGTATGGTTTCTCTCATCTCTAGAGGCTCAGTTCCTATGTGAGACACAAATGTGTCAGTCACACTCACTCTAAGAAATGATCCAGCTGGGCCATTAATTAACTCATCGCCGTAGTCTTGGCATATCTCCAGCAGTACTTCTAAGGCTGCTACTTGGGCACACTCCCAAGGAGTTTGACCATCGGACTCTACTATCCAACCTAGCCACTATGGGTTGTTTGGACAAGGGGGAACTGTAATTTGGACATCTACCCAAGGTAAAGATCCTGCATGCTCGGCATCTGTCTAGGTGCACTGAGGTGGTTCCTCATATCCCACTAAACTTAGCACCCTCCACAACAAAGTAGGAGTGCCAAACATGTCTAGAAAAGTCTCACTTGCATGTGGGGCTGCCATCTGTAGGAAAGACCACAACTTGCGTAAGGAAGATTAATTACAAGGGAAGATAATTAATTATATTTCAGAATTGAAAAATTAAGTAGGGCATAAGGAATGTATGAATGATTCATGATGCATGCACGTTCCATACGTCCTTTCCATTCCTAGAAGAAAATTCTAACGGTATAGTCGGTGGCATACATACGTGCACGCCTTATACGCAACTACACGGTCTACACGTTTTGTTGTTAGTGTACCTGCAGAAAATTTCATTCCAGCCCAACCCCACAATAGTATATGTGCAGAAATGCAAATCCAATCATCAACAATCAAGCTAGATACTCCGATATATATTCTCAAACATATGTCGCAGCATCCTACCCTTTTGGGATACATCCATATACACATCAAACATGTATACATGGCTGCACCTACTACCCACAATTAAGTACCTTCATATATACATGTGTGAAACATGTAAATATTCCAGTATCCACAGCTAACACTCCCCTAGACCGACGGTTGGACGGTCATGCTCTCCCAGCTCACATTTACCGTGGCGTAGAGGCATATAGATCCATACATTACCACTCAAGCAAGTGGTATCCATACAATTTCACGCCGTATGCACGACGAAAGAAAACAAACAATGCTTACCATGGCGTAGAGGTATGTGATCCATTCATTACCACTTAAGTAAGTGGCATCCATATTATTGCACGCCATATGGACGATGAAAGGAAAAACCCCCATGTTAGTAATATTAAGCCACCTAGAAGTCCTTATATGGGCATAAAGGGTATGACCATTGGCATGGTATAAGTGATTGAAACATTTTTAGAACAGCCCTATGTATAGTCTAGTTTGCCAATTAGTTTGGGGAAACCAAATTCATTTGTTTTTAAATACATCTATGATGGTTAAATGCTTAATCTTGCTCTGATGCCAGCTCTAACAAAACCGTCCAATTTATAAGAATTCAAGTTAGTTAGCGACCACGGAGGCAATCAAGCCAATGGACTTGAACCCATATAAACCCGGTAGTCCGACGAAATCTCAAAAGACCTCGATTCAACCAATATACAACCAAGATCGTACATGATCAAGCATCGCCATCACAGATTACATACATTCATCACAGAACATAGTTTTACAACACATCAGAGTTTAAACAAGGTTATTACAAACCAGTTTAGTAGCGGAAACAAAGTAGTTTTAAAACATCACACACTCAGTTTAAATTACATGCCAGTTCCATGGTCAAACCCAACAAAAGCACAACTGAAGATAAAGAAGGTGATCACGCCCATGATCTACTCATCATCCGCAGCCGAATGATGACAGTTAGCACAGTACCGTGATAAACAACATCATCTGCAACAAGGGTAAATAAAACCCTAAGTACGAGAATGTACTCAGCTAGACTTAACCATCATAAACCAAAAATAAAGTGACAACAAGGAGTATGCAAGGCTGATCTTTGTGGACTGGTTTGACTCACCTTTTTGCATAAAAAGCCTTAGTTGTAAGTAACCCATTTATAATATTTCAGCAGCAGGTTCATTACTTAATAACTATCCACTAGATTAGCACCTGTTCTAAGCATACACTTGAGTATTTAAGCATCACAATAATAACCATATCCGGATTATCACATAGCTATCAACTTCCTCATCATAACCATTAAGTTTATTTAGTGAGTTCTACGTTGACACTGCCCGAGTCAAGTTCTCACTATTCGGGAGAGACAGCGATTCGAATCGATTCCTATCCAGCTGGAGGGGTATTCCTAACACTCACCCAAGCATACTTCATGAGGGCAGCTCGGATCACCTTTAGCACAACTGCGGACCAATTCGTGGGTCCGTCCAGCGCCGCACCCCCAGGGACCGCCATTCTGCCAGGGTCAGGACTCTAACCTGACACCTCGGACTTACGCCATTGACTCCCCGCACATACTTATTACCAACCGGGGTGCGCACTCATACAGAACAGGGTATCCGGCCTGAGTTGCACTCGTAGGCTTCGCGGTCAGAACGAGTTATCCGGCCACCTAAGTGTTAGGCATGCGTTCAACATGACACGAGGACGCACAACGAATCGGTCCTTAACCGACACGGACGGGGATAGATTCACACCCAAGACCTCCATGCCTTGCTGCTGCACTATCATCATCCCGCCCGGTCTCAAGTTCATTATTAGCACATGGTTATTTCCACGATAGCAAATATAGCCAACCGTGATCAGCATCCACCTATCTCTCGCAGGTTGTCACTATGCAGCAAGGGTGTCATATCAATGCCTAACACTTAATGCAACAATACATAACCGTAGTCAACTGATAGCTGGACATGGTAACAAAATAGTAGGAGTCTTATAGTGCTCCGGGGCTTGCCTTCAATGTAAGTAGAGGGACGGTGGTCAGGGCACTCCGGCAGATCCTCCTCCTCAGCTCCACGAGGTAGCTCCCCTTGTTGATCTTCCGGCTCCGGCAGCTCGAACTCCAAAACCGTCACTCCCTTGGGTACACCTATGTATGCATGACAAGGCGATAAACATAGGGAATGCACATAAAATGCATAATGTTATGATGACCAGCCAAAGGGACATGGAACATGGTGCAAACATGAGCATAAGCTTCCAATCATTAAGAGAATCATTTACAACAAGCAAGTGCATACTTCTTCTCTGGTAGAGAGGCTAACTAGACAAGCTAATCAACCATAGCTACTCCTACTTAGTCACTGGTCTCATGGGCAGATTAACTAGTCTCAAGATTCAGCCATAACTTAAGCGTCAGTTGGCCAAACTAAGCAAATAGATACTTTCTGGAAAGCTTAGTAAATTGTCTACAATTCACGTTTAGACATCCCAGAATGATTCCCAACCAAAATATGCTAAAACAAAGTTGGCTGGCTGTCCTGGAAAATCCAGAGAGCAAGCACTTTGAAGCAGCTAATTGTAACATTCATAAATTTTAAACTACTCAACCAAATGTCATGAAACTTGGACACGAAGTAGATAAGCAAGTTAGCTACAAGTTTGTTATAGACAAGTTTCTCAGAAAACATTATCTTCAATTAGTTCTTAAGCAATTGCTATCAGCTACACAGAATTGCTCTAGGAAAGGCATAAATAGCAAAAATAATATTTTGCACATAACAAGAATGTATCAAAGGGTCAATCCAAATGCACCAGTAGATAGAACATGTCTAAGAAACACTAGAAAACATCATGCCAAGCTCTAAACTCATTTCTATCATCACCTTCTCCATTTATTTAATTATTAAGGTGATTTAGTGAACATGCATCCCAAGTGCTCCAAGAATTCTAAGAAAATGACAGCAAGCTACTTATGCTAACACAAGGTTACTGTAAAATTTTCAGGGCACTTGCACATACAGGTTGTGAGATACAAAAATAACAAGCTAGCAAAGGCATGCAAGGCATAAATGTGAAACCCTACCAAAAAGTGTCAAACAACAGATTTCAGATTTTTCCTAGTTTTGTTTACACATGAGTACAACACTCAGCAAGTTTCACCACAAAAGGAGTTATAACTTATTTATTAAAAATACCACAAGAAACTCCTGTTTGAACAAGAAATATTTATAACTTCGCAATCAGGTCTCCAAAAATCATGACAAATTTATCAGAGCCTAATCATGTCATAAGTGACATCACCCTAAATTTGCATGGCCACCAGATCAACAGATCTCAAGATATAATTATCTCTGATATAATCAAGATTGAATCATATATATTTATTTCTGCAAAAACATGGCATGTTTCATATTTTTTAGTAAAAACTAGATTACCACAAGAACCTAGCAAAATTGGAATCACTCCATTTGGATCTGTAAAACTCAAGATATGAATTTTTCAAAAACAGCAAAGGATCTGCTACACAGTGACCAGAGATGTGAGAGAGAGACTGACAGGTGGGATCCGCTGACAAATGGGACCGACGAGACAGAGGGACAGAGTCAGGGAAGAAGCTCGTCGGCGGCGGAACTCGACGACGGCGAGGTCTCCGCTGGATCCAAGGGCATCTACGTGTTCCTCTCCTCAAGGCGAACTCGGTGACCTACTTTACCCGCGCTCTACTGGACCCTTGGGTGCTCGCAGTCATGAATGGCGTCTCGGCGGCGCTGCGGGCGATACGCTGGCATGCACAGCCGATGCCGTCCCGGTTGAGGTTCATGTCGAGCATCAGTGAGCTAAGGGAAAGTGATAGGAACAAGAATGGAGAGAAATGGTGGAGCAGAGAGGCCTGGCCACGTCGCCGGTGAGCTCGGGCAAAACTCCGGCGAGGGAGAATGGCTCAGAGCTCGGCAATGCCGCCTTACCCGTGCTCGACAATGGCCAAGGAGGTGTCGCCGAGGTAGAGGAAGCTCTGGTGAAGCTTTTTCCGGGCTGGCTTGGCCGGAGACGGTGGGGAAAGCTCGGGCGAAGCTGCCGTTCCGCGGCGGAGCTCGCCGAGGCAAAATGGAGAAGGGAGAGAGCACTGGGGAGGCGAAATAAGGACGGCCGAGGCTCGGGGTGGCGTCGTGGCATCCATGTGAAGGCGTCGGGGCTGACAGGCGGGGTCGCCGTTGACGTACGGCCACCACGGGTCGTCCACGCGTCGGCCGGCCGGTGACTGACGAAACTGAATCGCGCGATTCAATTGTCGCCGACAGTGACTGAAACCCGATGTTCACCGACGTTTTACTCTCAGCTCAATCGGTGGTTTTGGCTCAAATTTGACCCTTTCGATAGAGCTAGACGAGTTCTACAAGATTGCTTACAGGATCAAAATCTAATTCGACCTGGATTTCATTCCACAAAGCTCCCAAGTGCCCTACCTCGAAACTGCGTTGCCTCAGACTTAGGAAAAATTTTGCTAAGTGTAGAATCAGCCCTGATTTTTGCCTTGTGAGCTAAATTTGAATGTGTTCCAAGCATTTCATGAAAAGTCATCAACATAACTTTTGTAGCTTATGAAATTTACTACAACTTTGTTTTAGATGTCATTTACATGCAAGGTCTCTAACACCAGTTTCATAAAACATCTTTGAAAAGAGGTCTAGGGGGTCAAATAGGTCAATCTAGGGTTAACCATGGCTTAGGGCATTTTTGGCCAAAACTTCCAACATGAACTTTGTTCAAAAAGTTATTATAAACATGACTAAAGTATTTTGGAAGACAATGTACAATTGCATGCATTTGTCACCCATTACAATCAACCATAGCAAGTCATATAGCAATTCAATCACATAGTGTATGTAACAAATGGCATGTGATCATGGTATGATGCTCATGAGTGATCATGATGATGCTTATGTTGATGCAATGATCATGGTTAACATGCAAGCTAACACTAGGAGTGTTACACCCTGGCCCCTGGAGAGCATACCTCTTCTACAGAATCAAAGTTAGGGTTTCAATTCTTCATTAAAGTAGAGAGGATCCCTCTAGTTCCCTAGTTCTAGTTGTAGTTCCTCTAGTTCTAGTTCTAGTTAGTTCTAGTTGTAATCTAGAAAATAGGGAGAGAGAAGAGGAGAGCGGAGGAGGAGCCGGATCTGTTGGATCTTCCTCAACATTGTACTTTTGCAGCAACTGGTTCGATCTTCATCGTTCTCCAAGTTCTTCAATTCATAATTCCTGAGTTCTTTAATTACTTTTATTTACATTCAAGTTATTTATTGGATTCCCGCTTGCATCAAGTGCTCTAGTCTTTATAACGCTAGAGTAGTAATTAATAGATTAGACGTGGTGTTTAGTCTTGCAATTACCTGGAATTGCACCCAATCCTGCGGATTGTTGTGGTAGCCCTAGGGTAGTGACAGCCCTAACGGTGGACGTATTCCACATCGTTCGGATCGGTGTTTGTAGGACCGTAGTTAGAGCTTCCTAGCCCCCTTATCATCTCTTTCTGTGGTTAGTGTTCTGATGTCCCGAAATAAACAATCTTGGAAGTAATTCTTGATTCTTAGATCAACTAGAGAACTCTCAGGAAACTTCCTCTCTTCCCACCAAAAATAATTATATAGTTATCCTTGGGCGACCTTGAATCTTAATTAGTACACTCATGTTCCCTGTGGAAAATCGATACTCTGGAATACTCCCGGGTGAAAGCTACATCGGTATCCATGCGTTTGTGGATTTTTCTATTTGCGTTTAAAATACCCAACAAGCTTTCTGGCGCCGTTGCCGGGGAACGGTAGCTGTGCTAGTTTCGAACCAAGTCGTCCGTGTATCCTTTTTCTTTTCCTTTTCTACCACATTCACCTTACCATTTTCACCACACCACATGGATTTCACTCCAAGCATTAATGAGCATGAAATGATCTTCCCATTCTTTTGGTCTCTCCAACATCACCACATTCGAGATTTCCAACCCCCACTTCCTTTCTATTTATAAAAACTGTAAAAGGGCGGTTGTCGATGCATATGTCTATAATAAATTTTGCAGATCTCATTGAGTTGATCTTGATATAGGTCAGCGTTGGAGGGGAAACCACTTCACAGACATAAATTGATGGTTTCCCAAGGACAAGCTTAGTGTCCTAAAATAAGCACTGATCAGATCATAACATGAGCTTTTAATTATTTGCAACATTACCTTGTGTATTGAGCATATAAGGATAACTGTTAAAAAATTTCTTCGGGTATTCTTGTCACTAACCTTTCCAGGATTGGAGCAAGAAGATCGGATGAATGACAAGCACAAGGTATGTCCAACCAATCATCATACAACATTGAGTTAAATTCATCCAAACTTGAATTTTGCAAAATTCAAGCTTGGGGAGTACTTTACATAAAAACATCCTTTGCCATGTTGCTATGTTGGTTGTCCCTACCTTTGAGACATGCTCAATTTGTTAAATATTAATCTCACTACTTCATCTCCACTTTAGTAGATCTCTATAAATGCTCTCATGCTACCTTTATTTGCTTTAGTATATGTCTAGGTTTGGAGTAGTTTCATTTATCTCTTAATTAAGCATGGTGCTTAGTTTAGGAATGATGATCTCACTTCCAAGGGATTTTAAATTAAGCATGGTGCTTAGGTTAAAATGCCCTCCTAAATCAAATTAGACATGGTGTCTAGGTTGATCTTTGAGCCGATAGTATGCTATAGTAGATATTGGATATTTTGTTGGACTAACCCCTGCAGGAAAACTTTCAATATCGACATGGGAAGTCCTGAGATAAACTCACATTGGAGACAAAGAGAGAGACACATGAAGGTTAACAATTTACACAAGGAAGGCATAGCTCACAAGAGATGATCCATGGAGGGTGCCACAAACACGATGCATAACCGCTAAGAAGGGAAAACTTCCATAAGGTGATACTGTACCATCACTCTTCAAGTAAGGTAACATCTTAAGGTACTTGACTATCACATTTATAAGTTTCTCCTTGTTTCTAGCATTCACATGAATAAAGAGACAAACATGTATGATTTATAACTCTAAAATAACTAACCAAATTAATTCAGCATGTTTAGTCCTTTAATCTTTGTTTATAGTACTACCTTCGTGATCCCACACTCCTGATCATATAAGCTAAAATGTTGCACATTCAAACTCTGGAGGATATAAACAAAACACAAGTATAGCTAGATTATTTTTCCATTGGGTTGAGCGATCTAATCTGACTGATGTTTTAAATGTTACACTCATGATCTTATTATCCATCATCTTCGTCTTGCTCACTATGCTTAAGGTTAGAGAAGAACAAATACACTTTAGGTTCTGTTGGTGTTTTCCACCAATAGGGCCCATGCACTTGATCTCTGCCTTGTCTCTATGAGCAGGTACACTTCGAGCAAAATATGAAGGACTTTTACAACTCCTAGACTCCACCAAGTGATGAACCTAGATCCACGAGCACAAACACACTGGAGATACTGGACACTCAGGCAATCACTGCCCTGAGATGCTTGAGGACGTAAACTACATCAACAACAACTACTACTACTACAACCGTCCTAGACAAAATCAAGGTTGGAATCAATAGAGGCCTAACTACTCAGAGAGGCGATCCAGGACACCCCGTCATCCCGATCTTCATCGGCACGGTGGACTTCCCAGAAGCACTTTGTGACTTTGGGTCAAGCGTCAACATTATGCCCAGGATCGGACACTAAGTTTCCCAAAGTGAATATTGAAGAACCTCTACGTCCGAGTTGGTACCTTATACACCCCAGCAGACTTCGTGGTGATAGAGACTGGTAGTGATGAGAGGGCATCCATCATCCTAGGGAGGCCATTCCTGAACACCTCGGGAGCTGTCATCTACGCTAGTTCTGCCAAGATCAGTTTCTACATTAAGGGGAAGAAGAAGATGTTTTCCTTCAAGAACAAGACTATACAAATCTCAGAGCATTCCCGACATGAACCAAGAAAGAGGACCAACAGGAGGAACAAGAACAAGCAAATGTGGACCGAGTCACCTAAGATGGTCACTGCAGTTCAAGGAGGTCAAGAGCGTCGACTTAAGTCACTGTTCCTAACCAAAAAGGATGACCCAGTCACCTATCAGCTCCTGTTTGGAACCATGCCCCTAAAATCGACATACATTCAGCTCCAGATGGCAGATTAGACATTCCGAAAGGTTGAAGGTATAGTAACTGATGTCCCTATCAAAGTAGACGGTCATTCAGGTTATTGACATGGGAGAAGACGAGTATGATCCACCCATCAACCTTGGGAGACCGTTCCTCAGCACCTTTAAAGCAATCATCTACATTGGAACCGGAGAAGTCCACATGCACTTCCCCTCGGAGAAGGTACGCCGCTATTTTACTGACCCTAACTATATAGTTGAAGATTCTAAGCAGGTCAGGACAAGAAGAAGACGACGCAACTGCAACCAGAGGAGGAAAATCATCAAGAACGGATGGGCAGACTACGAAGGAGAAGTGATAAGGTCTGAAGACATACAACTTGAATAGAACTGTCCTGAGGAGACCGTAGCACCGAGTCAGGTGTGGAGAGAGAAGATAGTTATACACAAAGAGGAGGCACCGCCGGAACCACCGACTACGCCATCCAGCGAATCCCATGACGATTGAGAAAACAGAGAGTCCCGTTCGGAGGACTTAAAAACACCGAACGCCTTGCCAAGAGGTAAACTTGGTAGTTATCCTTTTTCTTTCAATTATTTAAAATAGTTTGCTTAGTTAATTAGGTTCATATCATCTTGAAAAGAAAATAAAAATGTTAAAAATAGTAAGCCCCATGTGAGTATACTCGTGGCATAAAACCCATGAGTACATTCACTGTGGTGGCATATAAATAAAATAAATATATTCCTGTCCTATAAAAATGAAAATATAAAAATAAATTATTGATCCTACTAAAGAGAGTAACATTTATTGAGGAGGCTCAACATGATAAAGGCTAGATATTTATGCTGACACTTAACTAGTTTCACAAAGCTTTGTTGTCTATTTGAGCTCCACATAATTCAAGGATCAAAGAAGACTAGCAGACGGAGGACATCCTAATCGCTGTCAGGGTGCTGCCGACATTCAAATACACCTCCGCCACCTGCTAGCTATATCAGAAGAAATTATGTCGAAATCCAGCTTGGGGGAGAGTACCCCCATTTATCCAGCTAAGTGTTCTACTGACATTTATACTTTACTTTAATAATAAAAAGATGCATAATTATAAAAACCCAAATAAAGATTTTGTGCTTATATATATATATTTGGTTAGTTTGCTAAATAAATAAATAAATAAAGTCTGCTATGAACCCTCGTGATAAGCTCTCATATGGAAATGATGAATAGTTTCTCTGCCATGATTAGTTCTCAAAATAGAAATCTCTCTCAAGTTTATGCATGATTGTTATTAATTAAGATTTGCTCTAAACCTAAACTTGTGGGAAGAGTACTTGATCTAAAGTCTAAGTCGTTATCGGATACGATATGGAAGGTTGAGCTGCTGTTTATTTCTTCCTAGAGATGCTAGAATTCTGGAGAATTTTAACTTTGAAAATCTTTAAAATATCACATGATGAGTTCCTGTATGATGAGAGTTTAAAATCCTACCACAGCCATATATACTTGCTTATTAGACTATGAGCCACACATTTACTTTTTACTGCTTATAAGCATTGAGTGTGGTCAAGCTATGTAGACCCTTAGGAGCTTGTCATGTGGTTAAATCAAGATTCACTTGCACGTTCACTCACACATGCTGCTTCTACTCCGGAAGTACGCATCCACATACATCCACTCATTTCCATATCCAGATTCACCCAAAAATATTCTACTCCTAATCCGGGAGAGAATAGCCAAAAACATTCTCCTATTTCTGTTTTCACCTGTGAAATAAATGCTCAGGTCATTTCAATTACTACCACTTGCTACATTATTTAAAGAGGTGAGTGCTCTAAAATAAAGAAGATACGAGGAAACAAAAAGGGGCAAGTGCCCAGAACCTCGAAAGAAAAGAAAAAGTGAGACGAGAGGTAAAAATGGACAAGTGTCCGACAGTAGAATTAGGGGTACAAGATACCCACCTGAGAGAAAAGAAAAAGAAAAGAGCATCTCATTCTTCTTAAAAAGTTTCAAAAGAGCAAGAAAGGTATGTGTCCCTCAAAAGAGCACAAGTAGAATTAGACTTTCACCATTATTATCACCATCATCACCATACACCATTCATTCGCCACACATGCACATCTTGATTTGACTTATTGACTTGTTCTTCTGGATCTATGGTTTAACTATGCAATAAATGTCTTGTAAGTATGTATTAGCTGTGTCCCACCTATGAGCTCCAGATATCAAAACCGTATTATAGTAGGGTGAGAGAGAAGGCATTGCCACTATGCCTCATACCAAAAATACCACATACTTTGAGAGAAAGCATATACCATTACTGCCTTGCTAAGGATCCAGAAATACCACAAAAGAGAGACTAGAGAGAGTCATACAAGGAATCTCTGAGTTTTATTTGAAAATCTGCAAAAACTCCAGAGCTATAGTTAATCGAAGAACAAGAGACATGGCGCTTGACTAAACTATTCTATCTTTTAACTGCTCAAGACATAAGTGACGGTTACAAGCCCCATGGTAGAAGGTAAAATGAGTAAGTTTAAATCTTAACAGTTTACCCTAACCCAGAGATGAGATCTTGTTTGAACACATGTATATCTTTAAAGCATGAAACCACTACAGAAACTCTTGAGTTCATATTTGCTCAGGGAAGAGTAAAGGTTAAGCTTGGGGGAGCTTGTTGATGGTCCTTAATGCTCACATATAACCGTCAACTAATCATGGAAAAGGATCCAAATGCAACCAACACCCAGACTTAGGGTTTTATCTGACAGAATTCCACGAGTTTTGGTGTTTCTCTATTTCTGCAGGTGGTTATCAGGAAATATGGAGGAAAGGCCCACACGTCGGGTTTACATAGAGATATTAACGTGCCATGCAATTTTCTATCATCTAGAAGACTCCAGAAGCCACGGGAACGAAGCGGAGGCAGAACGGAGCCTAGCCCAGGGCGCCCGCCCAGCTACAGTGTCCAATCCGGACCCGTTTCGCGGATCAAGCTCCACCGACCTAAAGGATCAAGGAAAACCGTGCGATTAATGTCGGATTGATCCGACGACCCAGATTCATCTGAAAAGACTATATAAGCAAGGCCCCCTAGCCCCTAGAGAGCATACCTCTTCTACAGAATCAAAGTTAGGGTTTCAATTCTTCATCCAAGTAGAGAGGATCCCTCTAGTTCCTCTAGCTCTAGTTAGTTCTAGTTGTAATCTAGAAAATAGGGAGAGAAGAGGAGAGCGGAGGAGGAGCCAAATCTGTCGGATCTTCCTCAACATTGTACTTTTGCAGGAACTGGTTTGTTCTTCATCGTTCTCCAGGTTCTTCAATTCATAATTCCTGAGTTCTTTAATTACTTTTATTTACATTCAAGTTATTTATTGGATTCCCGCTTGCATCAAGTGCTCTAGTCTTTATAACGCTAGAGTAGTAATTAATAGATTAGATGTGGTGTTTAGTCTTACAATTACCTGGAATTGAACCCAATCCTGTGGATTGTTGTGGTAGCCCTAGGGTAGTGACAGCCCTAACGGTCGAAGTATTCCACCTCGTTCGGATCGGTGTTTGTAGGGCCGTAGTCAGAGCTTCATAGCCCCCTTCTCATCTCTTTCTGTGGTTAGTGTTCTGATGTCCCGAAACAAATAATCTTGGAAGTAATTCTTGATTCTTAGAACAACTAGAGAACTCTCAGGAAACTTCCTCTCTTCCCACCAAAAATAATTATATAGTTATCCTTGGGCAACCTTGAATCTTAATTAGTACACTCACATTCCCTGTGGAAAATCGATACTCTGGAATACTCCGGGGTGAAAGCTACATCGGTATCCGTGCGCTTGCGGATTTTTCTGTTTGCGATTAAAATACCCAACACCGGCTCAACATGCCATTCTATGGCCGCTCCTCGATGTCTGGTGGCTGAGCTCGGAGCCTACTGAGCTACCGTAACATGGAGTTGGCCCTGAACTTCATCCTGTATCCGACGTGCTTGGGAATTTGAGGGTTTGGGCATGTTGCATAGAAGCATGGTTGCTGCCACAATGTTTTTCCTGCTTGAGCGAAATGATTGACGAGATGCTCTGGTTCCCCGTCCTCAATGATCTACCGGTAGACATCTTGAGCCCAACCTTAAGCTCCTCTGCCTTGCGAAGGTGCTTGGTCCTGCTTTAGAGCTCGCTCTAGCTGGTTTAGTCACTCCCGATCCTCATCGAGCTTCACCTTTAGCTCTCACAGTTGCGTGAGCTGCACGGCTTTGTCGTCTTAGGGAATAGCTGGGTCTGTCCGTCCTTCCTACCCAATGGTTCTGGGTTTTTCTCTTGCTGCTGCTGCGTCGTGGTGCCGGCATTGCCGTCTTCCTCGGTGTCGTCATCGGTGGTCACGGCTCCATTCCTGATGTTGAAGCACTCCCTTGTGGGGTTGTAGCTGTCGGACTCAGAGTCAGGGTCAGGCTCTACAGTGGTGTAGAAGCATCCTCACCACTCCCCTGCTAACTGCTGCCTCAACAAGGTGAGAGTGTATCGTCCTGGTCCAAGAGCTTGAGGCCTGTGTATTTGCGGGAAGCTCAAGTTCTCAGCCAGCGACGAGGCTTCCCTTTGTGTTGTGGCATCACACGAGAGGGCCAGTGGCCACTCCATGCATGCACTAGCGCTGGGACGGATCATCACAGAGCAGGTTGTCATGGCGTAGTTGAGGCCGAACAAAAGCAGACGCCAGCTGGTGTTGGGCATTCCTAACGTCACTACCAAAAGTAGACTTAGTTTTCTAATTCTGATAACCGCGCCAAAAATGCCAAATCTATCCCTCATGCCACTTAAGCCAAGTTGTCATCCCCAGCATGACATGAGAGATGCGGTATTGAAATATGCAATTGCTCTTCTAAATAAATAATAAATAAGATCTGCAAGCGCACAGATTAATACCGATGTAGCATTTTAACCGGGAAGTATTCTAGGTATCATTATTTATATTTTTACCACTAGGAAGGGATTGCTAAACATCAATGTTGATTATGGAATGGAATATAGAATTGAGTATCTGTCATTGCATGTATAATTGAGAGCATTTATCTATCTCTTTCATACAGGGATAAATGTCACATAAAAGATAGATAAAGTATGAATGGTGACAAAGATAATTAATCCGATCAGCATAACTTAGCCACATATAATAATGATAAGCACCTCAACAGATATTCTAGCAAGTCATTAGCATAGAATTAGGACGAACTACAAGCATATTTCCTAAGTAATTCTTAACTATAAAGTCTAGCATATCATAGTTAATGCAATTATACTTGGCAATCATTGCGAGACAGGACTACACCCATGCATAGTGATATTATCAAGGAAGATGAGAAACATAGCAATCACTCCCCTGTAATAATGTTGTTCTGCCAGCCCTATACACGAGAGGGGGACTATATAAGAATCAATGGAGCTGTCACTACCATGAATTACCCCACGATCTGGCATATAGGGTACAATCGCAGATAAATATGGTATAGGCACCACGCCTACACAATACTTATCATTTATCCACTGTACACATGGAAAAACGCTATACGATCCTAAACATGTATATAATTCCAATCTAACTAAGTCAAGCATATAACTATGATAAACTAAGAACAATATAATTGCAAATATAAACAAGTAGAGCAAAGTCATAATCAATATATTGAAGTAGAACAAAGTCATACTCATAATATTAAAGAACAAAGATGAACAATTGAAGAACAATAGAGGAATTACCAAGAATCCACTTGACAGATCCAGAAACCAATCAAAGATTGACTCCTTCTAGTTCTAATCCTATGTAGCTATGCTAAACTAGAGATCTATTGATATGGTGGCTCTAGGGCTTGATCAGAGGCTTCTTCTCTCGAGATGGATACTGAACTAGGGTTTCTGAGGGATAGAGGTGCTCTCCTCCAGGGGCCAGGGGATCTGCTTATATAGTCCTTCCAAATGAATGTGGGCCGTCGGATCAAACCGACATTAATCGCACGGTTTTCCATGATCCCTTAGGCCGGTGGAGCATGATCCCTGAGATTGAACGTGATTGGTCCTTAGACCAGGGTGGGCGCCCAAGGGGGGACGGCGGGCGCCCTGCCCCCGGGCCCATTCGGTCTCCCGTTGGTTCCCGTGGCTTCTGCACTCTTCTAGATGTTAGATAATTGCGCGGTATGTTAATATCTCTATGTAAACCCGACGTGTGGGCCTTTCTTTCATAATTCCTGATAACCCCCTGCAGATATAGAAAAACACCAAAACTTATGGAATTCTGTCAGATAAAACCCTAAGTCTGGGTGTCGGTTGCATTTGGATCCTTTTCTTTGTTTATTTGTTGATTATATTTGATACTTAAGGACCGTTAACAAACTCCGCCAAGCTTACGTCTTGCTCGTCCCTAAGCAAGGATAATCTCAATGATGGTTCAGAAGTTATTGTAATGCCTTTTAAAATTTGACGGTACACATGCTTTCAAATGAGATCTCATCTCTGAGTTAGAGTAAACCGTCAAGACTCAAAACTTACTCATTTTACCTTTTTACCATCGGACTTGTAACCGTCACTTCTGTCTTGAATAGATAAAAGATAGAATGGTCTAGTCAAGTGCCATGTCTCTTATTCTTGATCAGCTATAGCTCTGGAGTTTTTGCAGATTTTCAAATAAAACTCAGAGATTCCTGGTATGACTCTCTTAGATCTCTCTATTGTGGTATTTCTGGATCCTTACCAAGGCAATGATGGTATATGCCTCCTCTCTCAAAGTATGTAGTATTTGTGGTATAAGGCATAGTGACATTGCCTTCTCTCTCATCCTACACTAAATAGGCTTTGATATCTGGAGCTCATAGGTGGTAGATAAAGTATACATACTTACAAGACATTTATTGCATAGTGAAACCATGGATCCAGAGAAACAAGTCAATAAGTCAAATCAAGATATGCATATGTGGCGAATGAATGGTGTATGGTGATGATGGTGATAACAATGGTGAAAGTCTAATTCTACTTGTGCTCTTTTGAGGGGATACATACCTTTCTTGCTCTTTTGAAACTTTTTGAGGAGAATGAGATGCTCTATATTTTCTTTTTCTTTCCTCTCAGGTGGGTATCTTGTACCCCTAATTCTACTGTAGGACACTTGTCTATTTTGACCTCTCGTCTCACTTTTTCTTTTCTTTCGACGTTCCGGGCACTTGCCCCTTTTTATTTCCTCATATCCTTTCTCTTTTTTAGAGCACTCATCTCCTGAAATAATATAGCAAGTGGTAGTAACCAAGATAACTTGAGCATTTATTTTACAGGGAAAAACATAAATGGTTTTGGCTATTCTCTCCTGGATTTGGAGTAGAATATTTTTGGGTGGTTCTGGAGATAGAAATGAGTGGATATATGTGGATGCGTACTTCCGGAGTAGAAGCAGCATGTGTGAGTGAACGTGCAAGTGAATCTTGATTAACCACATGACAAGCTCCTAAGGGTCTACACAACTTGACCCCACTCAATGCTCATAAGCAGTAAAAAGTAAATGTGTGGCTCAAAGTCTAGCAAGCATGTATATATGGCTGTGGTAGGAATTTAAACTCTCATCATACAGAAACTCGTCATGTGATATTTTAAAGATTTTCAAAGATAAAATTCTCCAGAATTCTAGCATCTCTAGGAACAGATAAACAGCAGCTCAACCTTCCTATATCATATGCGTTAACAACTTAGACTTTAGATCAAGTTCTCTTCCCACAAGTTTAGGTTTAGAGCAAGCTTTAAATTATAACAGTTATGTCTAACTTAAGAGAGAACTCAAATTTGAAAATTAGGCAGAGCAACTATTCATCATATCCATGCTAGAGTTTTATTATTAAGATTCAGTTTAGCATAGCCACTTTATTTATTTATTAAGCAAACTAAGCAAAAGATATATAAGCACAAAATCTTTATCTGGTTTTTCATGGTTATGTATATTTATATTTTAATACAGTATAAGTATATAGATAAAAATACTTAGCAGGATAAATGGGGGTGCTCTCCCCCAAGCTGAACTTTGACGTAATTTCTTCTGTTGTAGCTAGCAGGTGGCAGAGATGTATTTGAAAGTCGGCAGCACCCTAACAGTGATTAGAATGTCCTCCGTCTGCTAGTCTTCTTGATTCTTGAATTATGTGGAGCTCAAATAGATAACAAAGCTTTGTGGAACTGATTAGGTGTTAGCATAAATATCTAGCATTTATCATGTTGAGCCTCCTCAATAAATATTACTCTCTATTTCTATATTTTCATTTTATAGAGTAGAAAAAATATTTTTTTTATTTTTATGCCACCATAGTGAATGTACTTATGGGTTTTATGCCACTCGTATGCTCACATGGGGCTTACTGTTTTTTTAACATTTTTTTATTTTCTTTTTAGGATAGTATGAACATGATTAACTAAGCAAACTATTTTTAAGAAAAAGTAAATGATTTGAAAGGAAAGGGATAACTACCAAGTTTACCTCTTGGCAAGGTGTTCGGTGTTTTTAAGTCCTCCATACAAGACTCTCTATCTTCTCAGTCGTCCTAGGATTCAATGGATGGCGTGGTCGGTGGTTCCTGCGGCGCCTCCTCTTCGTGCATAACTATCTTCTCTCTCCATACCTAACATTGTGCTACGGTCTCCTCAGGATAGTTCTGTTCAAGCTGTATGTCTTTAGACCTTACCACTTCTCCTTCGTAGTCTGCCCATCCGTCCTTGATGATTTGCCTCCTCTGGTTGCGGTTGCGTTGTCTTCTTCCTGTCCTGACCTGCTTAGAGTCTTCAACTATATATTTAGGGTCAGTGAAATAGCGGCGTACCTTCTCTGAGAGGAAGTGCATATGGACTTTTCCGGTTCCAATGTACATGATTGCTTTAACAGTGCTGAGGAAAGGTCAAGGACGATGGGTCGATCGTACTCGTCTTCTCCCATTTCAATAACCTGAAAGTCTGTATGGACAAAATGATCATCTATTTTGACAAGGACATCAGTTACTATACCTTCAACCTTTAGGAATGTCCGATCTGCCATCTGGAGCTGAATGTATGTTGGTTTTAGGGGCGTGGTTCCGAACAAGAGCCGATTAGTGACTGCAGCCATTATGTTGACACCCGATCCGGTGTTGCAAAGTGTCTTGTAGAAGTTGTACCCATTAATGGAGCAGTGGATGCTTGGCATACCTAGGTCGTCCTTCTTGGTCAGGAACGGTGACTTAAGTCGATGATCTTGACCTCCATGAACTGCAGTGACCATCTTAGCCGACTCGGTCCACACTTGCTTGTTCCTATTCCTCCTGTTGGTCCTCTTCCTTGGTTCTTGTCGAGATTGCTCTTTGATTTGTGTAGTCTTGTTCTTGAAGGAAAACGTCTCCTTCCTCCCTTTGATGTAGAAGTTGATATTGGCAGTACTAGCATAGATGACAGCTCCCGAGGTGTTCAGGAATGGCCTCCCTAAGTTGACGGGTGCCCTCTCATCATTACCAGTCTCTATCACCACGAAGTCTGCTGGGGCGTATAAGGTACCATCTCGGACATAGAGGTTCTTCAATATTCCCTCTGGGAAACTTAATGTCCAATCTGCAAACTGCAAACACATGGTTGTTTCTAGTAAAGAATTTTTCATAGAGTACCCTGGGCATAATGTTGACACTAGAGCCAAAGTCACAGAGTGCTTCTGTGAAGTCCACCATGCCGATGGAGATCGGGATGACGAGGCATCCTAGATCGCCTCTCTTGACCAGCAGAAGGTCAGTAGTAACTTCATTGACGGGGTTACTCCAGTAGTTACCTGGATCAGACATGTCTACAAGATTTGCGGATTCTAATCCTTCCGGTTGTGATGGTACACCGGGGTTAGTAGCAGGAACAGCAGCAGCTATTTGATTTAACTGAGATTCAATCATTTTATTAAAGCTAATTTGATTCTTGATGGCAGTAGAGAAATTATCCATTCTATTATTTATATTTTCTAACATTTTATCATTAGATGCCAATTTCTTAGATAGGTTATCCATTAGCTTTCCTTGATTAGACACTAACTCTCTCAGAGGTGGAAAATTATTATTATTATTGTAAGAATTGTTACCTTGATAATTACCTGAGTAGTTAGGCCTCTGTTGATTCCAACCTTGATTTTGCTGATGACGGTTGTAGTAATTGTTGTTGTTGTTGATGTAGTTCACGTCCTCAAGCATCTCAGGGCAGTGATTGCCTGAGTGTCCAGTATCTCCACACTCCTCACAAGTCATGTGAGAGTCGTAGATGTGCATAACTTCCTTCTTATCCCTAGCTTTATCATCGATCTTCTTCATGAGCAGGTCTAGCTTTGCAGACAGCATGTCTACCTCCTTGAGCTGATGCATACCTCCACCTCTCTTTGCGTGTCTGGGTCCTTTCTTCATTCCAGCCTTGGTTGGACGCCATCTTCTCCATAAGAGTTGTGGCTTGTGATATGGTGAGTGATAGGAATGTCCTCCAGCTGCAGCATCCATGGTCTCTCGAGCACTAATGCCGAGCCCATGATAAAACGTCTGCATCAGTAGCTAGCTCTACATTCCATAATGGGGACATTCTAGGATGTAGTCTTGGAAGCTCTCCTATGCTTCTGGAACTAATTCATCATGTTGTTGCTGAAAACTTGTAATTTTCCCATGGAGAGCATTGGTCTTGCCCATGGGAAAAAACTTAGCCAGAAAGTTTGTGGAGCAAAGTGCCCACATAGTATTCTTCTCTTTTGTAGCATAGAACCACTGCTTCGCTCTCCCCAACAGTGAGAATGGGAAGAGGCGAAGTAGTATAGCATCTCTAGGGACTCCTAACACGGTGAATGTGCTGCAAATCTCCAGGAAGTGTTGGAGATGAGCACTAGCATCTTCGTGTGCCTTCCCACAGAACTGGTTGGATTGCACCATGTTGATAAGTCTAGGCTTGAGCTCAAAGTTGCCGTCAATATCTGCAGCAGGTCCTGTGCGGATGTTGTCCGTAGTGGGAGCTGAGCACTCGCAGATTGATTTGTTTGCCATGGCTTTGAACTCTGAAGACAAGTTCCAGTTGGAACTTCGGTGATCTTCTTGATTGGATGAAGCTTCGTGCTGAAGTGTTGATGATCTCTTCTTGAGCTTGGTTCTTGTTTTTTCTGAATAACGCTTCGGGATTGTCAACAAAATTTCCTGGAAGATGTCTTCTATTCATACATTACCCTGCATAAAATAAAATAGAAAAATAACGAGGTAAAACTGTATGAGAGAATTGATAATCTCAATCATATTAGTGATGCGAATGATCACTCAAAATTCCATATTCATTCCTGATTAGTAATCAACCTTCCCTGGCAACGGCGCCAAAAATGCTTGTTGGGCATTCTTAACGTCACTACCAAAAGTAGACTTAGTTTTCTAATTCTGATAACGGCGCCAAAAATGCCAAACCTATCCCTCATGCCACTTAAGCCAAGTTGTCATCCCCAACATGACATGAGAGACGCGGTATTGAAATATGCAATTGCTCTTCTAAATAAATAATAAATGAGATCTGCAAGCGCACAGATTAATACCGATGTAGCATTTTAACCGGAAAGTATTCCAGGTATCGTTATTTATATTTTTACCACTGGGAAGGGATTGCTAAACATCATTGTTGATTATGGAATGGAATATAGAATTGAGTATCTATCATTGCATGTATAATTGAGAGCATTTATCTATCTCTTTCATACAGGGATAAATGTCACATAAAAGATAGATAAAGTATGAATGGTGACAAAGATAATTAATCTGATCAGCATAACTTAGCCACATATAAAAATGATAAGCACCTCAACAGATATTCTAGCAAGTCATTAGCATGGAATTAAGAGGAACTACAAGAATATTTCCTAAGTTATTCGTAACTATAAAGTCTAGCATATCATAGTTAGTGCAATTATACTTGGCAATCATTGCGAGACAGGACTACGCCCATGCATAGTGATATTATCAAGGAAGATGAGAAACGTAGCAGTCACTCCCCTGTAATAATGTTGTTCTGCCAGCCCTACACACCAGAGGGGGACTATATAAGAATCAATGGAGCTGTCACTACCACGAACTACCCCGCGGTCTAGCATATAGGGTACAATCGCAGATAAATACGGTATAGGCACCACGCCTACACAATACTTATCATTTACCCATTGTCCACATGGATAAACGCTATACGATCCTAAACATGTATATAATTCCAATCTAACTAAGCCAAGCATATAACTATGATAAACTAAGAACAATATAATTGCAAATATAAACAAGTAGAGCAAAGTCATAATCAATATATTGAAGTAGAACAAAGTCATATAAATAATATTGAAGAACAAAGATGAACAATTGAATAACAATAGAGGAATTACCAAGAATCCACTTGACAGATCCGGAAACCAAGCGAAAATTGACTCCTTCTAGTTCTAATCATATGTAGCTATGCTAAACTAGAGATCAATTGATGTGGTGGCTCTAGGGCTTGATCAGAGGCTTCTTCTCCTGAGATGGATAATGAATTAGGAATTCTGAGGGATAGAGGTGCTCTCCTCCAGTGGCCAGGTGGTCTGCTTATATAGTCCTTCCAAATGAATGTGGGCCGTCGGATCAAACCGACATTAATCACACGGTTTTCCATGATCCCTTAGGCCGGTGGAGCATGATCCCTGAGATTGAACGTGATTGGTCCTTAGACTAGGGCGGGCGCCCAAGGGGGGACGGCGGGTGCCCTGCCCCCGGGCCCATTCGATCTCCCGTTGGTTCCCGTGGCTTCTGCACTCTTCTAGATGTTAGATAATTGCGCGGTATGTTAATATCTCTATGTAAACCCGACGTGTGGGCCTTTCTTCCATAATTCCTAATAACCCCTTGCAGATATAGAAAAACAACAAAACTTATGGAATTCTGTCAGATAAAACCCTAAGTCTGGGTGTCGGTTGCATTTGGATCCTTTTCTTTGTTTATTTGTTGATTATATTTGATACTTAAGGACCGTCAACCACTGGCAAATAGTCCATGCAGCAGTAGAGCAGATGGTGGTGAAGTCACGCGAGAGATGAGCTCCCTCAACACCACAGCATGGTGATCATCCCCACGGCTGGCTGGCTTGCTCACCACCCTAGAATGCAGACTTGATGGACCCTCCACTAGAGTGCTCGGTTAGTCCGCTCGTGGTGGCGACTGTGCGTTAGCCGCGAGGTGACGGTGACGGTGCTGATCGCGCATCCTCTTGGGCGGGGAGGCGTGGTGATGTGGTTGACATGTGCCACTCCCTGATCGTGAGGGCACAATGAGGACTCCATCCGTTCCTCTGACAGAGAGGAGGATCATGTCATAGCTGAAGCCAGTGAACATGATCTCGAGGCTCCAAACCACATCACCATGGAGCATGGAATCGATGATACAGAGGCAGCCATTCTGAAAAAAGGTGGAAAATCATCAGTAAAACACGTTGGACCCCTATCTGGCGTGCTAACTGTCAATGTTTTAGCCCGAGGGGTAACACCAACGAGTGAACTTGTATGTGTGTTTCCCTTTCCGGATGGTGATGCAAGATGAACATAGAGATTTTTCCTGATTCAGGCAAGAGAAGGCCCTACATCCAGTGGGGGGGGAGAATTTATATTATCTTGCACCTAAGTGCTTGTAAAGGGGTGAATACAAGAGGGGTGAATGTGGATCCTAACTGTGTGAAGCTAGGATGGCGATATGAGGTGTATGCGGAAGTGGTGTTCTATGTCTCGTCTCCCTTGTCTTAGCCTTGGCATCCCCTTTATAGACCAAGGGGTGGCACAAGGTTACAGGACGTAGGTGCTAGAGTAGGCCTCGAGAGGTGCATGGGCGCAAGTCAACTCGAGGCTTCCGTACTTGCGTGGCCTCGACCGATATTGTTACGGTGTACTTGTCGATGATGGCGCGTGCGTTCCTTGTGCTGATCCCCCGTATACCACTAGGTAATTGGTCCGTATATACGCACACATTTACGTCCTTATAGTTGTTGTGTCAGGAGTTGTTGGAGCATTGACTTGCCCTGCTCAACCCTTCTCTAGGAAGGATGTGGTGGCCTCGAGGGCCTAGCGGGTCAGGCAGTGTCCGTATATGGAAGCGATGATTATTACGTCTCGAGGGGCCTTCTGACGGGACATCACGCTTGTCGCAACGGTACCAGCACGTACTTTTTCTCTAAATTTTGGGATAAACCCGGGGGAAGCAGGATTTGACGAGAGTATGATCTATCATCATGGTTGCTATGGCCATGCAGGTGGGGGCTTGTTAGTCGCATTAAATGCTATGAAAACCGTTCCAGCAAGAGGCAGTGGGGGCACGCTTTTGCGCTCGAGGTAGGTTGGTTCCCTCAACCCTATTTTTGTAATCAAGGGTCGTTCTGCCTCGAGTCTCAATCATTCGCTCGAGCTAGTTTCTGTCTCTGAGACTTGGTCGATCGGCATGTTTACTAGGGCTCGAGTTGGGGTCGCGATCGGTACACACTCTGTTGGGAGTGTCGAGGCCTGTTCTGGGGTTAGCCCTTGGTTCTTTTATAGGGTTATCTGTTTTGGGTTCCACCTAATTGATATCCTCGACAAATATATTGGCTATTCTGAAGCTTATAAAGAAGCTATTTAGTTGAGATGTTTATACTCTGAACTTTGAGGAGGTTACTTCTTGCACTTCTAAACAATGTGATAGCCGGAGTGCTATTTGTTTGACTAAAGGTCAGATGTTTCATAAAAGGACGAAGTATGTTGGTGTGAGATATCATTTTATTTGAGGTATCATTCATAAAGGTGATGTTAAGATATGCAAGATAAATACTCATAATATTCGAGCTGTTATGTTGACAAAGTCAGTTCCTAGAGCTAAGTTTGAGCTATGCTCAGGCTTAGTTGGTACTACAGTTTAAATCTTAGTGACTTTGGCCATCAATCTTATTTATTACAAATGTGTGTCAGTCATTATTCACTACAAGATGGAATCCATCTCAAACTTGAGTTTGCTGGAATACGAAGTCTTGTGGGGACAACTAGAGGTCCGTGGGTTGGGTTATATTATTAGCCGATTTATTTTCATATTTGATTGCAGTCAGCTCATGCCATAAAAACATATTGTAATCCACATAGGAAGTGTTGACACGACTCATTGTAATCCCTGCATTTTTTAAATTCTCATCACATAGTGAAGATCGTTGGTTGACACCAGTGCACTAGTACAGAAATCAATTTCAGCAACACCTCCTATTCCCATCAGAGGCGCTACACATAGGAAACTGTTTCTAACCATCTTCCCACCTTGCACAAAGGGGAACAAGAACACCTGCCCGCCTAGCACATAGGGGCGAGGAGACCCATGAGGTTATCCTAGGGGGACAATTATGGTACCTTACAGTCATGAGCTAATTGAGAGGATGTAAGTGTCGGTGTTTTAACCCCGGGGGGTAACACCAACGAATGAATTTGTATGCGTGCTCCCTTTTCTGGATGGTTATGCAAGAGTGACACAAAGATTTATCCTGGTTCGGGCAAAAGAAGGCCCTACGTCCAGTGGGGCGGAGAGTGTGCATTATCTTACACCTAAGTGCTTGTACAGGGGTGAATACAAGTCAATGAAGCTAAGGGCTCTAAGTCCTAGCCGATTGTGTGGTGTGTGAACCGTGTAGTCTGGGTGTCTTGTTTGATATCGTCCTCAGCATCCCCTTTTATAGTTCCAAGGGGAGGCCTAGGTTATAGGATGTAGGTGTTTGAGTAGGCCTCGATAGGGGTATGGCGCTGACCTACTCGAGGCCTCTGTACCGGCGTGGCCTCGAGCCATCTTGTTACAGGGTACTTTGGTGATGATGGTGCGTGCGCTCTCTGAACTCATCTCATGTACATCGTCTAGTATTGGCTTGGGCATGAGCACGATCATATGTCATGACAATCGCCATGTCCGGAGTAGTTGAAGCGCTGACTTCTATTGCTCAATCCTTCCCTAGGAAGGAGCGTGCCTGCTCGAGGGTCAGGCGACACGGGTGGCTTTGTTATGCTGGAGCGCTGACCTTGAACGTCTCGAGGGGTGTCGTGATGGGATATTACGCCTGCTGCACTATGCCGAGTTGTACTTTTCTCCAATCTTGAGGATAAAGCTGGAAAAGGTGGAGATTTGACGGGTGCTTGTTCCCCAATCACGCTTCCCATGACTGTCGGGTTAGGTGGGAGCATGGCAGTCGCATTAAATGCTATGGCTCCCGTACCCACGATAGGCGTCGGGGAACACTTTTGCGCTCAAGGCTTTCCAATTCGCTCGACGCTCTTTCCGTAATCGATGGTCACTGGCTATCGGGACTTGGACCATTCGCTCGATCTCACTTCCGTATTCGAGGCTATGGTGGATACCGTGTCTGGGCTCGAACCATGGGTTTAACGATCCTATATTTACACCGGATCATCGAGCTTGAGCCTCGAATCGTTCGTGGATCTTCACATTGTGAGTGTTTGCTAGGTTACCCCCTATTGACTGTTGACGGTCCTTAAGTACCAAATTTAATTATCAAATAAACAAAGAAAAGGATCCTGTCGACGAAAGCTAGTCGGCAGTCTACCTTGGGGTATACCCACGGTAGTAGTTTATCGGCAGACGGTGCGCAAACTACGAACTCGATGGTGACGCAAGACACGGACAAGCTTTTTATCCAGGTTCGGCCGCCGAGTTGGCGTAATACCTACATCTTGCGTCTGATGGTATTGGATCGAGAGAATCATGTGTCCTAGGGGGGTCCCTTGCCCCTCCTTATATAGTCCGGAGAGCAGGGTTACAGATCTGGAAACTAATCCTAGTCGGTTACAATTGCCATAGATAGTTCGATATCAATTCCTATTCTAACCGACTAGAATCCTGCTTGATGTCCACGTCCTGTTTCCTTGCGCGAAACTCCGAGCAGTCGGATCAAGCCTCGAACTTGTCTCGTAATGGGCCAAGCCTCCTGGCCCAAGTCTTGCCGTAAGGGTATAGGGGTTTATACCCCCACAGATCCAAATACAACCAACACCCAGACTTCCACGAGTTTTGGTGTTTGTCTATTTCTGCAGGGGGTTATCAGGAAATATGGAGGAAAGGCCCACACATCGGGTTTACATAGAGATATTAACGGGTGCGGCAATTTTCTATCATCTAGAAGACTCCAGAAGCCACGGGAACGAACGGGAGGCCAAGCGGGCCCAAGGGCAGGGCGCCTGCCCTCCCCCCTAGGGAGCCCTACTACTACAAGAACCAATCAGGCTCCGCCTCGAGGATTATGCTCCGCCGCCTTTTTAGGATCAAGGAAAACCGTGCGATTAAGGTCGGTTTGATCCGATGGCCCACATTCATTTGGAGAGGCTATATAAGAAGGGCCCCTGGCCCCTAGAGGAGGCATCCCTATTCATTATTCATAGACAGAGCAAAAGCTAGGGTTTGGAGATGAGAGCTCTCATCTCTTCTCTAAACTAGAGTAGATCTGGATAGTAGCGAGATGGAGAGCGAGGGAGGATTGGAGGAGAGGCCGGCTTATCGGTTCTTCCTCTGGTTGTACTTCGCCATGATCAAGCTCTAATCAAGCTTGCTCATGGGATGACTCTGGTAATCTACTTTTATTTCATTATGCAATTACTATCCATGTATTTTCTGGTTCACAACTCTTTTGAGTACTTTTAATCTATAGGACCCTATAGGTTAGAGTTGTAGTATAGGTGTAAGCATGGTGCTTAGACCTAGATTACTTGTGGATATCCCCTGTCTAGCCGGATCGTGTGGTAGGCCGCGTATCTGACAGCTACGTTGGTCCTCTGTAGTCCACCTCCCGTTAGCACTACTGGTAGGGTTTATCGCCCTATGGATAAGCATCCTTTGTGGTGTATTCTTATCACGTGGTTCGTCCTAGACATTGACATACCCCTTTGAAGTAGAGAAACCATAGTTATCCTCTCTATTCTCCTATTATCGCCCGTATACTAGATTGCTCTACTCTCTATTCCCATATTATCACCCATTGTTATCTTATCTTTAATATTGTTCTTATTCAATTCTACTATCTTTCCTATTTACACCTACCTATCTATCTAGGTTAAGTTAGAGCGTAAATCAGTTCTCCCGTTTCCCTGTGGATACGATAAAACCTTTAACCGGGTAAAAGCTACAACGGTATCCGTGCGCTTGTGGATTTATCTATTTGCGTATAAATACCATAGTACACTCTAGTGCCATGCTGGGGATGACAACCTAGTATTCAAGTGGTGTTAGCAACTGTCAACAAGCTTTTTTGCGCCGTTGCCGGGGAAACGGTTGCTGAGTTGACTACGAACTAGCTTAATTATTTTCTAAAAAATAAAAAAATATACTTTTCCTTTTATCTTTTGCCTTGTCTCTGCTATTCTTTCTTCTTATCTAATCCTTGATCTCTAGTCTATCATGAATTCAAACATGTCTATCTATGAATTTCATAGACCTACGGGCACACATCTCGAACCACCAAAATCTTCAAAGCCTATCATAGCATCTAGTTTTGAGATAGACCCCGAATACATAGAATTTGTTCAAAAACAACCTTTCTCAGGAGAAGGTGAGGAAAACCTATAAACATACCTAAGAGAGTTTTATCGAGTTTGTGACCTCCTTCACATAGAAGGCATGTCCGATGAGACCCATAAATGGAAGCTCTTTCCGTTCTCTTTAACAAGAAAAGCTAGACTTTGGTACAAACTCAAAGTAGGGAGTGTTTATGGAGATTGGAAGGAGTTATATAATAGTTTTCTTTTTAAATATTTTCCAATCTCCAAAGTGGTGGAACTTCGGCTTGAGATTATTTCTTTTAGACAACTGGAAGAAGAATCTCATGGCAAATCATGGGACCGCTTTATTAACCTTACTCTCACTGGCCCAAAGCTTTCTATTCCAGAAGAAGTTATTCTAATTCACTTTTTTGAGGGCCTTAGTAGGGAAAATAATCAAACCTTGAATACAGCCTCTAGAGGATCCTTCTATCACCTACCTGCTAGTGAAGCTAGGGATTTAATTGATTCATTGAGTGGAAAGTTTCCTATCATTTATATCCCTGAGAAAGAGAAAGAACCAGTTCCTAGACAAGAAGAAGAAGTCGATAGCCAGATCACAACCAATTCAATACCAAACTTTAGCTATCGATCCTAAACCATCAATACCCCAAAATTCTCCAAGGGAGGAAGGAATTCTGACCTTAAATCTTTCAAATGCTGATGGTTTAGACTTCTGGTTCCATAAGAGATCTTTAAGCAGGGATAATTCAAATCCTTGCAATAATGGCTCTCTTAGAAAATATCCTGGTTCCTGTTATGAAGAAGTCGAGGATGACATATCAAGTGAAGGAGAGCTAAACCATATAGAAGATTCTATCTGCTCCCCTTCCATGTTCACAAATTCTAAATCCATCCTTGACCTTAGAGACCCCTCTTATCCCTCTCCTTTTAAGTCTCATGATGATCCTAACAATCCATCAAGACGATCAAACCATAGGAGTCATAAAGACCATGAGGATGACATGTCAAGTAATGTCATAGAAGGAGAGCTAAGCCATATAGAAAATTCTAACACCTCCCTGTTGACACTAGCTAACGCCACTTAGATACTAGGTTGTCATCCCCAGCATGGTGCCAGAGTGTACAAAGGTATTTATAAATGTAAAGGCTCTCTAGAAAATAATCTATTCTATCCACAAGTGCACAGATAAAACACCTCATTGTAGCATTTCACCAGGATAAGTATTCCAGGTATCGTTATTTATAATTTTGCTTAAGAGAACAAAAGGGATGAAATTAAAATATGGACAAAATCTATCAAGGCATAGACTAGACATAAACTTGCAAGAACATGATTACTAATGAGAAACTCGTCACACAGTCACTTACTTTGGCAGGGGGTAAACCATAAAGATAATGATAATGAATTATAAGTTCAAGGGTAAATAACACAGCGATTAGAAAATAGACTACTCCTCATATATGTAGGTGATGTCGGATTAGCTAGAGAATAGATTCTAAGTTATCAACTATCTACTAAGTCATAATCTACTCTAGTTATCTACAAGATCATATATAGCATAAAAGACTCTTCATTCATGTATAAAGAACATTGCTAAGTAAATCACAACATCGCAAGACTTACTCCGCAATACAAGTTCTGCCTATCCTATCAACGGAGGGTGGACTATATAAGAATCAACGAAGCTGTCACTATCGTGAACTACCACACAACCCGGCCAATAGGATACATTTGCAGGTAAATAACATCTAAGCACCACGCCCACATGTGATCTACCACTTAACTCCCTTGCGTCAAGAGCTAAGCGCTTTGCAAACTTATACATAAACTCATTATCAATCATAACTATATCAAATATAGAACTAGAGCAAACTAAGAACATAATAAATAGAGACATAATGTAATTAGAACAAAGTATTAGAGAAAGATATGAATAATACCAATCTTTATTACCGAATATCTGAATCCAGAGCGTACTGCTCTACTTCTCTACTTGCTATCTAATCAATCCTCTAAACTTGAAGGATTAGGGAGTAGCTAATTCTAATTCTCTGTGCGAGAGAAGCTCTAAACCCTAACTTTGATGGCTACCTCAGAATAATGATTTCTTCTCTTCTCTTCTCTCCTCCAGCTGTGGAGAGGCCTTGGTTATATAGTCCTTTCAAGTGAATTTGGGCCGTTGGATCAAACCGACATTGATTGCATGGTTTAGATTCATCCTTTAGGTCGGTGGAGCTTAGTCCCGAAAAAGAGTCCTGATTGGACTCTAACCGTGGGCGGGCGCCCCGCCCCCGAGCCCGATCGTCTTCTCGTTCGTTCCCATGGCTTCTGGACACTTCTAGATTGAGGAAAATTGCGCGGCATGTAATTATCTCGTTGTAAACATGACATGTGGGTCTTCTCTCCATATTCTCTGATAACCCCCTGCAGAAATAGATAAACACCAAAGCTCGTGGAATTCTGTCAGATAAAACCATAAATCTAGATGTTTGGTGCATATTGATCCTTTTCCATGTTTATTTGATGGTTAATTTTAGTACTTAAGGACCGTCAACAAACTCCCCAAGCTTACCCTTTTGCTCGTCCCTGAGCAAACAGCTAAACTCAGAGAGATTAGGAATTGCTTCGATGTTTTCTTTCCTGACAGACACACATGCTTTTACATAAAAATTCTTCTAGATTAGAGTGAAGTGTTATGGAGCTTAGTGCCTGCACTTAAGTCTTAAGTAATCAAAAGACAAAGTAGTTAAGTCAAGCACTATTCCTCCTGTCTATACTTCACCTTTGTTCCAGAGTTTTTCATAAGTAAAAAAAATAAAACTCAGAGTTCCCAGCAATGATTCTCTCAAGTCTCTCTATATGTGGTATTTGTGGATTCTTACCAAAATGTCACTTACCTATAGCTAATGGAATGTTTAAGTGGAGCTCATAGGAGTGAAAAACAGTTCATACATATGTTGTCTAATCGAGCCATGGATCCAAAGGAACTCGGCATATAATTAAATCAAGATGTGCATGTGTGGTGGAGTAAATGATAGTGATGGTAAAAATGTATAAGTGATAATAAAGCTTACTTCTCATTGCTCCTTATATTGCTATCTCTCCTCTTCTTTGATCTTTGCTTTGGGAGAACATGGGCTATCTCTCTCTTTTTTTTCAAGTGGGTAGTAGATACCCCTAATTCTACTGTTGGACACTTGTCCATTTTTTTCCTCTCAAGTGGGTATGTTTGTACCCCTAATTCTACTCCGGACACTTGTCCATTTTTACCTCTTGTCTCACTCTTTTTCTTTCTTTTCTGAGGTTCCGGGCACTTGCCCGTTTTTATTTCCTCACATATTTTTGCATAACCCATGCCTCTTCTGCATTGAATCTTTTTAGAGAGAGAGAGAATAACAACATTTGGGACAGTGAGTGATAATATTTTTAGCAATTTTAATGATTGGTGATGAATGGTGTAGTAGATGTGTGCAAGTGAATATCTTAATTTAACCACATAAAAAGCTCCAAAGGGTCTACATAGCTCGATCAAACTCAATGTGAATAAAATATGTTATAGCAAGTATGGCTGTGGTAGGTAGTTTGTAATGCTAGGAACTCATCATGTGATTTGTAAGTTTCCAAAATAAATCTCCAGAACTTAGTGTAGTAGGAACAAGATAAACAGTAGCTCAACTTTATATCATGCCTTTCTCTTACCTAGACTTTAGTTTTATGCTTCCCAAAGATAGTAATTTCAGTTTTCGTCTTTTATCTTTCTAGAGATTAACACTTAACAGATAAATAAAGCACACTTATCTACACACTCTTTTTATTTTGTTTTCATGTTTATAAAATGCAGTAAATTAAAGCAAGAAAATATTTATTGGGTTTTCTAAGTTTTTCTCTTTAAGATAAAATACTAAAATATAAAAGAATAAATAAGAAGAGCAAATAAAAACTTACTTGATAAATTGGGGAGGAACTCCCCCAAGCTAGATGTTGATGTCGATCTTACCCGATGTTCCAGAACCGCATCATGGTTGTGATGTTGTCGTTCATTGTTGTTGTATCTTGTCTCAGCTCTTGTACTGTAGTGGCATGGTCCTGGTTCCATTTTTGTTGCTGTTCCAGGAGTCGTCCATGTTCTGCTTGCGTGTTCTGGATGTCAAGGAGGGTGTTGTCGGTACGGGTGAAGAAAGCGCCGGCCTCTTGGTAAGTGGAGTACCTGCCCGTATGGAAAGGCGGGTTTGTCCACTGGTGATCTTGACTCTCCGGCCATGTCTCCTTGGTTGGCTCTTGTGGTTGCGCATGTTGAACCCATGGGTCTCGAAGGATTCGAGGGTTGTAGTCGCTATAATGCAGGTGCGCTGCTTCTTCTAGTCCCGGATCAGATCCATACCAGGTGCGTTCTTGGTGGGTGGTCATCCTTTCAGATGCCACTCGCTGTGGAGCTCTCTGGTTCACTGGTGTTGCTGCAATCTCAATCAAAAAAATTTGAACAACGTATAGGCCAAGGTTCGGGTTAGGTAACAGAATCTTGCCTTTATCATCATATAGCATATACATTATATTCAGCTTTTTCTTTAACATCCGAGCTTGTCTAAATGTGTCATTGCCATGATAAATTCTTAACTCATCTATGAATTCTAGTGATGAATTTTCTAGTAAATGAAGATTAGAGGCTAGACGAGTGATAAGTGAAGTACATCCTACTAGTCCCTGAAGACTGGGTACACTAAGCCAATGAGAAACTAAAAGTGTAACAGGTGAAGTGGGTACTTTATTAATAGCAACATATAAAAGTTGCAAATCTCCTACTCTTACTTTTCTAATATCATCACGATAGAAAATATTGTACCCAAGCCATTTGTGGAACATCCCAAGAGTGGGGTGTTCCATGTCACTGGTTCGGGCTTGACTATAAAAATTATCTCTAGATATTTCTCTCTAAAACTGGTGTCTCTCAAAATTGGGTAGGTCGGAGTCAATGTTCAGGATGCAACTTGAAGAGAAACCAAGATGGTCGCTTAGTTCTCTCCAAGACAACATAATCTCATGTTTGAACATCCGAAAAACAATTCCCCCCTCATAATATTGTAAAGTGCACAAAAATTCGAGGGTGAGAAGACGAGAACCCAGCTCAGTTATATTCCAAAAATTTGTCCAACCTATCATATGGAAAATTAAGTCGAATTCAGTGTCCATACCTGTTTCTTGTAGTAAGATTGGATCAAGAGTAGGGGTGTGAATGAAATCGTTGTTCTTTAGTTGCTGATAGACTTCCTTCTCCCTTCAGGTCTTTAGTCCAAGGTCTCCTATCTTGAGAAGGACCTTGACTTGCTGATTAGATGAAGATGACGGAGCTTGTGTAGGCGTTGGGTCGACGCTCATCTCTGATGGGTGTGAGGAGTGTTGGGATGAACTCCTTGTACCAATGATCTTGAGAGCCTTCCCTGCATTCTTCACCTTCTTGAACATCCTGTAAACAAAAGTTGGCAAAAACACAACTAGTGGAAAATGTGAGAGAAAATGTTAGTGGTCAGCTGTCCGGAATGTCAGTAGTCCAGGGGTTAGTCGTTCAAGTTTTTATTTTAGCAGAACCTCCCCCTCAACAACTTTTACTTCCGCTTGGACAGCGGGATCACTACTTACTAGGTGAAACTCACTCTCTCACTCAAAAACTACCAACTTCTTTCCCACTCTTCTCTTCTTCTCTACTCTCTTCTCACTTCACTACAAGAGCTCCTTCTCTGGAAACTGAAACTTGTGTGGTTTTCTGGAGTGCTTGTGTGGAGAGGATGGAGGTAGAAGGTGGCTATTTATAGGAGGAAGAGGGGGCAGGGCGGGTGCCCTTGGTAGGTGGGCAGGCGCCCACCTTTGGTGCCCATTCTGGCTGCCCTTTCTCCACTCCTTTCTCTACTTAATTCTCACGCAAAATAATGGATCATGGGTGGTGGTTGGCCGGTGCAAAAGTGCTGGTTAGTGGAGATATGTTGGTGGATCAAATAATGTGATGGGATGTATGTGAGGTGTGGTGTATAACATGTGGGACCCAAGGAGTGTGGGTCATGCTTCTAGAAGGTTACTATAATTAAATATAATGCAGGAAAATCTATGAGAATTGAAACTTATTTGAAATGATAATGGAAAATATTTTTGTGCCTCCACAATAATTAATAAATATGGGTTGTTACACACCATGAATATTATTTATACGGGGCTTTTTATTATTATAATAATTCTATGAATAAATATGACTAATGCAAGAGTTAAATATGAAAGGATTTAAACAATGTGGATAAATACCGATTTACCTCCCGGTGAGGGTTTGGGATTTTTAGGTCCCCCAAGCTGGACCTCCAAATCTTTTAATCTTCTGAATTACTTTCCTCCAGAGATGATGTCTCCAGTGGTTCTTCATGAACTTCCTTCACTGCAGAGTATCTCTCTGGTCTGGGTTTGAATGTGAAGTGTTCTTCTTGTCCGTTTATGTTGAACTTGATTTCTCCTTTCCCGACATCAATGTGGGCATTGGCGGTGCTTAGAAATGGCCTTCCAAGGATGATGGACACTATTGAGTCAGGACTCATGTCCAGTACTACAAAGTCTACTGGCACAAGGAAATCTCTGATCTTGACTGGAATGTTCTCGGCGATACCCAACGGATGTTGAACCGATTGATCCGCTAGTTGTAGGCACATTGATGTTGGTTGTAGGGTCGCATGCTCAAGCTTTTTGTAGACTGATGCTGGCATCACACTGACACTTGCTCCGAGATCACAAAGTGCGTTGTTGAAGTGTTGGTTTCCGATCGTGCAGTCAATAGTGGGACATCCGGGATCTTCCTTCTTCTTTGGTGGTCTATTGAGGATGGCCGCACTACATTCTTCTGTCAGCTTGATAACCTCAGTGGTGGGCAGTGGTCTCTTCCTGTTAAGAATATCTCTGATGTACTTTGCATATGTAGGTACCTGTATGGCATCAAGCAGAGGTATGTTGACATATAATTTCTGAATGACCTCTACAAACTTACCAAACTGCTCATCCGACTGCAGTCCTCTGTTTCTTCTGGGAAATGGCAAATAGTTGGTGTCGTAAAAATCTTTCCTAATTTCTCCAGTTCTTGGTGGTTGCAGCAGATCTTCTGCTTCAACTGGCTTTCTTCTTCTATCACTGTTGGTTGCACTGGTGCTGATGTTCTTTGTTTCTCTTTTGGGTATGGGGGATCCCTGGTGGCTTTGCCTCCTCTAGTAGTTATGTTCTTTACCTGCTCAATGTTAGTAGCAATAGGCAATGCAACAACTAGCTTTATTAATTTAAGCTCTACCCTTTTATTAAGAGTGTTTTGCTCATCAAAGGCAGTTAATAGAAAATCCATTTTATTATGTATATCTTTTAGAGATGATTCGTTTGTATCTAGCCTTTGTTTAACTTCATCACTAGTTTTGGTTTGTTGAGCAATTATCTCTTTTAATGAAAGTTGCTTGAAAGTATTACCTGAATTCATACCTTTGCTATTGGGTTGACTCGAAGTTGGTTGATATTTGTATGCTGTGTCAATGGCCCTTTGATCTTCTTTGAACTTGGCCCTCTGGTCAATCCAATGGAGCAAATTTTCCATCTTGGTTGATAATGCATTTACTTCTTCTGGTATTTCTTCAGTTTGATGACATTGTTGAGCTTCATCTTGGAACCAGCTTTGGTTTTCTGCTATCTTATCCAAAAGTATCTCTGCTTTTCCAGTTGTATGCTCCAAGAATGATCCTTTAGCAGATGCATCTAGGCACTCACGAGCCTTTTGGGTTAATCCATGGTAGAAGGTCTGCATAAGTAGCCATGTGGCCATTCCATGGTGAGGACAATCTGATATGTATCCTTGAAAACGCTCCCATGCTTCTGAAATGGCTTCTGTCTTCTGCTGTTGGAAACAGACAATATTTCCTCTTAAGGCAGTTGTTTTGCCTATAGGGAAAAACTTTGATAGAAAGGCATCTGACAAGGTCGTCCAGTTGTTGATGTTATCTTGATGAGTGTAGAACCACTTCCTCACTTTTCCTTCTAGTGAGAATGGAAAAAGGCGAAGCAGTATGACGTCTTTGTCAACTCCGTTGATGTGGATTGTGCTTCCAATCTCTAAAAAATTCTGCAAGTGTGCACTAGCATCTTCATGTGCCTTTCCACTGAATTGTGTAGCTTGTACCAAATTGATGAGGCTTGACTTGAGCTCAAACTTGGGTACTCCCTCTACTGCAAATCTTGAACCAGTTGGAATGTTCTCAAGGCTTGGAGCAGAGAATTCTTGTAGGGTCTTATGTGCCATAGCTTCAGGAATTGGTAGCTAGTTTCTTCTTTCTTTTTCTTGATTGCTTTGGTTCTGATGATGAAGAGTTGAATGTACCCAAAGTCAATCCTCATATACCCTGTATAAAAATATAAACATAGAAAAACAACAGGGTGAACCTGCCAAAGCAGAGGTGCCTTGTTATGATTTCTCACTTAGTAGCTGTTTTTATGCAATTATTTCTCTATAGTCTAGTCTAATATTTTATGTGAATAGCCTTGACTAATTTCCTGACTTTCCTTACCGTTCCTATGTATTACCCTTTTGTTCCCCGGCAACAGCGCTAGAAATGCTTGTTGACACTAGCTAACACCACTTAGATACTAGGTTGTCATCCCCAGCATGGTGCCAGATTGTACAAAGGTATTTATAAATGTAAAGGTTCTCTAGAAAATAATCTATTCTATCCGCAAGCGCACAGATAAAACACCTCATTGTAGAATTTAACTAGGATATGTATTCCAGGTATCGTTATTTATAATTTTGCTTAAGAGAACAAAAGGGATGAAATTAAAATATGGACAAAATCTATCATGGCATAGACTAGAGATAAACTTGCAAGAACATGATTACTAATGAGAAACTCGTCAGACAGTCACTTACTTTGGCAGGGGGTAAACCATAAAGATAATGATAATGAATTAAAAGTTCAAGGGTAAATAACACAGCGATTAGAAAATAGACTACTCCTCATATATGTAGGTGACGTCGGATTAGCTAGAGAATGGATTCTAAGTTATCAACTATCTACTAAGTCATAATCTACTCTAGTTATCTACAAGATCATATATAGCATAAAAGACTCTTCATTTATGTATAAGGAACATTGCTAAAGTAAATCAGAACATCGCAAAACTTACTCCGCAATACAAGTTCTGCCTGTCCTATCAACGGAGGGTGGACTATATAAGAATCAACGAAGTTGTCACTATCGTGAACTACCACACAACCCGACCAATAGGATCATTTGTAGGTAAATAACATCTAAGCACCACGACAACATGTGATCTACCACTTAACTCCCTCGCGTCAAGAGCTAAGCGCTTTGCAAACTTATACATAAAATCATTATCAATCATAACTATATCAAATGTAGAACTAGAGCAAACTAAGAACATAATAAATAGAGACATAATGTAATTAGAACAAAGTATTAGAGAAAGATATGAATAATACCAATCTTTATTACCAAAGATCCAAATCCAGAGCGTAGTGCTCTACTTCTCTAATTGCTATCTAATCAATCCTCTAAACTTGAAGGATTAGGGAGTAGCTAATTCTAGTTCTGTGTGGGAGAGAAGCTCTAAACCCTAACTTTTGATGGCTACCTCTGAATAATGATTTCTTCTCTTCTCTTCTCTCCCCAGGGGTGGAGAGGCCTTGGTTATATAGTCCTTTCAAGTGAATTTGGGCCGTTGGATGAAACCGACATTGATTGCATGGTTTAGATTCATCCTTTAGGTCGGTGGAGCTTAGTCCCGAAAGAGAGTCCTGATTGGACTCTAACCCTGGGCGGGCGCCAAGGGGGGTGGGCGGGCGCCCTGCCCTCGAGCCCGATCGTCTTCTCGTTCGTTCCCGTGGCTTTTGGACTCTTCTAGATTGATGAAAATTGCACGGCACGTAATTATCTCGTTGTAAACATGACATGTGGGTCTTCTCTCCATATTCTCTGATAACCCCCTGCAGAAATAGATAAACACCAAAGCTCGTGGAATTCTGTCAGATAAAACCCTAATTCTAGATGTTTGGTGCATATTGATCCTTTTCCATGTTTATTTGATGCTTAATTTTAGTACTTAAGGACCGTCAACACTCCCCTTTCCTGATCACAAGTTCTAAATGGCTAGAATGTGTAGAATGGATGGATAAGGAAGAAGCCTTAATGGATCCTGACTTTGGCTCAATTTCAAATGGTGAGTTCTTGACACCCTTTGAAGATGAGATTCATCCAACTATAGAAGAGGACATAGGTGAGACCAATCCTAGAGAAACTCTGAACATTCAGATTGGAGACGAAGATAACATTAATGAGCATGAAATTTATTTCATAGCCACTTCATTTACTCCATGCTCATATGCAACATCTTCCCAATCTATTGGTCTTTCCAACATCACCACATTTGAGATCTCTAACCCCCTCTTCCTTTCTATTTATAAAAACTTTAAAAGGGCGGTTGTCGATGCATATGTCTATAATAAATATTGCAAATCTCGTTGAGTTGATCTTGATATAGGTTAGTGTTGGAAGGGAAACCACTTCGCCGACATAAATTGATGGTTTCCCAAGGAAAAGCTTAGTGTCCTAAAATAAGCACTGATCAGATCGTAACATGAGCTTTTAATTATTTGCATCATTACCTGTGTATTGAGCATATAAAGATAATTGTAAAAATATTCCTTCGGGTATTCTTATCACTAACCTTTCCAGGATTGTAGCAAGAAGAACGGATGAATGACAAGCACAAGGTATGTCCAACCAATCATCATAGAACATTGAATTAAATCTATCTAAACTTGAATTTTGCAAAATTCAAGCTTGGGGGAGTACTTTACATAAAAACATCGTTTGCCATGTTGCTACGTTGGTTGTCCCTACCTTTGAGACGTACTCAATTTGTTAAATACTAATCACACTACTTCATCTCCACTTGAGTAGATCTCTATAAATGCTCTCATGCTACCTTTATTTGCTTTAGTATATATCTAGGTTTGGAGTAGTTTCATTTATCTCTTAAATAAGCATGGTTCTTAGTTTAGGAATGATGATCTTACTTCCAAGGGATTTTAAAATTAAGCATGGTGCTTAGGTTAAAATGCCCTCCTAAATCAAATTAGATATGGTGTCTAGGTTGATTTTTGAGCCGATAGAATGCTATAGTAGATATTGGATATTTTGTTGGACTAACCCCTACAGGAAAACTTTCAATATTGACCTGAGAAGTCCTGAGATAAACTCACAATGGAGATAAAGAGAGAGACACATGAAGTTTAACAATTTACACAAGGAAGATATAGCTCATAAGAGATGATCCATGGAGGGTGCCATAAACACGATGCACAACCGCTAAGAAAGGAAAGCTTCCACAAGGTGATACGGTACCATCACTCTTCAAGCAGGTACACTTCGAGCAAAACATGGAGGAGTTTTACAACTCCCAGACTCCACCAAGTGAAGGGCTTGGATCTACGAGCACAAACACACTGAGTAGGATGCTGCCAATGCCGCACTTCGAACTGCTGGGCAAACGAACAACATGGGTGACACCGTATCAAGTGGTGCAGACGTCAAGGTCCACACCTGAATCAAATGACGCACCTAAAGAATAAACACGGTGACAAGTCTTGTGCAGAAGACTTAAAACATTGAACCCTCGCTGAAAGGTAAAATCGGTAGTTACCATATTTATCCTTTCTACATTCCCTTTTTCCTTAAATTATTTACTTTCCTTAAATAGCTTGTTAGTTATTCATTCTATCTTTGAAAGAAATTAAAAATGTTAAAAATAGTAAGCCCCATGTGAGTATGCTCGTGGCATAAAACCCATAAGTACATTCACTGTGGTGGCGTAAAAATAAAAATATTCCTGTCCTATAAAAATGAAAATATAAAAATAAATTTATTATCCTACCAAAGAGAGTAACATTTATTGAGGAGGCTCAACATGATAAAGGCTAGATTTTATGCTAACACTTAACTAGTTTCACAAAGCTTTGTTGTCTATTTGAGCTCCACAGAATTCAAGGATCAAAGAAGACTAGCAGACGGAGGACATCCTAATCGCTGTCAGGGTGCTTCCGACTTTCAAATACACATCCACCACCTGCTAGCTATATCAGAAAAAATTACGTCAAAATCCAACTTGGGGAAGAGCATCCCCATTTATCCAGCTAAGTGTTTCTACTCGCGTTTATACTTTACTCAAATAATAAAAAGATACATAATCATAAAATCCTTAATAAAGATTTTGTGCCTATATATATATATATTTGCTTAGTTTGCTAAATAAATAAATAAATAAAGTTTGCTATGAACCCTCATGATAAGCTCTCGCATAGAAATGATGAATAGTTGCTTTGCCATGACTAGTTTTCAAAATTAAAATCTCTCTCATGTTTAGACATGACTATTATGAATTAAGATTTGCTCTAAACCTAAACTTGTGGGAAGAGTACTTGATCTAAAGTCTAAGTCGATAACGGATACGATGTGGAAAGGTTGAGCTGCTATTTATCTATTTCTAGAGATGTTAGAATTCTGGAGAATTTTATCTTTGAAAATATTTAAAATGTTGCATGATGAGTTCCTGTATGGCGAGAGTTTAAAATCCTACCAGAGCCATGTATACATGCTTATTAGACTATGAACCATACATTTACTTTTTACTGCTTATGAGCATTGAGTGTGGTCAAGCTGTGTAGACCCTTAGGAGCTCGTCATGCGGTTAAAATCAAGATTCACTTGCATGTTCACTCATACATGCTGCTTCTATTCCAGAAGTACGCATCCACATACATCCACTCAATTCCATGTCCAAATTCACCTAAAATTATTCTACTCCTATCCAGGAGAGAATAGCCAAAAACATTATCCCATTCCTATTTTTCCTTGTGAAATAAATGCTCGAGATATTTTGGTTACTACCACTTGCTACATTATTCCAGGAGGGTGAGTGCTCTAAAAAAAAGAGAAAAAAAGTGAATACGAGGAAATAAAAAGGGGCAAGTGCCCGAAACCTCGAAAAAAAGAAAAAGTGAGACGAGAGGTAAAAATGGACAAGTCTCCGACAGTAGAATTAGCGGTACGTGATACCCACCTGAGAGAAAAGAAAAATAAAATATAGGGCATCTCATTCCCATCAAAAGCCTCAAGTGCAAGGAAGGTGTGTACCCGCTCAAAAGAGCAAAAGTAGAATTAGACTTTCACCATTATTTTCACCATTATCACCATTCATTCCCCACACATGCACATCATGATTTGACTTATTGACTTGTTCTTCTGGATCCATGGTTTGACTATGCAATAAATGTCTTGTAAGTGTGTATTAGCTGTCTCCCACCTATGAGCTCTAGATATCAAAACCTTATTAGAGTAGGGTGAGAGAGAAGGCAATCTCACTATGCCTCATACCAAGAATACCACATACTTTGAGAGAAGGCATATACCATCACTGCCTTGGTAAGGATCCAGAAATACCACAAAAGAGAGACTAGAGAGAGTCATACAAGGAATCTCTAAGTTTTATTTGAAAATCTGCAAAAAAACTCTAGAGGTATAGTTGATCAAGAACAAGAGACATGGCACTTGACTTGACCATTCTATCCTTTAACTACCCAAGACACAAATGACGGTTACAAGCCCCATGGTGGAAGGTAAAATGAGTAAGTTTTAAGTCTTAACAGCTGGCTCTAACCCAGAGATGAGATCTTGTTTGAATGCATGTGCACCTTTAAAGCATGAAACCACTGCAGAAACTCTTGAGTCCATCCTTGCTCAGGGACGAGCAAGAGGTAAGCTTAGGGGAGTTGTTGACGGTCCTTAAGTACCAAATTTAATTATCAAATAAACAAAGAAAAGGATCCAAATACAACCAACACCCAGACTTAGGGTTTTATCTGACAGAATTCCACGAGTTTTGGTGTTTGTCTATTTCTGCAGGGGGTTATCAGGAAATATGGAGGAAAGGCCCACACGTCGGGTTTACATAGGGATATTAACATGTGCGGCAATTTTCTATCATCTAGAAGACTCCAGAAGCCACGAACGAGAGGCCGAGCGGGCCCGGGGGTAGGGCGCCCGCCCTGCTACAGGAACCAATCAGGCTCCGCCTCGAGGATTATGCTCTACCGCCTTTGAGGATCAAGGAAAACCATGCGATTAAGGTCGATTTGATCCGACGACCCACATTCATTTGGAGAGGCTATATAAGCAGGGCCCCAGGCCCTTAGAGGAGGCATCCTATTCATTATTCATAGACAGAGCAAAAGCTAGAGTTTGGAGATGAGAGCTCTCCTCTCTTCTCTAAACTAGAGTAGATCTAGATAGTAGCGAGATGGAGAGCGAGGGAGGACTGGAGGAGAGGCCGGCCTGTCGGTTGTTCCTCTGGTTGTACTTCGCCATGATAAAGCTCTAATCAAGCTTGCTCATGGGATGACTCTGATAATCTACTTCTATTTCATTATGCAATTACTATCTGTTGACGGTCCTTAAGTATCAAATTTAATTATTAAATAAACAAAGAAAAGGATCCAAATGAAATCAACATCCAGACTTAGGGTTTTATCTGACAGAATTCCACGAGTTTTAGTGTTTGTCTATTTCTGTTGGGGGTTATCAGGAAATACGGAAGAAAGGCCCACACGTCGGGATTACATAGAGATATCAACGTGCCACACAATTATCTTACATCTGGAAGACTACAGAAGCCACGGGAAGGAAGCAGAGGCCGAACGGGGCCAGGCACTGGGCACCCGCCCACCTCTGGAGTCCAAACAGGACTCCCTTTCAGGATCAATCTCCACCGACCTAAAGGATCAAGGATAACCGTTCAATCAATGTTGGTTTGATCCAACGGCCCATATTCACTTGAAGGGACTATAAAACCAGACCCCCTGGCCCCGGGAGGAGAGAGCCTCTCAACCCTAATTCATTATTCCTCAAGGGAGAAGAAGCCTCTGATCAAGATTAGAGCCACCACATCAATTAGACATCTAGATTAGCATAGCTACATAGGATTAGAACTAGAAGGAGTCAATCTTCGATTGGTTTCCGGATCTGTCAAGAGGATTCTTGGTAATTCTCTAATTGTGCTTCTAATTGTTCTTCTAACTATCTTTGTTCTTCAATATTATGAATATGACTTTGTTCTACTTCAATATTGTAACACCCCAGGTGTTTGCCACTAGTTAGACTTTAGGTCTTGAGCTCAAACATGTCATGATAAGTGGTGATGATCATGATAAAGTCAATCCATGAAAGTGAGCCTCAAGTTAAACTTGCAGAATGCACCCTTGCATACATATAGGCCTTTTCAAAGTGCATGCTTGAGTGATATTAATGGAACCTCTCTCATGTGTCCCATATCCTTCATTGCCTATAGTGATCACTCAAAAAGTTTTAAGAAGTTTGGAATCAAAAGGTCATATGAAATGATAAGTTACATACTTGTTGGAATGACCTCATTAAGTGAATAGAACCATAGGTCATCAACCAATCCTTGCCACCTTACCCAAATTACTCTAGATGAACTCTACAACAAAAGTCATGAAGGGTACATGTTGAGCTTGTGACTAGAAAATGCTTCAATTGGCCTAAAACCTTAATTCAAGCTTTATCAAGTTGCTGCTTTGACCAAAGTGAAAGTTTGACTTATGTACTAGTTCTGAGGTTTGACCTTAAATGAAATTTGTAGTTTAGATTCTGTAGAATAAACTTTGTTTAATGGTCAAGAGCTAGTTTGGTCCCTAACCTAGTCAAATTGAGCTGACAAGATTCAATGCAGTGCTGTTATGGAACTCCAGAATTTTGGCTAAGTCCTGAGGTGCTCAGTTTCGGGTACCCTAGTTGGGAGCCCTGTATCTTACTCACCAAGCCAAAACAGTATAAGATACTTTTGTAAAAGTTGTAGTATAGTTGGCATACTACACTCTTTGTTAAAGTTACTTTGTCTGAATCGTCTTCTAATCATGTCAAATAATAGTCCCAAAATTGAATCTGCTATAATTTCCAGCACTTAGAGTTTCTAAATCTAGGTTTGCAGTTCATCACGTTGGCATTCCGCGTTCTTCAAATTTTACTAAACAACTTGCTTCGGTGCCAAAATAAAAGTTGGAGTACATATTGTGGACAAGAGCATGCCGAAAGATGACACCAGTTTGACTTCATTTTGGTCATCAATTTCGAGTTTTGCTAATAATTATCAATTCAATGACACTCAAAGGTTGGCATCAAATTATCTACTAATCTGTATTTCTAATGACCATGGCACCTTAATCAAAGTTGGAGAGTGTCAACAGTAGAGCAAACTTTATTTTTGGCCCAATGTCCAATTCGGCTTGGAAAAGGCCCGAAATCGCCTCCCACGCCGGCCACTTCGCCGCACGCCACGTGCTCGAGGAAACGCCTCAACGGGTGGACACGTCGCAGGTGCGTGGCGACCATGCACAGACACCACGCGCCCACCTCCCTGCACCCTGCCTCTCCTTACCTGATGCCACAAAGTGGAGGCGCTGAGCTCTCCCTCCCTCTTGCTGCTCTTCGTGGCCTTGCTCCATAGCTCTTCCACTCTCGCCCATTGCTCCAAAGCACGACGCCGTGGCCACTGAGCACGAGCTGCTGTTGTGTCGCTGCTACTGCTCTTGGCCGCGAGTTTGCAGCCGGCCTGGCATGGCAAAGGCTTGGTTTTGGCCAAGCCCTAGGGCGTCCTCCCTTGACCGGCCAGAGCACGACCTCCCTTCCCACTTCCGACTGTTCTGTGTCCGTGAGATTGAAGAAGCCAGGCACCTCGGGCTCGAATAAGAAACAACTCAGGGTTCCAGATGCGAAGCCAAGACTCATATGAATAGTGTTTCTGGGTTTTAGCGTGAGTCATGGAAAGTCTAGGGTCCCCGGTGAAAGATCTGTTTTCCTTTTCCTTTGTTTTTCAGATTTCTGGGTGAACTTTGGAAATCCATAGTAATTCATAGAAAAGTTGTAAAATAGCAAAATGTGGACTTTTTGGAATCCTTGTGAAATTCTCTATGCAGTAGATCTATAATATGCCAACTGTTTGAAGTTTTAACGGTAAAAATAGATCTGTGCAGTTCGGTTTTAATTGCTTGTTATTTTTGCCTTTTTCATAACCACTGTATTATGCTCAAATAAATGTGAAAATATTGTGACATGCTTTAAAAATAATATTTGATGTCTGGTAAAAGTTCCATGAATTTAGGCATGACAGATGCTCTGTGTTGCCTTGCTCCTATTCTGAGTGGATCTGCATGTTTATATTGTTTGACTCAGTTAGGTTGTGAATCATGCCTGGATGAAAATATATGACTTGTAGTAATTTTCATAAGCTTTCCATCAAGCTAAATAGCATAATGTTTGGTTAAGCATATCTTTAGTTATAGTAGTTTAAAGTACTGTTTCAGTTTCTGTCTAAAACCAGACAGAGATGCATTGTCGGTTATGTAAGGCCTTGTTAGTTGTAGATCTAGCTCTTGATGTTTATAACAAAGTTGTTCAAAATTTAGTAAGCTTTCTAGAAAGTACATAACCATAATTTATGGGCATGTGAAACTCAAGTTATGGCTGTTTAATGTGACATGATAGATTCTGTCCATGTTTTGGACCGAGATGTCTTTATGGATCTTGATAAATGGTTTATAATTATAAATAAAAATATAAAAATGGAAAATATTGTTCCAATACAATCCTATGATATTTTTGTATCATGTTTATGTATGATATGGCCATGTGTTTGAAGAAAATATGATTTGTGCATTTATCTTGCTCTCACATGGTTAATTGCAATAGCAAATTTTCTTTTTCATAGATGTTGATATATTTATTCAAATGCAGTGAAATTTATACAGTTGACTAAGGATAGTATTTAGAAGCTACTGTAATTTTGGTGGAATTTATTGAGCACTTTTGTTATATGTTCCTTAATTCACCTTATTATCCAAATAAATTAAGAAAGCCATTAAATAAATTTATTTGGTAATGACCACTATGTTTTCTGGTGTTCTTTAGTTATGTGCAAACTGTTGGTAACAATGGTTTTGCTCAAATGCATGTTTGAAACATAAGTTAATAATTAATTGTTTGCAATTGTTGTTTCTGGGCAGTTTCTACAACTGTTTGGATTACAATATGTAAATGATGTTTTATGGGAATCTTGTTTATATCAAAGTTGTAGATAATTTATTTATCTAGCTGCTGTTAAAGTTTGGTGGCATTTGGTTATGTGGTTTGTATGTTATGGCTGTTCAAAGTTGAGTTTCAGAAATGGTTGCTCTCTGTCTTGTTAGGACCCGATTCTGTAATTCTAATATTTAGACCTGCCAAACTTATGAATCATGCTTTGATGTCGAAAGATGAAATGTAGATAATTTCCTAAGCTTTCCAGAATGTCTTCTTTCATGTCTTTTGGAATTGTGTAACTCCAGTTATGATTTATTTTCTCAGCTGCTGTTAACAGTCCTAAAAATGACAGATTCCTTGTATTGTTGTTGCTTGGTATATTGCTATGTATGACTCATGTCTTTGGTAATGGCTAAGTTAATATACCTGAGACCTTGTGAAACATGTATGCCATATCTAATATGTTTAGTGTTGCATTCCTTGTTGACTTAGCATGTGGTTGTGTAATCATTAAGTTGAGCAATGAGATGTGCTTAAGTATGTTTAGTGTAACCATGCTCTTGCCATGCTTTTTGTGTGTGATGCTTTGTCTATTGCACTTCTATATGTTCATGCACTTGCATCTTGCATATCATTTAGATACGCTAGATGAACCACATGAAGGACATGATGGTGGACCATGATGGAAGGACTACACAAGTGTTGCGAACTTGGATTTCGTCAAGATGGCACAAGCTAACTTAACTGACTTGTGTCGGATTTCAGGCAAGCCCCAGAGCATTCTAAGTCTCCTACCCTTTCTTTTTATAAAAGCACAAGAGTATAACTTTATATGATACATTAGGTGATAGGAGTTGAATGAAACCGTTGGTGCATATTTCCTACCGTGTCCACTATATGAAACTACCTGAACCCTTACTAGTATAAAGAAGACGTTCTATGCTTAGCTATGCTTAGCTCGGTAGAAGCCGGGTGATTTCCTGTCACCTGCGAGAGATAGGTGGATACCTGATCACGGTTGGCTATATTTTCTATCGTGCCATGTACTAATAATGAATTTGAGACCGGGCGGGATGACGATAGTGAAGCAACAAGGCATGGAGGTCTTGGGTGTGAATCTATCCCCGTCTGTGTCGGTTAAGGACCGATTCACTGTAACATCCTCGTGTCATGTTGAACGCATGCCTAACACTTAGCTGGTCGGATAAGTCGTTCCGACCGCGAAGCCTACGAGTGCATCTCCGGCCGGATACCCCGATCTGGTTAAAGTGCGCACCCCGGTTGGTAGTAAGGATGTGCGGGGAGTCAATGGCGTAAGACCGAGGAGTCAAGTTAGAGTCCTGACCCTAGCAGATTGGCGGTCCCTGGGGGTGCGGCGCCGTACGGACCCACGAAATTGTCCGGAGTTGTGCTAAAGGTCATCCAAGCTACTCTACCTAAGTACGCCTGGTTGAGTGCTAGGAATACCCCTCCAGATGGATAGGAATCGATCGAATCGCCGTCTCTCCCGGATAGTGAGAACTTGACTCGGGCAGTCGCAACGTAGAACTTACTAAATGAAACTTAATGGTTATGATGATGATGATGGCTGCATGATAAACCGGATATGGTTATTAATGTGATGTGTTATTAAACAAGTGATTGCTATAGAATAGTTGCAAATCTAGCTATGGTAGCTTTATTGAACTTGATGCTAAAATATTGACTAAAAGGTTCAAAGTAAGGACTCATGATAGTAATGCTCTTTTTTGGCAAAGTATGCTATCCAACCAACTCCACCAAAAAGCCTTGCATATCCTTGAGAGTCTTTTATTTTCTCTTCTGTCGGGTAAGTCTAGCTGAGTACATTGGAGTACTCAGGGTTTATCCCACCATGTTGCAGGTGAAGTCTTCAGCCTGCTAAAGATGGTGGCTAACTGCCGGTGGGCTCGGTGATTCTATATAGTGTTCTCATCTACATGCTTTTGTCGGAGGATGTCACTTATGCTAGCATTGTATTGATAACTTATGTTATTGTAATCATTAGAAAGCTATGTTGTTTTCTAATCGAATTGGAAAATCCAAACTTGTATTATTATTTGTGAACTCTTTTGTAATATTATTTCCGCTGCAATTCTCCTTGTATGTGATGTGTATTTGCTTAATCATGCGATCTTGGTGTAAAGTTGATTTACCGAGGTCCTTCGTGACACTCGGCAGACTACCGGGTTTATATAAGTGAGAGTATGCGCGTGTCAACGTGTTAAACGGGGACAGTCGTACTTAAGCTTGTATAAATTGGGCGGTTCTGTCACAGCTGGTATCGGAGCAAGATTAAGTATAATACTATCAGGTACACTGCTTTAAAAATAAAGTTTTGGTTTTAAAAATCCTATTTTGACTAAAACTTGAGCTACAGGCAAAACTTGTCAAAACTAATTTACAAAAACTATGCTAGCGACAACCTCCAGTTATGCCCAATTAAGGACTACTAGGTGGCTTTGTGTAAACTGATACTAACTATGGGGGTTAACTTTATTGTAACTTTTACTTTCGTCGTCCAAACGGCGTGCAATAGTATGGATGCCACTTACTTAGGTGGTAATGAATGGATCATATACCTCTACGCCACGGTAAGCAATATTTTCCTTTCGTCGTCCATACGGCGTGAAATTGTATGGATGCCACTTGCTTGAGTGGTAATGCATGGATCTATATGCCTCGACGCTCAAGGTAAGAATGTGAGTTGTGAGAGCATGACCGTCCAACCGTCGGTCTAGGGGAGAGTTAGATGTGGCTACTGGAATATTTACATGTTACACACATGTATATATGAAGGTACTTAATTGCGGGTTAGTTGGTATGACCGTGTATACATGTCTCTGTGTATATATGGGCGTGCTTCACATGGGTGGTATGGTGCAATATATATTCAGGAGTATATATTGGAGTATTTAGCTTTCAACCTAGAGACCAGACTTTCATTTCTGCACATATATTATTGTTTGGTTGGGCTGAAATGAAATTCTTATGCAGGTACACTAACCACGAATGCATAGATTGAACGTAGTTGACGACTAGCTATATGTCGAGAGAGTACGTGTTATGCCACCGACATAGAACGTGATTGCCACCTTAGGCTGGCAATTTTGTGAGGACGAATCAGACGAAGCATGCATCATCATGATTGTTGCATTATGCATAATTATTCTTCTCTCATTCTTGTTCTAATGATAAGTAACTTATGAGTGATGTGATGCTGCTCTTTTCCTTGTGGGAAGCTATACAAAAATTTGTCTTCGTCCATGCTACTTGAATAGTTTTGCTTGAAAGTAGTGTGTGTTGTGTCTAGCCTTGAAATGTTTGCTTCTATGGGAATGCTAAGTTAGTAGTAGTATAAACTACAATCCTTTGAAAACTAAAGCTTGTCGGTGAACATGTATGTGGATGTTTTCTGTGATGTCTCTAATTTTAATTAACTAAGTAAAAATTTGGCGTACTTATAATAGAAATAGTTGAGGCTATATGCCTGAACTTGTAGGTGTTCGATTGTTTAGCCAAGTGGTGATTATGTTGCTCATGCAAGAGTTTGCAAATGCTATAACCTCACTTAAGCAATTATGATTCTTATGTTAATCCCTCCTTGTTACCAAACTAAATTATTTTTTGTCTAGATAATAATGTTTGTAGCTACTGGGGTTATACATGTGTGTGCTCTCTTGTTAATAGAACAAGGGAAAACATTGCTTGATATGTGTGTTGAATTTTGGCTGCTAGAGCAGTTTGTATTCTAGTAGTGTTTTTATAACAATAATGGTGTTTTCCGTAAGTATAGTGAATACCAAAGTTGTAGCCAACCTCAATATCTAGTCTATCCTAAAATTTCATGACCATAGGCCTGATGGTTTAGGAGTTATGAACTTTTGAAGTTTGTTGTCAGATCCTGATTGTGTTCTGAATAGATCTGAATGTTTAGTTTGTTTGACTTATGTGCATACAGAATCATGTCTTGTAGTTAATAGAAGAAGTGTAATACTTTTGTTAAGGTTTGCAATATGTCTTAGATCACTACTTTTGGTGATCTAATTAAATCTTATATTTATGAGCCTATGAACTAGAATGACAGAATCTGTGAAAATCTGAATAGATATGTCTTCTTTGTATTGTTTGTGCTTGTTAGCTGTAGAAGCATCTTAAGATGATAATAAGAAAATTATAGATAACTTGATAAGTTTTCCATAACATTAAAGATCATGTTTGTTGGATCAATAAAACTTTAGTTACAATTTTCTAAAATTCATGTCAATTTCTCTGTCCTAGTTTAGGCAGAGCTGATTGCTATTCTTTTTCAACCTTGTTAAGTTTTGAATTAGCTCTATAGGTTCGATAACCTTTTCCCCCTGAGTTTTCCTAAATACTAAACTCTTCCAGTGGTATGTCCATTTGCATGATAGTGCAGCCATGCCAAAAATCTTCTGGAGCCCTTTTTACTACCTATCTCAAAATCATATTCTCCCTAAAAGACTGAACCATGTCCACCTACTTTGTAGCACATCTTGTATCATAATCCTTGTATGTAGGACAAATGTGTGTATTGTTGTAGATAGATGCTTGTTATGTGTAAGCCTTGTGCTTAGTAATGATTGTTTAAGTGTGATTGTTTGAGTTTTCTCAAGTACTTGCTTAAAACTGTTATGTTGTGTGGATGTTGGTTATCTAGATCGTGCCTTCGTTGTTTCTTGTTTTGTCCTCGACAAGCACGAGTGTTAAATAGATTTATCTTAGAATGACACTCAAGTTAGGTTGATTGTGTGCTTGTTGTATCAGATTAGGTTCCTTTCTTTGAAGCTAAGCTTATAGACTTGACTGCTAGTTTTTGAATGTTGGAGCATCCATGCCTACGCTTGATACGTAAACCAATGTCCAGACCCTCAAATGCTTGCATATGCCATGGTTGCCCTACACCCGTTTGCAAATATCCTTGCCTAGCCAACTAGCTAGAATATGTTCTCGCTACAGAAAGCTTTTGACCTTAGTTATTCTTTGCCAGTTATGGAGACCATACCAACTCCATGTTGGACCTCGCGATTGCATCTCCCAAGGCTTAGCTTGTGTAATGCAATCTCTTATGCTTTACAAATCATGTAACTCCCTATCATCTAAGTCTTTGATTGGGTAGCGTTTTTACCTTTGGAGTTGCTTTAGTCATCTCCAGCCTCCCAAAGTCTTGGGATTCTTATTGGCTTTGATCTCATGTTCCTACCCAACATGACCGCATCTCATAAATTAATTGTTGGGTAATGGCCTTGATGGGCATAAGGCATATCCATTTTTGTCTTGTGCCGTGTTCTTACCTCCAAATCTTGCTGTCATCCTTGCTTGCTTAATTTTGTCTTGCACATGATCCTCGTACAGGCAAGACTTACCTATGTCATGTGAGATTTCATGTTGGTTGTAAGATCGGTAATAGCATCGTGATTAATGACTAACGGTGCCGCGACGAAACCGAGAGCATCCTGTGGCTGCAGACACACGGTCGTGCTGCTCGGCACGCACTGGTATCGTGGTTGCTAGTCATGATCTATTATGAAACTACACCACTATGCTATCTTCTCATGATCTTGTCCTTGGTTATCTTTCCTTATATTTAATCAAAGGATCTATATCAGACTTATGTAATAGGACTTCCTTCTGAAGTTGCTAAGAAGATAACCTTTGAAGAATAGGTTACCGACATAAACCTTAACAGACTGCAAGGGATGGTAGATAAGAGACTCTATTTGTTACCCATGCAGTGATATCAGTCGTTTAGTGAGTGACTTGTGTCATCCACTGTTGAATCCAAAAGGGCACACAACACTTAAAGTTGGACAAGATATCAGTCAGACAAGAATTGATTGTTGCATTATTCTTTTGACCTGGCTATCCAAGTCTCAATCTAAGGTGTCTGGTAATCACACAGTCATAATCAACCATCTCTATTGTAATCTCTCTTTGGCTAACTTTGATCTTGAGTGCCTATATACACATCAACTACAATTGTTGCCACCAGGAAGAAAGCTTTGGAAGTTTTTAGTGTTAAGGGACAACTGGTTGGTTACCAATAAGAAAGTTAATCTCCAGCTAGATAATGACTCTTTAGTAGCTATAACAGCTAAGTCTCATAGACTGTTGTTCAGCAAAGAAGATAACGAGTCGATCAATGATGCAAATATGGCCTCCTTCTCTAAACCCAATGTTGTCAAGTCATTTCCCTCTTGGACAATCACACATATAGTGCTAGATGCTATATCTGGGTCACAAGTTAGAGAAAGTATGTCCCTCGGTCAGCATCATTCTGTGTGTGGTGCTATCAAAAGTTTTGTTTAAAATTTGATTGGATGAACCTTAGGATGACCTTGAAAAGCCTCCTTTCACCTTTGGTGCCTAGCTGTTACCCTATCACATCAACCGATAGTTAAGCAATCTAGGAGTTCTAAAAGTCTAAAATATTTGGAAAGGTGTTAAACAACAAATCTTAGATTTATAATCTTAGAGCTGTTGTTTGATCATAAAAAGGAATCCTTAATGTCAAAAGTAGTTTCACCAAGCTATTTTGCTGTTGTGCAACCGACCCAACTTACTAAGCAACTACTTAGTGATGGAAATTTCATAGTTGACTTGCTTGGTAGTAGCTTGTTTCCCTAGTTCGGTGAATACTTGCAACTGTTGTAGTCCTCTAGACCTTGCTATCGGCCATCTTTAAGAATGCCTATCTAGAACTAACATGCCTTGGGTTTCTTCTATGTGCTTTTACCCAAGAGGTTGTATTTGATACAACCTGGGTAACTGTTAACACTTGGGGCCATGAAAATTCCTTGAATAGTGAGTGCTAACTTGATAGACTCAGATAATATAGTGTTGTTATCAGAGAAAGAGAACTGCCCACATGGGACCTTATGTAGCTTTCCATCGATTGGCATATGAGTGATTAGACCTTATGACCAAAATAGACCTCGTTTGTTGGTTAGCTGGTTTCTCATAACACTCATAGGATGTTTATCTAGTTCATGATTTCATCCCCTGCGGAAGGTTGTACTCAAGCCATTTTGGTAGAGCACTGCTTTTCGAGCCTTGTGAACATAGATGGAAACATTGTAGTGAGTAGTTTACTGTGCTCCGAACCATCCATCATACATTGCGAATGAAGTACATGTGATAGTGTTGTCTTGAATTCCTCCCAAAGTAACAATGCTTCATGGAAGTCAATGAAGGAAATTCTTTAGACAAAAATTCACTATGAAGAACCAATATCAAAAAGTGTCCTGACCAAATTGGCCTCTATGATGCTCGGAGATAAGTAGTTGACTGCTATCGCCAATGCTGGAAGTTGAATAACATGCTTCTGTACTCTTGGAAGTCTTTCGCCCTGAATCTTGGGATGAGATTCTTTTAAGGGGGGAGGGTTGTAACACCCCAGGTGTTTGCCACTAGTTAGACTTTAGGTCTTGAGCTCAAACATGTCATGATAAGTGGTGATGATCATGATAAAGTCAATCCATGAAAGTGAGCCTCAAGTTAAACTTGGAGAATACACCCTTGCTTACGTATAGGCCTTTTCAAAGTGCATGCTTGAGTGATATTAATGGAACCTCTCTCATGTGTCCCATATCCATCACTGCCTATAGTGATCACTCAAAAAGTTTTAAGAAGTTTGGAATCAAAAGGTCACATGAAATGATAAGTTACATACTTGTTGGAATGCCCTCATTAAGTGAATAGAACCATAGGTCATCAACCAATCCTTGCCACCTTGCCCAAATGACTCTAGATGAACTCTACAACAAAAGTCATGAAGGGTACATGTTGAGCTTGTGCCTAGAAAATGCTTCAATTGGCCTAAAACCTTAATTGAAGCTTTATCAAGTTGCTGCTTTGACCAAAGTGAAAGTTTGACTTCTGTACTAGTTCTGAGGTTTGACCTTTAATCAAAGTTATAGATTAGATTCTGTAGAACAAACTTTATTTAATGGTCAAGAGCTAGTTCGGTCCCTAACCTGGTGAAATTGAGCTGACAAGATTCAATGCAGTGCTGTTTTGGAACTCCAGAATTTTGGCTAAGTCCTGAGGTGCTCAGTTTCGGGTACCCTAGTTGGGAGCCCTGTATTTTACTAACCAGGCCAAAACAGTAGAAGGTACTTTTGTAAACGTTGTAGTATAGTTGGCATACTACACTCTTTGTTAAAGTTACTTTGTCTGAACAATCTTCTAAGCATGTCAAATAATAGACCCAAGATTGAATCTGCTATAATTTCCAGCACTTAGAGTTTCTAAGTCTAGGTTTGTTGTTCATCACGTTGGCATTCTGCGTTCTCCAAATTTTACTAAACAACTTGCTTGGGTCTCAAAATAAAAGTTGGAGTACATATTGTGGACAAGAGCATGCCGAAAGATGACACCAGTTTGACTTCGTTTTGGTCATCAATTTTGAGTTTTGCTAATAAATATCAATTCATTGACACTCAAAGGTTGGCATCAAATTATCTACTAATCTATATATCTAATGACCATGGCACCTTAATCAAAGTTGGAGAGTGTCAAGAGTAGAGCAAACTTTGTTTTTGGCCCAATGTCCAATTCGGCTTGAAAAAGGCCCGAAATCGCCTCCCACGCCGGCCACTTCGCCGCACGCCACGTGCTCGAGGAAACGCCTCAACGGGTGGACACGTCGCAGGTGCGTGGCGACCATGCACAGCCACCACGCGCCCACCTCCCTGCACCCTGCCTCTCCTTACTTGATGCCACGAAGTGGAGGCGCTGAGCTCTCCCTCCCTCTTGCTGCTCTTCCTGGCCTCGCTCCATAGCTCTTCCACTCTCGCCCATTCCTCCAGAGCGCGACGCCATGGCCACTGAGCTCGAGCTGCTGCTGTGTCGCTGCTGCTGCTCTTGGCCGTGAGTTTGCAGCCGGCCTGGCATGGCCAAGGCTTGGTTTGGCCAAGCCCTAGGGCGTCCTCCCTTGACGGGCAAGCACGACCTCCCATCCGACTTCCGACTGTTCTGTGTCCGTGAGACTGAAGAAGCCAGGGACCTCTGGTTCGAATAAGAAACAACACAGGGTTCTAGATGCGAAGCCAAGACTCATATGAATAGTGTTTTTGGGTTATAGCGTGATTCATGGAAAGTCCAGGGTCCCCAGTGAAAGATCTGTTTTCCTTTTCCTTTGTTTTTGCAGATTTTTGGGTGAAATTTGGAAATCCATAGTAATTCACAGAAAAGTCGTAAAATATCAAATGTGGTCTTTTTGGAATCCTTGTGAAATTCTCTATGCAGTAGATCTATAATATGCCATGTTTCTGTTTAAAGTAAGGGCTCATGATAGTAATGCTCTTTTTTGGCAAAGTATGCTATCCAACCAACTCCACCAAAAAGCCTTGCTTGTCCTTGAGAGTCTTTTATTTTCTCTACTGTCGGGTAAGTCTAGCTGAGTACATACGAGTACTCAGGGTTTATCCCACCATGTTGCAGGTGAAGTCTTCAGCCTGCTAAAGATGGTGGCTAACCGCCGGTGGGCTCGGTGATTCTATATAGTGTTCTCATCTACATGCTTTTGTCGGAGGATGTCACTTATGCTAGCATTGTATTTATAACTTATGTTATTGTAATCATTTGAAAGCTATGTTGTTTTCTAATCGAATTGGAAAATCCAAACTTGTATTATTATTTGTGAACTCTTTTGTAATATTATCTCCGCTGCAATTCTCCTTGTATATGATGTGTATTTGCTTAATCATGCGATCTTGGTATAAAGTTGATTTACCGAGGTCCTTCGTGACACTCGGCAGACTACCGGGTTTATATAAGTGAGAGTATGCGCGTGTCAACGTGTTAAACGGGGACAGTCGTACTTAAGCTTGTATAAATTGGGCGGTTCTGTCACAAATATATTGCTTATGACTTTGCTCTACTTGTTTATATTCAAGATTGTATTGTTCTTAGTTTATCATGGTTATATACTTGGCTTAGTTAGATTGGATCTATATACATGCTTAGGATCGTATAGCATTTATCCATCGGATCCATGGGTAAATGATAGATATTGTGTAGGCATGGTGCTTATACCGTATTTATCTGCGATTGTACCCAATATGCCAGATCGTGGGGTAGTTCGTGATAGTGACAGCTTCATTGATTCTTATGTAGTCCCCCTCTCGTGTATTGGGCTGGCAGAGCAAGATTATTACAGGGGAGTGATTGCTATGTTTCTCATTTACCTTGCTAATATCACTATGCATGGGCGTAGTCTTGTCTCACAATGATTGCTAAGTATACTTGCACTAACTATGACAATGCTAGACTATATAGTTGAGAATAACTTAGGAAATATTCTTGTAGTTCATTCTAATTCCATGCTAATGACTTTCTAGAGTATCTAATTGAGGTGCTTATCATATTTATTATGTGGCTAAGTTATGCTGATGAGATTAATTATCTTTGTCACTATTCATTACTTCATATATCTTTTATGTGACACTTATCCCTGTATGAAAGAGTGAGATAAATGTTCTCAATTATACATGCAATGATAGATACTCAATCTCATATTCTATTCTATAATCAACATTGATGGTTACTAATCCCCTCCCAGTGGTAAAAATATAAATAACGATACCTGGAATACTTCCCGGTTAAATTGCTACATCGGTATTAATCAGTGCACTTGCAGATCCCATTCATTATTTATTTAGAAGAGCAATTGCATATTTCAATACCGCATCTCTCATGTCATGCTGGGGATGACAACTTGGCTTAAGTGGTATGAGAGATAGATTTGGCATTTTTGGCACCATTACTAGAATTAGAAAACTGTCTACTTTTGGTAATGATGTTAAGAATACCCAACACTATCCATGTATGTTCTGGTTCAGAAACCTTTTGAGTACTTTTAATCTATAGGACCCTATAGGTTAGAGTTGTAGTATAGGTGTAAGCGTGGTGCTTAGACCTAGATTACTTGTGGATATCCCCTGTCTAGCCGGATCGTGTGGTAGGCCGCGTATGTGACAGCTACGTTGGGCCTCTGTAGTCAAACTCCTGTTAGCAGGACTGGTAGGGTTTATCGGCCTATGGATAAGCATCCTTCGTGGTGTATTCTTATCACGTGGTTCGTCCCAAACATAGACATGCCCCTTTGAAGTAGAGAAACCATAGTTATCCTCTCTATTCTCCTATTATCGCCCATATACTAGATTGCTCTACTCTCTATTCCCATATAACCACCCATTGTTATCTCATCTTCAATATTGTTCTTATTCAATTATACTATCTTTCCTATTTACACCTACCTATCTAACTAGGTTATGTTAGAGCGTAGATCAGTTCTCCTATTTCCTTGTGGATACGATAAAACCTTTAACCGGGTAAAAGCTACAACGGTATCCGTGCGCTTGCGGATTTATATGTGTGCGTATAAATACCATAGTACACTCTAGTGCCATGCTGGGGATGTCCTAATATTCAAGTGGTGTTAGCAAGTGTCAACATTGACATCCTCGATAGTAGCCCCTAAGCCCCTGTTTGAGCATTTGGGTTCGAACAGGGGTTCTTCTAATGGTCGAGTTTCCGTGGGGGTCGCGTGAGCGACCCCCGCGGGTGTAGCCCCCAAGCCCTGCAAGGAGTCTTGGACTCCTTTGAGGGCTATATCGCTCTTTCAGATCTGGCCGTTCCCAATTTCCCTTTTCGTTGAGGGGTGTTCGTTTTGGGAGGGGGCCTCCGACCCTCGTTTGCCGGTTTTGCCCTTTTCGGGCTAGGAGCATGATGTACTCCCGATGGAGTGAGCATCATTGTCCTAGTTGAGCTATTATCAGGTAACCCAAGCGAGAATCCATGCGCCGTTTGATGGGGTTGGCTGCAGCCCGAAGGCATCTCATTACGGCTAGGCTAGCGTGGTCGGGGATACTAGTCTCGTTCGATAGAGTCCAGCGGCTCGACGCCTCCCCCCGTGGGGATTCCTCTCGACCTAGTTGCCCTTGCCTTGGATAGTCCCAGTGAGTTCTCGAGGCATGCCTCGTTTCGACCTCCCACTGGGTGTCCCTAACTCGAGTACTCGAGGGTGACTGTCGAACCCGATCGATGGGCCAGTCTATGCTCCCACGAGGTTCCTATGGTGGCGGGCGCCAATTTTACCTTGCGACGGAAGGAAGGGCCACGGCGGTTTGTTTTCCTACCCATAGGACACACCTTTTTAGGAGATAACCGTTGCAGCACTGTTCCATTGGCAGAGTTCGTAACGTCCTACCAGAGAAAAATCGAACCGTTAGGCGGTGCATTCATTTTGGAGGTTACCGTGATTATCGGATCTGCCTGTTCTGGGTGCTTATAAATACTAGGGCTCCACCCGGCTGTCGTCCCTTCCACATCTTGCCATTGTTTTTGCCCTTGCCCTCCCCTGCATTTTCTTGCACACTTGAGTCGAATGAGTTCTTGAGGTGAGGGACTTATAGAGTCATCTTCCGCCGCTTAGGACGATGCCGGTGAGGCGCATCACTGCCGACGAGTGGCGCCCGTCAATCATGACAGAGCGCCGGTTGCGGGATTTGGAGAAAGAGGGGCTCCTGCGCCCTCTTACTTCCTCGACGTGGCCCGGGTGGATCGTGCCACCGGCGGAGCACCAGGAACCAGGCCCGCCGGAGGTTTATGTCGTCTCCATCGCCAAATTCCACTGCCACGGGCTCGGATCTCCTCTGAGCCGCTTCATGAGGGTGCTTTGCCACCACTACGACATCAAGCTTCAACATTTCTCCCCTAATGCTATCTCCGCCATGGCGATCTTTGCCGCGGTTTGTGAAGGCTACTTGGGGGTGATGCCGCATTGGGATTTGTGGCTTCACCTCTACCGGGGCGAGTTGTTCCGCGCTCCCAGTGGGGCTACTGGGGTGAGGAAGACGGTGCGAGCCGGCTGCCTCAACCTGGTCCAGAAAGACAGGCCACGTGGAAGAGCCTTGAGAGTACATCCCCACTGGGCTGACGTCAAACCATGCCTAGTGGGTCTCTAAGTGGTTTTATTTCCGCAATGATGACGGCCTCTTACCCGTCCGGGCGGTTGATCACGGAGCACCCTAACAATTGGAACTACGACTTCATCAAGACTCTTCAAGACTGGCTTCGCCCCCTTCTCGATGCTTTGAGGCGACTGTGCGAGGAGGGTTTGACCGCCGCACTCATTCTCTTGCGGTCCACCATCGACGGTTACTCCCACTGATGTCTCGACCGCTGAGAATGGATGAGATGGGTCCCCACGTTCCATCGCAGGACCTCGAGGCGTGCCGAATGTCTAACGAGGCACTCCCGGACGAGGAGGTTGCCGCCAGGGTTAAGGCGGCCGTCTTCGTTGACTTTCAGCTGGAGCACGTGAATGGCTTCCCCATGAAGCCTAAAAAAGGTTATTATGGCCTAGTAAGCCCCTTGAGTCATTGTTGTTTGCCTCTTGTTTTCGGCTTCAATTTTCCTGAGATTTGTGTTTGTTTTGCCAGGGGGCGATTGACGCCCGGTCCTCAAAGCCTCTGGTGAAGGAATATGACGTTGAGCGCAAGAAAAGGCGCGCCTCTGTCGAGAAGCACAAATCTGTGCAAGACACAGAGAAGAAGAAAGTGAAGAGGAAGAACCTTGAGCCACAATCACTCGAGGAGCATCGAGCCAAGGTGAGGTGTGAGGGGGAGCCCGAGGAGGACTCGCCCGATGAAGACGACGGCGATGACGATGATGATGACGATGATCATTCCAAGGGGATGGTAACTCGCCTTGACCGGGCTCTGCAAGGCCTACCGCAGACCAGCGTTTCTTCATCATGTGCAGAGGGTTCAAAAGGGCCGCAAGGTAGAGACTGTGACGGGTGCCAAAACGAGGCGTCTCCTCACCACCCGCGCGCCGATACGCCCCTTGACACCACCTAGGGTCGGGCCACCCTTCCACCGTGACCTCCCCAGGCTTCTGGCCCTAGCCATCTGTTCAAGACATCTGCAACAGGGCTGCTGACTCGAGGCCGTGCTACCGCAGTGGCCTCGAGCCAGGGAGGAGATCGTCGGAGAAGCACAAGGCCCGCTCCTGTCTTCAAACAGCCAAGGGCCTCGACGCACGGCAGCTCCAGGCCTGGTTGTCGTGGGACTGGTAGGAGGGTCATCCTCCCCATGGGGTAAGATTTTTAAACTGGCACACTGTCTTTGTTGGATCATTTGTCTGTTGACGCTAATCGGCATGTGTCGTTTTCTCTCTTGTTCAGGTTGAAGAGGCAGCTAGAGCAGGCCCAACCCTCAACCACCATGAGGCTCAGGGTGGGGGCGAGCTCCAAGGCACCGGGTAAGTCACTAGCATCTTTCTTGTGGTTTAGGGTTGGTTTTGCTTAGCGCAGAGATTCCTCGTGACTGACGTGTGGTTTGGGGCATATTAGGCTCTCCTGGATCGCGACCGCCCGCTGGTGGCGACGAGACCCCGCCTCTACCGTCAGAGGCTGGTGATGCCTTGAAAAACTGTTGATGCAAAAGCAAATCTGCAAACACAAAGGGCTAATACCCGATTTAAACGTTAAGGCGTGCTAGCCGATTTGACCTTACTATCGGCAAAGCTGATAACTCGAATACTTTGGTCCCGACAACAGCGATGTGCCCGGATGTCACGGCCAAGAGGTATTCATGCGGAACTCGAGAATACGCCGAGCTTAAGTCGACGAACTCCTAAGAACTCGTAATAAAAAGGAAAATATGACGAAGTCATCGAAAAAGTAGATGCTGGAATATGAGTAAAAACTTGTGTTTGATTGATTGATAGATATCTCATTACAAGGCCCTAGGGTCTACATTTATACCCTGCTCAAAGAGCTAAAATCAAACACGACTAGGACTCGAATGCCAAATTAAAGAGAATCCATATAAAAAACGACTTTAAATAACTAAGGAAAACATAGAACCACCCCCTCGTAACCGATCGGGACACCGCCACAGATCAATCGGCAACCTCTACGCTTCCCTTCAGAGTCATCGACAGTCTTCCTGTTATAGCCATCGGCAAACACCAATATTGAGCATCGGCAAGAACACGTCACCACCTCTGGACTTAGTCATATTCAAGCGTCTCTTCATCGACAACTATCCTCATCGGTAACTCTTCTGCAGGCTAGTTACCGCTGATCCACCTGTCGATCTATACTCTACTGGTCTTTGGGTACGTGTCCAAAAATGGTGTCAACACATGCCCCCCAATTTTGGAGTATGAAATCATTAATGCTCTGAAATTCTCTGCAGTAATGATGCCTTTCTGCAATTAATTCTCCCAATTTGGTAACCGACCATTTAAATTTGAACAACCTTGGCCCGATTCTCCTGCAGGTTCCTCGAATTCCTCAACCTTCCGAAACGGATCTCTCCACTTTATGCTCCCATCGGCAATATTACCGTTAGAGGGAACTGCTGATGGACCGACCAAGAAATCTCGCATAGTGAAATATCTCCAGATCACGACCGCTTCCTGTCAAATCACCTGCGCAATCCCTTGATTATCGTGCGAACAGTTACCATATCCACCTGAGTATCTGTTGACACCGTTTTTGGGCACGTGTCTAGGATGGCAGGATAAGGTGGCAGTACGATGTTTACAAAGTGGGTTGCCGATGAAGGAGAAGTTGAACGTGACTAAGTCCACAGGCAGTAATATGGTGCCGATGGCTAGATAAGAAAGTCTACCGATGACTATGGCAAAGGGTCTGCCGATGATGCAAAGAGGGAGTCCGGAAGCTGCCGGTCGTTATGTGGAGGAGTTTCGGTTTGTCACGAGGGATAGTTTTGTTATTTCCTTAATTATTTGCATCGTTTTGTATACGGATTCCATGTAATTTGGAATTCGAATTCTAATCGTGTCTGGTTGTAGCTCTTTGAGCAGGGTATAAATATAGACCCTAGGGCCTTGTAATAAAAAATCAATCAATGAATCAAATACACGTTTTTTACTCATATTCCAGCATTTACTTTTCGACGACTTCGTCATACTTTTTCCTTTTGTTACGAGTTCTTAGCAATTCGTCGACTTAAGCTCGGCGTGTTCTCAAGTTCCGCGTGAGTACCTCTTAGCCGTGACATCCGGGCGCATCGCTGTTGTCAGGACTAAAGTATTTGAGTCATCACCTTTGCCGATAGCAAGGTCAAATCGGCTGGCACGCCTTAACGTTTGAATCGGGTATTAGCCCTTTGTGTTTGCAGATCAGTTTTGCATCAACACATCTTTTGGCACGCCCGGTGGGACAGGATTCAAGATCAAGATCAACATGTCGATCTCTGACCTCGATCAAGAGAACGTCATCCCCGTGACGGAGGCCAACCTCAAGGATGAGCAGAAGCAAGCTATTGCCCAAGCCATGGAAGAGTTCAAGCAGCAATGCCTGAGGTCTTTCAGCATAAACAGGAGCGGCGAAGTGGTCCAGAAAGATGCACTGCCGGCACCACGGCAGGTTACCTTTGACGCCAATCCTGGCAAGCTTCAAGATATGGTTGACAATGCCATCAATCGAGCGTTGATTAACCAAGCTGGTGTACTGTCTAATACGGTTTTCAATGCCGTGGCAAGAACTTTCAAGGAAGGACAAATTCCACCAGATTATGTGGGCCCCTCCCATCATCAGCCAACGGCACCAGAGGTCACGGCTCCATCGGCTGCCTTGACGACTGCAAGTGCACAATCTGCCGTCCCTCCAAGTACATCGGGGACTACTGGTGCACTATCTATGCCGATGACAACCAACCCACAAAATTCAGTTGGGCAGCATAAACTAACAACAGATATGTTGGCATCGGCAATGTCAGGGTTGACTCTTCCTCCCAACTGGTGGGGTTACGGTATGCCTCCAGAGTTGACACCGGGAACATCACAAATAACTGACATGAGGGGCAAAACTCCTATGACATCGGCACCTCCCAATGCGCCGGTGAACCAGAGTCCTCGGTATACCACAACTACTACTGCAAGGCCTCACACTAGAAATCCTCAAGATTCAATGTTCCAGATGCCCAACGCATCGGCAGAGTCAATGCTGATGCAACAGAGGTCTATGGCCCAGTCGGGGTATGTCAATTCAACGACGGTACCCAATTACCAATCATCGGCAGCACCTATGCCGATGAACGCTAATAATGGATGGCTTGGATAGCAAGCCTTTCCACAATCGCCCCAGCAGAGTTACCAGACTACAGGGTTCCAGCAAGGGCAGGTCTATCCCGGGTTCCAAGGTCAGGGGATTCCCAACCAGCCAATGAATTTTGGACAGCAACTCGGAGGACAGCCAATCGGTGGACAGCAGTTTGGTGGTCCGCAGATTGGAGGACAGGTGATCAATACAATGTTCCGTGCAGATCACGTCCCGAACAGACACGTGGAGGTTCGCCACCAAGTGCCAGATCTGCAGCCGCCTCATCGGCAAGATGCCGATGCATATTGGGCCGATAAGATTGCTGAAGTAATGAGGGAACAATTTGGGATAAAACCCAAAGTCAACACTTACTCTTATCGGACACCGTATCCTCCCGCGTATGATTTGATCCCGCTGCCACATCGGTACAAGGTACCGGATTTTACAAAGTTTTCCGGGCAGGACGACACGTCAACCATGGAGCATGTCAACAGGTTCATCATTCAATGTGGAGAGGCTGGTAACAGGGACGAATTGAGGGTTCGTCTATTTTCATCATCATTGTCTGGATCGGCCTTTACTTGGTTCATATCATTACCTCCCAACTCAGTAATTACTTGGGCCGATCTAGAGAAGCAATTCCACAAATACTTCTTCCCGGGGGTTCATGAGAAGAAGATCACCGACTTGGTCAAGTTGAGGCAACGTAATGATGAGTCGGTTGAGGGTTTTGTGCAGAGGATACGAGAGGTCAAGAATAAATGCTATAGCTTGGTTCTGGATGATCGGCAGATAGCCGATTTGGCTTTCCAGGGTTTGTTGCCACATATCAGGGATAAGTATGCTTCTCAGGAGTTCGAAAGTTTAAGTCATTTGGTGCAGAGGATTTCTAATCAAGACATCAAGCCTTTCGAGCCTAAAAGAGCATGGAATAGGAAAGTGCAATTTGTCGATGAAGCAACAAGCTCAGATTCTGATGAAGAACCAGTAATCGGCTTGGCAGAGTGGGTAAAAAACAAGAAGCCGATGTCTTGTCCTTTTGGGCAGAAGGAAGCAGAGAAGTTTGCTTTTGACACCGCTAAGGCCGATAGGATATTTGACTTTCTACTTCAGGAAGGTCAGATCAAACTGTCACCTAACCATGTGATCCCATCGGCAGAAGAGTTGAAGAGGATGAGATATTGCAAGTGGCATAATGCAACTTCCCATGACACCAACGAGTGCAAAGTATTCAGACAGCAGCTGCAATCGGCTATAGAGTCAGGGAGAATCAAGTTTGACAGTTCCAAAGCCCAGAAGTCGATGAAGATAGACCAACATCCTTTCCCGACAAACATGTTGGATGCTAAGGGGAAGGCTAAGGTCTTAACATCGGAGACAGCTGAGAAGAGTGCATCGGTAGATCCTCAGCATCAAGTTACTACTGCCGATGCGAGAAGTAAGGGCTTGGTCCAGGAAGGAACTAGCTCAGGAAGGCCTCCTCGGTCTGGTATCGTCATAACTCATAGAAGGCCTCGAGAAAAATGGCAACAACGGGAAGATCGGTATCGGCGCCAGTAGGAAGATTATCGACGGGAAGAAGAAAGACGCCGACAGGAGTGGAATCGGCACAGGGATCATTGGAATTGTCCATTCTTCATCCATTGTTGGGAGGAAAATATCAAGCTTCCTACTGTCAGAGACTGCCCTGAGTGCAACGGTTATGATCGGTACGATAGGATCGATCGGCATTATCATGATGATGAACGGCGATTTAATGGGCCGATCAGAGGAAGGGTGTCAGTTCATGACCGGCTGGGGGCAGATTTAGTGGGCACGACAGACTTAGTGACCGTGTCCAGTATTTTCCCAGGAACCAAGAAGAGCTCGAGGAAATGGCTGATGCGCGGGTTCCCGATGAATTCATATTTTGCAGGGATGCTAACACGCATCGTATGGAGTCAAGGGAGAACCGACGCCCGACGGCAAGGCAAAGGCCGCTTCCTCCATGGTGCCCTGGAGGATTAACCAAGACACAGAAAAGGAGATTGCAACGTGAAAGGCTAGAAGAGCTAAACAAGGGAGAGAACTCTGGAAGTCGGCAGCCGTCAGACACTAAGAGGGAAGGTCCATCGGCAGGCGTCAACATGGTCTTCATGTTGCCGATGGAGTTTCTTGCACCAGCCAGTGATGATGAGTTGGAATTTTCTGATCAGATAGCTCAGTTGGCTCTAAATCCGATGACGGCTATCTTTGAGAAACCTGCCGATGACGAGAGGCAGCATCTTAAAGCGCTGTTCCTCAAAGGAAGGGTTGATGGGCAGCCAATGACCAAGATCCTAGTTGATGGTGGAGCTGCTATTAATATTATGCCGTATGCAGTGTATCGGAAGCTTGGGAAAGGGGATCAAGATTTGACCAAGACCGATATGATGCTCAAAGACTTTGAAGGAAACGTGTCTCCAGTCAAGGGGGCGATATGTGCAGAGTTGACCATCGGCAGCAAAACCTTGCCGACAACTTTTTCCGTGATCAGCGGAAAAGGTGCTTACAACTTGTTATTGGGAAGAGATTGGATTCATGCCAATTGTTGTATCCCATCTACAATGCATCAATGCTTGGTTCAGTGGGTAGGTGACAAGATTGAGATTGTCCCAGGAGATTCTTCTTATGTTATCGCATCGACAGAAGCGGATACTTACGAAAGGACCAGGTGCATTTCAGGAGAAGTTTGGGAGAAAGATTTTCTCAAACTTGCCGATTATGAGATTCCGCCGATCCAAGCAGTCGGTTCTGACGACGGTTTTTAATGGATAGATTCGCCGATGATGGAAAATTAGGCCAGGGATTCACATCGGCCGATGATTTGGTAGAAGTAGATATAGGTAGTGGTGATAAGCCTAGGCCTACTTTTATTAGTGCTAAATTAGATCCTGAGAGTAAGCAACAATTGACTAGTTTGTTAAAGGAATATAAAGATTGCTTTGCTTGGGATTATACCGAGATGCCTGGTTTAGACCGATCAATTGTTGAACATCGGTTACCCATCAAGTCTGGATTTCGGCCACATCAGCAACCAGCCCGCCGATGTAATCCTAACATTCTACCTGATATTAAGGCTGAAATCACCAAACTTATTGAAGCTAAGTTTATTCGGCAGTGTCGGTATGCCGAGTGGATTTCCAATGTTGTTCCGGTTTACAAGAAGAACGGGAAGCTTCGGGTGTGCATTGATTTCAGGAATCTCAATAAAGCTACGCCGATGGATGGATACCCAATGCCTGTCGCCGATCTACTGGTTGATGCTGCGGCTGGTCATCAGGTCATCAGCTTCATGGATGGTAATGCAGGTTACAATCAAATATTCATGGCGGAGGAGGATATTCCAAAAACCGCATTCAGGTGTCCTGGTCATGTTGGGCTATTTGAATGGATAGTCATGACTTTTGGGTTGAAGAATGCTGGTGCTACCTATCAAAGGGCTATGAATTTTATATTTCATGAGTTCATCGGCAAGCTCGTGGAGATTTATATTGATGATGTGGTGGTTAAGTCTGGAGATTTCTCAAAGCATCTTGCCGATTTACAAAAAGTGTTAGAGTGCACAAGGAAGCATGGATTGAAGATGAATCCCAACAAGTGTGCATTTGGTGTATCGGCAGGGCAGTTTCTTGGTTTCATGGTACATCAGAGGGGTATTGAAATTAGTCGAAGATCTATTGATGCCATCAATAAAATAGTGGCCCCTACCAACAAAACCGAGCTTCAATCCTTGATCGGCAAGGTAAATTTTAATAGGAGATTTATATCGAATTTGTCTGGTAGGATTCGTGCTTTCAGTCCTCTTCTTAAATTGAAAGCCGATCAAGAGTTTATTTGGGGAGAAGAACAGCAGTTGGCTCTGGATGAAATCAAGAAGTATCAAGTAAATCCTCCAGTTCTAGTTCCACCTCAACAAGGGAAGCCCTTCAGATTGTATTTATCTACCGATGGATCGGTTATCGGTTCAGCTTTAGTTCAAGAATTTGAAGGGAAAGAAAGGGTAATTTATTATTTGAGTAGGAGGTTGATTGATGCTGAAACCAGGTATTCGGCCATTGAGAAACTATGCTTATGCTTATATTTTTCATGCATCAAGCTAAGACATTACCTGTTATCGGTCGAATGCACTGTTGTTTGCAAAGATGACGTGGTCCGATACATGCTATCTATGCCGATTATGAGTGGTAGGATCGGTAAATGGATTTTAGCGCTGTCGGAGTTCGATTTGCGTTACGAATCGGCTAAGGCAGTCAAAGGGCAGATTATGGCCGATTTTGTGACTCAGCATTGCGGTCTAGTGGAAACCTTGGAAATTGTACCCTGGACGCTCTTCTTTGATGGATCTACCTGTGACCGGGGGGCAGGAATCGGCATTGTATTAGTTTCCCCTAAGGGGAGGAAGTATGAGTTTTCCTTGCCGATTGTTGCCACATCAACAAATAATCAGGCTGAGTATCAGGCTCTGATCAAGGGATTGGAGTTGTTAAGAGAAGTTCGTGCTGATGCTGTTGAAATATTCGGGGATTCTATGTTGGTTATAAATCAATTGGCCGGAAGCTATGAATGCCGAAGTGAAGTTCTCATAACTTATTTCGAGAGAAGTATGCAACTGTTAAAGGAATTCAAGGATTTCCGATTGGAGCATGTTCCCCGATTGCATAATGAAGATGCTAATCGGTTAGCTCAGCATGCCTCGGGATATCAGCCAATGATTAATGCGACATCGGCAGTCGGTGCCGGTGATTGGAGGAAAGAAATTATTGATTATCTAAAAGATCCATCCAAAAAAGTTGAAAGACGGGTTCGATTTCAAGCAACCAAGTATGTGCTCCTTGAAAATGAATTGTATTATCGAACTATCGACGGAATTCTTCTCCGATGCTTGGGTGATGATGAAGCTAGAAGTTTGATGGGGGAAATCCATGAAGGAGTGTGTGGAGCGCATCAGTCAGCTTTTAAGATGAAGTGGATGATTCGAAGGAATGGATATTTTTGGCGAACCATACTTGAAGATTGTTTTAAATATTTCAAGGGATGTCAAGGTTGTCAAAAGTTTGGTAATATCCAGAGAGCACCCGCATCGGCTATGAATCCTATAATAAAGCCTTGGCCGTTCCGGGGATGGGCCATCGATCTGATCGGCCAGATTTATCCACCATCTAGCAAAGGGCATAAGTTCATTCTAGTTGCCACCGACTATTTCACTAAGTGGGTTGAAGCTATTCCTTTGAAGAAAGTCACATCGGCCAATATGATTGATTTTGTGAAGGAGCATATTATTTACCGATTTGGGATTCCCCAAACGATTACTAGCGATCAGGGCACCATGTTCACATCGGGGGAGTTCGATGAATTCGCAATCGGTATGGGAATTAAAGTGTTGAATTCTTCTCCTTATTATGCTCAAGCCAATGGGCAGGCTGAAGCGTCTAACAAAGGAATTATCAAGCTTATTAAACGAAAGATTGAAGAAAATCCTAAGCGGTGGCATACATTATTAAATGAAGCATTGTGGTCTTATCACATGGCTTGCCATGGATCGACCAAGGTATCACCCTATCAATTGGTGTATGGACATGATGCAGTGTTGCCTTGGGAAATTAAGGCTGGATCTAGGCGATTATCTTTTCAAGATCAATTAACTTCCGATGGTTATGCCACTTTGATGACCGATGAATTGGACGATCTAGCAGGGCATCGGTTAAAAGCTTTAATGAGTATAGAAGAAAATAAGAAGAGAGTTGCTAGATGGTATGATAAGAAAGTGAAGGCTAAAGAGTTTGCCGATGGGGATTTGGTATGGAAATTAATTTTACCAATTGGGACCAAAAGTTCGAAGTTTGGAAAGTGGTCTCCTAATTGGGAGGGTCCTTATCGGATAAGTCGATCGGCTCCTGGTAATGCCTACATTCTAGAAACCCTCGAAGGAATTGAATTTCCCAGAGCATTAAACGACAAATATTTAAAGAAGTAGTACCCCAGTATATGGGTCAATGCATAGAAGTTTAGGTGCCGATAACACTCCTATCGGCTGGATCCGAATGCTTGGGGACAAGACTTGGTGTTTCAAATGTTTAGGTGCCGATAACAGTCCTATCGGCTAGACTAAAAGCTGAGGAAGCAGAAAAGCGCAGATACAATGCCGATGGAAACTCTATGTGTTAAGCAGCGTCTGGATTGCCGATATAGCGCGTAGCCGAATTTGGTCAGCTGCTTCTATCTCCTTGATGTCATCATCGGCAGAACCTTCTATCGGCTTCAGCTTCTTCTTCAGTTGAAGTGCCTTGCGACCATGAGCATTTCGCTCGTGCTCAAGAAGCCTGATGGTCTCTGGCAATTGGCTCTCTTCCTGTTGGGCTTGGGACAGAGCGTTCTCTACTTCCTTGAGCTCCGCCAACAGGGATTCTTTTCTTTCCGATAGATCGGATATCTTCTGCTTCAGCGCGTCTCCAGAAGATCTCAGGATACCGATGTTCTTGTGCTTCTCATCGGTCAAAAGCTTCTCTTTCCTCATTTCATCGGAGAGTTGAGTCTGAGCGGCTCTATCGGCAAGCCGCCGAGAAGCTCTTTGGTACTGCAGCTGGCGACTCTCCAGATGAGCGGCTTGGAACAGGATTTCTTCAACATCGGCTGGGATTTGGCCTCTGAGAGTTCTGAACAGGGTCTTGGTAGGGTCGGAATCATCAACCAATTGCGCTGTGTCCTAGTGAAGGAGAGCTGACAATTCTTCTAGCCTGACCCTGATCTCTGCCGATGTGATGCCGACCGTCTGAGAAGAGCTTGCTTCTTCACCTTCTTCTTCAGAGAGATCGATGGCGAAGGAGAACAGGCTATCGGGAGAATCTTGTTCCTGGGAGGGAAAGCAAAATTAGCTCATACTCAGAGAATCAGCAAATAGTGCTAACGGTAAACGGTGACTTACTTGCTTCAAGGCGATCTCTTGTCTTTGACTGAGAAGTGCTGGCGAGGCTGCAGGCTGATCGGCCAAAGATGCCGATGGAGCTACAGGTTGATCGGCTGAGATTGCCGATGGAACGATATCAACTGAAAGAAGACAAAAGGAGTTATGAGACTAAATAAGAATAAGTTCATCGGTAGCGATATTGTTAAAGTATGTTACCTGGAGGAGGGACAACGGTTGTCTGAATCGGGAGAACTGCCGATGGTATAACTGGACCCACCGGGCCAGTCGTTTGTTCACCCATGTCAGCTGATGTATCTTCTGTTTGAGATCCTTCCTATTGGGGTTCTTCTATCTGTGGTGCTTCCTGCGTAGGTGGGGGAGATGGTGCTTGCTGTGGCTGGGCTTCTGGAGAAGAAGGAGAAGACTCCACCGGAATTGGAGATACCGGAGGAGGAGGGGGAGTTGCTACCTTCTGGCGCTTTGTTCCAGTCTTAGCACCTGTGGTGCCCTTTCTCTTGGGTTGGCTAGACTGGGGGGCATCGGTACTCTCACACCTGGCTTTCGCCGATGCGCCGGTTTGCTGCAATAATGAACAAGAGTTTATAAGCATAAATATAGCCGATATAAAGATAGTCAGCATAAAGGAAAAGATTTGACAAATTGCCTTCAAAGCCCGCGCAAGAGTGGGAGCAGCAACCGTTGGTGATGTCTGGGTTCTTTTGGTGGTGACTTTCCTGAGGCGTACACCCCGATGCACGATGGAAGCTAGAGTGGGAGCATTGTGGCCGATTGAGGAAATCGGGCCTGATGGAAACTAGTTGATCGGCCTGCCACTCCTGCTAACCAATGGAGGAACATTGTCAACCTGCAAAAGGAATACAAGGGTAAGCTGCCGATGGAGGTAATATTGAGAAAATGAAACGTTGGTTTGAGTCACTTACAGTGTCATCGGGAACTTCGTATTCGGAGTCAATCATGCCGCGGTATGAAAGTGCCGATCTGCAGAATAGATGCTCTTTCCATTCTGCCCACCATAACTTGTATGCCTGAGTGATAAAAGCAGCCGGAACCCATTCTGACAGATCTAAATCTATATCGGCGTTTGATGGTAGTTGGGCTGCTCGAGTCCACTCAAGAAGGTTGTTGATAGTTTCTCTGGGTTTTATCACATCGGCATAAGGAAGTGCAATCGGCAACTGGCCGAAAGCTAACTGGCGAGCTAATGCCGATGGATTGTAAAATTCGTAAGTTTGAGGGGAGGTTTTTGTGCTACCAAAGAAATTCACTGGAATGATTCTGGGAGTCACAATTGCCATCATCACCTCATTGTCCCTGTCGAGAGCTTCATCAAATGGATTGAAGGTCAGAGGGAGCATGCTATCTAGGTCATCATAAGCCAACCATGGTCGTTCGTCTCTGGTCAAACCCTCATACAGAGTCTGGAAGAATCGGCCGATCTGATCTGGATTACCCCCTGAACCGGGCAGAACTATGACAGCTTCGCCAAAGTTCAAGGGGGCGCGTGTTGCCGATTCCTCTTCACCCAATACATGGTTTTCAGCTATATCTCTTGGGAAACGCTGTGTGAACAGGTTGAAGTTGAGACGCTTGTGCAGATGCAGATTGAGCCACATGTTAACAAACCACCAGGGGCCTCCCAAGTTGCCAGTGGATTGGCCGAGCAGAAGTTTCTGGGCTACTTGATGGAGAAGGTGGTAAGCAGCGCCAAGCAAGTATCGGCCGAGAGGGAATCGGCCACCGTTAGCCAGTCTTTCTGCTGCCGATAGGTAGACAGAAGTCGGTCCTGCCGATCGACCACAGAATACAAACTTGTCCAGCCACATGTTCAGAAAGGTGGTTTGTTCCTTTATGGTGACAGATCCTTTCCCACGGTACTTCTGAATGTATCCCGACCAACCGCCGATAGCGCGAGTCTCCACTTTGGCACTAGGGGCAGTATCAAAAAAGTGGGTGCTATCGGCAGAAGATATATCTAGACCAGTAAGCATGGCTACATCGGCAAGAGTAGGAGAAGCAGGGCCGTGGCCAAAGGCAAAAGCATTGAGGGTGTCTGACCAAAAGTAGGATGCAGCTATCAGCAGTGACTCGTTCCTATGCATATCGGCAATGGACAATCTAATGCATTGGGCTAGATTCCTTTCACCCCACTGAACTTCATTAGAGTTGCTGACCCTCAAGAACCAGTCTTTCCACCCTACAGTTGGGCTGGGCCAAGAGCGGAAGGTGTCCTTCCACAGATCTAAGGAAAAATTTTTGGCTCTGAAGGGGATCCTGTTCGTTTCTGCGTTGATAAGGTCAGTTGGATCTGGGTCCCCTAGAGGGCCGAGGCATTGAAGGTGTGGTTGATCGGTGGGGATGACAATTTTTTTGGACAATTCCTAGTGATTTTGGGCGTAAAAAGAAATACAAAGAGGAAAGAAAAGGAAGATGTTCAGTAAAATGAATTGCGAGTGAACAGGGATATGAAGAAAAATACACAAGACGGGGTGGAGATTTGACCTCAGGGACGACGAACCCGACGACCATCTTGCTGCGAAGGAAGCGTGTGAAGGCGCCGGAGTTGGTGAAGAGGGGTACTTGTCGGAGACCTTAGGAGTTTTTGGTGGCGCCGCCGCTGGAAAAGTAAAGTTGGGTAGTAGAATGGTGTGATGGGGAAGGAGTACCCAAGAAGGAACTATTTATAGGACAAAATGGGCAAGGGCAAATCCGACTTATCTCTTTGCCGCATCCGAGAAATCCGAGGGTACTCAGGTGGATATGGTAACTGTTCGCACGGTAATCCAGGGATTGTGCAGGTGATTTGACGGGAAGCGGTCATTATCTGAAGATATTTTACTGTGCGAGATCTCCTGGTCGGTCCATCGGCAATATTCTATAACGGTCATATTGCCGATGGGCGGATAGAGGGGAAGTAACCGTTTGTGCGAATATCCTGGTCAGAACATCGGCAGATCTTTGTAACGGTATTGTTGCCGATGTACGACTGAGAAAAATGCCCGTTTAGGAAGTTGGGGATTTCGAGGAAACTGCGGAGGAATAGGATCGGAGTTGTTTAGATTGAAGTTGTCGGTTACCAGATTAGGAGCATTAATTGCGGGAAAAGGCATCATTACTGTAGAGAATTTCGGAGCATTAATAGTTTTATACTCCGAAACTGGGGGGCATGTGTTGACACCGTTTTTGGGCACGTGTCTAGGATGGCAGGATAAGGTGGCAGTACGATATTTACAAAGTGGGTTGCCGATGAGGATGGTTGCCGATGAAGGAGAAGTTGAACGTGACTAAGTCCACAGGCAGTAATATGGTGCCGATGGCTAGATAAGAAAGTCTGCCGATGACTATGGCAAAGGGTCTGCCGATGATGCAAAGAGGGAGTCCGGAAGCTGCCGGTCGTTATGTGGAGGAGTTTCGGTTTGTCACGAGGGATAGTTTTGTTATTTCCTTAATTATTTGCATCGTTTTGTATACGGATTCCGTGTAATTTGGAATTCGAATTCTAATCATGTCTGGTTGTAGCTCTTTGAGCAGGGTATAAATATAGACCCTAGGGCCTTGTAATAAAAAATCAATCAATGAATCAAACACACGTTTTTTACTCATATTCCAGCATTTACTTTTCGACGACTTCGTCATACTTTTTCCTTTTGTTACGAGTTCTTAGGAATTCGTCGACTTAAGCTCGGCGTGTTCTCAAGTTCCGCGTGAGTACCTCTTAGCCGTGACATCCGGGCGCATCGCTGTTGTCAGGACTAAAGTATTCGAGTTATCACCTTTGCCGATAGCAAGGTCAAATCGGCTGGCACGCCTTAACATTTGAATCGAGTATTAGCCCTTTGTGTTTGCAGATCAGTTTTGCATCAACAGTATCCTTGGATTTCACGGATACGACAAAGAAATAAGTCAAATTTGCCATTGCCCCTTTTGTCCTATAAATACTTCCTTCTCAGGTACTCCTTCTCCATCGCATCATTCTACAGCCCCAACTCTGCTTTCCTGGCGGCGGCACTGTTCGAGAGCTCCAAGAACTCCAACAAGAACTTCCTCCAACAACTCTCAAGTTTTCGATCTTCTCCACTGCGAGGAGATGGCCATCAACTTCGTCGTTCCTGAGGTCAGCGTACTGCCCTTTTTCTATACTTTTACTGTTCTCCTGTTCATCCACAATCTTTCTTACCGAATCCTTTTTCTTTTTGTTCTTCTTTTCGTTCCCAAAAATTTGTAGGATTTGGCTGACAAGATCGTTATTCCTACCGATCAACCCCATCTCCAATGCCTTGGTCCACTAGGGAACTTGGATCCCACCGATCTCATAAACGCAAAGACAAACGGAATCCCTTTCAAAGCCGAGAATTTATCTTTAGATCTATGGAAAGGTGCCTTTCGTTCCTGGCCTAGTTCTACCAAGGGATGGAAGGATTGGTTTCTGAGAGTTAGTAATTCAAATGAAGTCCAATAGGGTGAACGGAAATTAGATCAGTGCATTAGATTGTCTCTTGTCGATATGGAGAGAAATGAGTCGCTACTGATAGCTGCCTCATACTTCTGGTCAGATACACTTAGTGCTTTCGTGTTTGGCCATGGCCCCGCTTCCCCCACACATGCCGATGTTCTTATGCTCACCGGTTTAGACATATCCACTGCCGATACCACCCACCTGTTCGACACCAAGCCCAGTGCTAAGGTAGAAACCGGTGCTATCGGCGGTTGGTCAGGGTATATTAAAAAGTACCACCGAACAGGACCTGTCAGTATAAAGGAACAGACCACCTTCCTGAACATGTGGTTAGATAAGTTTGTATTCTGTGGTCGATCGGCAGGACCAAGTTCTGTCTACCTATCGGCAGCAGAAAGGTTAGCTAATGGTGGCCGATTTCCTCTTGGCCGATACCTGCTTGGCTCTGCTTATCACCTCCTCCATCAGGTAGCCCAGAAACTACTGCTTGGTCAACCCATCAGCAACTTAGGGGGTCCCTGGTGGTTTATCAATATGTGGCTTAGTCTCCACATGCACAAACGCCTTGAGTTCGATCTCTTCGCACAACACTTCACTAGAGATATAGCCAAGGATTACGAACTAGCTGCAGAAGAATCAGCAACTCGTTCCCCTCTGAACTTTGGCGAAGCCGCCATAGTTTTGCCTGGCACAGGTGGCAACACAGACCAGTTTAGCCGATTCTTCCAAACTCTGTATGAGGGTTTGACTAGGGAACAACGGGCATGGATGCCCTATGAAGATCCAGACACCAGATTCCCTCTGACTTTCCACCCCTTCAATGATGGTCTCAACAAGGACCGTGAGGTGATGATGGCAATTATCACCCCAGAGCTATACCGGTGAACTTCTTTGGTAGTGGGAAAGCTTCTAATCTTACTTATGAGTTCTACAATCCATCGGCACTAGCTCGTCAACTGGCTTTCGGCCAACTGTCGATTGCACTTTGCTACGCCGATGTGATAAAGCCAAGGGAGATTATCACCAGCCATCTGGAATGGATTAGGGTAGCCCAACTTCCACCAAACGCCGATACAGATGTTGATCTATCGGCTTGGATCCCAGCTCTCTTCATTACTCAGGCATACAAACAGTGGTGGGAAGAATGGAAAGAGCACCTGCTCTACAGATCGGCTCTTACATACCGTGGCATGATCGACCCTCAATACAAAGTCCCCGATAACACTGTAAGTACTTCTAAACTGATGTTTCAATCCTTTCATTTTCACTTTCCTTCGGTATCTTACTTCCTTGTTATATGCAGGTTGATGACACACCCCCATTGGTCAGCGGGAGTGACAAGCCGATTGAGCTCCTTCCATCGGGCCCGATCTCTTTGATCGGCAACAACGCTCCTACCCTGGCGGCCATAATGCATCGGGGTGTGCGTCTCAAGAAAGTTACCACCAAACTGGCGAACATATCCCCATCGGTAGCTGCCTCTACCCTAGAACAAGCCTTCAAGGTAAATTTTTGAATTCTTTTACTCATACCGATCCCATTCTTATACTTGTTACACTTGTACTCATAAACTTTTCACTGTTGTACCAGCACACTGGTACATCGGCAAAGATCAGAAGTACGACCGCCGATGCCCCCCAGTCCAGTCAACCGAAGAGAAAAGATTCCAAGAATACCAGATTACAAGCAAAGCGCCAGAGAACAGTAACGCCTTCTCCTCCCCCAGTATTTCCGATTCTAGTAGAGTCATCCCCTTCTTCTCCAGAAGCCCAGACACAGCAGATACCATCTCTTCCTCAGCCACAAGAAGAACCCCAAGTGGAAGAGCTCCAGCCAGAGGAACCTCAGCCAGAAGAAACGCCGGCTGACATACACGAGCAGACCGCCGATCCAGCAAGCCTAACCATAGCATCGGTAGTCTCCTGGATTCAGACAAGTATCGCACCCCCTCAAGGTAACATACTTTCCATTTATTGCCGATGAACCTATTTTTCCACTTTGTTAATAACTTCTGTCAATCTTGTAGCTGACATAGTCTCATCGGCAATCCCAGCCGACCAGCCTGCGGTTCCATCGGCTTCAACTAACCAAAGGCGAGAGATAGCTCTGAATCAAGTAAGTTACCCGATCTTTATTTTTATTGTTATCAGTACTTGATCATAAAATAACTTATTCTGTCCTCTCTTTCAGGAACAGGATTCTCCCGACAGTCTGTTCTCCTTTGCCATCGAGATTTCTGAGGATGAAGGCGAGGAAGCAAGTTCTTCTCGGGATCTCATCGGCAGAGAATAAAGCAAAGCTGGCGGAGCTGTCAGCCCTCCTCCATCAAGATACAGCGCAATTGGTCGATGACTCTGATCCAGCCAAAGTTCTATTCAAGGCTCTCAGAGGTCAAATCTCTGCCGATGCCGAGGAGGTTCTTTTCTAGGCTGCACATTTAGAGAGTCGTCAACTGCAGTATCAAAAGGCTGCTCAGCATCTTGCTGATAGAGCTGCTCACGCTCAGCTCTCAGAGGAGATGATGAAAGTGAAACTTCTTGCCGATGAGAAGCACAAGAGCATCGGCGTTCTGAAATCCTCGGGAGATGTACTAAAGCATAAGATCTCTTATCTATCTACAAAGAGAGAAGCCCTGTTGGCAGAAACTCAAACAGGTAGAAGAAGCTTTGTCCCAAGCTCAACAGGAAGAAAGCCAACTGCCTGAGGCGATCAGGATTCTTGAACAAGAGGGCTCTGCCGATGATGACGTAAAGGAGATAGAAGAAGCCAATCAGATCCGTCTACGCGGCATATCGACGATCCAGGCTCTGCTAAATATGTGAACTCTTCATCGGCGGCGTTCTTTGCTCCCTTCTTCTAATCATTTTGGTCCAGCCGATAGGACTATTATCGGCATCCTTTTAAAACATTAAGTACGGCCCCAGACACACTTTTAGTTCAGCCGATGCTGGGGTAATATCTCTTTAAATATTTGCCGTTCAATGCTTCGGGAAATTCAACTCCTTCGTGAGTTTCTAAGATATAGGTGTTGCCAAGAGCAGATCGATTTATCCGATAGGGACCCTCCCAATTGGGAGACCACATCCCAAATTTTGAACTTTTAATCCTGATCGGCAAGATCAATTTCCATACTAAGTCTCCATCGGCAAACTCCTTAGCCTTTACCTTCTTTTCATACCATCTGGCAACTCTCTTCTTATTTTCTTCTATACTTACCAAAGCCCTTAACCGATGCCCTACTAAATCATCCAACTCGTCTGTCATCAAAGTAGCATAATCATCGGTAGCCAATTGATCTTGAAAAGATAGTCGCCTAGACCTAGTTTTAATTTCCCAAGGTAGCACTGCATCATGTCCATACACCAACTGATAAGGTGAAACTTTGGTCGACCCATGACAAGCCATCCGATATGACCATAAAGCTTCATTCAACAATGTATGCCACCTCCTAGGATTTTCTTCAATCTTCCATTTAATAAGTTTGATAATTCCTTTGTTAGATGCTTCGGCCTGCCCATTAGCTTGAGCATAATAAGGAGAAGAATTTAATACTTTAATTCCCATCCCGATTGTGAACTCATCAAACTCCCCTAATGTAAACATAGTACCCTCATCGGTAGTAATTGTTTGAGGAATTCCAAATCGGTAAATAATATGCTCCTTCACAAAATCAATCATATTGGCCGATGTAACTTTCTTCAAAGGAATAGCTTCAACCCATTTAGTGAAATAATCGGTGGCAACCAAGATGAATTTATGTCCTTTGCTTGATGGTGGGTAAATTTGGCCGATCAGATCAATAGCCCATCCCCGGAACGGCCAAGGTTTAATAATGGGATTCATGGCCGATGCGGGTGCCCTTTGAATATTGCCAAATTTCTAACATCCTTGACATCCCTTGAAATACTTAAAACATTCTTCAAGTATGGTTGGCTAATAATACCCATTCCTCCTAATCATCCATTTCATCTTAAAAGCCGATTGATGTGCTCCACATACTCCTTCATGGATTTCCCCCACTAAACTTCTAGCATCATCATCACCTAAGCATTTGAGAAAATTCCAACTGTTCAATAATATAATTCATCCTCGAACTTGGTGGCTTGAAACCGAACACGTCTCTCAACCTTCTTGGATGGATCCTTTAAATAATCAACAATTTCTTTTCTCCAATCATCGGCACCGATTGCCGATATTGTGTTAACCATAGATTGATACCCTGAAGCATGCTGAGCCAACCGATTAGCTTCTTCATTATCTTACCGAGGAATATGCTCTAATTGGAAATCTTTGAATTCTCTTAATAATTGCAAACTCCTTTCGTGATAAGTTATCTGGACTTCACTTCGGCATTCATAGCTCCCAGCCAATTGATTTATAATCAGCATAGAATCCCCAAAGACTTCAACAGCATCAGCATTAACTTCTCTTAACAATTCCAACCCTTTTATCAAAGCTTGATACTCGGCTTGATTATTCATTGACGTGACAACAATCAGCAAGGAGAACTCATATTTCCTTCCCCGAGGGGAAATTAACACTATGCCGATTCCTGCCCCTCGGTCACATGTGGATCCATCAAAGAAGAGCGTCCACGGTATAATTTCCAAAGCCTCCACTGCACCGCAATGTTGAGTCACAAAATCGGCCATAATCTGTCCTTTAACCGCTTTAGCCGATTCGTAACGCAGATCGAATTCCGACAGTGCCAAAATCCACTTACCGATCCTGCCACTCATAATCAGCATAGACAGCATATATCGGACCATGTCATCTTTGCATATAACAGTGCATTCAGCCGATAATAAATAGTGCCTCAATTTAATACATGAGAAATATAGGCATAAACACAACTTTTCAATTGCTGAATACCTGGTCTCAGCATCAACCAACCTCCTGCTTAAATAGTAAATCACATGCTCCTTCCCTTCAAATTCTTGAATCAAAGCCGAACCGATGACCATCCCATCGGTAGATAAATACAATCTAAAGGGCTTTCCTTGCTGAGGTGGAATCAGAACTGGAGGATTTATCAAATATTTCTTGATTTCATCTAAAGCCAATTGTTGTTCTTTCCCCCATATGAACTCTTCATCGGCTTTCAACTTGAGCAAAGGACTGAAAGCACGAATTTTACCAGACAAATTAGATATAAACCTTCTGATAAAATTTACCTTGCCGATCAAGGACTGGAGCTCAGTTTTGTTGGTAGGAGCGACTATTTTATTGATAGCATCAATGGATCTCCTACTAATTTCAATCCCCCTTTGATGCACCATGAACCCAAGGAATTGTCCTATCGATCACCAAATGCACACTTATTGGGATTCATCTTTAAACCATGCTTCCTCGTGCATTCCAACACCTTTGGCAAATTGGCATGATGCTTTGTGAAATCTCCAGACTTAACCACAACATCATCAATATAAATTTCCACCAGCTTGCCGATGAACTCATGAAAAATAAAATTCATAGCCCTCTGATCAGTAGCACCAGCATTTTTCAAACCAAAGGTCATGACTATCCATTCAAACAACCCAACATGACCAGGACGTCTAAATGCAGTCTTTGGAATATCTTCTTCAGCCATGAATATCTGATTGTACCCTGCATTGCCATCCATAAAGCTGATGATCCGATGCCCAGCCGCAGCATCAACTAGCAGATCGGCAACTGGCATTGGGTAGCCATCCATCGGTGTAGCTTTATTAAGATTCCTGAAATCAATGCAAACCCGAAGCTTCCCATTTTTCTTGTAGACTGGAACAACATTGGAAATCCACTCGGCATACCGACATTGCCAAATAAATTTGGCTTCAATGAGTTTGGTTATTTCGGCCTTAATATCAGGAAGAATATTAGGATTACATCAGCGAGCTGGCTGTTGATGTGGCTGAAATCCAGACTTGATGGGTAACCGATGTTCAACAATCGATCGGTCCAAACCAGGCATCTCAGTATAATCCCAAGCAAAGCAATCTTTATACTCATTTAACAAATCGGTTAACTGCTGCTTACACTCAGAATTTAACTTAGCACTAATAAAAGTAGGTCTAGGCTTATCACCACTACATACATGTACTTCTACCAAATCATCGGCCGATGTGAATCCCTGGCCTAATTTTCCATCATCGGCGAATCTATCCACTAAAACTCCTCATCAGAACCGACTGCTTGGATCGGTGGAATTTCATAATCGGCAACTTTGAGGAAATCCTTCTCCCAAATTTCTCCCGAGATACACCTAGTCCTTTCATAGGTGTCTGCTTCTGTCGATGCAATGACATAAGAAGAACCCCCCGGGACAATCTCGATTTTGTCACCTACCCACTGAACCAAGCACTGGTGCATTGTAGATGGGATGCAACAATTAGTGGGAATCTAATCTCTCTCCAACAGCAGGTTATAAGCACCTTTTCCACTGATCACAAAAAAGGTTGTCGGCAAGGTTTTGCTGCCGATGGTCAACTCGACGCAAATTGCCCCCTTAACCGGAGACACATTTACTTCAAAGTCTTTCAGCATCATATCGGTCTTGGTCAAATCTTGATCTCCTTTCCCAAGCTTCCGATAGACTGCATACGGCATGATGTTGATAGCAGCCCCACCATCAATTAATATCTTGGTCATTGGCTGACCATCAACTCTTCCATTGACAAACAGGGCTTTAAGATGCTGCCTTTCATTGTCGGCAGGCTTTTCAAAAATAGCTGTCATCGGATCCAGAGCCAACTGATCTATTTGGTCGGAAAACTCCAACTCCTCATCATCACTGGATGGTGCAAGGAACTCCATCGGCAACACAAATACCTTGTTAACATCTGTCGATGGCCCTTTCCCCTTAGGATTTGGTTGGTGCTGGTCCCTAGACTGGCCAGAGTTTTCGCCCTTGCTTAGCTCTTCTCGTCTTTCACGTTGCAGTCTCCTCTTCTGTGTCTTAGTCAACCCTTCTCGACACCATGGGGGAAGTGGTGACTGCCTTGACGATGGACGATGATGTTCCCTTAACTCCATCTGATGAGTATTGGCACCTCTGCAAAATATGAACTCATCCGGAACACGCGCATTAGCCATCTCTTCAAGCTCTTCCTAGTTCCTGGGAAAATATTCAACACGATCACCAAGCCTATCATGCACACTGAGCCTGCCCCGAAGCCGATCATGAACTGACGCTCTCCCCCTAATCGGCCCATTAAATCGCCGATCATCATCGTGACAGCGCCGATCAGACCTGTCATACCGATCACAACCATTGCATTCAGGGCAGTCTCTAACAGTGGGCAACTTAATGTTCTGCTCCCAGCAATGGATAAAGAACGGGCAGTTCCAGTGATCCTTGTGCCGATTGCACTCCTGTCGGTGTCTTTCTTCTTCCCGACGATAGTCTTCTTGCTGGCACCAGAACCGATCCTCGCGTTGCTGCCAAGTCTCCTGAGGCCTTCTGTGAGTTATCACAATACCAGATCGGGGAGGCTTTCCTGAGTTAGTTCCCTCTTAGATCAAGCCTTTTCCTTTGGCATCGACAGCAGTAATTTGATGCTGAGGATCTACCGATGCACTCCTTTCAGCTGCTTCCGACGTCAAGACCTTGGTTTTTCCATTGGCATCCAACATATTTGTTGGGAAAGGATGTTGATCGATCTTCATTGGCTTCTGAGCTTTGGAACTGTCAAATTTGATTCTTCCAGATTCAATAGCCGATTGCAGCTGTTGCCTAAAAACCTTGCATTCATTAGTGCTGTGAGAAGTTGCATTGTGCCACTTGCAGTATTTCATCTTCTTTAATTCTTCAGCCGATGGGATTACATGATTGGGTGACAATTTGATCTGACCTTCCTGAAGTAGAAAGTCAAATATCCTATCAACTTTGGTGATATCAAATGCGAACTTCTCTGGCTATTTATGCCCAAAAGGAAAAGACATCGGCTTCTTGTTCCTCACCCACTCTACCAAGCCGATGACCAGCTCTTCATCAGAATCTGAGCTTGCTGCCTCGTCAACAAATGACACCTTTTTGTTCCATGCTCTCTTGGGTTCAAAGGGTTTGATATCCTGGTCGGAAATCCTCTGGACCAAGTGACTCAGGCTCTCGAACTCTTGAGAAGCATATTTGTCCCTGATATGTGGCAACAAACCCTAGAAAACCAAATCGGCTAGCTGTCGATCATCCAAAACCAGACTATAGCGTTTGTTCTTGACTTCCCGCAACCTCTACACAAAGCTTTCAACCGATTCATCATTGCGTTGCTTCAATCTGACCAAATCGGTAATGTTCTTCTCATGGACTCTAGAAAAGAAGTACTTGTGGAACTGCTTCTCGAGATCGGCCCAAGTAATCACAGAATTAGGAGGTAATGATATAAACCAGGTGAAAGCTGATCTAGATAAAGATGATGAAAACAGTCGAACCCTCAATTCATCCATGTTAGCAGCTTCCCCACACTGGATGATGAACCTGTTGACATGCTCCATGATCGATGTATCATCCTGCCCAGAAAACTTAGTGAAATCCGGCACCTTGTACCGATTTGGAAGCTGGATTAAATCATATGCAGGAGGATACGGTGTCCGACAAGAGTAAGTGTTGACTTTGGGTTTTATCATAAACTCGTCTCTCATTACTTCAGCAATCTTCTCGGCCCAATAAGCATCGGCATCTTGCCGATGGGGTGGTTGTGGATCTAGCGCCTGTTGGTAAGCTTCCACGTGTTGCTGAGGCGCACGATCTGCATGGAACATGGGGTTAACCATCAGACCACCAATCTGCTGTCCCAGATTCATCGTCTGGTTGATCTATCCTTGATTCTGAAACCCAGGTTGGACCTGTCCTTGTTGGAATCCAACAGCCTGATGATTATGCTGAGGCTTATGTGGAAAGACTAGCTGCCCTGTCCATCCATTATTAGAATTCATCGGTATGAACCCTGCCGATGACTGAAGATTGGGCATCATCATTGAATTGCCAAACCCTAGTTGTGTCATGAACCTCTGTTTGCTTCAACATTGAATCTGCCGATGCATTAGGCATCTGAAACATTGGAACTTGAGAATTCCTAGTGTAAGGTCTTGCAGTAGTAGTTGTAGTATACTGGGGACTCTGATTCATCGGCAAATTTGGAGGTGCCGATGCCATAGGAGCCTTGCCTCTCATGTCAGCTGTCTGTAATGTTCCAGGAGTCTTCAACATCATCTCTGGGGGCATACCATAACCCCACCAGTTGGGAGGAACTGACCCCGACATCGCCGATGCCAATAGATCCATAGTGAGCTTGATCTATTCATCTGACGTTGAGGGATTAGTTGTCATCGACGTAGATGAACAGATCAAGCTCAAGATGATGAAACTACTGTTCATCTGCTTGGAGGAACGGTAGTTTCTGTACCCGCAGCGGCTGTAGCAGTCGATGGAGCTGTGGCCACTGGTGATCCCGGCTGATGATGAGAAGGACCAACATAATCTAGTGGAAATTATCCTTCTTTGAAAGTTCTAGCCACGGCATTGAAAACCATATTGGACAGCACACCAGCTTGATTGATCAAGGCACGGTTAACACCACTATCAACCATGTCTTGCAGTTTACCAGGATTGGCTTCAAAAGTAACCTGCCGAGGCAACGACAGTGCTTCCTTCTTGATCACCTCGCCACTCTTGTTTATGCTGAAGGATTTCAAACATTGCTGCTTCTAATCCTCCATGGCTTTTGCAATAGCTTCCTTTTGCTCATCTCTGAGATTGGCTTCTGTCACGGGGATGACGTTCTCCAAATCAAATTCGGTAGTCGACATGTCGATCTTGATCTTGAGATTGTCCCACCGGGCGTGCCAAAAGATGTGTTGATGCAAAAGCTAATCTGCAAACACAAAGGACTAATACCCGATTTAAACGTTAAGGCGTGCCAGCCGATTTTACCTTACTATCGACAAAGCGGATAACTCGAATACTTTGGTCCTGACAACAGCGATGTGCCCAGATGTCATGGCCAAGAGGTATTCACGTAGAACTCGAGAATACACCGAGCTTAAGTCGACGAACTCCTAAGAACTTGTAATAAAAAGGTAAATATGACGAAGTCGTCAAAAAAGTAGATGCTGGAATATGAGTAAAAACTTGTGTTTGATTGATTGATAGATATCTCATTACAAGGCCCTAGGGTCTACATTTATACCCTGCTCAAAGGGCTACAATCAGACACAACTAGGACTCGAATTCCAAATTAAACACAATCTGTATACAAAACGACTCTAAATAACTAAGGAAAACATAGAACCACCCCCTCGTAACCGATCGGGACACCGCCACAGATCAATCGGCAACCTCTACGCTTCCCTTCAGAGTCATCGGCAGTCTTCCTGTTATCGCCATCGGCAAACACCAATATCGAGCATCGGCAGGAACACGTCACCACCTCTGGACTTAGTCATATTCAATCGTCTCTTCATCGACAACTATCCCCATCGGTAACTCTTCTGCAGGCTAGTTACCGCTGCTCCACCTGCCGATCTATAATCTACTAGTCTCTGGGTACGTGTCCAAAAACGGTGTCAACAAAAGCGTCTCACCGCCCCCTGGTCAGGGCGAAACACCTCGCCCCCAAGGTTAGGATCGAGCCCCCGAGTCGCCCAAGATGGGGGAAGAGGGCGACCCAATCACTATTAGTGATGAATCCGGGGATGGCCTGCGTTTGACGGGCGACCGCGTCGCTGACAAGGGGGTCGAGACCCCTCAAGTCGAGGGGTGGACGCTGTGGCCCACTAGGCTCCGTGCCGCCAAGGAGGAGAAGAAGAAGAAGGATGAGGAGGAACAGAGGAGGAAGAAAGTGGAAGGGGAGAAGAAGAAGGAGGAGGAGGAACGTCGTCTGCTGGAGCAACAGCGGCAACAAGAGCTGCAGGAGCAGCAGTGGTAGCAACAACTGCTAGAGGAGCAGCTGGAGCAGCACCGGCAGCAAGAGCTACAGGAGCTGCAACTACAGCAGTGGCAGCGGCAGCAGCAGTTAGAGGAGCAGCCCGAGCAACAACAACCGCAGAAGCTACATGAGCAGGAGTCACAGCAGCAGCAGCAACAGCAGCTCGAGGATGGGCAGAAGCTCGAGACAGGGGAGGGGGAGCTGCCCATTTATGGCCCAGTGACTCCCCCATGGATCCGTCTCAGGGGTGTTCCTACCATTCCGGCCGAGCCACATCGGAAGGATGGCGTCGTGGCGTTGGCGCTCGGCGTGCGCACACCGCTGGATCCGAGCTCAAAGATCAGGTGGACCCTCTACGGCATCGAGGGGACTGCTCCCGGATACCTTGAAGGTCGACGGCCATGGAAGGACGTGGCTGGGACCTCTGGTGTCGAGGAGGACGTGGCCGGGACCTCTAGTGGCGGGGATGCAGACGAGGCAGAGACTTGGGCCACTGTCCATGAGGACGGGCGGTTCCCTTCCCTCATCGACCTGTTCTTGCACCACAGGGGTTTGCTCGTGATGGTGGAAGAGCTCATACGGGGGATAAAGGAGCGTGCCAAGGAAGAGCTCGAGCATTGGGGCCCAGAAAGGTCCGCCTTCAGTGCTCTACGTCCCCCAATGAACTGAACATCGTGATGGATGACAGCAAGGAGGCCAAGAAGTGGGAACACCTCAAGGAGCTCTGCCTCTGGATGAAGCACGTCTTGGGGCTAATGTCAGACATCGTAAACAATGGTCTTGGCCAGGACTTCTTTGTAAGGACGTCTCGAGTCTCTTTATTTTGAATCTTTTGCCTTGTTGGTGTGCTTACGGCCTTGCGTTCTTTTGCAGAATCTGAAAGAAACCTCCTGCCTGAAGTCGGGCTTCATTCACGTGACTAAGGGCGGCTGGGAGCAGTCCCCATTCTCCAGGACAAACTCCTCGAGTCGCAAGAGAAACTTCTCAAGGCGTACAAGGAGCTCACTATAGCCGAGGAGGAGAAGTAGAAGAGGGAGGCCGCTCTGACCGAGGCCTGGAAGTCTTGGTCTAGCCTGAATGGGAAGGTCTATCAGGTGGAGGAGGGCGCCCATGTCACCAAGGAGGTCACAGAGAAGGCCCAAGAAGAGGCCGCCCAGTCAAGGGAGCAGGCCGCCTCGACCGAGGAAGCGGTTGCTAAGGCTCGGGAGGAGGCAGCGCGGTATAAGGGCGAGGCCATCGACCTAGACAAGGGGAAGAGGCTTGTAGAGTCAGACCTTGCCGCCGCCTGGAGCAACTATGTTGGGCTAAAGGAGGTGCTTCTGAAGAGCGAGATCACCCGAGGCACCACGGAAGAGGCTGAGAAGAAGGCTCGTGAGGACCTCAAGGCAAAGCAAGCCCGCTCTTGCGGCCTTTTTGACGACATCGACCGTCTAAAGAAAGCGGTGTGGGAGAAAGAAGACGCTATCCTGCAGTCAGGCAAGTTGATCGAGGACCTACGGGTCGACAAGACGGAGCTGGCCTGCTCCTACAAGAAGATCGAGAAGGCCAACACCGACCTGGTTGGTGAAAACACAACTCTTGAGGAGAAGATCCGTTGTAAGTCTTCTATGCTCTTATGTTTTCTTTGTTTTTGCGGTGTTCCTTTTCTATCATCTGATTCCTTATCTTGATCTCTATAGGGCTTAAGGATGATCTGCTGGCAGCCCAGGTCGTCTCCCAGTCTCTTAAGGTATAGCTCGAGGGAGAGGTTGAGTTGACAGGTCGACTCAGAACAGCGATCAATGACCTCTCGACCTCTTGGGAGCTCGAGCCTGCAAACAAGGCAGGGGAGGCGGCTCGAGGTGACGCTCTGGTCGACCAGCTGTGCTACTTAGGCGTTGTTGCGAGGGACCGAGTATGGGACGCCCTCCATACTGGGGTGAAGCGGGCTATGGCGATCGTCTACTCGGGCTTCTCCTATGATATGGAGGTGGTATCCCACGGCTTCGTCACCAACATCTCCAAGACCGATGCTGAGAATGAGGAGAAGCTCCATGCCTTGATCAATGAAGCAGAGGTTCCTGGTGAGAGTTTGGTGAAGCTATTCGAGTCAGAGGTGCTCCCTCTTGAAGCCGGCGTGGGCATAGAAGATGGGGGTCAGGGTGGAGATGGTGACTAAGGCCTGTGAGCCTAATTTGTGTATTTAGACCCATTGTAATATATCTAGTACTTGTCTTTGATATGCATTGTGGCCCAAGTGTCCTTAAGAGTCACGGTTTCTATAAATACTTGATATTTTTATGCTCGAGCTTCTTTTATTTCTTTGCTGCCTAAGTTCATGTTCCTCGATCGCTCTTTTGTTAAAAACGACCTCAATTGCCTCGAGGGTAGGGGAGTGAGTAGAGTTACCATAGCCCAGAGGCGTAGGGATTATCAGGCTCGACATCCCCCGGCCCTTTGTTGGCTCGAGGCGTCTTTAGTCGATCGCGCGTGGTTTCCTTAGGGCTTAAAAGGGAAAAGATAACGTTGAGCTTTTTCAAAAATCATTCAATTTTTAGGAGCCTGTGGGGTTCCCCCCTGCTAGCCCTCGAGGGAGTTTTGACTATGATGGGTCATAGTCGAGACTTCCTCCTAATGTCGAGATTTAATGGTAACATTGCGTATTACTTAGAAAAATACTCTCATTCATTCAAGTATTCATTCACAGAGAATCGATGGTACAAGATGTGTATGAAATGTAAAGCCTCAAAGCTCTAAGGGTAGAAGTGACGTAGCTGTTCGATGTTCCATTCGCTAGTGAAGACCACCCACTTTTCATCCACGAGCTTGTATGCCCCGGGCTTCAACACCTCGGCCACCACGTATGGACCCTCCCAAGGTGGAGTCAGCTTGTGGCGTCCTTGATTGCTTTGCCGTCGATGTAAGAGGTCGCCCACGTTCAGGTCCCTCTTGCGTATGTGCTTGTCGTGGTAGCGTTAAAGCTTCTACTGGTACCTTGCTGAGTTGAGGAGGGCCATGTCTCGAGCTTCCTCAAGCTAGTCGACCGCGTTCTCATGAGTCTGCTAGTTGTATGCTTTGAGTCGAGGTGACCCAAACTCGAGGTCTCTTGGAAGCATGGCCTCAGAGCCATAGACCATGAAGAACGGGATGTATTTTGTGGCTCTATTTAGCGTTGTTCTTAAGCTCCATAGGACCGAGGAGAGTTCCTCGACCCATTTCTTGCATAATTTCTTCAACCAGTTATAGTTTCTAGGCTTGAGCCCTTGTAAGATCATGCCGTTGGCGCGCTCGACCTGGCCATTAGTTCGAGGATGAGCTACTGCGGACCAGTTCACATGGATGTGATGCCGATCATAGAAATCCAAGGACCTTTTGCTAGTTAACTAGGTGCCATTGTCGGTGATGATGAAGTTGGGTATTCCAAATTGATGGATTATGTCGGTGAAGAAAAGGACGGCTTGCTCGGAGCGAATGTTAGTGAAGGGTCGAGCCTCGATCCATTTTGAGAACTTATCGATGGCCACTAGCAAATGGGTATACCCCCTGCTGCTCTCTAGAGGGGACCCACAAGGTTGAGACCCCATACTGCGACTAGCCAAGTGATGGGGATCATCTGTAGAGTGTGAGCTAGGAGGTGGGTTTGCTTGGCATAAAATTGGCACCCGTGGAATGAATGAACAAGATCGATGGCATCAGCGACGGCCGTTGTCCAGTAGAAACTTTGTCGAAAGGCGTTGCCGACGAGGGTTCTAGGAGCCACATGGTGGCCGCAAGCCCCCGAGTGGAGATCCTCTAGGAGCTTCCATCCTTCTTCGACGGTGATGCAGCGCTGCAAGATCCCCATCGGGCTTCGCCGCTACAGCTCTTTGCTTTCGTCGTAGATCATGTATGATTTGGCCCATCGAGCGATTCGACGGGCGTCAGCTCAATCTTCTGGTAACTCACCCTGGATTAGGCAGTCGATGAAGGGCGTACGCCCATCAAATGGCCGGCCATGGTGTCGAGAGGGTTGCTCTATTTCCATCACCTCTGCCGCTGCCAATAGGGCCTCGATTGTATCGACAGGCTCACGAGCTGAGGCCTCGATGCTAGCCGCTGCGTTGAGGTCGACAGATGGCTCGAGCAGATCCCTTGAGAACGCGTCTGGTGGGACCATGCCTCTAGTGGACGCAATCTTGGCAAGCTCGTCGGCCGCTTCATTGTATCACCGTGCGACGTGAACGAGCTTGAGGCCAAGGAACTTGTCTTCAAGCTTGCGTACATCCTTGCAGTAGGCCTCCATTTTCGAATCGTCACAGCTCGAGGCTTTCATGACTTGATCGATGGCCAGCTGAGAGTCACCTCAAACGTTGAGGCATCGGACCCCGAGCTCGATAGCGATCCTTAACCCGTTGACGAGGGCCTCGTGTTCTGTGACATTGTTAGATGCGGCGAAATGTATTCGGATGACATACCTCATATGGACACCAAGAGGTGAGATGAATAGCAAGCCCGCCCCGACCCCATCTTCATGAGTGACCCTTCGAGGTACATTGTCCAGAGTTCCGCCTGGACCTAAGCAGGGGGAGCTGAGTGTTCATCCATTCCACGATGATGTCTGCCAGCGCTTGGGACATGATGGCTTTGCGAGGCGCATATGTGAGGGCCTCCCCCATGAGCTCGAGCGACCATTTGGCGATCCTCCTAGTGGCCTCTCGATTTTGGATGATCTCACCTAGCGGAAAGGACGAGACCACCATGATCGGATGGCCGAGAAAGTAGTGCTGCAGCTTGTGTCGAGCGAGAATCACAACATAGATTAGTTTTTGAACCTAGGGGTATTGTACCTTTGTTTCTAAGAACACTTTGTTGGGTATTTTAAACGCAAATAGAAGAAATCCACAAGCGTATGGATACCGATGTAACACCCCAGTGGTATGGTTGCATGAATCACATGCATAACATGAGCATCATCATCTACTCAAGCATATCATGATCATCATCTACCTTGAGCCATGTCATTCTATGCAAAAATGTGATTTAAGTTGTTTAAATAGGCTTCCTATGCTTATGTTGGTGTGTACCATGCTTGTGTTTGTGCTCTTTGCCTTGGTAATTAGCTTATCTATGCTTAACTCAACATTAGGAACAATGTTCATATTGATCACTTCTCCAAAATAATCACTTAAGTCATACTTACACAAATAGGCCCTAAAAACCTCTTTTGCTTAGGCTTTTAAAAAGTGTTTCATAAAATGTTTGCATGTCTACTTTCTACAGCAAAGTTGTAGCAAATTTTATTAGTAATAAAAGTTGTTTTATGGCCATCTCATGAAAATGATCACATCCAGCTCAAAAGTGACCCACAAGGCAGAATTGGGGCTGTTTCCAACACTTTGAAAAATTTTCAAAGTCTGGGGACACTGCAGTTTGCTTGATCAATTTTGAAAACTTCATATGTTTCAAACCAGGCCGATCTAGCTCTTTCTCCATTTGATAATGTTGTAGAACTCACCTAGTACTCCAACTTTGTCAACTACACCATCTCCTAACTCGCTTTGATTTGGAAGTTAATCGTCGTCGAAGTTGCTCTGTCAAACGGTGATCGTGTCGCCTGATTCAGAGCCGAGCTCGCCGTCGTGGATGCCCAGCGCGACACCTATCTGCCATTTGGCGCCCGTACGCCAGCGTTGGCCCCGCTCATCAGGTCGTCGGCGTTGGCATGGATGCCACGACGCCCCGCACTCACTCAGCACCCGTCCATTCTCTCCCTGTCTCTCCTTGCGCTCCGCCAGGCGAAAGCGCCGTCGCCATTACCGCCGAGAGCTTCACAAGCTCCTCGCACCCTCACCTCTGCGTCTTGCCTCGCCTCCGAGCGTCTCCAAGTTCGCCTCGAGCTCCTCCATCTTCTCCACCCTTCAGTTGGACGAGATCTCCCCGAGGTGAGCGACATTTTGCGAGTTCGTCGCCGTCGGGTTCACGGCCGTCGCGACCCCGATTCCGGCGAACCTCGCCGCTGCTCCATCCTTGCTTCCTTTCTTCCTTCTGAGTCGCGTTAATGTCGGCTTAGGTCTTGGTGTCGGTCCACGTCACGCCATTGCGGCTGAGGCACCACCGTCGCGCGGGAACACGACCGCCGCACCGCCGTGCTCACCGCCGACGAGCACCTCGCACGTGAGCAGGCTCACCGGAGCCGTTAGGGTTAGGCGTTTCTACCTAGAAAGCTCTGTGCTAACTCACTGATGCTTAAGCCACCATTCCCCGATGCTGTACCAGTCGGAGATGGCCGGCGTAAGCCGGGGTAACTCCGCCGAGCCGCCATGGCCGACGGCGAACCCTCTCCGTCGCCGTAACCCTAGCGCCACCTACCTCCATCGATGCGGAATCACTCCAGGAGCACGCTGGTGCCCTTGGATCCGTCGGAAAAGCTCACCGTTTGCGAGTATTCGCCGGCGAAGGCGTCCTCTGTTCTCTGTGTCGCTGACGCGCAGGACCCGTTGTCAGTGACTCAAATGTCTTCTCCTTTGTTTTATTCAAATCTAGATTTTTTGCTTTCTTGAAAAAATCATATCTCTGGTTCTGATGATCCAAAAATTGTGAAACCAGTTTTGTGAGATTCTTTGAGATGGCTATTGTTTTGTAAAAATATAAAATGAACCATGTTTTCTGGGAGAAATAATTATTAGGATTTAATCTTGTTATTCATGAGTAAATTCATGTCTTTTGTTATACTGCTCCTTTTGCCATGAAATTTTTATGGTAGTCTCTGTGTGGTGTTAGAATGCTATGATAATTATCTCATGATTTTTGGAGTGATATATCTGTGATATGAAATTTAGATTGGTTCTACGGCTTGTTTCCTTATTAAAATCATAATAAATAATTGATGCTTATGCTGGTGCTCTACTTTGGTGTCACACTTCTTTATGATAATAGTAGTATGTAAATAATCTGAAATCTGTTGTTTGACACTATATAAGCCATGTTTCTGAATTTATGAAATAAACACCTTGTCACATGTTAAATGCTTATCTTAAATTTTGCATATGCAATTGCCCTGAAAATTTTATGGTGATGTCATGATGCTAGGCTTGTGCTTCTGTAATTTTTGTAGATTTTTCTGAGCAATTTTACTAGTATCTTGTAATTATACTCCTTTATAGAATTAAATTAATAAATGTCTTATTATTAAGTGTTTGGGGGTTATCATATGATGTTCTGGTTGTCTTATGATGTGTTTGTGCTGATAAGTCATGTGGTTGACATTGTTTATGTTTTGGCTATGTCATCAAATAATTAATTAAAGAGTTAAAAGCTGTGCTGGACAGCAAGGAAGTAATTCAATCTTTGCTTATTAAAACTTAGTTTTCTGGAAGGCTTGTCTAAATCAAAGTTGTTGTAAACTTTATGAACTAGCTGTGGTTTTAATTTGGGATCATTTGGTCCAGTAGTTTGAAAGTTATGGCTGTTCCAAGTTGGATTCCAGGAATAGGTGCTTTCTGTTTTTTCTGGGACAGAACCTGGAACTTTGTTTATAAGGCTTGTTTAACTTAGGAATATTGCTGTGATGTTTAAAGATGATTTGTAGACAATTTCATAAGCTTTCCAGAATGTCCTCACTCATATTTGTTGGATCTGTCTAGCGTTAGTTATATCTGTGTACTGAGCTAATTCTGTTGTGTGATGCTTGCTGTGATAGTAACTTGGTAGGTTTTGGCTAAGTTAACTTATCATCTTGTGTGAACTTGTTATAACAGTTATTCCGTAAATGAGTGTCCAGTGAGTCTAATTATGTTATCAAGCATTCATTCTTTTAGTATGCACACCTTCTTATTCATCGAGCATGCAATAGGTGCACCGGACGCGACCGCCTCCTACGAGCTTCAAGTGAACCCTAAAGGCCAGGAAGGCAACCCGGAGGTGGAGTTCCAGCAAGTCGGACTCGAGGAGCCCGAAGAAGAGATTGAGTGCCCAAACCATGAACCAGCCTCGTTCATGAAAGGCAAGCCGCGGAGCATCCTAAGTCTCCCTTTATTTTCGAAAGTTTACTTGAATATGTTATATCTATTGATGCATTAAGTATAGGAGTTGTGATGAAACCTTTGCTGCATTTTACTCAATCCTTGTCCAGATATCTTACCACTTCCTGGTTATAGAGTTAGGATCGAGTAGTAGCTTAGCCATGCTTTAAACTGGTAGAAGTCGGGTGATATCCTGTCACCTGCGCGATATAGGGTTATGTCGGATCACGATGGACTATATGTGCTATCGTGGAAGGAACCTGATTAATTGGACTTAAGCCGGGCGGAGTTTTGCAAGGTTGTAGTAACTCCGTCTGTGGCAGCTAAGGACCGACCGTTGTACGTCCTCTTGTCATGTTGAACGCATGCCTAGCACTTAGTTGGCCGGATAACTCGTTCCGACCGCGAAGCCTAGTAATATGACTCAGGCCGGAAGACCGGCAATATAAAGTGCGCACTACCGGAGGAAGTGCGGTGTGCGGGGGACCATTGGCGTAAGCCCAAAGGCAGGTGAGTTAAAATTCCTTACCTCCCTCGCAGAGTGGTAGCCCTGGGAGTGCGGCGCTGATCGGAGCCGTGATTCCTGAGTCGTACCAAAGGTGACCCGATGGGGGATTCTTGGTGAGTGCTAGGAATACCCCTCCAGCTGGATAGGAATTCGATTCGAATCACCGTCTCTCCTGGTTAGTGAGAACTTGACAGAGCAGCGGCAAACGTAGCATTCACTAATGAACTTGGTTCGTGATAATGATGATAGCAAGGAAGAACATATGATGAATTTGATATGGTTATTATTGCTTGTAATAATCAAGTGAAGTGCTTTAGTACAGGTGCTAACCTAGTGGTAGGCTAATGATGATGAATATGATGCTCCCACAACATTGTAGTTATAATTTAAGCTTTTTGGCAACTGTTGAGTCAACCAGCTCCACTTGATATTAGCCTTGCATGATCCTTGGTATCTTTTATGTTTTACTAGACGGGTAAGTCTAGCTGAGTACAATCTCGTACTCAGGGTTTATTCCCACCTGTTGCAGATGATATCTTTTATGATGGTTTCTGCAAGACCTGTCTCCATCCCGCTGGGGATGAGGACTAAACCGTTGGGCACGGTTCTCTAACTACTTCGTACCTGTTGCTTTTGGATGGATGGCATGAGACCCTGGCTGTACAAGAACTTGTGAAATGAACTTTGGAAAGTGTGTGTAATTATTTTGCTTCCACTACTACAAACATGTCTTGTAATAACTAAGCAACTCTGATGTGGTGCCGCTTCGATGGCAATGAATGACTATGTAACATTCGCTGTGTTGTGTTGAACTATTGCGATCTTGGTTTGTTGCAAGTTGGTTTGAAGTCCTTCGTGACTTTAGTTGACTACCGGGATTATATGGGCTCAAGTTTGGAAACTTGATTGCTTGTCGATCGTTTGTACACTTGAACTCTTATAATTTGGTCGGTTCTGTGACAGCTGGCATCGGAGCAAGTTCAGCATTATAAATGCAGCGTTTGTGTATTTGAAAACAGAGAGTATTTAAATAAAATTTTGTAAATCAACACTTAAGTTATGTCAGTGGTCGAATCCTCCTTGCCCATATAAGGACTATAGGTGGCTATTTAAGTACTGACTTGGGGGGGTTTTATTTATGCATCTCCGGCAGTACTCAGGTATGGATGTGTGATGACCGCACTATGCTACCCTGTGGTCTAATGGTAGAGGTAGCCTTCATATGTGAATTAGCCACATATGTCGCTAGATTTAATTATGCAACGTCGCACCTACGCTCTGGTAAGTGTGAGCTGTGAGAGCATAATCGTCCAAACGGCGGTCTAGGAGAGTGTTCGCGGTGGTTTTCTGGAGCGGTTACATGTCAAAACCATGGAACCATGAAAGAAACTTAATTAGGGAGCATTTAATTTCTCGGGTAGCTGTGGTATTATTGTTTGTACATGTTGGGCATGTCCAAGCAATGTGCACTTAGTTTACTGCTTTCTTGAGTGGTATATGGGGAACTGTTGGGCTGCAATGAAGTTTTTTTTGCAGGTACTCTAACCGCGCACGGGTAATTCGCTAGATATCGTATCGAGAGACAAATGTATGCCACCGTATATCCGTTAGAATTTTAATTTTCTAAGTTTGTGAGGACGTACAGTTCGTGCATGCATCATGTCGCATTCATACATACATTATGTCTACTCCTTCCCTTACCATGTCGTCCCTTTTAAATGAATAAATGTTGCTTAAATTAATCTCCTCTTACCCATGGTATTCCTATTCCTTTCCACAGATGGACGTGCCCGCTTCACCTCGCCCCAGTGACACCTTCCTGAGCGAGTTTGGCACTCCTACCTTGCTTTGGAGAGTGCTACAGTGTGTGGGGTATACTGAGCCACCTCAGTATTCTTGGTGGGAGGTGGATATGACAGGAGAGTTGCAGTGGTTTGCTGTGCAGGGAGTTGTCCCTCCACATGGGGGTAGGCCTGCATGGATAGGTTGGACCTGTAACTCAGATGGGCAGACTCCTTGGGAAGCAACTCAGGTTGCAGCCCAGGCTATGCTGCTTAATATCTGTCAGATGTTTGGCGATGAGCTAACAGGAGGACCAGCAGCCTCCATTCCCCGTGCTGACCCAGCAGCAGCAGAGTGGAAGCAGGCTGATGGTTGTGCGTTGGTCCGAGGCAGGGGAGAGCGAGCTGAGAGTTCTAGTCCTGCTATGAGTGCTATGATGGCTGTGCTCAAGCTGTTCAGTCAGCGAGAGGACACTTATGCACGGGTGATGGTGGCTGTTCGCTAGGCACATGAGATGCAACAGAAGGCTGAAAAGCGTGCTCGCAAGTTTCGCAAGCAACCTAGACTCCTGGAGCATGCTCAGAAGGACCGCAATGACTAGGAAGGCATTGCGGAGAACAGTAGACAGCAGTGGGTGAAGGCCATTAGGGAAAGAGATTATAAGCAGGATCAGATGAGTCAGTTAGCTCGAGAAAGGTAGAGAGTGCAGGAGCGCTTGGTGCAGGTCACTCGTGAGAGGGACACTGCACTCCGTGTGTCCGAGAACAGGCGCCGAGCATGGGAAATGCACCGGATTCAGTCACTTGAGTGAGAGAACTATCTGCAGGATCAGATTGAGGCTGGTCTTGTGGAGATTTACCATCTCAACAACTTGCTACAACCTATTCCTCGCCCTGTGCCCGTGTATCCAGAGGTGGGACCTCAGGTGATTGTGGCCGATGATGATGGTATGGAGGTAGATGGACCAGCAGCGGCTGCACCACCCTTGCACGAGGACATGGAGGACAAGGAGCTTGAGCCAGTTAGCAACGAGGATGGAGAGGCGATCTTCGACGCTGACTCGAACGATGAGCCTGGAGTGTAGTGAGTAGTGGGTAGTTGTTATGTGAGGATCTTTTGTAGTATGACAGTCAGTAGTGGTGCTATTGTAATCATGATATAATCCAGAACCTTGATCTTGCCTTATGTCATGTACTGTGATGGTGTAATAACTTTATGGACCCAATGTGTAACCTTAACATGTTCGATCGGTTATGACGATGTTTTCCGTTGTGGTGCATATTGCGGATATCTCTGTCATGTGTTGTTTTGGTAATGTTGTTTTGTGGAATTGAATTATTGTGCCTTTTTCTGTAAAGCTATTCTCTCGAATAGTTTCAGGCATAAATATAAGTTCTTCTACAGCAAGTCTTGTCATCATCAATGCTCACTGACTATGTCTTTACAGATGTCTCGTGGCACTCGAGGTGCGGAACAACGTGCGAACATGAACCCACCCCCTCCTCCTCTACCACCAAATCCAGCTGAGCTGATGCAAATGATGGTGGAAAACCAGAGGATGCTCACTGAGACCATCAACCGGATGGAAAATCAGGGTGGTCGTAATGCACATGAAGGGCCAGCTCCTAATCAGTACAACAGTTTCAAGGATTTCATGGATACTAAGCCCCCACCTTTCAGAGAGGCTGAAGAACCCCTTCAAGCTGAGGAATGGCTGAACATCATGGAACAAAAGTTCTGCTTGCATCGGCTGACTGAGGGTTTGAAGGCTGAGTATGCAGCTCACCAACTGCAAGGTCCAGCAGGCATCTGGTGGAATCAGTACCGGGAAGCTCTTCCAGCTGACACTGTGCTTGACTGGAATCTTTTCCATGAAGCTTTCAAGGGGCATTTCATTCCTCCTGGTGTCATGGAAATGAAGCATACCGAGTTTATGCAGTTGACTCAGGGCAACAAAACTCTGAAGGAGTACTTGCATGCTTTCAATCATCTGTCAAGGTATGCTCATGAGTTTGTGAACACTGAGACAAGGAAGATTGCCGGCTTCAAGCGGGGTTTGGGCCCCAAGTTGCTGAAAACCATGGGCCGCACTAAGTGTGCAACTTTCAATGAGTTTGTCAGTGATGCTCTTACCCAAGAGAACTACAACACTATGTACACTGCGACCAAGACTCGCAAGAGGGCTTTTGAGGCCGGGGTAGGGGCATCTCAATCCAAGGCTCCAGTGGCGGCTACGCCACCGATCCGTGCTCCAACTCCTAACCAGCGGTATCGCCAGCCTGTGAAGAAGAATCAGGCAAAAATGGGTTTCCGCAAGGGTTACTCTATTGCTCTTCCTAGGGGTAACACGGGTCCTAGCTATGCCAAGACTCCACTTGCCAACCGTCCGTGCTGGAACTGCAATCAGACCGGGCATTGGCAGAGCAATTGTCCTTACCCTCCGAAGAAGGGCAACCAAGGGAACGTCCGCCAGGGACGTGTTCACTACACAACTGTGGAGGCAATCCCTGCTGGTGAGGTAGTTGTTGATATTTGGTAACGCAATAAAGAAATGATCCGCAAGCGCACGGATATCGGTGAGCATTTCACCCGAGAGGTTATCCAGAGTTATCGTATTTATATTTTTACAACTGGGAGAAAGGGTGCATCTGACTAACCAAATCTATTGCTACTATCCCTCTAGGCTACAAAGAATGTGTCTCGATGTGAGCGATGTATAGAGAAGACTGCAACTATAGTCTCGTTCTAACCTTGGTAAGGATGATCTACTGTTCTATTGGGGAAGCTTACGGAATCTAGACACCACAAAGGATGTTCGACCCGCACCTATAAACCCTACCCTTCCTGCTAACGAGATGTGGGATACAAAGGTAACTCGGAAATGTGACGTTCCTCGCTACTACCACGGTCCAGCTAGTCAGGGGATATCTATGAGTACCCTAGCCTAAACACCACGTTTATGCTAGCAATGATTACTCTAATACTCAACCAGAAGAGGATTAAAGTAAACTCATAAACCAAAGAACAATAAAACAAGAACTTACTAGAATTAGAAGTCGAATTACTGAAGAATCTTAGGAGCAAGCCTTGGGTTAGAAGACTTGATCCCGCAGGTACAAACTCGGAGTGGACACCGACAGGCCGGCCTTCCTCCGATCTACACCTCCACTCTATATCTCTCAATCTAGTAGAAACTAGAAGATCTATTTCTACTCACATTGGTTGCTAAGCCTAAAAAGAAATTTTATTTAGAGAAGAGGTTTTCCTTCGAGGGCACCCCTCAACTCTATAAAAAACTTGTCTCCTCTAGGGGCCAGGGGGTCTGCTTATATAGTCCTCCTCCTCTGTGCATTTTTTGTCCAGCAGGCGATGTGGTACTACGTTATCCTTGATCCTTTAGGTCGGTGGAACGTCGTGTGCGAACAGAGTCCCGATTGGCATCCAACATAGGGTGGGCGCCCAGGTCCTCAGGGTGGGCGCCCTGGGCCTGGCCCCTTTCGGCCTCCGCTTTCTTCCCGTGGCTTCTGGAGTCTTCTAGATGGTAGAAAATTGTGCGGTGCGTTGATATCTCTATGTAATCCCGACATGTGGGCCTTTCTTCCTTATTTCCTTCTTCCTTATTTCTTGATAACCCCCTGTAGAAATAGACAAACACCAAAACTCGTGGAATTCTGTCAGATAAAACCCTAAGTCTAGGTGTTGGTTGCATTTGGATCCTTTTCTTTATTTATTTGATGATTATATTTGATACTTAAGGACCGTCAACAGTAGTTACGGCTGGTAAGTTTCTGGTTAACTAATGTGATGCACTTGTGCTTTTTGATTTAGGAGCATCGCATTCTTTTGTGAGTTCAGACTTTGTGTCTAAGCATAATCTCAAGGCATTTACACTTGATAAGGGTAGTTATTGCATTAGTGCTGCTGGGAATGATATATCTACCAATCAAGTGGTTTTTGGGGCAACTCTGGAAATTGGAGGCCATCAGTTTCTTGCTGATCTGGTTGTCTTACCCGGTGTGGGTACAGATGTAATTCTGGGTATGAAATGGATGAGTGGTAACGGAGTTCTTATCGACACCACCACTCGTGTAGTGATGTTGAGACACCCAAATACCAGGGAAGCGTTCTTAGTACAACTTCCTCGAGATATCCATATCCGTAGCACTGTGAATGCAGTTACAGCTAAGGCCATCCATGATATTCCGGTGGTGTGTGAGTTCCCGAATGTATTACCTGATGATTTACCCGGGCTTCCTCCAGATCGGGATGTGGAGTTCAAAATTGAATTGATTCCAGGTACCGCTCCTATCTCTATAAGACCTTATAGAGTGCCACCAAATGAGCTAGCTGAGCTTAAGACCCAGTTAAATGAGTTGTTGAAGAAGGGTCTTATCCATCCTAGTTCTTCTCCTTGGGGTTGTTCGGCTATCTTTGTGAAGAAGGATCAATCCTTGCGCATGTGTGTGGACTATCATCCCCTGAATGCGGTGACCATCAAGAATAAATACCCTCTTCCTCGTATTGATATCTTGTTTGATGAGTTATCTAAAGCTAAGGTATTCTCCCAGATTGATTTGCGATCTGGGTATCATCAGATCAAGATCCGTCCTGAAGATGTGCCTAAGACAGCTTTCTCGACGAGGTATGGGTTGTATGAATATCTCGTCATGTCCTTCGGTCTTACGAATGCACCTGCTCACTTCATGTACCTCATGAACTCAGTATTCATGCCCGAATTGGACAAGTTTGTGGTGGTCTTCACTGATGATATCTTGGTATATTCTTGCAATGAAGAGGAGCACGCAGAGCATCTGCGTGTGGTGTTGTCGCGCTTGCGTGAGCATCAGCTTTATGCCAAGTTCAGCAAATGTGAGTTTTGGCTAAAGAAAGTACCTTTCTTGGGCCATGTCTTATCTGAAAAAGGCATATCGGTGGATCCGGCTAAGGTGCAAGAAGTGCTGGATTGGAAAGTTCCAACATCGGTGCACGATGTTTGGAGTTTTCTCGGTTTGGCTGTGTAGTATCACCGATTCATTCTGGAATTCTCAAAAATATCCAAGCCTATGACTCGTTTACTTCAGAAAGATGAGAAGTTTGTGGGGATGCCTGAGTGTGAAGAGGCATTCCACAAGTTGAGGACATTGCTGACATCAGCTCCTGTCCTAGCTCAACCTGATATCGAGAAGCCCTTCGATGTCTTCTGTGACGCGTCGGGTATTGGTTTAGGTTGTGTGTTGATGCAAGAAGGTCGTGTGATCGCTTATGCATTGCGCCAACTCCAAAAGCATGAGATCAATTACCCTACTCATGAATTATAATTGGCAGCGGTTGTCCTTGCTTTGAAAATCTGGAGGCACTATTTGCTGGGTAATCTGTGCAATATCTACACTGATCATAAGAGCCTCAAGTACATCTTCACTCAACCTGAATTGAACATGCGGCAGCGAAGGTGGCTTGAGTTGATTAAAGATTATAATCTACAAGTGCACTATCATCCGGGCAAGGCAAACGTGGTTGCGGATGCCTTGAGTCGGAAAGCGCACTGTCACTCAGTTCAGGTGGAAGACCCATTGTTGTCACATCTTATGCATCCACTTGTGCTCAACCAGATTTCTCTGGAGAGTACTCTTCACAATCGAGTCATCGAATTGCAGCAAACAGATGTAGGCATCCACCATATAAAGAGGGGAATGAAGGAAGAAGGAACCAAGCAGTTCCGGGTCGATGAAAACAGAATTCTTTGGTTCAAAGATCGACTAGTGGTCCCAAAAGACCGCGAGCTACGAAATCAGATCTTATCTGAAGCTCATTCATCCAAATTGTCTATCCATCCTGGTAGCAGCAAGATGTATCAGGATCTGAAACCTCTGTTTTGGTGGACAAAGATGAAAAAGGAGATTGCTGCGTTTGTCGCTCGCTGTGACAATTGTTGTCGCGTGAAGGCCGTTCACATGAAAGCTGGTTTGCTTCAACCCTTGTCAATTCCTGGTTGGAAATGGGAAGAAGTTAGCATGGATTTTGTTGTTGGACTCCCAACTTCTGTTAAGGGTTACGACTCTATCTGGGTGATTGTAGATCGTTTGACCAAGGTTGCTCGTTTTATTCCAGTTCGAACTGACTATCGTCCACATCAATATGCGGAGTTGTATTTCGAGCACATTGTTCGTCAGTATGGTGTGCCTCGAACTATCATATCAGATCGTGGACCACAGTTCACTGCCCGTTTTTGGGAGTGTCTACATGAGCAGATTGGTACTCACTTAGTCCGTAGTTCTGCTTATCATCCCCAAACGGCAGGTCAAACTGAACGGGTCAACCAAATCCTAGAAGACATGTTGAGGGCATGTGATCTCTCTTCAAAGGGTTCTTGGGTTAAGTGGTTGCCATTAGCTGAGTTCTCCTACAACAATAGTTATTAGGAAAGTATCAAGATGGCTCCATTTGAAGCCCTGTATGGTCGAAAGTGTCGAACCCCGTTGAATTGGGTAGAATCCGGGGAGCGAATGTATTATAGCAACGATTTCGTGAATGAAGCGGAGCAGCAAGTCCGTACCATCCAGCAACATCTGGAAGCTGCTCAAGCTCGTCAGAAAAGTTATGCCGACAAGAGAAGGAAGCCGATTGAGTTTGCGGTCGGTGACCATGTGTATATCAAGGTGTCTCCGATGAAGGGAGTACAAAGGTTCGGAGTCAAGCGAAAGCTTGCACCTTGTTATGTGGGACCCTATCAGATTCTTGAAAGGAAAGGGGATGTGGCATACAAAGTTCAACTCCCAGTTGAGCTTCGAGCTATTTTCCTGTTTTCCACGTATCCCAATTGAAGAAGTGCCTTCGGGTTCCGGAGGAACGAATGGAAGTTCGGGATATCAAGTTAAAATCTGACTTGGTGTATGAGAAAAACCTATAGCGGTTCTTGACTGCAAGGAAAGGGTGACTCGTAATCGTGTGGTTAAATTCTACAAGGTGTTGTGGAGTAACCACGGGGAGGAGGATGCCACTTGGGAAACAGGGGACTATTTAAAAGAAGTCTACAAAACATTCTTCGAAAATTAGTTAGCTTCCAAATCTCGGGACGAGATTTTTGTAAGGGGGGAGGGCTGTAACACCCAAGTGTTATGGTTGCATGAATCACATGCATAACATGAGCATTATCATCTACTCAAGCATATCATGATCATCATCTACCTTGAGCCATGTCATTCTATGCAAAAATGTGATTTAAGTTGTTTAAATAGGCTTCCTATGCTTATGTTGGTGTGTACCGTGCTTGTGTTTGTTCTCTATGCCTTGGTAATTTGTTTATCTATGCTTAACTCAACATTAGGAACAATGTTCATGTTGATCACTTCTCCAAAATAATCACTTAAGTCATACTTACACAAATAGGCCCTAAAAACCTCTTTTGCTTAGGCTTTTCAAAAGTGTTTCATAAAATATTTGCATGTCAAAATTTCTACAGAAAAGTTGTAGCAAATTTTATAAGGAACAAAAGTTGTTTTATGGCCATCTCATGAAAATGATTACATCTAGCTCAAAAGTGACCCACAAGGCAGAATTGGGGCTGTCTCCAACACTTAGAAAAATTTTCTAAGTCTGGCGACGCTGTAGTTTGCTTGATCGATTTTGAAAACATCATATCTTTCAAACCAGGCCGATCTAGCTCTTGCTCCAGTTGACAATGTTGTAGAACTCACCTAGTACTCCAACTTTGTCAACTACACCATCTCCTAACTCGCTTTGGTTTGGAAGTTAATCATCGTCGAAGTTGCTGTGTCACACGGTGATCGCGTCGCCTGATTCAGAGCCGAGCACGCCGTCGTGGATGCCCAGCACGACACCTGTCCGCCATTTGGCGCCCGTACGCCGGGCGTTGGCCCTGCTCGTCTCGGCATTGGCATGGACGCCACGACGCCCCGCACTCACTCAGCACCCGTCCATTCTCTCCCTGTCTCTCTCACGCTCTCGCCATTCGAAAGCGCCGTCGCCATTGCCGCCGAGAGCTTCGCAAGCTCCTCGCACCCTCGCCTCTGCGTCTTGCCTTGCCTCTGAGCGTCTCCATGTTCGCCTCGAGCTCCTCCATCTTCTCTACCCTTCAGTTGGACGAGATCTACCCGAGGTGAGCGACATTTTGCGAGTTCGTCGCCGTCGGGTTCACGGCCGTCGCGACCCCGATTCCGGCGAACCTCGCCGCTGCTCCATCCTTGCTTCCTTTCTTCCTTCTGAGTCGTGTCAAGGTCGGTTTAGGTCTTGGTGTCGGTCCGCGTCATGCCATTGCGGCTGAGGCACCACCGTCACGCGGGAACACTGCCACCGCACCGCCGTGCTCACCGCCGACGAGCACCTCGCACGTGAGTAGGCTCACCGGAGCCGTTAGGGTTAGGCGTTTCTACCTAGAAAGCTCCGCGCTAACTCACTGTCAACGAAAGCTAGTTGGCAGTCTACCTTGGGGTATACCCACGGTAGTAGTTTATCGGTAGACGGTGCGCAAGCTACGAACTCGATGGTGACGCAAGACATAGACAAGGTTTTTATACAGGTTCGGTCGCCGTGTGGGCGTAACACCTATGTCCTGCGTCTGATTGTATTGGATTGAGAGAATAATGTGTCCTAGGGGGGTCCCTTGCCCCTCCTTATATAGTCCGGAGGGCAGGGTTACAGATCTAGAAACTAATCCTAGTCGGTTACAACTGCCATAGATAGTTTGATATCAATTCCTATTCTAACCGACTAGAATCCTGCTTGATCTCCATGTCTTGTTTCCTTGCACGAACCTCCGAGCAGTCAGATCAAGCATCGAACTTGTCTCGTAATGGGCCAAGCCTCCTGGCCCAAGTCTAGCCGTGAGGGTATAGGGGTTTATACCCCCACATCTAGTCCCCGAACACCATGTATTGTGATGTAGCACGCCGTCTTGAGCTTCTTCGATCAGTCAGGCTTGACGTCTTCAATAAGAAGGAAAATCACCCAAACAGTTGCAAACGGTGCTTTGACTAACTCAAAAGACAGTTGACCAACACTAACGTCGAAGAAGCAGGTTGTTCGAAGAATGCATGGTGTTCTAAATTAAAAAAGATTTCTTTCCTGATGAAGTGTGCCCACTTTACTTTTCTGAAAAGTATAGACCTCATAAAAGCAAGCATATTCACCGCAAGGTGAAGGGTGCCCACTCAGTCTTCGAGCCTGGTAGTAGGTGGCGTAGACACGTGGTGCCAGGGTCAGAAGAAAAGTCCTCAGAGAAATTCTAAAACTAAGATGCATCGCCAGATGCATCGTACCGATGTAGTCCCCGAGCTTGCTGGAACGCGAAGTATAAGCCTTGTAGCAAAGTCTAAAAAATTAAAATTATCCAGTCCCCGAGCATCTCATGCTCGTTTGCCATCGGGTAGACTTATCAACCAGTCCCGAGCAGATAATGCATTGGCGATTGGTATAGTCCCTAATTCTTCCAAACTGGCGGGCTGGTCGACCAGTCCCCGAGCGTACAGTGCTCGGTGGTCGGTGTGGCCCCCAGATCGCCGAAAAGGTGGACTGGGCGACTAGTCTTCGAGCATACAGAGCTCGGTGGTCGGTGCAGTCCCCAGATCTCCGAACTGATGGACTGGGTGACCAGTCCCCGAGCATACAGTGCTCGGTGGTCGGTGCAGTCCCCAGGAACGTTGATCCTCCACCAATTTTTGTCTGTTATTTTGAAAAAAGCATGTTACCACATAAATGAGTGACGTGACGAGACCTCCTGACGCATTGTTAGATGATTGCGTGAAAAGGTGCGCCTGGTAACTGTGCAGCCGCTCTTTGTGCGGTTCGAGAAAAGGAAACCATCAATTATACGAAAAAGCCGCCGTATTAACTGCCGGTAATTGTTGAAAACTGAAACGCCGTGTCCGCTGTTGGGCCCGGCCACTTCCCAAGAATGTGGGAAGTGGGAGGGGTGGAGTTGTTGCTTATAAAAGCTTGACATTGCCCCCGTATTGCATACACTGCCATTGCCTTCAAGCTTTCCACTCTTGCCTTCTGCAATCGCCATCAGTTCACCCAACTCGCAACCATTCCCGCAGAATCAATGGCGAAGAGCGACTCCAAAAAGAGGGCCGAGCTGATGGCCAAGGAGTGGAAGAAGTCCCGGAGCAGCGTGGGGTCCCTCAACGACCTTGTCGGCATGGGGCTACTACACAGTCAAGAGCTCGGCGGCCGGAGGGTACCAGATTGGGAAAGCTACCCCGACCCCCGTGCCGGTGAGATCGTGGTTTTCGAAGATTTTTACAAGAGGGGTTTTGGGGTTCCTGTCCATCCTTTTCTCTAGGGGCTTCTACTTTACTATGAGATCGGGATCTGCAATCTGCACCCGAACTCGATTCTTCTTATTTCCACTTTTATCCATCTGTGCGAGGCCTATGTTGGGATAGAGCCGCACTTCGATCTTTTCCGCTATCTTTTCTGTTTGAGGAAGAAGGGAGCAGTTGGAGGCTCCAAGATTGCAGGTGGAGTATACCTCAATCTTCGTGACGGGATGAAGAACCGGTATCTCAACTGCCCGTGGAACACTTCTCTCACCGAATGGTACAAGAAGTGGTTCTACGTCACGGAAGAGCCGGGCAGCTCCACGTTCTGCGATGTGGGGTACATTCCTGAGAAGAGGGTCAGTTCGATAGACCGCCCAGAGTTCGCCGGTCGGGTGGAAGACCTAATGAAGCTGATCGACTGGTCGCGTTTAGACGGGCTAGGAGTGGTCGGCAACTTCATCTGTCGTCGGGTGATGCCCTGCCAGAAGAGGGTGCACTCGGTGTACGAGTACGCTGGGAGCCAGGACCCGACGAGGATGAGCCCTGAGGTCTTGGAGAAGGCGGAAGTGCAACAGCTGTTGAACAAGCTGTTCAACTTTGCAGACGGCAGCTTCATCCGTAGTGGTGATCGGGTGCAGGCCTACTGTTGATGGTCCTTAAGTATCAAATTTAATTATCAAATAAACAAAGAAAAGGATCCAAATGAAATCAACATCTAGACTTAGGGTTTTATCTGACAGAATTCCACGAGTTTTGGTGTTTGTCTATTTCTGCACGGGGTTATCAGGAAATATGAAAGAAAGGCCCACACGTCGGGTTTACATAGAGATATTAACGTGCCGCGCAATTTTCTACCATCTAGAAGACTCCAGAAGCCACGGGAACGAACGGGAGGCCGATCGGGCCCGGGGGCAGGGCGCCCGCCCAAGTCCCTTGGGTGCCCGCCCAGCTACAGTAACCAATCAGCTTCAACTTCGCGCATCATGCTCCACCGACCTAATACTTCAAGGAAAACCACACGATCAATGTCGGTTTGATCCGACGGCCCAGATTCATCTGAAAAGACTATATAACCAGACCCTCTGGCCCCTGGAGGAGGCACCCCTTGATCATTATTCATTATTCATAGACAGAGCAAAAGCTAGGGTTTAGAGATGAGAGCTCTCCTCTCTTCTCTAAACTAGAGTAGATCTAGATAGTAGCAAGATGGAGAGCGAAGGAGGATTAGAGGAGAGGCCGGCCTGTCGGTTCTTCCTCCGGTTGTACTTCGTCATGATCAAGCTCTAATCAAGCTTGCTCATGGATGACTCTGGTAATCTACTTCTAATTCATTATGCAATTACTAATTATGTATGTTCTGGTTCACAACTCTTTTGAGTACTTTAATCCATAGGACGCTATAGGTGAGAGTTGTAGTATAGGTGTAAGCGTGGTGCTTAGACCTAGATTACTTGTGGATATCCCCTGTCTAGCTGGATCGTGTGGTAGGCCGCGTAGGTGACAGTTACGTTGGTCCTCTGTAGTCCACCTCTCGTTAGCAGGACGGGTAGGGTTTATCGGCCTAAGGATAAGCATCCTTTGTGGTGTACTGTTATCACGTGGTTCGTCCCAGACATAGACATACCCCTTTGAAGTAGAGAAACCATAGTTATACTCTCTATTCTGCTACCATCGCCCATATACTAGAATTGCTCTACTCTCTATCCCCATATTATCACTCACTGTTATCTTACCTTTAATATTGTTTTTATTCAATTCTACCATATTTCCTATTTACACTTATCTATCTTTCTTGGTTAAGTTAGAGCGTAGATCAGTTCTCCCGTTTCCCTGTGGATACGATAAAACCTTTAACCGGGTAAAAGCTTCAACGGTATCCGTGCGCTTGCGGATTATCTGTGTGCGTATAAATACCATAGTACACTCTAGTGCCATGCTGGGGATGACAACCTAGTATTCAAGTGGTGTTAGCAAGTGTCAACACCTACAAGCTGGGGCGACCAGCTCCCAAGGTAACGTTACGAACTGATTTTGCTTTCTGAACACTTGTTCTCCTAGTTGTTGATTTGTCTTTTATTTTTGCTACAGATTGGAGCCGTTGACCGATGCACAGTGTACGTATCGCTGGCGCCCAGCATGGAGAACCCTGCGGGGGTAGACCCGCCGGAAGACGACGCTGCTCGGTGTGCTCGATACACCAGCAGTGAGGGGGTAGACTCCTGGAAGACCAACTGCATTAAGCTTTGGAAAGGAGTAGCCCCGGTTCTGGACTTGATCAGCCCTGAGCTTCCTGAAGACCAGCCCCGCGCGCTGAGACTGACGCCAGTCGAGAAGGCGCAACGGGCGTGGGACTGGCTCCAGCAGTTCATCAAGGACGCCGGGGAGTTCGCCGGCGCGCATGTCCTCAGCATGGTGCGCGCCCACTATCCCATGGTCGACCTGTCAAGGCTGGAGAGGGGGTACCCCAAGGAAGTTGGCCCGCATGAGGTAGACGATCTTCGAGCTGGCCTGCTTGACTTGTCGTCGACGGTGATCGGCGACATCAACCTATGCGGGACGGCTACTCCCCCCGACCAGCCGGGGTTGGACAGATCGGCCAGGGAGTTGTCGGGGGCGTCCATTGCCGGAGATGGGCGGTCGACGCCTGCGGTCTCGACCAGCCAGGCGCCGGTGGCCCCGACCCCTCCGTCTAGGCAGCAAGGCCAGGCGGGTGATCAGCCCGAGCAGTAGGCCTGTAGGATAGTCTGTAGGAGTAGACTAGTAACCGCCCGGCGGGGTGTTTATTGTAAACTCTGTATGTAAAGTTTGTAATAAAGTTTGATTTTGTCATGACCATGATTTTGAGCGCTGTAATGTTATCTGAGTGATGTATCACTGTGTTTGATTGATAGTCGTTAAGAATCTTCGCCGCAGAGGAAGATTGTTGTGCTCGTCGGAAGCTCTACGTGTAAACAATGTATAGCGAAAAAGGAAAACTTTTATTATTGTTAATTATAAGAAACTTACAAGCAAAAGGTACTGGAACTTATGGGTAAAAACGGCGCAGTTTGTCTATGTGTCGGGAACTAGGCACGTGTGTTCCATCTGGATACGCCAGTCTGTAGGATGTAGGACGTGTGACTTCGGCGACCACAAAGGGTCCTTCCCAAGGCGTGGATAACTTGTGCGTTCCTTCCTGGCTTGTTTTCCACTTGACTACTAGATCACCGACCACGAAAAGAACGGTCTTTGACGTTCCTGTTGTGGTATCGCCTGATGGCTTCGAGATACTTTGCTGTTCGAAGACATGAAATTAGACGCTTTTCCTCCATGCAGTTGATTTCGAGCTCCCTGGCATTGTCAGCGGCTGATTGGTCGAAGTTTTCAACTCTTGGAGATCTGAAGGTTACATCAGATGGGAGCACTGCCTCGGAGCCATAAACCATGAAGTAGGGTGATACGCCTGTATTGCGACTGGCCTGTGTTCGGAGACCCCAGACCACGGCCGGTAACTCTTTCATCCATCGACCAGGCGCTCTGTCGTTCTCGGTGTACAACCTTTTCTATAGGGCATCAATAATCATCCCGTTCGCGCGTTCTACTTGACCATTTGCTCGTGGGTGAGCTACTGATACGTATTTTATAGCTATGCCTCTCTCATCGCAAAAGTCCCAGAACGTAGTGTCAGTGAACTGAGTGCCCAGGTCGGTGATTATACTGTTGGGGATCCCAAATCTGTGTATGGTTTGATTGAGGAACTCAACAACTTTCTTGGAGGTTGCTTTGACCAGTGGCATGTATTCGATCCACTTCGAGAATTTGTCAATTAACACGAAGACGAACTTGAAGTTGCCGGGAGCCGGTTTAAATGGCCCGATCATGTCGAGGCCCCAGCAGGCGAAAGGCCAGGATGACAGAATAGTTTGAAACTCGTGAGCAGGTACGTGGGTCCTCTTGGCGAAGAACTGGCATCCTTCATAATGTCGGACCAGTTTTTCTGCGTCGGCGACCGCGGTTGGCCAGTAAAAACCTGCTCAGAAAGCCTTCCCGACCAGTGTTCTGGAGGCCGCGTGGTTGCCGCAGGATCCGGCGTGTATGTCGTCCAAGAGCTTGATGCCATCATCTTGGGATATGCATTTGAGCAGCACTTCAGAACTTGCATTTTTTCGCATAAGTTTGCCGTCCACCAGTATGTAATTCTTTGATCGTCGAATGAGGCGCTCGTTCTCCGTTTTATCCTGAAAGCCCGACCCGTCCGATATATACCTGATGAACGGGGTGCGCCAATCACGGCTGCTGGTTGTCGGAGTAGCGTCGTCTATGAGCATTGCCCCATTAGGTTGCTTTTCGACCAGGTCTGTGCCTACACTTGGCTCATGGATGTCCTGGACGAAAACACCTCGCGGGATCTGGGCCCGAGATGACCCTAACTTCATCAGCGCATCCGCTGCCTGGTTCTTATCCCAGACCACGTGGATGTACTCTATGCCATAGAAGTTGGATTCCCATTTGCAGATTTCTTTGCAGTAGAGGTCCATCTTCTCGTGGGTTGCGTCCCATCCCTTGTTGAGCTGGTTGATAACTAAAGCGGAGTCGCCATAGACGTAGAGGCGTTTGACTCCCAACTCAACGTCTAGTCGTATGCCATGCAGGCATGCTTCGTACTCAGCGATGTTGTTTGACACCGGAAAGAGGATCCTAAGGACGTAGCGCAGTTTGTCGTTGTTTGGCGACACGAAAAGTATCCCAGCGCCGGCGCCGTTGATGTTCAAGGACCCGTCGAAGAACATTGACCAGTGGTCGAAGGCGTCTGAAACGGGAGGCTCGTTGAGATCCGTCCACTCCGTGATGAAATCGACCAGGGCCAGAGACTTGACTGTGGTGTAGCTCTAGAAATCCAGGGAGAATGGACATAATTCCATTGCCCATTTTACAATTCTGTCGTTGGCATCTTTATTGCGCAGAATATCCCCAAGGGGGAAACTGGTGGTTACCCAGACCCGATGGTCGTCGAAGTAGTGCTTTAGCTTCCTCGACGTTATTAGAATGGCGTATATGAGCTTCTGTATTTCTGGGTATCTGGCCTTGGACTCGTTTAAGACTTCGCTTATGAAATAAACGGGTCTCTGGACCTTGTAGACGTGACCTGGCTCGTCTCGCTCGACCACTATTGCCGTGGAGACAACCTTGTCGGTTGCTGCAATGTAAAGGAGTAGGTCTTCATTGGGCTGAGGCGCTGTGAGAACAGGCGGTGAGGTGAGGAAAGTCTTAAGCTGGGTGAACGCAGCGTCGGCTTCCTCTGTCCAGGAGAATTTTTCTGATGCCTTCAAGAGTTTGAAGAAAGGGAGGCCTTTTTCTCCTAGTCTTGAGATGAAGCGGCTGAGAGCGGCCATACATTCGGTGAGCTTCTGAATATCCTTGACATTCTTAGGTGGTCGCATGTCAAGCACTGCTTTTACTTTTGAAGGATTCGGTCGTATGCCGTCGCGGCTGACGACGTTACCGAGTAGTAGACCAGAAGGGACCCCAAAGATGCACTTTTTGGGGTTCAGCTTCCACTTGTACTTGTTTAGTGCCTTAAAGGTTTGGTCTAAGTTGTCGATTAGGGTGCTTACATCCCTTGTTTTGACGACGACGTCGTCTACATAAGCCTCGACGAGGTCATCACGAATCTCATCGTGGAGGCATTGCTGGATGGCCAGTTGATAGGTGGCTCTGGAGTTTTTGAGTCCAAAGGACATGGTCGTGTAGTAGTATGCGCCGAAAGGAGTAATGAAAGACGTTTTGATCTGATCATCTTCCTTTAGCGAGATCTGGTGATAACCGGAGTAGCAGTCTAGAAAAGAGAGGAGTTCGCATCCGGCCGTTGAGTCGACCACCTCATCGATGCGAGGGAGACCAAAAGGATCTTTAGGACAGTGTTTATTGAGATCAGTGTAATCAACGCACATTCTCCATTCATTATTCTTTTTGCGAACAAGAACCGGATTGGCGAGCCAATCGGGATGATATACTTCTTTTATAAATCCGGCTGCTAGAAGCCGAGTTATTTCTGTCCTAATAGCCTCCTTTTTGTCACGAGCGAACCATCGCAGCTTTTGCTTGATGGGTCTTGCGGTCTTCGAGACATTTAAGAAGTGCTCGATCAGGTTTCGTGGGACGCCGGGCATGTCTGCGGGTTTCCATGCGAAAGCGCTCACGTTGTCCCTTAGAAACCTGACGAGCGCGTCTTCCTATTTAGGGTCCAGGTTGGCCCCGATGAGGGCCGTCTTCTCGGGGCTGCCTTCGACCAGCTGTACTTCCTTGTATTCCCTAGACCTTGAATTCTTCCTGGCGGTCTCCTACTCGGGTAGTCGGAGCTGGTCAGGAGGGAGCTGTGCAGCTTGGGCTGCGGTTTCTGCCATGCGAATTAAAAGGTCAATTGCTTCGGTGATCTTGAAGCTTTCCTCCTCGCAAGTGTATGCAGTGTCGACATTGCCCCTGACAGTTAGGACGCCCTTCTCTGTAGGCATTTTGAGGACCAGGTATCAGTAATGTGGAACTGCCATGAGCTTTGTCAGCGATTGTCGTCCCAGTATAGCATGGTAAGTTCCATCGAAGTCGGCGACCACAAAGTTGACGAACTCTGTTCGAAAGTGGTCGGATGTGCCGAATTGGACAGGCAGTGTTATCTGTCCAAGGGGCACTGAACTTTGACCTAGCAAGACTCCCCAGAATTGAGCGTCGTATGACTTTAACTGTGCTGGGGTTATCTTGAGGGCAGGTAAGCTATTGCGAAAGAGGATGTCGATGGAGCTTCCCCCGTCGACAAGCATGCGCTCGAATCTGATGCTGTTGATGCAGGTGTCCAAGATTAGAGGGAAACGTCCTGGCTCCGGGATAGCGGCCCACTGATCCTTCCTGCTGAAGGAGATTTCCCTGTGCGACCAGGGAGGAAATTTTGGATCAGCGATCAGGCCATCCGTGGTGTCTATGTTTAGGCAGGCTCTCTTTAAGAGCTTTCTTTCTCACATAGACTGGATGGAGACCTTGCCCCCGAAGATGGAGTGGACCACGTCTGTGGGACTGACATACTGGTGTCGTGGGTCCCTATCCTGGTCCTCGTCCTCGTGTTCATGATCGCGCCCGTCCTGTTTCCCGTTTTTCTTGGCGGGGTCGTCTTGAGCAGCCCGCCGCGTATAGATGCTTTTTAGGACGCGACATTCCTCCATCGTGTGGTTGGATTTTGGATGCAGTTGACATGGTCCCTTCAATGTCTTGCTGTAGTTTTCCTGGTAGTCTCGCCGCCCGTTGGGGCGCTTGACCGTATTCACCTCGTGGTCGTGGTCGCGACGGCGCTTACCTCTGAAGTCATCGCGATTGTCACGCCGCCTGTCCCAGCCTTCTCTATGGTCCCGGTTGTTGAGGCGATGATGGTTCCTGTTGTCGAAACGACCTCGACTGTCATCTCACCGAGGAGTCTGGTCGGGACCTCTGGCATCGTCCCGGATGAGTTTTTCTGCGTCGTCGGCGTCGGCGTAATTTTTAGCCGTGGCAAGGAGCTCGGCCATCGTTGTTGGTCTTTTGCGCAGCTGCTTGTTCCTCAGTGCTTCATGGAAGCGCAGTCCCTTGATGAAAGCAGATATGGCCTCGTCGTGGGAAATTTTCGGGATCTTAAGGCGCATATCTGAGAATCGTCGGATGTAATCGCGTAGAGGCTCGTTTTTCCTGTCCCGTATCCTTTCGAGGTCGTACTTGTTCCCAGGCTGTTCGCAGGTAGCGATGAAATTGTCGATGAATGCTTGGCGTAGTTCTTCCCAGGAGTCGAAAGAGTCCTCGGGCAGGCCTAGGAGCCACTGGTGACCAGCCTGGTCGAGGACGACTGGGAAGTAGTTGGCCATGACGTGCTCATCCCCTGCTGCTGACCGGACAGCGATCTCGTATAGAGTGATCCAGTTCTCTGGGTTTTCCTTGCCGTCGTATTTTTTGAGTTTCTCGAGCTTGAAATTGCGGGGCCACACGACCTGGTGGAGGTGTGAGGAGAACTGTCTCAGGCCCGGGGGGTCATGCGTTGCATCGTACTCAATACGACGCAGGTTTTCGTGAACTGCTCTCTCCGTGGCGCGCCTATTGATGCGGTCTCGGGCGTCTTTGGGAGGGATTTTGTATCGAAGATCCCTGTGCTGGTTTACTTCCTGACCACGCCCGCGGTTCTGCTCGCGGTAGCCACCAGCGTCCCGACCGCCATCGTCACGCCGTGAATCTTTTCGATGATTGTTGGGGGAACGGCTGCGCTGGTGCCCGCTGGGTTGTGGTGAGCTCCGGCTACGATGGGTCTGGTCAGAGGAGACCTCTGCATAGGAGATAGCTTGGACTCTTTTGAGCAGAGTGGCTGTCTGTCCCATCGCAGCGATCAGGTGTGCGCGAATGTTGGATCTGACGCCCTGGCATTTAGGAGTATCAAGGAGTCGATCTAAGTTGGCCATGGCAACAGCCACGTTGGCGCTTGGCGTTTTGTAGACTGGCTGATCCCCGACCATGTCGAAAGCGTCGGTGAGATTATGCGGCGGGAGTTGGCGCTCCTCGTCTGCGCGTCATCTGGCGCGGTCGGCATTGCGCTGCTCACGGAGCGGCCTCTGCTCGTCTGTTTCTCCATCAACGACCGGCTCGTCGGCGCTGACATTGAAGGCGAGGTCTCCTCGCCGGGGTAGAAAGACCGGGAAGCGAGAGAAACCCCGAGGATATGGTGGTAAATCTAGGTCGTAGTCCTCGTCCTCGGAGTTTATGACTTCAGTGGGAACGGACCCAGTGCTGGAGTTTGTGTTGGAAGCCTGGCCGTCCCGTAGTTCTCGGATCGTCACCGTGTTGACGAAGTGACGAGCTGGTCGACCGCTCCGTTTTGGCAACCAACCAGCCTCGTTAAAAAGGGATTGGATGTGCCGCGAGTAGAGAACGGCCGAGTTGTTCAGACTGTAAGCATAATCTTGTTCGGGATCAGCCTCGAGTTTGACGGACCGTCCTGAGGGGGTGGAGGTTATCGTCAGAGACGTTCCCGGCCGTTCGTGTGTGACGACACGAGTTGGCCGGTAGGAGTTGAAAAAATCTGTTGGCGCGGCTTGATCAGGCTGACGCGAGATCCCATCTATTAGTCGGGAAGCTTCGAGAAGCTTGAGATCAGCGCGATCAAGGGCTCGGAGAAGGTCCAAGCCATCGATCTTCTTTCCCTTGTAGCGCGGAAGCGGTGGTTGGGTGCTCGGTGCTTGTGTCTGCGTGATCGGAGCCGATGCCGCCGTCATCCTAGATTGGATCTGAGTTTCTTCCGAAACTGTGGCCGTGAAGCCACCGCCGCGAGTCGTGCACGTAATCTGGCCGACGGTGAACGTGAGGCCTTCAGGCATGGCCGCGGAAGCTGGAACGATGACCATTTTGTTCGCCGATTGCAGGCATCATTGGCCCCTGGTCCAGGCCAGGGGAGCCTACAGGCGACGAGGACCCTCCTCGGGGCGGTGTTGGGACTCCCCTTTCTTCGACTGAAGGAGTCGGGACTCTGCTCTCCTCCTCCACAACGTTGCTCCGGGGAGGCGTCCTCGCAGCCTCTTCGTCCCTTGTCGGGGCGCTCGCCGTGGCATTCGCCGAGGCCGGATGCTCCTCGGCGCTCGCAGCAGCGGCTGTCGCCGCGGGCTGCTCCTTGGTCTGCGGCGCGGTATCCCCAATGGCGGCTACAGGCTCGGCCGTCCTCCGGCCAGCAACATGGTCGGGGTTGACGTCCGACGCCGCGCTAAGCAATGAGACGACATTTTAACAATGTCAGAAACCGCAACAAAATGCAGAATGTCGCAGTACGAAAGTAAGATTAAAAACTTGGAAAAAGTCTACATAACCCCCCAAACTATCTAAGGTGGAATACTTCACCCCCCAAAGTATAAAACCGGATATTCTACCCCCTGAACATTCAAAACCGGTCAAATAACCCCCTCGAGTGGTTTTAGAGGGTGGTTTTGTCTTTTTCTTTTTTATTTATTTCCGCTGAATCTTTGAAAAATCATAATAAATCATAGAAAAATCATAAAATATAAAATTCAATTTTGTTGGACTCCTGATGAGTAGATCTACATAGTGAATATATAATATGATATGTGATATACTTTAGTACAAAGTTTTTTCTGTAGCTTTAAATCTATGTTTTTCTGTAACTAATTAGAATAATTCATTTATGTAGTTCTTATGGTCCAATTGTGGTAAACTTTTTGTGGTAGGTTCATTATTATATGCTTGAACTATGGTAAAAATTTCATACTTATTGGATCACATATAACTTAGTTATAGATAAAGCATAGATTTAATAAGAATAAAACTAAATAAATCTATAACTAAATTTTACTTGATCCAATGGATAGGAAACTTTTACCAAAGTTCAAGCATACAATAATGAGTCCACCATAAAAAATTTACCACAATTGAACCATTGGAACTACATATATGAATTATTCTTTTTAATTATAGAAAAACATAGATTTAAATCTACAACCAAAACTTTGTCCTAAAGTATACCATATTATATATTCATTGTGTAGATCTACGCATCAGAAGTCCAACAAAATTGAATTTTTCATTTTATGATTTTTCTGTGATTTATTATGATTTTTTAAAGATTCAGCGGAAATAAATAAAAAGGAAAAAGATAAAACCACCTTCTAAAATCACTTTAGGGGTTATTTGACCGGTTTTGAAAGTTCAGGGGGTAGAATATCTGGTTTTATACTTTGGGGGATGAAGTATTCTACCTTAGATAGTTTGGGGGGTTATGTAGACTTTTTCCTTAAAAACTTACAGGTCGAATCGCCTGTGTGTCGCGGTGAACCTCCTCCTGGTCCTACTGGTCGGTGCCTGCGCCCCCGTCTCTACGACACGCGTCGACTTGACACGCACCGCAGGAGGGTCGCTAGTCACCCGACCAGTGGTGGCCGGCGCAACGTCCGGACGACTGCGCGGCCTCCGGACCAGAGAAGGCGCGGCCTCCTCCTCCTCGTTGTCATCGGTGATCCGGACGAGCCGACTGCGCTTAGGTGCCTAACTGCTCTCCGCCAGCAACGCTTCCGCAGGGGAGGGGTCTGCTGCCAGCGGCCTTTTCCCTGCCACTGTGTCTTCGGTGGTCGGGGCGGGATTGTCCTGCTCCTCCTCACTGCTGGTGTATCGAGCACACCGAGCAGCGTCGTCTTCCGGCGGGTCTACCCCCGCAGGGTTCTCCATGTCGGGCGCCCAGTGATACGTACACTGTGCACCGGTCAACATCTCCAATCTGCAACAAAAATAAAACACAAATCAACAACTAGGAGAACAAGTGTTCACAAAGCAAAATCAGTTCGTAACGTTATCTTGGGAGCTGGTCGCCCCAGCTTGAAGGCCTGCACCCGATCACCACTATGGACGAAGCTGCCGTCCGCAAAGTTGAACAGCTCGTTCAACAGCTGTTGCACTTCCGCCTTCTCCTAGACCTCAAGGCTCATCCTGGTCGGGTCCTGGCTCCCAGCGTACTCGTAGGCCGAGTGCACCCTCTTCTAGCAGGGCATCACACGACGACAGATGAAGTTGCTGACCACTCCTAGCCCGTCTAAACGCGACCAGTCGATCAGCTTCATCAGGTCTTCCACCTGACCGGTGAACTCTGGGCAGTCTGTCCAACTGACCCTCTTCTCGGGAATGTACCCCACGTCACAGAACGTGGAGCTGCCCGACTCTTCCCTGATGTAGAACCACTTCTTGTACCATTCGGTGAGAGAAGTGTTCCACGGACACTTGAGATACCGGTTCTTCATCCCGTCACGAAGATTGAGGTATACTCCACCTGCAATCTTGGAGCCTCCAACTGCTCCCTTCTTTCTCAAACAGAAAAGATCGAAGTGCGGCTCTATCCCAACATAGGCCTCGCACAGATGGATAAAAGTGGAAATAAGAAGAATCAAGTTCGGGTGCAGATTGCAGATTCCGATCTCATAGTAAAGAAGAAGCCCCTGGAGAAAAGGATGGATAGAAACCCCAAAACCCCTCTTGTAAAAATCTTCGAAAACCACGATCTCACCGGCACGGGGGTCGGGGTAGCTTTCCCCCTCTGTTGCCCTCCAGCCGCCGAGCTCTTGATTGTGCAGTAGCCCCATGCCGACGAGGTCGTTGAGGGACCTCACGCTGCTCTAGGACTTCTTCCACTCCTTGGCCATCAGCTCAGCCCTCTTTTTGGAGTCGCTCTTCGACATTGACGCTGCGGGAATCATTGCGAGTTGGGTGAACTGATGGTGATTGCAGAAGGCAAGAGTGGAAAGCTTGAAGGCAATGGCAGGGTAAGCAATACGGGGGCAATGTCAAGCTTTTATAAGCAACAACTCCACCCCTCCCACTTCCCGCATTCTTGGGAAGTGGGCGGGCCCAACAGCGGACGCGACGTTTCGGTTTTCAACAATTACCGGCAGTTAATACGGCGGCTTTTTCGTATAATTGATGGTTTCCTTTTCTCGAACCGCACAAAGAGCGGCTGCACAGTTACCAGGCGCACCTTTTCATGCAATCATCTGACAAAGCGTTAGGAGGTCTCGTCACGTCACTCATTTATGTGGTAAGATGCTTTTTTCAAAATAACAGACAAAAATTGGTGGAGGATCAACGTTCCTGGGGACTGCACCGACCACCGAGCACTGTATGCTGGGGGACTGGTCGCCCAGTCCGTCAGTTCGGAGATCTGGGGACTGCACCGACCACCGAGCACTGTATGCTCGGGGACTTGTCGCCCAGTCCGCCAGTTCGGCGATCTGGGGGCCGCACCCACCACCGAGCACTGTACACTCAGGGACTGGTCGACCAGCCCGCCAGTTTGGAAGAATTAGGGACTATACCAATCACCAAGGCATTATCTGCTCGGGACTGGCTGATAAGTCTACCCGATGGCAAACGAGCATGAGATGCTCGGGGACTGGATAATTTTAATTTTTTAGACCTTGCTACAAGGCTTATACTTCGCCTTCCAGCAAGCTCGGGGACTACATCGGTACGATGCATCTGGCGATGCATCTTAGTTTCAAAATTTCTCTGAGGACTTTTCTTCCGACCCTGGCACCACGTGTCTACGCCACCCACTACCAGGCTCGGGGACTGAGTGGACACACTTCACCTTGCGGTGAATATGCTTGCTTTTATGAGGTCTATACTTTTCAGAAAAGTAAAGTGGACACACTTCATCAGGAAAGAAATCTTTTTTTAATTTAGAACACCATGCATTCTTCGAACAACCTGCTTCTTCGACGTCAGTGTTGGTCAACTGTCTTTTGAGTTCGTCAAAGCACCGTTGCAACTGTTTGGGTGATTTTCCTCCTTATTGGAGACGTCAAGCCTGATTGAAGAAGCACAGTACGGCGTGCTACATCACAATACATGGTGTTCGGGGACTAGCTGTGGGGGTATAAACCCCTATACCCTCACGGCTAGACTTGGGCCAGGAGGCTTGGCCCAATACGAGACAAGTTCGATGCTTGATCTGACTGCTCGGAGTTTCGCGTAAGGAAACAAGACGTGGAGATCAAGTAGGATTCTAGTCGGTTAGAATAGGAATTGATATCAAACTGTCTATGGCAGTTGTAACCGACTAGGATTAGTTTCCAGATCTGTAACCCTGCCCTCTGGACTATATAAGGAGGGGCAAGGGACCCCCCTAGGACACATTATTCTCTCAATCCAATACAATCAGACGCAGGACGTAGGTGTTACGCCCACACGACGGCCGAACCTGGATAAAAACCTTGTCTGTGTCTTGCGTGACCATCGAGTTCGTAGCTTGTGCACCGTCTACCAATAAACTACTACCGTGGGTATACCCCAAGGTAGACTGCCGACTAGCTTTCGTCGACAGTGGCGCGCCAGGCAGGGGGTGTGCGTACAGCTTTCCAGACGAGCTAGATGGAAATTCTTCTTTATCAGCATCGACCACAACAACTCCGACGGCAGCTTCACCGATTGCCACGTACTGGAGTTCGGCCAAGGGAAGGCACTGACTTCCTGATCGGAGTCACCTGATCGGAATCATCAAACATGTCCGAGAGCCCACCAGCGATATCAACTATGGAGGATAAATAAAGTAATCAAGATATCTAATGAGTCATCATCTGATCGGAGTCATCAAGCGTGTGCATCAAGGACTTCAGCTATCTCGAATACGGGCAACGAGCCTACGGCTACGTACCGAAAAGCCAAATCAATCAAGCCACCAAGCTCTGACGCACGTATAAATTTGTTACTGCTCCTCCATCTCTCCAATTAAACTGCCCAATTGCTCGAGCGAAGGTTCATCATCCTGTGGCGACGACTCGTTACAGCTTCCAAATGCAGCAGATTTCTTCGTCGACATGATCGGCAGCGATTCGATATCTGGACACCCTTGCCATACAGGAAATCGGTGTCTCTTCCTGAGAATACATGGGTCGGGCAGTCCAGCGAGTTGCCGGACCATCTTACAAGCCGTAAGACGAGCCATATTGACCCGTCTGAAACTTTGATGCAAATCGTCAAGCTCTGTTCCGAGATGACTAGTGAGCTGCTCGGGCTACGTGCTAGCGCCGCGTCGCAATGATAATCGCCGCGAAGAACGGCGCTACAACAACCGCGATCACCGTCACGACAACAAGTCAAAAAGCTCGAGGGCCAGATAATTTTGTCGTCACCGACTAGACTTTCGTCCGAAAGATAAGTACACTTCTAATATTTTATTTATTTTTGGCATAATATTTTTTATTATCCTTCAAAACAGCTTTTTGGTTAGCCGACTAGTTTTTTCTCCTACACGAGTTTTCCAGAGCTGGTACTGTCTCCGACTCCTCCCTACATGTGCATGAGATCCGCCATCTGCGTTCTGGGTGGTCGGCAGTAGCTCTCTGGCGAGGCTGGCAATCCCACGCATGTCTAGGTTCCGCACCTCATGCTGATTGTTGGCTAGACCAGAGCAGGTACAAGCTTTAGGATGAATTAACTACTCGTGCTAATTTTATAACAAAAAATCTAAAACTTATCTCAGTACCGATTTTTTATCTAGAGTTTATTTATACATTATGTACTACCTATTCTCTATATTTATTTTTCAGGAGTTTGGCCCAGTCGACAAGCTACGCTCGGGGACTCGTCGACTATTTCCTACGCTGTGCTCGGGGACTGCTCCGACCACCGAGCACGTTTACGTTCCCAACCACGCTCGGGGACTTGTCGACTACTCTCTACGCTGTGCTTGAAGATTGTACCGACCACCGAGCACGTTTACGTTCCCAACCACGCTCGGAGACTTGTCCACCAGTCCGTACGCCGTGCTCGGGGACTGTACCGACCACCGAGCACGTCTACTTTCTCAACCGTGCTCGGGGACTCGTCAATCACTCCCTTCACTGTGCTCGGGGCTTGCTTCGATCACTCTCCAACCATAGGTTGGGCACTGTTCTTATCAGTTACATATGAATTGGACTCATATACAACTGAGGGGTAATTTTATTTTTTTAGACCTTGCTACAAGGCTCATACTTCGCCTTCCAGCAAGCTCGGGGATTACAACGGTACGATGCATCTGGCGATCCATCTTAGTTTTAGAATTTCTATGAAGACTTTTTTGACCCTGGCACCACGTGCCTACGTCACCTACTACCAGGCTCGGGGACTAAGTGGGCACACTTCACCTTGCGGTGAACATGCTTGCTTTTTAAAAGTCTGTACTTTTCAGAAAAGTAAAGTGGGCACACTTCACCAGGAAAAAAATCTTTTTTTATTAAGAGCACCATACCCCGCAGTTGTATATGAGTCCAATTCATATGTAACTGAGAAGAACAGTCCCCAAGCTGTGGTTGGAGACTGATCGAAGTAATCCCCGAGCACAGTGAAGGGAGTGATTGATGAGTCCTCGAGCACGGTTGAGAATGTAGACGTGCTCGGTGGTCAGTACAGTCTCCGAGCACGGTGTAGGGATTGGTGGACAAGTCGCCGAGCGTGGTTGGGAACGTAAACGTGCTCGGTGGTCGACACAGTTTTCAAGCACAGCGTAGAGAGTAGTCGACAAGTCCCCGAGCGTGGTTGGGAACGTAAACGTGCTCGGTGGTCGGAGCAGTCCCCGGGCGCAGCGTAGGGAATAGTCGACGAGTCCCCGAGCGTAGCTTATCGACTGGACCAAACTCCTGAAAAATAAATATAGAGAATAAGTAGTACATGATGTATAAATAAACTCTAGATAAAAAATCAGTACTGAGATAAGTTTTAGATTTTTTGTTATAAAATTAGCACAAGTAGTTAATTCATCCTAGAGCTTGTACCAGCTCTGGTCTAGCCAACAATCAGCATGAGGTGCGGAACCTAGACACGCGTGGGATTGCCAGCCTCGCCAAAGAGCTACTGCCGACCACTCGGAACGCAGAGGGCGGATCTGATGCACGTGTAGGGAGGAGTCGGAGACAGTACCGGCTCTGGAAAACTCGTGTAGGAGAAAAAACTAGTCGGCTAACCAAAAAGTTGTTTTGAAGGATAATAAAAAATATTATGTCAAAAATAAATAAAATATTAGAAGTATACTTATCTTTGGACGAAAGTATAGTCGGTGACGACAAAATTATCTGGCCCTCGAGCTTTTTGACTTGTTGTCGTGACGGTGGTCGCGGTTGTCGTAGCGCCGTTCTTCGCGGCAATTATCATTGCGACGCGGCGGTAGCACGTAGCCCGAGCAGCTCGCTAGTCATCTCGAAGAGCTTGACGATTTGCATGAAAGTTTCAGACGGGTCAATATGGCTCGTCTTACGGCTCGTAAGATGGTCCGGCAACTCGCTGGACTGCCCGACGCATATATTCTCACGAAGAGACGCCGATTTCCTGTATGGCAAGGGTGTCCAGATATCGAATCGCTGCCGATCATGTCGACGAGGAAATCTGCTGCATTTGGAAGCTGTAACGAGTCGTCGCCACAGGATGATGAACCTTCGCTCGAGCAATTGGGCAGTTTAATTGGAGAGGTGGAGGAGCAGTAACAAATTTATACGTGCGTCAGAGCTTGGTGGCTTGATTGATTTGGCTTTTTGGTACGTAGGCTCGTTGCCCGTATTCGATATAGCTGAAGTCCTTGATGCACACGCTTGATGACTCCGATCAGATGATGACTCATTAGATATCTTGATTACTTTATTTATCCTCCATAGTTGATATCGCTGGTGGGCTCTCGGACATGTTTTATGACTCCGATCAGGTGACTCCGATCAGGAAGTCAGTGCCTTCCCTTGGCCGAACTCCAGTACGTGGCAACCGGTGAAGCTGCCGTCGGAGTTGTTGTGGTCGATGCTGATAAAGAAGAATTTCCATCTAGCTCGTCTGGGAAGCTGTACACACCCCCTACCTGGCACGCCACTGTCGACAAAAGCTAGTCGGCAGTCTACCTTGGAGTATACCCACGGTAGTAGTTTATCGGTAGACGGTGCGCAAGCTACGAACTCGATGGTGACGCAAGACACAGACAAGGTTTTTATCCAGGTTCGGCCGCCGTGTGGGCGTAACACCTACGTCCTGCGTCTGATTGTATTGGATTGAGAGACTAATGTGTCCTAGGGGGGTCCCTTGCCCCTCCTTATATAGTCCGGAGGGCAGGGTTACAGATCTGGAAACTAATTCCTATTCTAACCGACTAGAATCCTGCTTGATCTTCACGTCTTGTTTCCTTGCGCGAAACTCCGAGCAGTGAGATCAAGCATCGAACTTGTCTCGTAATGGGCCAAGCCTCCTGGCCCAAGTCTAGCCGTGAGGGTATAGGGTTTATACCCCCACACTCACTGATGCTTAAGCCATCCTTCCCCGACGCTCTACCGGTCGGAGATGGCCGGCATAAGCCAGGGTAACTCCGCCGTGCCGCCATGGCCGACGGCGACCCCTCTCCATCGCCGTAACCCTAGCGCCACCTACCTCCATCGATGCGGAATCACTCCAGGAGCACGCTGGTGCCCTTGGATCCGCCGAAAAGCTCACCGTCGGCGAGCATTCGCCGGCGAAGGCGTCCTCGACGCGCGGGCCCGTTGTCAGTGACTCAACGGTCTTCTCCTTTCTTTTATTCAAATCCAGATTTTTGGCTATCTTGCAAAAATCATATCTCTGGTTCTGATGATCCAAAAATTGTGTAACCAGTTTTGTGAGATTCTTTGAGATGGCTATTGTTTTGTAAAAATATAAAATGAACCATGTTTTCTGGGAGAAATAATTATTAGGATTTAATCTTGTTATTTATGAATAAATTCATATCTTTTGTTATACTGCTCCTTTTGCCATGCAATTTTTATGGTAGTCTCTGTGTGGTGTTAGAATGCTATGATAATTATTTCATGATTTTTGGACTGATATATCGGTGATATGAAATTTAGATTGGTTCTATGGCTTGTTTTCTTATTAAAATCATAATAAATAATTGATGCTTATGCTGGTGCTCTACTTTGGTGTCACACTTCTTTATGATAATAGTAGTATGTAAATAATCTGAAATCTGTTGTTTCACACTATATAAGCCATGTTTCTGAATTTATGAAATAAACACCTTGTCACATGTTAACTGCTTATCTTAAATTTTGCATATACAATTGCCATGATAATTTTATGGTGATGTCATGATGCTATGCTTGTGCTTCTGTAATTTTTGTAGATTTTTCTGAGCACTTTTACTAGTATCTTGTAATTATGCTCCTTTATAGAATTAAATTAATAAATGTCTTATTATTAAGTGTTTGGGGGTTATCATATGATGTTCTGGTTGTCTTATGATGTGTTTGTGCTGATAAGCCATGTGGTTGACATTGTTTATGTTTTGGCTATGTCATCAAATAATTAATTAAAGGGTTAAAAGCTGTGCTGGACAGCAAGGGAGTAGTTCAATCTTTGCTTATTAAAAACTTGGTTTTCTGGAAGGCTTGTCTAAATCAAAGTTGTTGTAAACTTTATAAACTAGCTGTGGTTTAAATTTGGGATCATTTGGTCCAGTAGTTTGAAAGTTATGGCTGTTCCAAGTTGGATTCCAGGAATAGGTGCTTTCTGTTTTTCTGGGACAGAACCTGGAACTTTGTTTATAAGGCTTGTTTAACTTAGGAATCTTGCTGTGATGTTTAAAGATGATTTGTAGACAATTTCATAAGCTTTCCAGAATGTCCTCACTCATGTTTGTTGGATCTGTCTAGCGTTAGTTATGATCTGTGTACTGAGCTAATTCTGTTGTGTGATGCTTGCTGTGATAGTAACTTGGTAGGTTTTGGCTAAGTTAACTTATCATCTTGTGTGAACTTGTTATAACAGTTATTCCATAAATGAGTGTCCAGTGAGTCTAATTATGTTATCAAGCATTCATTCTTTTAGTATGCACACCTTCTTATTCATCGAGCATGCAATAGGTGCACCGGATGCGACCGCCTCCTATGAGCTTCAAGTGAACCCCGAAGGCCAGGAAGGCAACCCGGAGGTGGAGGTCCAGCAAGTCGGACTCGAGGAGCCCGAAGAGGAGATTGAGTGCCCAAACCATGAACCAGCCTCGTTCGTGAAAGGCAAGCCCCGTTGCATCCTAAGTCTCCCTTTATTTTTGAAAGTTTACTTGAATATGTTATATCTATTGATGCATTAAGTATAGGAGTTGTGATGAAACCTTTGCTGCATTTTACTCAATCCTTGTCCAGATATCTTACCACTACCTGGTTATAGAGTTAGGATCGAGTAGTAGCTTAGCCATGCTTTAAACAGGTAGAAGTCGGGTGATATCCTATCACCTGCGCGATATAGGGTTATGTCGGATCATGATGGACTATATGTGCTATCGTGGAAGGAACTTGAATAATTTGACTTAAGCCGGGCGGAGTTTTGCAAGGTTGTAGTAACTCCGTCTGTGGCAGGCAAGGACTGACCGTTATACGTCCTCTTGTCATGTTGAACGCATGCCTAACACTTAGTTGGCTGGATAACTCGTTCCGACCGCGAAGCCTAGTAATATGACTCAGGCCGGAAGACCGGCAAGTATAAAGTGCGCACTACCGCAGGAAGTGCGGTGTGCGGGGGACCATTGGCGTAAGCCCAAAGGCAGGTGAGTTAAAATTCCTGACCTCGCTGGCATAGTGGTAGCCCTGGGAGTGCGGCGCTGATCGGAGCCGCGATTCCTGAGTCGTACCAAAGGTGACCCGTTGGCTCTCCGACGGGGGATGCTTGGGTGAGTGATAGGAATACCCCTCCAGTTGGGTAGGAATTCGATTTGAATCGTCGTCTCCCCCGGTTAGTGAGAACTTGACAGAGCAGCGGCAAACGTAGCATTCACTAATGAACTTGGTTCGTGATAATGATGATAGCAAGGAAGAACATATGACGAATTTGATATGGTTATTATTGCTTGTAATAATCAAGTGAAGTGCTTTAGTACAGGTGCTAACCTAGTGGTAGGCTAATGATGATGAATATGATGCTCCCACAACATTGTAGTTATAATTTAAGCTTTTTGGCAACTGTTAAGTCAACTAGCTCCACTTGATATTAGCCTTGCATGATCCTTGGTGTCTTTTATGTTTTACTAGACGGGTAAGTCTAGCTGAGTACAATCTCGTACTCAGGGTTTGTTCCCACCTGTTGCAAATGATATCTTTTATGATGGTTTCTGCAAGACCTATCTCCATCCCGCTGGGGATGAGGACTAAACCGTTGGGCACGGTTCTCTAACTACTTTGTACCTGTTGCTTTTGGATGGATGGCATGAGACCCTGGCTGTACAAGAACTTGTGAAATGAACTTTGGAAAGTGTGTGTAATTATTTTGCTTCCGCTACTACAAACATGTGTAGTAATAACTAAGCAACTACGATGTGGTGCCGCTTCGACGGCAATGAATGACTATGTAACATTTGCTGTGTTGTGTTGAACTATTACGATCTTGGTTTGTTGCAAGTTGGTTTGAAGTCCTTCGTGACTTCAGTTGACTATCGGGATTATATGGGCTCAAGTTTGCAAACTTGATTGCTTGTCGATCGTTTCTACACTTGAACTCTTATAATTTGATCGGTTCTGTGACACCGATGTAGCCTTCACCCGGGAGTATTGCAGAGTATCGATTTTCCACAGGGAACGTGAGTGTACTAATTAAGATCCAAGATCCCCCAAGGATAACTATATCATTATTTTTTGGTGGGAAGAGAGGAAGTTTCCTGAGAGTTCTCTAGTTTATCTAAGAATCAAGAATTACTTCAAAGATTATTTATTTCGGGACATCAGAACACTAACCACAGGAAGAGATGAGAAGGGGGCTAGGAAGCTCTAACTACGGTCCTACAAACACCAATCCGAACGAGGTGGAATACGTCGACCGTTAGGGCTGTCACTACCCTAGGGCTACCACAACAATCCGCAGGATTGGGTGCAATTCCGGGTAACTGCAAGACTAAACACCACGTCTAATCTATTAATTACTACTCTAGCGTTACAAAGACTAGAGCACTTGATGCAAGCGGGAATCCAATAAATAACTTGAATGTAAATAAAAGTAATTAAAGAACTCAGGAATTATGAATTGAAGAACTTGGAGAATGATGAAGAACAAACCAGTTGCTGCAAAAGTATAATGTTGAGGAAGATCCGACAGATCCGGCTCCTCCTCCGCTCTCCTCTTCTCTCTCCCTATTTTCTAGATTACAACTAGAACTAACTAGAACTAGAACTAGAGGAACTAGAACTAGAACTAGATGAACTAGAGGGATCCTCTCTACTTGGAAGAAGAATTGAAACCCTAACTTTGATTCTGTAGAAGAGGTATGTTCTCCAGGGGCCAGGGGGCCTTGCTTATATAGTCTTTTCAGATGAATCTGGGCCGTCGGATCAAACCGACATTGATTGAACGGTTATCCTTGATCCTTTAGGTCGGTGGAGCATGATCCACGAAAAGGACTCTATTTGGGCACAGAAGGTGGGCGGGCGCCCTGGGCCAGGCCTCGTTCTGCCTCCACTTCGTTCCCGTGGCTTCTGGAGTCTCCTAGATGATAGAAAATTGGGTGGCACGTTAATATCTCTATGTAAACCCGACGTGTGGGCCTTTTCTCCGTATTTCCTGATAACCCCCTACCAAAGCTCGTGAAATTCTGTCAAATAAAACCCTAAGTCTGGGTGTTGGTTGCATTTGGATCCTTTTCCATGATTAGTTGACGGTTAAATGTGAGCATTAAGGATCGTCAACAAGCTCCCCCAAGCTTAACCTTTGCTCGTCCCTGAGCAAAGATGAACTCAAGAGTTTCTACAGCGGTTTCATGCCTTAAAGGTACACATACGTTCAAACAAGATCTCATCTCTGGGTTAGGGTAAACTCTTAAGATTTAAATTTACTCATTTTTCCTTCCACCATGGGGCTTGCAACCGTCAATTGTGTCTTGAGTAGTTAAAAGATAGAACGGTCTAGTCAAGCGCCGTGTCTCTTGTTCTTCAATTAACTATAGCTTTGGAGTTTTTGTAGATTTTCAAATAAAACTCAGAGACTCCTTGTATGACTCTCTCTAGTCTCTCTTTGGTGATATTTCTAGATCCTTACCAAGGCACAAATGGTGTATGCCTTCTCTCAAAGTATGTGCTATTTTTTGGTATGAGGCATAGTGGCATTGCCTTCTCTCTCACCCTAATCTAATAAGGTTTTAATATCTAGAGCTCATAGGTGGGAGACAGCTAATACATACTTACAAGACATTTATTGCATAGTCAAACCATGGATCTAGAAGAACAAGTCAATAAATCAAATCAAGACGTGCATGTGTGGTGAATGAATGGTGTATGGTGATGATGGTGATAACAATGGTGAAAGTCTAATTCTACTTGTGCTCTTTTGATGGGATACATACCTTTCTTGCTCTTTTAAAACTTTTTGAGGATAATGAGATGCTCTATATTTATTTTTCTTTTCTCTCAGGTGGGTATCTTGTACCTATAATTCTACTGTCGGACACCTATCCATTTTTACCTCTTGTCTCATTTTTTCTTTTCTTATGAGATTCCGGGCACTTGCCCCTTTTTATTTCCTCGTATCTTCTTTTTGTAGAGCACTCACCTCTTTAAATAATGTAGCAAGTGTTAGTAACCAAAATAACTTGAGCATTTATTTCACAGGGAAAAACAAAAATAGGAGAATTTTTTGACTATTCTCTCCCGGATTAGGAGTAGAATATTTTTGGGTGGCTCTGGAGATGGAAATGGGTGGATATATGTGGATGCGTACTTCCGGAGTAGAAGCAGCATGTGTGAGTGAACGCGCAAGTGAATCTTGATTTAACCACATGACAAGCTCCTAAGGGTCTACACAGCTTGACCACACTCAATGCTCATAAGCAGTAAAAAGTAAATGTATGGTTCAAAGTCTAGCAAGCATGTATATATGGCTGTGGTAGGAATTTAAACTCTCATCATACAGGAACTCATCATGCAACATTTTAAAGATTTTCAAAGATAAAATTCTCTAGAATTATAGCATCTCTAGGAACAGATAAACAACAGCTCAACCTTCCCATATCATATCCGTTAACAGTCATGTACTCTTCCCATAAGTTCAGGTTTAGAGCAAATCTTAATTAACAGTCATGCCTAAACTTGAGAGAGATTTCAATTTTGAGAACTAGTCAGGGCAGAGCAACTATTCATCATTTCCATGTGAGAGCTTATCATGAGGGTTCATAGCAAACTTTATTTATTTATTTATTTAGCAAACTAAGCAAAGATATATATAAGCACAAAATCTTTATTTGGGTTTTTATGATTATGCATATTTTTATTATTTGAGCAAAGTATAAATGTGAGTAGAACACTTAGTTGGATAAATGGGGTTGCTCTCCCCCAAGCTGGATTTTGACGTAATTTCTCCTGATGTAGCTAGCAGGTGGCGGAGATGTATTTGAAAGTCGGCAGCACCCTGACAGTGATTAGGATGTCCTCCATCTGCTAGTCTTCTTCGATCCTTGAATTCTCTTGGCAAGGCGTTTAGTGTTTTTAAGTCCTCCAAACAAGACTCTCCGTTTTCTCAGTCGTCCTGGGATTCGCTGGATGGCGTAGTCGGTGGTTCCGGCAGCGCCTGCTCTTCGTGTATAACTATCTTCTCTCTCCACACATGACTCGGTGCTACGGTCTCCTCAGGACAGTTTTGTTCAAGTTGTCTTCAGACCTTACAACTTCTCCTTTATAGTCTGACCATTTGTCCTTGATGATTTGCCTCCTCTGGTTGCGGTTGCGTCTTCTTCTTCTTGTCCTGACCTGCTTAGGGTCTTCACCTATATAGTTAGGGTCAGTAAAATAGCGGCGTACCTTCTCAGAGGGGAAGTGCATGTGGACTTCTCTGGTTCCAATGTAGATTATTCCTTTAACGGTGCTGAGGAACGGTCTCCTAAGGATGATGGGTGGATCGTACTCGTCTTCTCCCATGTCAATAACTTGAAAATCTATATGGACAAAATGATCGTCTATTTTGACAGGGACATCAGTTACTATACCTTCAATCTTTCGGAATGTCTGATCTACCATCTGGAGCTGAATGTATGTCGGTTTTAGGGGCATGGTTCCGAACAGGAGCTAATAGGTGACTGCGACCATTATGTTGACGCCAGACCTGGTGCCGCAAAGCGTCTTCTAGAAGTTGTATCCATTAATGGAGCACAGGATGCTTGGCATACCTGGGTCATCCTTTTTGGTCAGGAACGGTGACTTAAATCGACGATCTTGACCTCCTTGAACTGTAGTGACCATCTTAGCTAACTCGTTCCACCCATTGGTCCTCTTCCTTGGTTCATGTCGGAATTGCTCTGAGATTTGTGTAGTCTTGTTCTTGAAGGAAAACGTCTCCTTCCTCCCCTTGATGTAGAAACTGATCTTGCAGCACTAGCGTAGATGACAGCTCCTGAGGTGTTCAGGAATGGCCTCCCAACTCGGATGTAGAGGTTCTTTAATATTCCCTTTAGGAAACTTAACGCCTGATCTGCAAACTGCAAACACATGGTTGTTTCTAATAAAGGATATGTAAAGAATTTTTCATAGAGTACCTTGGGCATAATGTTGACGCTAGAGCCAATGTCGCAGAGTGCTTTTGGGAAGTTCACCATGCCGATGGAGATCGGGATGACGGTGCGTCCTAGATCGCCTCTTGACCGGCACAAGGTCAGTAATTACTTCCACAATCGGGATACTCCAGTAGATCCGTTCTCAAGCATCTCAGGGCAGTGATTGCCTGAGTGTCCAGTATCTCTAGTGTGTTTGTGCTCATAGATCTAGGTTCTTCACTTGGTGAAGTCTAGGAGTTGTAAAACTCCTTCATATTTTGCTCAAAGTGTACCTGCTCATAGAGACAAGGCAGAGATCAAGTGCATGGGCCCTGTTGGTGGAAAACACCAACAAAACCAAAAGTGTATTTGTTCTCTCTAACCTTAAGCATAGTGAGCAAGACAAAGTTGATGGATAATAAGATCATGAGTGTAACATTTAAAACATTTGTCAGAACAGATCGCTCAACCTAATGGAAAGATAATCTATCTATACTTATGTTTTTTATATATATCTTCCAAAGATTGAGTGTGCAACATTTTAACTCATAATATTAGGATTGTGGGATCACAAAGGTGGCAGGACTAAACATATTGAATCGATTGGGTTGGTTGATCTAGAGTTGTAAATCATACATGTTTGTCTCTTTTATTCATGTGAACGCCAGAACCAAGGAGAAGCTTACAAAAATGATAGTCAAGTACCTTAAGACACTACCTTACTTGAAGAGTGATGGTACAGTATCACCTTGTGGAAGCTTTTCTTTCTTAGCGGTTGTGCATCGTGTTTGTGGCACCCTCCTTGGATCATCTCTTGTGAGCTATGCCTTCCTTGTGTAAATTGTTAACCTTCATGTGCCTCTCTCTTTGTCTCTAATGTGAGTTTATCTTAGGACTTCCCAGGTCGATATTGAAAGTTTTCCTACAGGGGTTAGTCCAACAAAATATCCAATATCTACATACTATCGGCTCAAAAATCAACCTAAACACCATGTCTAATTTGATTTAGGAGGGCATTTTAACCTAAGCACACTGCTTAATTTAGAATCCCTTGGAAGTAAGATCATCATTCCTAAACTAAGCACCATGCTTAATTAAGAGATAAATGAAACTACTCCAAACCTAGACATATACTAAAGCAAATAAAGGTAGCATGTGAGCATTTATAGAGATCTACTCAAGTGGAGATGAAGTAGTGTGATTAATATTTAACAAATTGAGCATGTCACAAAGGTAGGGACAACCAACATAGCAACATGGCAAATGATGTTTTTATGTAAAGTACTCCCCAAGCTTGAATTTTGCAAAATTCAAGTTTGGATGAATTTAATTCAATGTTGTATAATGATTGGTTGGACATACCTTGTGCTTGTCATCCATCCGAACTTCTTGCTCCAATCCTGGAAAGATTAGTGACAAGAATACCCAAAGGAAATTTTTTTTACAATTATCCTTTTATGCTCAATACACAAGGTAATGTTGTAAATAATTAAAAACTCATGTTAAATCTTATCCGCGCTTGTTCTAGGACACTAAGCTTGTCCTTGGGAAACCATCAATTTATGTCGGTGAAGTGGTTTTCCCTCCAACGCTGACCTATATCAAGATCAACTCAACGAGATCTGCAATATTTATTATAGACATATGCATCGACAACCGCCCTTTTAAAGTTTTTATAAATAGAAATGAAGAGAGGGTTGGAGATCTCGAATGTGGTGATGTTGGAGAGACCAATGGATTGGGAAAATGTTACATATGAGCATGGAGCAAAAGAAGTGGCTATGAAATAAATTCTATGCTTATTAATGTTTGGAGTGAAATCCATGTGGTATGGTGAAAATGGTAAGGTGAGTGTGATAACAAAAGAAAAAGGATACACGGATGACTTGGTTCGAAACTAGCACAGCTACCGTTCCCCGGCAACGGCGCCAGAAAGCTTGTTGGGTATTTTAAACGCAAACAGAAAAAATCCGCAAGCGCACGGATACCGATGTAGCCTTCCCCCGGGAGTACTCCACAGTATCGATTTTTCACAGGGAACGTGAGTGTACTAATTAAGATCCAAGATCGCCCAAGGATAACTATATAATTATTTTTTGGTGGGAAGAGAGGAAGTTTCCTGAGAGTTCTCTAGTTGATCTAAGAATCAAGAATTACTTCAAAGATTATTTATTTTGGGACATCAGAACACTAACCACAGAAAGAGATGAGAAGGGGGCTAGGAAGCTCTGACTACGGTCCTACAAACACCGATCCGAACGAGGTGGAATACGTCGACCGTTAGGGCTGTCACTACCCTAGGGCTACCACAACAATCCGCAAGATTGGGTGCAATTCTAGGTAATTACAAGACTAAACACCATGTCTAATCTATTAATTACTACTCTAGCATTATAAAGACTAGAGCACTTGATGCAAGCAGGAATCCAATAAATAACTTGAATGTAAATAAAAGTAATTAAAGAACTCAGAAATTATGAATTGAAGAATTTGGAGAACGATGAAGAACAAACCAGTTGCTGCAAAAGTATAATGTTGAGGAAGATCCGACAGATCCGGCTCCTCCTCCGCTCTCCTCTTCTCTCTCCCTATTTTCTAGATTACAACTAGAACTAACTAGAACTAGAACTAGAGGAACTAGAACTAGAACTAGATGAACTAGAGGGATCCTCTCTACTAGGATGAAGAATGGAAACCCTAACTTTGATTCTGTAGAAGGGGTATGTTCTCCAGGGGCCAGGGGGCCTCGCTTATATAGTCTTTTCAGATGAATCTGGGCCGTTGGATCAAACCAACATTGATTGAACGGTTATCATTGATCCTTTAGGTCGGTGGAGCATGATCCCCGAAAAGGACTCTGTTTGGGCACAGAAGGTGGGCGGGCGCCCTGGTCTCTAGGGCGGGCGCCATGGGCTAGGCCCCGTTCTGCCTCCGCTTCATTCCCGTGGCTTCTGGAGTCTTCTAGATGATAGAAAATTGCATGTCACGTTAATATCTCTATGTAAACCCGACGTGTGGGCCTTTTCTCCGTATTTCCTGATAACCCCCTGCAGAAATAGACAAACACCAAAACTCGTGGAATTCTGTCAGATAAAACCCTAAGTCTGGGTGTTGGTTGCATTTGGATCCTTTTCCGTGATTAGTTGACGGTTAAATGTGAGCATTAAGGACCGTCAACACACTTCACTGATGAAGTAGACCGGCTGCTGAACTGGGAGCGCATGCGCCTCTTCTGGCCTTTCAATCACCACCACTGTGCTAACGACCTGGGTCGTCGCCACAATAGAGGAGCAGTGGTTCTGTGGGTCGAGGGGGCACAAGGATCAGAGCGGTGGTCAGCACCCTCTTGAGTTTGTCGAGAGCTTCCTTAGCTCAACGGTCCATGCGAAGCGCTCAGCTTTCTTCAGGAGCCGGTATAGTGGTAGCGCTTTTTCCCCCAGCCGCGAGATGAAGCAACTGAGTGCTGCCAGACAGCCCATCACCTTCGGTACGCCCTTGACATCTCAAATCGGCCCCATTTTGGTGATGGCCGAGACTTTCTCGGGGTTGGCTTCGATACCGCGCTAGGACACTACGTATCCAAGGAGCATGGCTCGAGGCACGCCAAAAAGAAACATTTTTTGGGGTTCAGCTTGATATTGTTGGCGCGTAGGCAGCCGAAGGTGATCTCGAGGTCCCGAATCAGGTCATCTTGTATTTTCGATTTGACGATGATATCGTCGACGTATGCCTCGACTGTCAACCCTATGTGCTCTCCAAAAACGAGGAGCATGCATTATTGGTATGTTGCCATAGTGTTTCGAAGCCCGAATGGCATGGTCACATTATAGTACACCCCAAAAGGTGTGATGAAAGCGGTCGCGAGCTGATCGGACTCTTTCACTTTTATTTGATGGTAGCTGTTGACGGTCCTTAAGTATCAAATATAATCAGCAAATAAACAAAGAAAAGGATCCAAATGCAACCGACATCCAGACTTCGGGTTTTATCTGACAGAATTCCACGAGTTTTGGTGTTTGTCTATTTCTACAGGGGGTTATCAGGAATTATGGAAGAAAGGCCCACACGTCGGGTTTACGTAGAGATATTAACGTGTCGTGCAATTATCTAACATCTAGAAGAGTCCAGAAGCCACGGGAACGAACGGGAGACCGGACGGGCTCAGGGGCAGGGCGCCCGCCCTCCCCCCTTGGGCGCCCGCTCTAGCCTCGGGGCCAATCAACTTCAACTTCGCGGATCATGCTTCACCGACCTAAAGGATCAAGGAAAACCGTGCGATTAATGTCGGTTTGATCCGACGGCCCATATTCACTTGGAAGGACTATATAACCAGACCCCCTGGCCCCTGGAGGAGAGGACCTCAGACCCCTAATTCATTATTCATCTCGGGAGAAGAAGCCTCTGATCAAGCCCTAGAGCCATCACATCAATTAGATCTCTAGTTTAGCATAGCTACATAGGATTAGAACTAGTAGGAGTCAATCTTCGATTGGTTTCCGGATCTGTCAAGAGGATTCTTGGTAATTCCTCTACTTGTTCATCTTTGTTCTTCAATATTATGAATATGACTTTGTTCTACTTCAATATATTGATTATGACTTTGCTCTACTTGTTTATATTCGCAATTATGTTGTTCTAATTTTATCATAGTTATATACTTGGCATAGTTAGATTGGATTTATATACATGTTTAGGAACGTATAGCATTTATCCATGTGTACAGTGGGTAAATGATAAGTATTGTGTAGGCGCGGTGCCTATACCGTATTTATCTACGATTGTATCCTATATGCCGGATCGCGGGGTAGTTCGTGGTAGTGACAGCTCCATTGATTCTTATATAGTCCCCCTCTCATATATTGGGCTGGCAGGGCAACATTATTACAGGGGAGTGATTGCGATGTTTCTCATATTCCTTGATAATGCGTAGTCCTATCTCCCAATGATTGCCAAGTATGACTGCACTAACTATGATATGCTATACTTTATAGTTAAGAATAACTTAGGAAATATTCTTGTAGTTCGTCCTAATTCCATGCTAATGACTTGCTAGAATATCTAATTGGGGTGCTTATCATATTTATTATATGGCTAAGTTATGCTGATCAGATTAATTATCTTTGTCACCATTTATACTTTATCTATCTTTTATGTGACACTTATCCCTGTATGAAAGAGATAGATAAATGCTCTCAATTATACATGCAATGATAGATACTCAATTCTATACTCCATTCTATAATCATCATTGATGTTTAGCAATCCCTTCCCAGTGGTAAAAATATAAATAACGATACCTGGAATACTTCCCGGTTAAAATGCTACATCAGTATTAATCTATGCGCTTGCATATCTCATTTATTATTTATTTAGAATAGCAATTGCATATTTCAGTACCACATCTCTCATGTCATGCTAGGGATGACAACTTGGCTTAAGTGGCATGAGGGATAGGTTTGGCATTTTTGGTGTCGTTATCAGAATTAGAAATTTAAGTCTACTTTTGGTAGTGACGTTAAGAATGCCCAACAAGCATTTTTGGCGCCGTTGCCGGGGAAGGTTGATTACTAATCAGGAATGAATATGGAATTTTGAGACATCATTCGCATCCCTAATATGATTGAGATTATCAATTCTCTCGTACAGTTTTACCCCGATATTTTTCTATTTTATCTTATGCAGGGTAATGTATGAATAGAAGACATCTTCTAGGAAATTTTGTTGACAATCCCGAAGCGTTATTCAGAAAAACAAGAGCCAAGCTCAAGAATAGATCATCAACACTTCAGCACGAAGCTTCATCCTGTCAAGAAGATCATCGAAGTTTCACCCGGAACTTGTCTTCAGAATTCGAAGTCATGGCGAACAAATCGATCCGCGAGTACTCAGCTCCCACTACGGACAACATCCGCACTGGACATGCTGCAGAGATCGATGGCAACTTTGAGCTCAAGCGTGGACTTATCAACATGGTGCAATCCAACCAGTTCTGTGGGAAGGCACACGAAGATGCTAGTGCTCATCTCCAACACTTCCTAGAGATATGCAGCACATTCACCATATCAGGAGTCCCCAGAGATGCTATACTACTTCGCCTCTTCCCAGTCTCACTATTGGGGAGAGCGAAGCAGTGGTTCTACGCTACTAAAGAGAAGAATACTACGTGGGCACTCTGCTCCATGAACTTTCTGGCTAAGTTCTTTCCCATGGGCAAGACCAATGCTCTCCGTGGGGAAATTACAAGTTTTCAGCAACAACATGATGAATCTGTTTCAGAAGCATGGGAGCGCTTCCAAGACTACATCCTAGAATGTCCCCATCATGGAATAGAGAGTTGGCTACTGATGTAGACGTTTTATCATGTTCTCGGCAACAGTGCCCGAGAGACCATGGATGCTGCAGCTAGAGGAGCATTCCTATCACTCATTATATCACAAGCCACAGCTCTTGTGGAGAAGATGGCGTCTAGCCAAAGCTGAAATGAAGAAAGGACCCAGACACGCAAGAGAGGTGGAGGTATGCACCAGCTCAAGGAGGTAGACATGCTGTCTACAAAGCTAGACCTGCTCATGAAGAAGCTCGATAATAGAGCTGGAGATAAGAAAGAAGTTATGCACATCTACGACTCTCACATGACTTGTGAGGAGTGTGGAGATACTGGACACTCAGACAATCACTGCCCTGAGATGCTTGAGGATGTGAACTACATCAACAACAATAACAACTACTACTACTACAACCGTCCTCAACAAAATCAAGGTTGGAATCAACAGAGGCCTAACTACTCAGGTAATTATCAAGGTAACGATTCTTACAACAATAATAATAATTTTCCACCTCTGAGAGAGTTAGTGTCTAATCAAGGAAAGCTAATGGAAAACCTATCTAAGAAATTGGCGTCTAATGATAAAATGCTAGAAATATAAATAATAGAATGGATAATTTCTCTACTGCCATCAAGAATCAAATTAGCTTTAATAAAATGATTGAATCTCAGTTAAATCAAATAGCTGCTGTTGTTCCTGCTACTAACCTCGGTATACAATCACAACCGGAAGGATTAGAATCTGCAAATCTTGTAGACATGTTTGATGCAGGTAACTACTGGAGTAACCCCGTCACTGAAGTAACTACTGACCATCTGCCGGTCAAGAGAGGCGATCCAGGACGCCCCGTCATCCCGATCTCCATCGGCATGGTGGACTTCATAGAAGCACTCTGCGACTTTGGCTCTAGTGTCAACATTATGCCCAGGGTACTCTATGAAAAAATCTTTACATATCCTTTATTAGAAACAACTATGTGTTTGCAGTTTGCAGATTGGACGTTAAGTTTCTCAAAGGGAATATTGAAGAACCTATGCGTCCGAGTTGGTACCTTGTACGCCCTAGCAGACTTTGTGGTGATAGAGACCGGTAATGATGAGAGGGCACCCATCATCTTAGGGGGGACATTCCTGAACACCTCGGGAGCTGTCATCTACGCTAGTGCTGCTAAGATCAGTTTCTACATCAAGGGGAGGAAGGAGACGTTTTCCTTCAAGAACAAGACTACACAAATCCCAAAGCAATCCCGACATGAACCAAGGAAGAGGGCTGTAACACCCTAGGTGTTAAGCATGCACTTAGTCTCATAAAACATTCATAGGCATCCTCATCAAGCATGGCATAAGCATCACATCCCATGAGCACAAACATAATTCAAAGTGTGATTTTATGTGCTTTATTTTATGAGAATTAAATATGTTACAAATATCCTGCTTGCTTCTAAATTCTTGAATTGCCCAAATTAAGTTGAAATGAGTGTTAGAATATTTAAGAGTAATTTTATGATATTTTTGGAGCTATAGAAATTGAGAAATTTATATTATACTAAATTTCCCAAAATAGATTTATTTAAAAACCTATAACTAGTTTTGAGTTGTATTTCAAAATCAAATTGGAATTTGTGAATTCGACTTAAATCAAAGTTGTAGGGTTTTTGTTTTAGAACAATCTTTATTTTGGGGGACAAAGGCGAAAATGAATTCAAAGTGGTCCAAATGAATTTAGAAAGAGTTTGAAAAAGGAAATTCAAAAAAAATAGAAAAGGAAAAAGGGGGGCGCTAGCAGGCCGCGGCCTCACTTCTGGCCCGCTGGCCGAAGCCAGCCCAGCCCGCCCGCGCTCTCCCCTTCCCCGCGCTCGCGCCCGCGCCGTGTCCGCGCGCGGACGGCCGCGCCGCGCCGCCGTGGCGGCGAGCATGCGGTCGCCTAGACGCGCCCTGGTCGGCCACCAGGAGCGCCCGGCCGCACCCGCCTCCGCCCTCGCTACCATTTGCACCCGCCAGCCCTCCCTCTCTCGATCTCTCGCCCTCGCTCCACGCGCGCAGAGCGCCGCCGTCGCCATTGGAGCCCGAGCTCATCCTCGACCGTTCTCCCCCAGCGCGTGCACCATTCTCCGATTCATCCTTCCCCGAGCTTCGCCCTCGCTCCGCCGTCGCAGAACACGCTTCCGAGCGTTAGGTGAGGCACGGTGAGCCCCGCTCGCCCTCGTTTCTTCTCCGGCGAGGAGCACCGCCGCCGCGCGCGTAGTCTGCATGCCTCCCTGCCTTCCGGTGCCGCTTAGTTAGCGCGTCGTGCTCGCCTCGGCACCGCGACGCTCGCGAGCCACGCCAGTCGCGCTCTACCGGGCCAGCGCCTCGGGACGGCGGTGAGCAGCGCCGCCGCTACGCCATGGCCGGTGGCGGGCTTGCTCCGGTCCGTTTCAGGCCGCACAAAAGGGTGTGCTGAGTTCGTCTTGAACCGTAGAACGCGTAGAGCAGTTTGATTCGCCGAAAGAGGTCGCCGACGGTGAGCTCCGGCTCGCCGGAGTTCTCCCCTCTCTGCGCTCTGGCCAGCGGGCCCGGCTGGCAGGCGGATCCGCTCGTCAGCGACCGCGGGTGCACTGCACCGGATGCACCTAGCTGGTCCCGTGGTGGATTTGAATTGTTTTTCAGAAAAATGATTTCTAGAAATTGGTTTACATGTTCTAAAATCCATATCTTGAGATCTATAGCTCCAAAATTAGTGAAATAAATTTTGATGTGTTCTAGAATCTCAGGTCTGCAGTTTGGTTGGGTTGCATGTCATGTTTGAGCAACTTTGCTGTGCAATTATATTTAATCCATGTCTTTGCTGGAAATTGTAAAATGCATAGTAATTAAAATATAGCTCAGAAAAATATGAAACTTGTTTTATGGGCTCTGCATGGATGTTTAGGCTCTAGGAAAAATATGTTACACATTAATTGTTGTATGTATGAGTTTATGGTGATTTAAATTCTTGCATGGTGCTGGTTTATGATTTTTAATAAATAATTGGATCATGCAATTAATCTGGAAATTTTTGTGAGTGTTTCTTATGATAATAAGTAACTTATAAAAATATGAAATCTGCTGTTTGACACTTATACCACAGTAGAGTATTTATACTTGCTTTTATGAATTAATCTTGTGATTTTTGTAGCTCAAACTAAGTGTCCAAATATTATGGGAAATTTATGGTAGACTTTATGTTTGACTTGTAGTCTACTGTAGTTTTTGTGGAATTTATCGATAAACAGAAATGCATGCTAGTTTGGTAGGCCTAAATATGGATAAAGAAACTATGAATTGTATATATAGATTAAGTAAATAAAAGGGGTTTGGTGTATCTTTGAAGCATCTTGTGAGTTGCTGGTTACACTTGAGGACAATTTGCAGAAGTGAAGGGAATAGATGCTTAGTGTGATTGCATGTTCTCGGATGATGTTGACTACCTTGTAAAAAGAATGACCAATTAAATCATCTATGCATCATGTCATGGTCATTTGGTACCCTCTCATATAAGCATTGCACTCGGACATCTCGCACTCCACTCATGAGCACACATGCATCATACAGGCTCGCATGAGAATGAGGTGGGACCCGAGGAGCAGGAGGAAGCACAGGAGCAGGAACCCCTGGGAGTGTCAGAGCCCGGAGAAGAGCTGCAAGAGTGCCCGGATCACAAGCCGAGCACGTTTGAGAAAGACAAGCCCCGGAGCATTCTAAGTCTCCCTATTCTCGCTAACTTAAATAATATATTATGCTTGGTCTACTATGTTGCATTTACGTGATAGGAATTGCTTGATACCGTTGATGCATATGTACTCCTTGATATCACCACTTGTTTATCTACCTTGTCCTATGTAGATAGGCACGGAGTCTATGCTTAGCTTGCCTAGTCCGGTAGAAGTCGGGTGATTTCCTGTCACCTGCGAGATATAGGTGGATACCTGTTTGATTAAGCGGTGATTGCTTTGGTAGAGAATAACCAAGTGTGGAATGGAATTTGAGACCGGACAGAGTCTTATGGTGGGTTGACTGTAGTGCCCCTACCTGTGTCAATTAAGGACCGATCGTTGACGGCCCTCTTGTCATGTTGAACGCATACCCCACACTTAGCTGGAAGGATAAGTCGTTCCGACCGTGAAGCCTGAACACTATCCAGGTCGGGAGTCGAGCCGCCATGCGCTGTATTTGTGATGGTTGAGGAGAATGACGAGGGCGCGGCGCGCAACCTTGGTATACCTTGGATACCTCGGTCGCCGGAACGGTCCTCGGGTACTGGCAGTGCCTGCCGAACCCGCGAATTGGTCCTAGATAGTGTAACACGGTGATCTATAGCACACATGATCAGTGAGTGTGGTTGGTGTGGGGAATAACTCGCCAGCTGGTTAGAAATCGATTCGAATCGCCATCGCTCCCGGACAGTGAGCACTTGACATGAGCTTCATCCTCGTAGTAAGGACTATGGAACACTTGGGTTATATGATAAATAATTGCATGAATGCTATGATGAGGTACCATCATATTATTACATTGTTTGCCATAGTGCAGGTGCAAACCTAGATAATAGGTCATGATACTTTCAACTTGAGCTAATTAAAAGAAGAAGGATTCCTTTAGGATATGTTAATAGAATAGTGCTTTTATGCAAAAAGTCATCAGCTACCCCCACTATATAGCCTTCATGATCCTTGAAGAGTCTTTATTTTTTGGATTATGACGGGTAAGTCTAGCTGAGTACATTCTCGTACTCAGGGTTCTACTCCCATGTTGTTTTGGAGATGGTCAAATGTACTATGGTTATTGCATCCTCTGCTTGTACCCAGCAATGGGCGATGACTAGACCAAGGGCGATGGTCACTCTACCTCCTCTTTTGCTTTTGTGGGAATGACTGAACTATGGCACTGTATCAGACTAAGTATGTGTGTGTTATTTTTGAACTATGAAGCTTCCACTACTTGAGAACTTGGTTTGTAATAATTTTAAGAACTCCGATGTATTTTATGAATGTTGTAAACTAGATGCAATTGTGAATGGTGACCGCTAAACTTATTATGATCTTGGCTGTATGTACGATATGTGGATTGAAATCCTTCGAGATTTCACGGACTACCGCGATTATATGGGTTTAAGCTCGATGGTTTGACTGTGTAAATGGTCACTATTAAGCTTAATCTCTTATAATTTGGGCGGTTCTGTTACAGCTGGCATCGGAGCAAGGTTTGGCTAGTTACTGTTCATAAGTACGTTCTAAGCTAAATTTAAACCGGTTTAATAAAAGATTTTTATTAATTAATGATAATCAAGGTGTCAAACTAAGTTTTTGGAAAACTATCTAGTGTGCCATGGTCATATCCTCTATGCCCAGTTAAGGACTCTAAGGTGGCTAGTTAAGTACTTACTTGGGGGATTATGCATCATATTTCTATTTCGTCGCTCATACGGCGTGCAATAGTATGAGTACCATTCATTTGAGTGGTAATGTTTGGATCAATTCTTCCTCTACGCCTCGGTAAGTGGGAGCTGTGAGCGCATGATCGGATACAATGCCGATCTAGGGGAGTGTTGTTAGGTGTTGTGTCATGCATACATGTTTGGTGTGCTTGGGAACAGTACCGCATGTTGGGAGATTCCGTCCTGAGAGGCGATGCCGTCATTAGGGCGATGATGTGGGTAGTAACACGTCATATGCATGGACGGGGTGTCTGTGTATGTGGGGTGAATAGCTTTAAATTCTCGTTCTGCATGTTCATACTATGGTTGGGCTGAAATGAGTTTTCTGCAGGTACACTAATCACGTTCCCGCCTAGCACGCTAGTTACGTTATGATAGAACGTTGTGTGCCACCGCATATACCGATTAGTGTTAACCTTTGTTGCTAAGTTTGTGAGATCATAAGTCCGTGAATGCATCATGTTCATTCCATATCATTGCTTACTTTCTCCCCTTAATTTACCCTATCCCAATTCTAAATAAGATAATTAAAGATAATCCTCAATCTTACCCTAGGTATTCCATTTGCAGCAGATGGCATGCACTAGGCTCACCGCTCGCAAGTCCACCGGTGGGCGGGCCCCTCGCCATCCGTTGGTAGCCAGGAGCTCGCGTCATAAGAGCAAGCTCCTGGAGGAGTTTGGGATGCCCACCTTACTTTGGAGGGTGCTCAGTTCGATGGGGTATCTCGAAGGAAGGGAACCTCGCTACTATTGGGGCAAGGAGCAGCTTGGTGACGGGACCCTGGTGGGATCGAGGCAGTGGTCCCTACCAGTGGAGGTGACCCCGCCTGGGGTGGCTGGGTGTACGAGTCCTGAGGTACCACGCCTTTTCACGGTGCTAGCAGGGCAGCTTTCGCAGTTCTGAGGGACCTCATGGAGAGGTTTCCACAGGAGCTGGCCCACGCCTTCGCTGGGGTGTTTCCCCAGGGTGACCCCTACACTTCGGTGTGGCATCAATCCGAGGTGAATGCTCTAGAGAGGAGTGCGGATGAGGACCAGCACAGTGACAGTGCAGCTATGAGTGCTATGTATGCCTTGATGAAGACCTATGGGGGCCTGGAGCGTTGTTTGGGGCGCTTGTCCGGGTCTCTTCTCATAGTCCAGGATGAGAAGCGCCAGCTGCAGCGTGAGTTCGACACTAAGGTTGAGAGGTTGTAGGCAGAGTTGGCCCGTGTGACCCAAGAGAGGGATCAGGCGGTCCAAAAGAGCAGTGAGCTGAGTCAAGACCTGCTTGCAGTTAGGAAGCAGAGAGACAGGGTGACTACTGCTCACAGGAACTGCGATCGCATGCTAGTTCATGTGCTTGGTCAGAGGAATGAAGCCTGGCACGAGGAGGACACCTTGAGGGCCCGACAGCTAGAGCTTGAGCAGCAGCTAGCTAATGCTGAGGAGTACAATGAGAACTTGCATGAGGAGATCCACCAGCTGCATAACCAGCTCCACCCTCACCACCTGCCTGGAGTAGCTGAGCTAGACTCTGAAGACGAGATGGATGAGGATCCAGAGATAGAGGCAGCTGCTAGTGGAGATGAGGACGAGGAGGGCTCCGGCATGGACAGTGACCATAGCGAGTAGATGCTAGGGCTCTAGAGCTAGTCCTTCTTCTTTTATTGTTGATGTTGCAATGCATGTCTTGTACTTTTGGATCTGGGCTATGTAAAACTTTATGAGATGACGCTGAAAGTCCAGTGTATGTATGCTGGCAATTTTGGATGTATGTGATCCTTGTTGCTTGAATGTTACGTAATCTATTAGTGATGTTGTATGCGGATGATGAATTGTTGTGCCTCTGTTTATTGTGCGAATTTATTTCCTCAGTAAATTCAGTACGGCATAATTCTACACATGTCTACCGTTGATGGCAACTCCTAACGATTGCTTATCATTGACGCAAGCATATGGTGCAAACACGTGGCTTGGGTAACAGCATCTTCGGTCTTGGAGCAGGTACCTCCAGAGGTGGGGCTCGATGGAATGAGGACAGAGCACCATCACTGCCACCACCACCGCCTCCTCCGTACACTGCAAACGTGTTTTTCACGCAGTTTCTGGGAAGCCAACGCAACATGGAGCAGATGCAGCGCAACATGGAATAAGCCCTGCGTAATATCGCTGACAATACCCGCCGTGGGGATAATCAGGGCGGCCATGAAGCCAATCAGTACAGCTCTTTCAAGGGCTTCATGGATACCAAGCCACCGGTCTTCAAGGAGGCCTTGGAACCGCTCGAGGCAGATGAGTGGATTAACACCATGGAGCAAAAGTTCCGTCTTCCTTGGATGACTGAAGAACTTAAGGCTGAGTATGCAGCGCATCAGTTAAAAGGACCTGCTGGGATTTGGTGGTCTCATCACTGTACCACCTACCCAGAGGGAACCCCAATCACCTGGAACTGCTTCACCACCGCTTTTCGTTGAAATTACATTCCTCCGGGCGTGGTTGAAATGAAGGTTGGGGAGTTCATGAGGCTGTCTCTGGGAACGAAGTCTGTAAAGGAGTATCTACACGCTTTTAACAATCTCTCTCGCTACGCCCTTGAGTTTGTGAACACGGAGGCCAAGAAGATCTCTAGTTTCAAGAGAGGTTTGAGCCCAAAGGTGCTGAAGACCATGGGTACAGGAACCCGGGCTACCTTCAATGCTTACATCAGTGACTGTCTGACCCAGGAGAACAATAACAACAACTATAGTGCATCCAAGTCTCGTAAGAGGGCTTTTGAAGCTGGGTCATCTTAGTCCAGGGCACCAATGGCAGGGCGACATCAGTATCATCCTCCTGCCCCAGGTCCTAGGTTCCGACCGCCGCAGAGAAGGAACATCGGGCATCCAACACAGTAGAAGGCGTACAAGGTGGCGATAGCTCCTACCAAGCCAAAGGCAATTCAAGCTGCAGCACCTGCCGCCAACAATGCGACCAAGGGACCGTGCTACAACTGCCACAAGATGGGGCACTTTGGAAAGGAATGTCACTACCCCAAGAGGCAGCAGACAACCTACCCAGCCCGTGTGCACCATACCTCGATAGAGGAGATCCCGGAAGGAGAACCGGTAACAGCTGGTATGTTTTCTGTCAACCAACATCTTGCAGTTGTTTTGTTTGATTCTAGATCATCGCATTCATTTATGAGCTAAGCATTTGCACAAAAGCATGACCAAATAGTTACAGATTTGGGTTATGGCTATCGTATCAATTCAGCATGGGCAGATATGTTGACAAATAGAGTGGTCCGAGGGGCTACCCTAGATATAAGTGACCGGGTGTTTCGAGTAAATCTGGTAGTCATGCCTGGATTAGTTTGGATGTTATCATGGGCATGAACTGGATGAAAGAGTGGAATGCTGTTATAGATACTGGGAAGAGGGTGTTATCGCTTAGAGAACCTCAGGGCAGTGGATCTTTCCAAGTACCTCTGCCCCATCGCCTTGACTTTGCTAGCATCTCTTGTGCTACGCACGTGGTTCCACTACCACAGATCCCAGTAGTCTGCGAGTTCCCTGATGTTTTCCTGAGGAATTACCAGGACTTCCTCCAGACAGGGAAGTAGAGTTCGCAATAGAGTTGATACCAGGTACAACACCGATATCTAGAAGGCCGTACCGGATGCCGCCAAACGAACTCGCTAAGTTGAAGAATCAACTACAAGAATTGTTAGATAAAGGGTTCATCCGACCAAGTTCGTCAGAATGGGGTTGTCCGGCGTTGTTTGTGAAAAAGAAGGATCAATCGTTGCGCATGTGCGTGGACTATCGTCCACTCAATGCGGTAACAATCAAGAATAAGTATCCATTGCTAAGGATTTATTTTGTTTGATCAGTTGTCCAAGGCAAAAGTATTTTCCAAGATAGATTTGAGGTCCGGGTATCACCAAATCAAGATCTGTCCGCAAGATATCCTGAAGACTGCTTTTTCCACCACATATGGGATGTATGAGTATCTTGTCATGTCCTTTGGGTTGACGAATGCTCCTGCATACTTCATGTATCTGATGAATTCGGTCTTTATGCCAGAATTAGATAAGTTTGTTGTGGTGTTTATTGGTGATATTCTGGTTTATTCAGAAAATGAGCAAGATCACGCCGAGCGTCTGAGCGTCGTGCTAACACGACTGCAAGAGCATCAGTTATATGCAAAGTTCAGCAAGTGTGAGTTCTGGTTGAAGAAAGTTCCTTTCCTAGGGCACATTCTGTCTGAAGAAGGGATTGCTATGGATGCGTCACAAGTACAGGAAGTCATGGATTGGAAGGCACCAACTTCTGTCTCGGAAGTACGAAGTTTTCTTGGTCTGGCCGGGTATTATCGTCGTTTCATACCCGACTTCTCCAAGATTGCTGAGCCACTGACCAGTTTGTTACAAAAGGATCATAAGTTTGTCTGGACAGAAGGGTGTGAACTAGCCTTCCGCACCTTGCGAAAGTTGCTAACCACCGCTCCCGTTCTAGCGCCACCCAATATCGAGAAGCCTTTCGATGTGTTTTGCGACGCATCAAAAAGTGGCTTGGGATGTGTGCTGATGCAAGACGGCAGAGTAATAGCTTATGCTTCAAGACAATTGAGAAAACACGAAGTCAACTATCCAACTCATGACCTTGAGTTAGCAGCGGTAGTGCACGCTTTAAAGATCTGGAGGCACTATTTGTTGGGAAATAAGTGTCATATCTACACCGATCATAAAAGTCTGAAATACATCTTCACTCAGTCCGAGCTGAATATGAGGCAACGAAGATGGTTGGAACTGATCAAGGATTATGATCTGGAGGTCCACTATCATCCAGGCAAGGCTAATGTGGTAGCAGATGCATTGAGTCGCAAACCGCACTATCAAGTGGTTCAACTGTTGTTTGAAGATGGTTTCAATCTCATGCATCCTGAAGTCTTATGTCACATACAGCTTAGTTGTTCACTTGAGAGTCAAGTCATCGAAGGTCAGAAAACAGACAAGGGTATTTTCCACATCAAAGAGAAGATCAAAGATGACCCAAAAACTCAGTTCCGAGTTGATGAGAAAGGGGTATTGTGGTTTCAACACCGGCTAGTAGTTCTGAAGAATCAAGAATTAAAGAATTGCATCATGGATGAAGCACATCTCTCCAAGCTTTCTATTCATCCTGGTAGTAGTAAGATGTATCAAGACCTAAGATCTCACTTTTGGTGGACTACGATGAAGAAAGAGATAGCAGCGTATGTGGCCCGTTGTGACACGTGTTGCATAGTCAAGGCTATACATATGAAACCTGCAGGTTTGTTACAACCGTTATCAGTTCCAGAGTGGAAATGGGAAGGTGTCATCATGGATTTTATCACAGGGTTGTCGACAACACAAAAGGGAAATGACTCGATTTGGGTAATCATAGATCGATTGAGCAAATCGGCTCATTTCATTCCAGTTAAGAACACATACAGACCTCCTGAGTATGCTGATATATATGGCTGAGATCGTCAAGTTACATGGCATTCCCAAGACCATCATATCAGATAGAGGACCACAGTTCACCGCTCACTTTCGGGAGTGTTGACAGTCCTTAATGCTCATATTTAACCATCAATTAATCATGGAAAAGGATCCAAATGCAACCAACACCTAGACTTAGGGTTTTATCTGACAGAATTCCACGAGTTTTGGTGTTTGTCTATTTTTGCAGGGGGTTATCAGGAAATACGGAAGAAAGGCCCACACGTTGGCTTTACATAGAGATATTAATGTGCCGCACAATTTTCTATCATCTAGAAGACTCCAGAAGCCACGGGACCGAAGCGGAGGCCGAGAGGACTCAGCGATAGGGCGCCCGCCCTCCTCTCCTGGGCGCCCGCGCTCACATAGAGTCCAATCAGGACTCTCTTTCGGGATATTGCTCCACCGACCTAAAAGATCAAGGATAACCGTTCAATCAATGTCGGTTTGATCCAATGGCCCAGATTCACTTGAAGGGACTATAAAACCAGACCCCCTGGCCCATGGAGATCATACCTCTTCTACAGAATCAAAGTTAGGGTTTCAATTCTTCATCCAAGTAGAGAGGATCCCTCTAGTTCTTCTAGCTCTACCTCTAGTTCATCTGGATCTAGTTCTAGTTCATCTAGTTCTAGTTCTAGTTCCTCTAGTTCTAGTTCTAGTTAGTTCTGGTTGTAATCTAGAAAATAGGAAGAGAGAAGAGGAGAGCGGAGGAGGAGCCGGATCTGTCGGATCTTTCTCAACATTATACTTTTGCAGCATCTAGTTCGTTCTTCATCGTTCTCTAGGTTCTTCAATTCATAATTCCTGAGTTCTTTAATTACTTTTATTTACATTCAAGTTATTTATTGGATTCCCGCTTGCATCAAGTGCTCTAGTCTTTATAATGCTAGAGTAGTAATTAATAGATTAGACGTGGTGTTTAGTCTTGCATTTACCTAGAATTACACCCAATCCTGCGGATTGTTGTGGTAGCCTTAGGGTAGTGATAGCCCTAACGGTCGACGTATTCCACCTCATTCGGATCGGTGTTTGTAGGACCGTAGTCAGACCTTCCTAGCCACCTTCTCATCTCTTTCTGTGGTTAGTGCTCCGATGTCCCGATATAGATAATCTTGAAGTAATTCTTGATTCTTAGATCAACTAGAGAACTCTCAGGAAACTTCCTCTCTTCCCACCAAAAACAATTATATAGTTATCCTTGGGCGATCTTGATTCTTAATTAGTACACTCACGTTTCCTGTGGAAAATCGATACTCTGGAATACTCCCGGGTGAAGGCTACATCGGTATCCGTGCGCTTGCGGATTTTTCTGTTTATGTTTAAAATACCCAACAAGCTTTCTGGCACCATTGCCGGGGAACGGTAGCTGTGCTAGTTTCGAACCAAGTCGTCCGTGTATCCTTTTTCTTTTTCTTTTTTACCACACTCACCTTATCCTTTTCACCATACCACATGGATTTCACTCTAAGCATTAATGAGCATGGAATTTATTTCATAACCACTTCATTTACTCCATGCTCATATGCAACATCTTCATAATCCATCGGTCTCTCCAACATCACCACATTCGAGATCTCCAACCCCCTCTTCCTTGCTATTTATAAAAAGTTTAAAAGGGCGGTTGTCGATGCATATGTCTATAATAAATTTTGCAGATCTCGTTGAGTTGATCTTGATATAAGTCAGCGTTGGAGGGGAAACCACTTCACTGACATAAATTGATGGTTTCCCAAGGACAAGCTTAGTGTCCTAAAACAAGCACTGTTCAGATTGTAACATGAGCTTTTAATTATTTGCAACATTAACTTGTGTATTGAGCATATAAGGATAATTGTAAAAATATTCCTTCGGGTATTCTTGTCACTAACCTTTCCAGGATTGGAGCAAGAAGATCGGATGAATGACAAGCACAAGGTATGTCCAACCAATCATCATACAACATTGAATTAAATTCATCCAAACTTGAATTTTGCAAAATTCAAGCTTGGGGGAGTATTTTACATAAAAACATCCTTTGCCATATTGCTATGTTGGTTATCTCTACCTTTGAGACATGCTCAATTTGTTAAATACTAATCACACTACTTCATCTCCACTTGAGTAGATCTCTATAAATGCTCTCATGCTACCTTTATTTGCTTTAGTATATGTCTAGGTTTGGAGTAGTTTCATTTATCTCTTAATTAAGCATGGTGCTTAGTTTAGGGCTGGTGATCTTACTTCCAAGGGAGTTTAAATTAAGCATGATGCTTAGGTTAAAATGCCCTCCTAAATCAAATTAGACATGGTGTCTAGGTTGATCTTTGAGCCGATAGTATGCTATAGTAGATTTTGGATATTTTGTTGGACTAACCCCTGCAGGAAAACTTTCACTATCGACCTGGGAAGTCCTGAGATAAACTCACATTGGAGACAAAGAGAGAGAGCACATGAAGTTTAACAATTTACACAAGGAAGGCATAGCTCATAAGAGATGATCCATGGAGGGTGCCACAAACACGATGCACAACCCCTAAGAAAGGAAAGCTTCCACAAGGTGATATTGTACCATCACTCTTCAATTAAGGTAACATCTTAAGGTATGTGACTATCACTGTTATAAGTTTCTCCTTATTTCTGGCGTTCACATGAATAAAAGAGACAAACATGTATGATTTACAACTCTAGATTAAACAACCCAATTAATTCAACATGTTTAGTCCTTCCACCTTTGTGATCCCACACTCCTAATCATATGAGATAAGATGTTGCACACTCAATCTTTGGAAGGTATATATAAAAAAAACATAAGTATAGATAGATTATCTTTCCATTAGGTTGAGCGATCTGATCTGACAAATGTTGTAAATGCTACACTCATGATCTTATTATCCATCAACTTTGTCTTGCTCACTATGCTTAAGGTTAGAGAAGAACAAATACACTTTTGGTTCTGTTGGTGTTTTCCACTAGTAGGGCCCATGGACTTGATCTCTGCCTTGTCTCTATGAGCAGGTACACTTCAAGCAAAATATGAAGGACTTTTACAACTCCTAGACTCCACCAAGTGAAGAACCTAGATCTACGAGCACAAACACACTGGAGAGACTGGACACTCAGGCAATCACTGCCCTGAGATGCTTGAGGACATAACTGTCATAGAACCGACCAAATTATAAGAGTTCAAGTGTAGAAACGATCGACAAGCAATCAAGTTTCCAAACTTGAGCCCATATAATCCCGGTAGTCAACTGAAATCACGAAGGACTTCAAACCAACTTGCAACAAACCAAGATCGTAATAATTCAGCACAACACAGCGAATGTTACATAGTCATTCATTGTCGTCGAAGCGGCACCACATCGGAGTTATTTAGTTATTACAACACATGTTCGAAGTAGCGGAAGCAAAATAGTTACACACACGCTTTCCAAAGTTCAGTTCATAAGTTTGAGTTACTGCCAGAGTCTACACCATCCTTCCAAAAGCAACAGGTACGGGATTGTTAGAGAACCGTGCCCAACGGTTAGTCCTCATCCCCAGCGGGATGGAGACAGGTCTTGCAGAAGCCGTCATAAAAGATGTCATCTGCAACCGGTGGGAATAAACTCTGAGTACGAGATTGTACTCAGCTAGACTTACCCGTCTAGAAAAACATAAAAGACACCAAGGATCATGCAAGGCTAAGTATAAGTAGAGTTGGGTGACTCAACATTTGCCAAAGCTTGCCTTAAAACTACATTATTGTGAGAGCATCATATTTATTCATCATCAGCCTACTACTAGATTAGCACCTGTACTAAAGCACTTCACTTGATTATTACAAACAATAATAACCATATCCATTTCATCATGTACTTTTCCTGGCTACCATCATTATCATGAACCAAAGTTCCTTAGTGAATGCTACGTTTGCCGCTGCTTTGTCAAGTTCTCACTAACCGGGAGAGACGGCGATTCGAATCGAATTCCTATCCAGCTGGAGGGGTATTCCTATCACTCACCCAAGCTTCCCCTGCCGCAGAGCCAATGGGTCACCTTTGATACAACTCCGGAATCGCGGTTCCGATAAGCGCCGCACTCCCAGGGCTACCACTCTGCCAGGGAGGTCAGGAATTTTAACTCACCTGCCTTTGGGCTTACGCCAATGGTCCCCCGCACACCGTACTTCCTCCGGCGTGCGCACTTTATACTTATCGACCTTCCGGCCTAAGTCATATTACTCGGCTTCGCGGTCGGAACGAGTTATCCGGCCAACTAAGTGTTAGGCATGCGTTCAACATGACAAGAGGACGTACAACGGTCGGTCCTTAGCTACCATAGACGGAGTTACTACAACCTTGCAAAACTCCGCCCGGCTTAAATCAATTTAATCAGGTTCCACTCACGACAGCACATATAGACAATCGTGATCTGACACAACCCTATATCGCGCAGGTGACAGGAAATCACCCGACTTCAACCGATTAAGCATGGCTAAGCTACTACTCGGTCCTAACTCTATAACCAAGGTGTGGTGAGTTATCTAGACAAGGATTGGGGTAAAATGCAGCAAGGGTTCCATCACAACTCCTATACTTAATGCAGCAATAGATATAACATATTAAGTAAACTTTCGAAAGTAAAGGGAGGCTTAGAATGCTCCGGGGCTTGCCTTTCACGAACGAGGCTGGCTCGTGACTCGGGCACTCAACTTCTTCTTCGGGCTCCTCGAGTCCGACTTGCTGGACCTCCACCTTCGGGTTGCCCTCCTGGCCTTCGGGGTTCACTTGCAGCTCGTAGGAAGCGGTCGCGTCCGATGCACCTATTGCATGCGCGATGAATAAGAAGGTGTACATGCTAAAAGATGAATGCTTGATAACATAATGGACTCACTGGATACTGATTTACGGAGTAACACAGTTATAACAAGTTCACACGAGGTAGTAAGTTAACTAAGCCCAAAACCTATCATGATAACCTATAACAGCAAGCAACATATAACAGAATTAGCTCAGTAAACAGATCATAACTAGTGCTCGACAGATCCAAAAAATATGAGTGAGGACATTCTGGAAAGCTTATGAAATTGTCTACAAATCATCTTTGAACATCACAGCAAGATTCATAAGTTAAAGAAGCCATTTAAACAAAGTTCCAGGTTCTGTCCCAGAAAAACAGAGAGCACCTATTTCTGGAACCTAACTTGGAAAGATCATAACTTCAAAACTACTGGACCAATTGATCCCAAATTTAAACCACAGCTAGTTCAATAAGTTTACAACAACTTTGATTTAGACAAGTTTCCCTGAAAACCAAGTTATCATTACGCAAAAGTTAAATTACTCCCTTTCTGTCCAGAACAGCTTTTAACCCACCAATTAATTATTCAATGATATAGCCAAAGCATAAACAGTGTCAACCACATAACTTATAAGTACAAGCATGTCATAAGGTTACCAGAACATCACATGATAACCTCCAAAAGTTTATTAACAAGGCATTTATTAATTTAATTCTAGAGAGGAGCATAATTACAAGATACTAGCAAAAGTGCTCATAAAAATCTACAAAAATTACAGAGGCACAAGTATAGCATCAAAGCATCACTATAAAAATTTCAGAGCAATTGCTCATACCAATTTAAAGATATGCATTTAACATGAAACAATGTGTCTATTTCATAAATTGGGAATCATGACTTATTTTGTGTCAAACAACAGATTTCAGATTATTTATATATTATGAATACCATAAACAAGTTTACTACCAAAGTAGAGCACCAGCATAAACACCAATTATTTTATATGATTTAATTAAAGAAACAAGCCAAATCTCAAACCTAAATTACATAACAAAGCTGCATTACTCCAAAAATCATGAGATATTTATCAAAGCACTCTAATACCACACAGAGACTACCATAAAATTTTCATGGCAAACTATACAGTATAACTAGAGATATGAATTTATCCATGAATAACAAGATTAAATCCTTAATAAATATTTTCCCAGAAAACCTGGTTCATTTTATATTTTTATTAAAAACTAGCCATCTCAAGGAATACCACAAAATTGGTTTCACAATTTTTGGATCTCAGAAACAGGAGATATGATTTTTGCAAGAAAGCCAAAAATCCAGATTTGAATAAAAGGAAGGAGGAGACCGTTGAGTCACTGGCAGACAGGACCCGCGCGTCAGTGACACCGAGAACAGAGGACTCCTTCGCCGGCAAATGCTCGCCGACGGTGAGCTTCTCCGGCGGATCCAAGGGCACCAACGTGCTCCTGGAGGGATTCTGCATCGATGGAGGTAGGTGGTGCTAGGGTTTCGGCTACGGAGAGGGGTCGCCGTCGGCCATGGCGGCACGGCGGAGCTACCCCGGCTTACGCCGGTCATCTCCGACCGGTAGTGCGTCTGGGAAGGGCGGCTTAAGCATCAGTGAGTCAGTGCGGAGCTTTCTAGGTAGAAACGCCTAACCCAAACGGCTCCGGTGAGCCTACTCACGTGCGAGGTGCCCGTCGGCGGTGAGCACGGTGGTGCGGCGGCCGTGTTCCCGCGCGACGGTGAGGTTTTAGCCGGAATGGCGTGGTGTGGACCGATGCCAAGACCTAAGCAGACCCTAACGCTACCCAGAGAGAAGAAAGGAAGCAAGGGTGGAGCAGCGGCGAGGTTCGCCGGAATCGGTGTCGCGACGGCCGCGACCCCGACGACGGAGAACTTGCGAAATGCCGCTCACCTCGGGGAGATCTCGTCTAACTGATGGGTGGAGAAGATGGAGGAGCTTGAGGCGGACTTGGAGGCGCTCGGAGATGAAGCGAGACGCAGAGGCGAGGGCGCGAAGAGCTGGCGAAGCTCTCGGCGGCAATGGCGATGGCGTTTCCGCCAGAGCGAGCGCGAGAGAGAGGAAGGAGAAGAATGGACGGGCGCTGAGTGAGTGCGGGGCGCCGTGGCGTCCATGCCAACGCCGTCGACCTGACGAGCGGGGCCAACGCTGGCGTACGGGCGCCATCTGGCAGACAGGTGGCGCTCTGGACGTTCCCGACGGCGAGCTCCTCTCTGAATCAAGCGACGCGATCAGTGTCTGACAGAGCGACTTCAGCGAAGAATAACTTCCAAACCAGAGCGAGTTAGGAGATGGTGTAGTTGACAAAGTTGGAGTACCAACAGAGTTCTACAACAATGTCAACTAGAGCAGGAGCCTGATCGGCCTAGATTGAGAGATATGGAGTTTTCAAAACTGATCGAGCAAACTGGTTTCGTTCCAGGACTTAGAAAATTTCCTAAGTGTTGGAAACAGCCCCAAATCTGCCTTGTGGGTCAAGTTTGAGCTAGATGTGATCATTTTCATGAGATGGCCACAAAACAACTTTTGTTCCCTATAAAATTGGCTACAACTTTGCTGTAGAAAGTTTTGACATGCAAACATTTTATGAAACACTTTTTAAAAGCCTAAGCAAAAGAGGTTTCTAGGGCCTATTAGCATAAGTATGACTTAAGTGATTATTTTGGAGAAGTGATCAACATGAACATTGTTCCCAAGGTTAAGTTAAGCATAGGTAAACTATTTAACAAGGCATAGCACCCAAGCACAAGCATGGTTCACTCAAACATAAGCCTAGGGAGCCTATTTAAGCAATTTAAATCATATTTTTGCATAGAATGGTATGACTCAAGGTAGATGATGATCATGACATGCTTGAGTAGAGGATGATGCTTATGCTATGCATGTAATTTATGCAACCATAACACTAGGGTGTTATAGTAACTACTGGAGTAACCCGTGGAAGTAATTAATGACCTTCTGCTAGTCAAGAAAGACAATCCAGGACGCTCTGTCATCCCGATCTCCATCAGCATGGTAGACTTCCCAGAAGCACTCTATGACTTTGGCTCCAGTATGAACATCATGCCCTGGTTTCCCAAAGGAAATGTTGAAGAACCTCCGCGTCCGAGTTAGTACCTTGTACGCTCCAGCAGACTTCGTGGTGATAGAGACTGGTACTGATGAGAGGGCTCCCATCCTAGGGAGGCCATTCCTGAACACCTCAGGAGCTGTCATCTACGCTAGTGCTGCCAAGATCAGTTTCTACATCAAGGGGAGGAAGGAGACGTTTTCCTTCAAGAACAAGACTACACAAATCTTAGAGCAATCCTAACATGAAACAAGGAATGGACCAACAGAAGGAACAGGAACAAGCAAATGTGGACCGAGTCAGCTAAGATGGTCACTGCAGTTCAAGGAGGTCAAGACCGTCGACTTAAGTCACCGTTCCTGAACAAAAAGGATGACCCAGCTCCTACATGGAACCATGCCCCTACAACCAACATACATTCAGCTCCAGATGGCAGATCAGACATTTTGAAAGGTTATTGTCATGGGAGAAGACAAGTACGATCCACCCATCATCCTTAGGAGACCGTTCCTCAGCACCGTTAAAGCAATCATCTACATTGGAACCAGAGAAGTCCACATGCACTTCCCATCTGAGAAGGTACGCCGCTGTTTTACTAACCCTAACTATATAGTTGAAGACTCTAAGTAGGTCAGGACAAGAAGAAGACGACGTAACCGTAACCAGAGGAGGCAAATCATCAAGGACGGATGGGAGACTACGAAGGAGAAGTGGTAATATCTGAAGACATACAACTTGAATAGAACTGTCCTGAGGAGACCGTAGCACCGAGTCAGGTGTGTAGAGAGAAGATAGTTATAAATGAAGAGCAGGCGCCGCCGGAACCACCGACTACGCCATCCAGCAAATCCCTGGACGACTGAGAAAATGGAGAGTCCCGTTCGGAGGACTTAAAGACACCAAACGCCTTGCCAAGAGGTAAACCTGGTAGTTATCTTTTTCCTTTCAATTATTTAAAATAGTTGGCTTAGTTAATTAGGTTCATGCTATCTTGAAAAGAAAATAAAAATGTTAAAAACATTAAGCCCCATGTGAGTATGCTCATGGCATAAAACCCATAAGTACATTCACTGTGGTGGCATAAACATAAAATAAATATATTCTTGTCCTATAAAAAAAGAAAATATAAAAATAAATTTATGATCCTACTAAAGAGAGTAACATTTATTGAGGAGGCTCAACATGATAAAGGCTAGATATTTATGCTAACACTTAACTAGTTCCACAAAGCTTTGTTGTCTATTTGAGTTCCACCGAATTCAAGGATCAAAGAAGACTAGCAGACGGAGGACATCCTAATCGCTATCAGGGTGCTGCCGACATTCAAATACGCCTCCGCCACCTGCTAGCTACATCAGAAGAAATTACGTTAAGATCCAGCTTGGGGGAGAGCACCCCCATTCATCCAACTAAGTGTTTCTACTTGCGTTTATACTTTACTCAAATAATAAAAAGATGCATAATCATGAAATCCCAAATAAAGATTTTGTGCTTATATATATATCTTTGCTTAGTTTGCTAAATAAATAAATAAATAAAGTTTGCTATGAACCCACATGATAAGCTCTCACATGGAAATGATGAATAGTTGCTCTACCATGACTAGTTCTAAAAATTGAAATCTCTCTCAAGTTTAGGTATGACAGTTATTAATTACGATTTGCTCTAAACCTGAACTTGTGGGAAGAGTACTTGATCTAAAGTCTAAGTCGTTAACGGCTATGATATGGGAAGGTTGAGCTGCTGTTTATCTATTCCTAGAGATGCTAGAAAACTGGAAAATTTTATCTTTGAAAATCATTAAAATAACACATGATGAGTTCCTGTATGATGAGAGTTTAAATTCCTACCACAGCCATATATACATGCTTGCTAGACTTTGAGCCACATATTTACTTTTTACTGCTTATGAGCATTGAGTGTGGTCAAGCTGTGTAGACCCTTAGGAGCTTGTCATGTGGTTAAATCAAGATTCACTTGCACGTTCACTCATACATACTGCTTCTACCCCGGAAGTACGCATCCACATATATCCACCCATTTCCATCTCTAGAATCACCCAAAAATATTCTACTCCTAATCCGAGAGAGAATAGCCAAAAACATTTCTGTTTTCCCCGGTGAAATAAATGCTCATGTTATCTTGGCTACTACCACTTGCTACATTATTTCAAGAGATGAGTGCTCTAAAAAAAGAGAGAAAAAAAGAGATACGAGGAAATAAAAAGGGGCAAGTGCCCGGAACCTCAAAAGAAAAGAAAAAGTGAGACGAGAGGTAAAAATGGACAAGTGTCCGATAGTAGAATTAGGGGTACAAGATACCCACCTGAGAGAAAAGAAAAAAAAAGAAAATATAGAGCATCTCATTCCTCACAAAAAGCTTCAAAGAGCAAGAAAGGTATGTATTCCCTCAAAAGAGCACAAGTAGAATTAGACATTCACCATTGTTATCACCATCATCACCATACACCATTCATTCGCCACACATGAACATCTTGATTTGACTTATTGACATGTTCTTCTGGATCCATGGTTTGACTATGCAATAAATGTCTTGTAAGTATGTATTAGCTGTCTCCCACCTATGAGCTCCAAATATCAAAAGCCTTATTAAAGTATGGTGAGAGAGAAGGCAATGTCACTATGCCTCATACCAAAAATACCACATACTTTGAGAGAAGGCATATACCATTACTGCCTTGGTAAGGATCCAGAAATACCACAAAAGAGAGACTAGAGAGAGTCATACAAGGAATCTCTCAGTTTTATTTGAAAATCTACAAAAAAAACTCCAGAGCTATAGTTAATCAAAGAACAAGAGACATGGCGCTTGACTAGACCGTTCTATCTTTTAATTGCTCAAGACACAAGTGACGGTTGCAAGCCCCATGGTGGAAGGTAAAATGAGTAAGTTTAAATCTTAACAGTTTACCCTAACCCAGAGATAAGATCTTATTTCAACGCATGTGTATCTTTAAGGCATGAAACCACTGCAGAAACTCTTGAGCCCATCTTTGCTCAGGGACGAGCAAAGGTTAAGCTTGGGGAGCTTGTTGACGGTCCTTAATGCTCATATTTAACCATCAATTAATCATGGAAAAGGATCCAAATGCAACCAACACCTAGACTTAGGGTTTTATCTGAAAGAATTCCATGAGTTTTGGTGTTTGTCTATTTCTACAGGGGGTTATCAGAAAATACGGAAGAAAGGCCCACACGTCGGGTTTACATAGAGATATTAACGTGCCGCACAATTTTCTATCATCTAGAAGACTCCAGAAGCCACAGGACCGAAGCGGAGGCCGAGAGGACTCAGGGATAGGGCGCCCGCCCTCCTCTCCTGGGCGCCCGCCCTCACATAGAGTCCAATCAGGACACTCTTTCGGGATATTGCTCCACCGACCTAAAGGATCAAGGATAACTGTTCAATCAATGTCGGTTTGATCCAACGGCCCAGATTCACTTGAAGGGACTATAAAACCAGACCCCCTGGCCCCTGGAGATCATACCTCTTCTACAGAATCAAAGTTAGGGTTTCAATTCTTCATCCAAGTAGAGAGGATCCCTCTAGTTCTTCTAGCTCTACCTCTAGTTCATCTAGATCTAGTTCTAGTTCATCTAGTTCTAGTTCTAGTTCCTCTAGTTCTAGTTCTAGTTAGTTCTAGTTGTAATCTAGAAAATAGGGAGAGAGAAGAGGAGAGCGGAGGAGGAGCCGGATCTGTCGGATCTTCCTCAACATTATACTTCTGCAGCATCTGGTTCGTTCTTCATTGTTCTCCAGGTTCTTCAATTCATAATTCCTAAGTTCTTTAATTACTTTTATTTACATGCAAGTTATTTATTGGATTCCCGCTTGCATCAAGTGCTCTAGTCTTTATAATGCTAGAGTAGTAATTAATAGATTAGATGTGGTGTTTAGTCTTGCAGTTACCTAGAATTGCACCCAATCCTGCGGATTGTTGTGGTAGCCTTAGGGTAGTGACAGCCCTAACGGTCGATGTATTCCACCTCGTTCGGATCGGTGTTTGTAGGACCATAGTCAGACCTTCCTAGCCTCCTTCTCATCTCTTTCTGTGGTTAGTGCTCTGATGTCACGATATAGATAATCTTGAAGTAATTCTTGATTCTTAGATCAACTAGAGAACTCTCAAGAAACTTCCTCTCTTCCCACCAAAAACAATTATATAGTTATCCTTGGGCGATCTTGATTCTTAATTACGTTTCCTGTGGAAAATCGATACTCTGGAATACTCCTGGGTGAAGGCTACATCGGTATCCGTGCGCTTGCGGATTTTTCTGTTTGCGTTTAAAATACCCAACACGGAGCGAATGCATAAGAGTTTGGGGACCAGTCTGATAAGAAGAATGGCGTATCACCCACAAACCTCGGGTCAAACGGAAAGACTCAATCAAGTACTACAAGATATGCTGAGGGCTTTTGTGTTATCGTCCAAGGGATCATGGGAATCGTGGTTGCCATTGGCTGTGTTCTCATACAATAATAGCTATCAAGAGAGTATCAAGATGGCCCCGTTCGAAGCTTTGTATGGTCGAAGGTGCAGGACTCCATTAAACTGGGTTGAACCTGGTGAAAGGAGATACTATGGTATTGACTTCGTGAACGAGGCAGAGAAAAAGGTGCAAATCATACAACAGCATATGCAGGCGGCACAATCGCGACAAAAGAGTTATGTTGATAAGAGAAGAAGGCCACTTGAATTCAATATAGGTGATGTAACACTCCTAGTGTTAGCTTGCATGTTAACCATGAGCATTGCATCAACATAAGCATCATCATGCTCATTCATAAGCATACATCATGATAACATGTCATCTTATGTGCCCCATGTATGATTAAAGTACTTGTGTGGTTTGATTTGAGTGATTCTAGTAGAGGACCAATGCATACAAGTGTACATTGTGTTCCAAAATACTTTAATCATGTTTAGAACATCATTTTGAACAAAGTTCATGTTGAAGGTTTTGGCAAAAAATGTCTCTAAGTCATGGTTAACCCTAGGTTGACCTAATTGTCCCCCTAGACCTCCTTTCAAAGTAGTTATTAAAATAATGTTAGAGACCTTCCATGTCTGTGACACCGAAAACAAAGTTGTAGTAAATTTCATAAGCTACAAAAGTTATGTTGATGACTTTTTATGAAAAAGCTTGGAACACATCCAAAATTTGCTCACAAGCCAAAAATCAGTACTGTTTCTACACTTAGCCGAATTTGGCTAAGTCTAGGAATCAACAGTTTCGACATAGGGTGATTGGGGACGTTGTAGTTTGAAATCCAGACCGATTTACACTGTGCTCGTGTAATCAAACTTGTAGAACTCGTGTACCTCTGTCCAAAGGATCAAGTTTCAGCCGAAACCATCGAGTGAGCTGAGAGTAAAACGTCGACGAACTTCGGGATTCAGTCACTGCAATCGGGCGATTCAGAAACCGATTCAGTTCAGACAAAACTCACCCGCCGCTGCGTGTCCGGCCACCTGTCGGTCGTGCGCCGTCGACGGTCCCTCCTGTCAGCCCCGACGTCGTCCACAAGACGCCACGCACCGAGTGGACGCCTCAGACGCGCCATTCGCCCCTCCAGAGCGCCACATTGCGTCCGCCTTCGTCCACGGCGAGCTCCACCGCGCTTCGGCGAGCTTTCCCGGCCGTTCCTCCGCGTCTCCGGCCGAGCCAGTCCGCCCAGAGCTCCGCCTCGACGTCCTCTACCTCGACGTCCACTCCATTCCCTTAGCCGAGCACTGGTGAGGTCGCATTGCCGACTCCGTGGCCAGACATCTCTGGTTCACCTCTGGCCGTGATTCTTCTTCCTATAGCTTCGCCTTGAGTCGCTCTTGCTCGTCCGCAAGCTCAACCGCGTCGCCATTGCCTAGATCCACCGGCGCAACGCCGTGCAGCGCCGCCGAGCCGCCATTCCCGACGGCGAGCACCATAGGCTCCAGTAGAGCGTGAGTGAAGTAGGTCAACAGAGTCGCCTTGATGAGAGCAACACGTTGGTGCCCTTGGATCCGACCGAGACCTGGCCGTCGTCGAGTTTCGCCGGCGACGAGCGTCTCCCCTGTCTCTGTCTCTCTGTCGCATGGGTCCCGAGTCTCAGCCTCTCCCTCTCACATCACTGGTCACTGTGTAGCAGATTCTTTGCTGTTTTTGTAAAATTCATATCTGGAGTTTTGTAAATCTAAATGATGTGGTTCCAATTTTGTTAGGTTCCTGTATAAGTCTAGTTTTTAATAAAAATATGAAACATGCCATGTTTTTGTGGAAATAAATAGATATAATTTAATATTGGTTTATTAGGAGGTAATTATATCTTGAGATCTGTTGATCTGTTGGCCATGCAAATTTAGGGTGTTGTTACCTATGATATGAATAGGCTCTGATAAATTTATCATAATTTTTGGAGGCCTGATTGTGAAGTTATAAATAATTCTTGATCAAATAGGAGTTTCTTGTGGTATTTTTAATAAATAAGTTATAGCTCCTTTTGTGGTGAAAATTGCTGAGTGTTGTATTCATGGGTAGGCAAAGCTAGGAAAAATATGAAATCTGTTGTTTGACACTTTTTGATAGGGTTTCACATTTATGCCTTGCATGCCTTTGCTAGCTGGTTATTTTTGTATCTCCCAAGCTGTTTGTGCAAGTGCCCTGAAAATTGTACAGTAAACTTGTGTTAGCATAAGTAGCTTGCTGTAATTTTCTTAGAATTTTTGGAGCACTTAGGATGCATGTTCCTTAAATCTCCTTAATAATTAAATAAATGAAAAAGGTGATAATAGAAAGGAGTTTAGACATTGCTATGATGTTTTCTAGTGTTTCTTAGACATGTTCCATCTAATGGTGCATTTGGACTGACCCTTTGATACATTCTTGGCACGGGCACGGGCACGGGATGTTTTCTAGGAATACCCCTCCAGCTGGATAGGAATTGATTCGAATCGCCGTCTCTCCCGGATAGTGAGAACTTGGCACGGGCAGTCGCACGTAGAACTCACTAAATAAACTTAATGCTTATGATGAGAATGTTGATAGCTATGTGATAATCCGGATATGGTTATTATTGTGATGCTTAAATACTCAAGTGTATGCTTAGATCAGGTGCTAATCTAGTGGATAGTTGTTAAGTAATGAACCTGCTGCTGAAATATTATAAATGGGTTACTTACAACAACGGCTTTTTATGCAAAAAGGTGAGCTAAACCAGACCACAAAGATCAGCCTTGCATACTCCTTGGTGTCACTTTATTTTTGGTTTATGATGGGTAAGTCTAGCTGAGTACCTTCTCGTACTCAGGGTTTATTTACCCTTGTTGCAGATGATGTCGTGTACCACGGCTACTGTGCTAACTGTCATCATCCGGTTGCGGACGATGAATAGATCATGGGCGTGATCACCTTCTTTATCTTCAGTTGTGCTTTTGTTGGGTTTGATCATGGAGCTGGCATGTAATTTAAACTAAGTGTGTGATGTTTTGAAACTACTTTGTTTCCGCTACTACTCTGGTTTATAATAACCACTTTTAAACTCTGATGTGATGTAAAACTATGTTCTGTGATGAATGTATGTAATCTGTGATGGCTATGCGTGATCATGTACGATCTTGGATGTATGTTGGTTGAATCGAGGTCTTTTGAGATTTTGTCGGACTACCGGGTTTATATGGCTTCAAGTCCATTGGCTTGACTGCCTCTGTGGTCGCTAATTCACTTGAATTCTTATAAATTAGACGGTTCTGTTACAGGTGACTATGTGTACCTCAAGGTTACGCCAATGAAGAAAGTTCAACGTTTCCGAGTTCGAATCAAGCTTGCACCTAGATATGTGGGACCATATCAGATACTAGAAAGGAAAGGCCCTGTGGCCAACAAGATTCAGTTACCTGAAGAGTTGAGTTCAATCTTCCCAGTCTTCCATGTGTCGCAACTACGGAAATGTTTGAAGGTACCCGAGCAGAGGGTTGAACCCCGAGGAATCAAAATAAAAGCAGACTTGGAGTATAAGGAACAGCCGGTGGGTATCGTAGATACCAAAGAGCGAGTAACCCGGAACAGAGTTGTCAAAACATATAAGGTGGTGTGGAGTCATCATGATGATAGGGATGCTACCTGGGAAACCAAGGATTACCTAAAAATAGTTTACCCAAAATTTCATAAGAATTGGTTAGTAACCCAAATCTCGGGACGAGATTTCCCTAAGGGGGGAAGGGCTGTAACACCCATGCACTTAGTCTCGTAAAACATTCATAGGCATCCTCTTCAAGCATGGCATAAGCATCACATCCCATGAGCACAAACATAATTCAAAGTGTGATTTTATGTGCTTTATTTTTAAGAGTAATTTTGTGATATTTTTGGAGCTATAGAAATTGAGAAATTGATTTTATACTAAATTTCCCAAAATAGATTTATTTAGAAACCTATAACAAGTTTTGAGATGTATTTCAAAATCTAATTGGAATTTGTGAATTCAACATAAAGCAAAGTTATAAGGTTTTTGTTTTAGAACAATCTTTATTTTGGGAGAAAAAGGTGAAAATGATTTTAAGGTGGTCCAAATGAATTTAGAAAGAGTTTGAAAAAGGAAATTAAAAAAAAATAGAAAACGGAAAAGGGGGGCACTAGCAGGCCGCGGCCTCACTTCTGGCCTGCTGGCCGAAGCCGGCCCAGCCCGGCCGAGCTCTCCCCTTCCCCGCGCTCGCGCCCGCGCCGTGTTCGCGCTAGGACGGCCGTGCCACGCCGTCGTGGCGAGCCGGCAGAGCTAGGTTGCCGCGTGGCGAGCATGCGGTCGCCTGGACACGCCCTGGTCGGCCACCAAGAGCGCCCGGCCGCGCCCGCCTCCGCCCTCGCTGCCATTTGCACCCGCCAGCCCTCCCTCTCTCGCTCTCTCGTCCTCGCTCCGCGCGCGCAGAGCACCGCCGTCGCCATTGGAGCCCGAGCTCCGCCTCGACCGTTCTCCCTCAGCGCGTGCACCATTCTCCGATTCGTCCTCCCCCGAGCTTCGCCCTCGCTCCGCCGTCGCAGAACAAGCTTCCGAGTGTTTGGTGAGGTACAGTGAGCCCCGCTTGCCCTCGTTTCTTCTCCGGCGAGGAGCACCGCCGCCGCGCGCGTAGTCTGCATGCCTCCCTACCTCCCGGTGCCGCTTAGTTAGCGCATCGTGCTCGCCTCGGCACCGCGACGCTCGTGAGCCACGCCAGTCGCGCTCTACCGGGCCAGCGCCTCGGGACGGCCGTGAGCAGCGCCGCCGCTCCGCCATGGCCGGTGGCAGGCTTGCTCCGGTCTGTTTCAGGCCGCGCAAAAGGGTGCGCTGAGTTCGCCATGAACGCGTACGCGTAGAGCAGTTTGATTCGGCGAAAGAGGTCGCCGACGGTGAGCTCCGGCTCGTCGGAGTTCTCCCCTCTCTGCGCTCTGGCCAGCGGGCCCGGCTGGCAGGCGGGTCCGCTCGTCAGCGACCGCGGGTGCACTACACCGGGTGCACCTAGCTGGTCCCGGGGTGGATTGGAATTGTTTTTCAGAAAAATGATTTCCAGAAAATGGTTTTAATGTTCTAAAATCCATATCTTGAGATCTATAGCTCCAAAATTAGTGAAATAAATTTTGACATGTTCTAGAATCTCAGGTGTGCAGTATGGTTGGGTTGCATGTCATGTTTGAGCTAGAAATTAAAATATAGAAATTGTAAAATTCATAGTAATTAAAATATAGCTCAGAAAAAATGTAAAATGCATAGTAATTAAAATATAGCTCAGAAAAATATGAAACTTGTTTTATGGGCTCTACATGGATGTTTAGGCTCTAGGAAAAATATGTTACACATTAATTGCTATATGTATGAATTTATGGTGATTTAAATGCTTGCATGGCAGTGGTTTATGATTTTTAATAAATAATTGGATCATGCAATTAATCTGGAAATTTTTGTGAGTGTTTCTTATGATAATAAGTAACTTATAAAAATATGAAATCTGCTGTTTGGCACATATACCACATTAGAGTATTTATACTTGCTTTTATGAATTAATCTTGTGATTTTTGTAGCTCAAAATAAGTGTCCAAATATTATGGGAAATTTATGGTAGACTTTATGTTTGACTGGTAGTCTACTGTAGTTTTTGTGGAATTTATTGATAAACAGAAATGCATGCTAGTTTGGTAGGCCTAAATATGGATAAAGAAATTATGAATTGTATATATAGATTAAGTAAATAAAAGGGGTTTGGTGTATCTTTGAAGCATCTTGTGAGTTGCTGGTTACACTTGAGGACAATTTGTAGAAGAGAAGGGAATAGGTGCTTAGTGTGATTGCATGTTCTCGGATGATGTTGACTACCTTGTAAAAAGAATGACCAATTAAATCATTTATGCATCATGTCATGGTCATTTGGTACCCTCTCATATAAGCATTGCACCCGAGCATCTCGCACTCCACTCATGACCACACATGTATCATACAGGCTCGCAGGAGAATGAGGTGGGACCCGAGGAGCAGGAGGAAGCACAGGAGCAGAAACCTCTGCGAGTGTCAGAGCCCGGAGAAGAGCTGCAAGAGTGCCCGGATCACAAGCCGAGCACGTTTGAGAAAGGCAAGCCCCGGAGCATTCTAAGTCTCCCTATTCTCGCTAACTTAAATAATATATTATGCTTGTTCTACTATGTTGCATTTAAGTGATATGAATTGCTTGATACCGTTGATGCATATGTACTCCTTGATATCACCACTTGTTTATCTACCTTGTCCTATGTAAATAGGCACGAAGTCTATGCTTAGCTTGCCTAGTCCGGTAGAAGTCGGGTGATTTCCTGTCACCTGCGAGATATAGCTGGATACCTGCTTGATTAAGGGGTGATTGCTTTGGTAGAGAATAACCAAGTGTGGAATGGAATTTGAGACCGGGCAGGGTCTTAGGGTGGGTTGACTGTAGTGCCCCTGCCTGTGTCGATTAAGGACCGATCGTTGATGGCCCTCTTGTCATGTTGAACGCATGCCCCACACTTAGCTGGAAGGATAAGTCGTTCCGACCGCGAAGCCTGAACACTATCCGGGCCATGAGTCGAGCCGCCATGCGCTGTATTGGTGATGGTTGAGGAGAACGACGAGGGCGCGACGCGCAACCTTGGTATACCTTGGATATCTCGGTCGCCGGAACGGTCCTCGGGTACTGGCGGTGCCTGCCGAACCCGTGAATTGGTCCTGGATAGTGTAACACGGTGATCTGTAGCTCACTTGATCAGTGAGTGTGGTTTGTGTGGGGAATAACTCACCAACTGGTTAGAAATCGATTCGAATCGCCATCGCTCCTGGACAGTGAGCACTTGACATGAGCTTCGTCCTCGTAGTAAGGACTATGGAACACTTGGGTTATATGATAAATAATTGTGTGAATGCTATGATGAGGTACCATCATATTATTACATTGTTTGCCATAGTGCAGGTGCAAACCTAGATAATAGGTAATGATACTTTCAACTTGAGCTAATTAAAAGAAGAAGGATTCCTTTAGGATATGTTAATAGAATAGTGCTTTTATGCAAAAAGTCATCAGCTACCCCCACTATATAGCCTTCATGATCCTTGAAGAGTCTTTATTTTTTGGTTTATGACGGGTAAGTCTAGCTGAGTACATTCTCGTACTCAGGGTTCTACTCCCATGTTGTTTCTGCTTGTACCCAGCAATGGGCGATGACTAGACCAAGGGCGATGGTCACTCTACCTCCTCTTTTGCTTTTGTGGGAATGACTGAACTATGGCACTGTATCAGACTAAGTATGTGTGTGTTATTTTCGAACTATGAAGCTTCCGCTACTTGAGAACTTGGTTTGTAATACTTTTAAGAACTCCGATATATTTTATGAATATTGTAAACTGGATGTAATTGTGAATGGTGACCGCTAAACTTATTACGATCTTAGTTGTATGTACGATATGTGGTTTGAAATCCTTCGAGATTTCACGGACTACCGGGATTATATCGGTTTAAGCTCGATGGTTCAACTGTGTAAATGGTCACTATTAAGCTTAATCTCTTATAATTTGGGTGGTTCTGTTACAGCTGGCATCGGAGCAAGGTTTGGTGAGTTAATGTTCATAAGTACGTTCTAAACTAAATTTAAACCGGTTTAATAAAAGATTTTTATTAATTAATGATAATCAAGGTGTCAAACTAAGTTTTTGGAAAACTATCTAGTGTGCCATGGTCATATCCTCTATGCCCAGTTAAGGAGTCTAAGGTGGCTAGTTAAGTACTGACTTGGGGGGATTATGCATCATATTTCTATTTTGTCGCTCATACGGCGTGCAATAGTATGAGTACCATTCATTTGAGTGGTAATGTATGGATCAATTCTTCCTCTACGCCTCGGTAAGTGGGAGCTGTGAGAACATGATCGGATACACTGCCGATCTAGGGGAGTGTTGTTAGGTGCTGTGTCATGCATACATGTTTGGTGTGCTTGGGAACAGTACCGCATGTTAGCTTAATCTCTTATAATTTGGGCGGTTCTGTTACAAGGACCAACATGAGGAACAGGAACAAGCAAGTGTGGACCGAGTCAGCTAAGATGGTCACTGCAGTTCATGGAGGTCAAGATCATCGACTTAAGTCACCGTTTCTGACAAAGAAGGACAACCTAGGAATGCCAAGCATCCATTGCTCCAACAATGGGTACAACTTCTACAAGACACTTTGCGACACCGGATGGGGCGTCAACATAATGGCCGCAGTCACCTATCAGCTCTTGTTCGGAACCATGCCCCTAAAACCAATATACATTCAGTTCTAGATGGCAGATCAGACATTCCGAAAGGTTGAAGGTATAGCAACTGATGTCCCTGTCAAAATAGACGATCATTTTGTCCATACAGACTTTCAGGTTATTGACATGGGAGAAGATGAGTATGATCCACCCATCATCCTTGAAAGACCGTTCCTTAGCACTGTTAAAGCAATCATCTACTTTGGAATTGGAGAAGTCCACATGCACTTCCCCTCAGAGAAGGTACGCCGCTATTTTACTGACCCTAACTATATAATTGAAGACTCTAAGCAGGTCAGGACAAGAAGAAGACGATGCAACCACAACTAGAGGAGGCAAATCATCAAGGACGGATGGGCAGACTATGAAGGAGAACTTATAAGGTCTGAAGACATACAACTTGAACAAGATTGTCCTAAAGAGACCGCAGCACCGAGTCAGGTGTGGAGAGAGAAGATAACTATACACGAAGAGGAGGCGCCGCCGGAAGCCCCGACTACGCCACCCAACGAATCCCAGGACAACTGAGAAAACGGAGAGTCCTGTTCGGAAGACTTAAAAACACCAAACGCCTTGCCAAGAGGTAAACTTGGTACTTATCTTTTCCTTTCAATTATTTCAAATAGCCACATTAGTTAATCATGTTCGTACTATCTTAAAAAGAAAATAAAAATGTTAAAAAATAGTAAGCCCCATGTGAGTATACGAGTGGTATAAAACCCATAAGTACATTCACCGTGGTGGCATAAAAATAAAATAAATAATTTTTTCTGCTCTATAAAACGAAAATATAAAAATAGAGAGTAACATTTATTGAGGAGGCTCAACATGATAAATGCTAGATATTTATGCTAACACCTAATCAGTTCCACAAAGTTTTGTTGTCTATTTGTGCTCCACAGAATTCAAGGATCAAGATTACTAGCAGACGAAGGACATTCTAATCGCCGTCAGGGTACTGCCGACTTTCAAATACACCTCTGCCACTTGCTAGCTACATCAGGAGAAATTACGTCAAAATTCAACTTGGGGGAGGGCGCCCCCATTTATCCCACTAAGTATTTCTATCTATCTTTATACTATATATAAATATACATAACTATGAAAAACCAAATAAAGATTTTATGCTTATATATATCTTTTGCTTAGTATACTTAATAAATAAATAAAGTGGCTATGCTAAACTGAATCTTAATAAGAAAACTCTAGAATGGATATGATGAATAGTTGCTCTGCCTAATTTTGAAATTTGAGTTCTCTCTCAAGTTTAGACATAACTGTTATAATTTAAAGCTTGCTCTAAATCTGAACTTGTGGGAAGAAAACTTGATCTGAAGTGTAAGTTGTTAACGGATATGATATGGGAAGGTTGAGCTGCTGTTTGTGTGTTCCTAGAGATGCTAGAATTCTAGAGAATTTTATCTTTGAAAATCTTTAAAATATCACGTGATGAGTTCCTGTATAATGAGAGTTTAAATTCCTACCACAGCCATATATACATGCTTGCTAAACTTTGAGCCACACATTTACTTTTTACTGCTTATGAGCATTGAGTGTGGTCAAGCTATGTAGACCCTTAGGAGCTTGTCATGTGGTTAAATCAAGATTCACTTGCACGTTCACTCACACATGCTGCTTCTACTCCGGAAGTACGCAACCACATATATCCACCCATTTCCATCTCCAGAACCACCCAAAATTATTGTACTCCTAATCCAGGAGAGAATAACCAAAAACATTCTCCTATTTCAGTTTTCCGCTGTGAAATAAATGATCAAGTTATCTTGGTTACTACCACTTGCTATATTATGTCAGTAGATGAGTGCTCTAAAAAGAATGCGAGGAAATAAAAAGGGGCAAGTGCTTGGAACCTCGAAGGAAAAGAAAAAGTGAGACGAGAGGTAAAAATGGACAAGTGTCCGACAGCAGAATTAGGGGTACAAGATACCCACCTGAGAGAGAAGAAAAAGAAAATATAGAGCATCTCATTCTCCTCAAAAAGTTTCAAAACAGCAAGAAAGGTATGTATCCCTTCAAAAGAGAAAAAGTAGAATTAGACTTTCACCATTGTTATCACCATCATCACCATACACCATTAATTCGCCACACATACACATCTTGATTTGACTTATTGACTTGTTTGTCTGGATCCATGGTTTGACTATGCAATAAATGTCTTGTAAGTATGTATACTTTATCTCCCACCTATGAGCTCCAGATTTCAAAGCCTTATCAGAGTAGGGTGAGAGAGAAGGCAATGTCACTATGCCTTATACCACAAATATCACATATTTTGAGAGAAGGCATATACCATCACTCCCTTGGTAAGGATCCAGAAATACCACAAAAGAGATATATGAGAGAATCATACAAGGAATCTCTGAGTTTTATTTGAAAATTTGCAAAAACTCCAGAGCTATAGCTGATCAAGAATAAGACACATGGCACTTGATTAGACCGTTCTATCTTTTAACTACTCAAGACAGAAGTGGCGGTTACAAGTCCCATGGTAAAAGGTAAAACAAGTAAGTTTTAAGTCTTGACAGTTTACTCTAACTTAGAGATGAGACCTCATTTGAAAGCATGTGTACCGTCAATTTTTAAAGGCATTACAACAACTTCTGATCCATCACTGAGTCTATCCTTGCTTAGGGACAAGCAAGAGGTAAGCCTGGGGGAGTTTGTTGACGGTCCTTAAGTATCAAATATAATCAGCAAATAAACAAAGAAAAGGATCCAAATGCAACCGACATCTAGACTTAGGGTTTTATCTAACAGAATTCCACGAGTTTTGGTGTTTATCTATTTCTGCAGGGGTTTATCAGGAATTATGGAAGAAAGTCCCACATGTCGGGTTTACGTAGAGATATTAATGTGCTGCGCAATTATCTAACATCTAGAAGAGTCCAGAAGCCACGGGAATGAACGGGAGACCGGACGGGCTCGGGGGCAGGGCGCCCGCCCTCCCCCCTTTGGCGGCCGCCCTGGCCTGGGGGCCAATCAGCTTCAACTTCACGGATCATGCTCCACCGACCTAAATGATCAAGGAAAACTATGCGATTAATGTCGGTTTGATCAGACGGCCCATATTCACTTGGAAGGACTATATAACCAGACCCCCTGGCCCTGGAGGAGAGGACCTCAGACCCCTAATTCATTATTCATCTTGGGAGATGAAGCCTCTGATCAAGCCCTAGAGCACCACATCAATTAGATCTCTAGTTTAGCATAGCTACATAGGATTAGAACTAGAAGGAGTCAATCTTTGATTGGTTTCCGGATCTGTCAAGAGGATTCTTGGTAATTCCTCTACTGTTCTTCAATTGTTCATCTTTGTTCTTCAATATTATCAATATGACTTTGTTCTACTTCAATATATTGATTATGACTTTGCTCTACTTGTTTATATTCACAATTATATTGTTCTTAGTTTATCATAGTTATATACTTGGCATAGTTAGATTGGATTTATATACATGTTTTGGATTGTATAGCATTTATCCATGTGTACAGTGGGTAAATGACAAGTATTGTGTAGGCGTGGTGCCTATACCGTATTTATCTGCGATTGTACCCTATATGCCGGATCGCAGGGTAGTTCGTGGTAGTGACAGCTCCATTGATTCTTATATAGTCCCCCTCTTTTGTATTGGGCTGGCAGAGCAACATTTGTTACAGGGTAGTGATTGCGATGTTTCTCATATTCCTTGATAATATCACTATGCATGGGCGTAGTCCTGTCTCGCAATGATTGCCAAGTATAATTGCACTAACTATGATATGCTAGACTTTATAGTTAAGAATAACTTAGTAAATATTCTTGTAGTTCATCCTAATTCCATGCTAATGACTTGCTAGAATATCTAATTGAGGTGCCTATCATATTTATTATGTGGCTAAGTTATGCTGATCAGATTAATTATCTTTGTCACCATTTATATTTTATCTATCTTTTATGTGACACTTATCCCTGTATGAAAGAGATAGATAAATGCTCTCAATTATACATGCAATGATAGATACTCAATTCTATACTCCATTCTATAATCAACATTGATGTTTAGCAATCCCTTCCCAGTGGTAAAAATATAAATAACGATACCTGGAATACTTCGCGGTTAAAATGCTACATCGGTATTAATCTGTGCGCTTGCATATCTCATTTATTATTTATTTAGAAGAGCAATTGCATATTTTGATACCGCGTCTCTCATGTCATGATGGGGATGACAACTTGGCTTAAGTGGCATGAGGGATAGGTTTGGCATTTTTGGCGCCGTTATCATAATTAGAAAATTAAGTCTACATTTGGTAGTGACGTTAAGAATGCCCAACAGTAGCTAGAATAAGCATCAAGGAATGAAAGGGTTTCACATCATGCGGTAGAGTCAACAATTTGATCAATACGTGGTAAAGGAAATAGAACTTTTGGACATGCTTTATTTAAACTGGTATAATCTACACACATCCTCATTTTCCCATTCTTTTTCTTAACTAGTACAGTGCTAACCAGTATGGATGATGAACCTCCTTGATGAATCCAGCTGTCAAAAGCTTGTGGACCTCCTCGCCAATGATCTTGCGCTTCTCCTTGTCGAAGCGGCGCACACTACAACAAACACGTGGCTTTTTAACGATTAGTCATGTCACAATATATGGAATTTATGTTACAAATTAAGATTCGTGACATCAAGTTGACAAAAATCAAAACGTGGAAAAGCCCATGTCATAATATGATTATGTGACATTTGTTGGTTCATGTCACAAGCATATGACATTGGTTTATTGTTGTTGGGTATTCCTAACGTCATTACCAAAAGTAGACTTAGTTTTCTAATTCTGATAACGGCGCCAAAAATGCCAAACCTATCCCTCATACCACTTAAGCCAAGTTGTCATCCCCAACATGACATGAGAGACGTGGTATTGAAATATGCAATTACTCATCTAAATAAATAATGAATGGGATCTGCAAGCACACAAATTAATACCGATGTAGCATTTTAACCGGGAGGTATTCCAGGTATTGTTATTTATATTTTTACCACTCGGAAGGGATTAGTAATCATCAATGTTGATTATAGAATGGAATATAAGATTGAGTATCTATCATTGCATGTATAATTGAGAACATTTATCTAACTCTTTCATACAGGGATAAGTGTCACATAAATGATATATAAAGTAATGAATAGTGACAAAGATAATTAATCTGATCAGCATAACTTAGCCACATAATAAATATGATAAGCACCTCAATTAGATATTCTACCAAGTCATTAGCATGGAATTAGGACGGACTACAAGAATATTTCCTAAGTTATTCTTAACTATAGAGTCTAGAATATCATAGTTAGTGCAGTTATACTTAGCAATCATTGTGAGACAAGATGACACCCATGCATAGTGATATTAGCAAGGAATATGAGAAACATCGTAATCACTCCCCTGTAATAATGTTGCTCTGCCAGCCCAATACACGAGATGGGGACTATATAAGAATCAATAGAGCTGTCACTACCACAAAATACCCCGCGATCTGGCATATAGGGTACAATCGCAGATAAATACGGTATAAGCATCACACCTACACAATATCTATCATTTACCCATGGATCCGATGGATAAACACTATACGATCCTAAACATGTATATAAATCAAATCTAACTAAGCCAAGTATATAACTATGATAAACTAAGAACAATATAATTGCGAATATAAACAAGTAGAGCAAAGTCATAAGCAATATATTGAAGTAGAACAAAGTCATATTCATAATATTGAAGAACAAAGATGAACAATTGAAGAACAATAGAGAATTACCATGAATCCTCTTGACAGATCCGAAAACCAATCGAAGATTGACTCCTTCTAGTTCTAATCCTATGTAGCTATGCTAATCTAGATATCTAATTGATGTGGTGGCTCTAGGCTTGATCAGAGGCTTCTTCTCCCTGATGAAAAATGAATTATGGTTGAGAGGTCCTCTCCTCCAGTGGCCAAGGGGTCTGGTTTTATAGTCCTTCTAAGTGAATATGAGCCGTTGGATCAAACCGACATTGATTGAACGGTTATCCTTGATCCTTTAGGTCGGTGGAGCGTAATCCCGAAATAGAGTCCTGATTGGACTCCAGAGGTTGGCGGGCGCCCTGGTCCCTAGGGTGGGCGCCCTGGGCCAGGCTCTGTTTTGCCTCCGCTTCGTTCCCGTGGCTTCTGGTGTCTTCTAAATGTAAGATAATTGTGCGGCACGTTAATGTCGACGAAAGCTAGTCGGCAGTCTACCTTGGGGTATACCCACGGTAGTAGTTTATCGGTAGACGGTGCACAAACTACGAACTCGATGGTGACGCAAGACACGGACAAGCTTTTTATCCAGGTTCGGCCGCCGAGTTGGCGTAATACCTACGTCCTGCGTCTGGTTGTATTGATTTGTGCTGAGAGAATATGATGTCCTAGGGGGGGTCCCTTGCCCCTCCTTATATAGTCTGGAGGGTAGGGTTACAGATCTGGAAACTAATCCTAGTCGGTTACAATTGCCATAGATAGTTCGATATCAATTCCTATTCTAACCGACTAGAATCCTGCTTGATCTCCACGTCTTGTTTCCTTGCGCGAAACTCCGAGCTGTCGGATCAAGCCTTGAACTCGTCTCGTAGTGGGCCAAGCTTCCTGGCCGAAATCTAGCCGTAAGGGTATAGGGGTTTATACCCCCACAGCTAGTCCCCGAGCACCATGTATTGTGATGCAACACGCCGTCTTGAGCTTCTTCGATCAGTGAGACTTGGCGTCTTCAATAAGTGGGAAAGTCGCCCAAACAGTTGCAACGGTTCTTTGACCAACTCGAAAGACAGTTGATCAACATTGACATCGAAGAAGCAGGTTGTTCGAAGAATGCATGGTGCTCTTAAAAAAAAATTTCTTTCCTGGTGAAGTGTGCCCACTTTACCTTTTTGAAAGGTAGAAACATCAAGAAAGCAAGCAAATTCACCGCTAGGTGAAGTGTGCCCACTTAGTCCCCGAGCCTGGTAGTAGGTGACGTAGGCACGTGGTGCCAGGGTCAAAAGAAAATTGCCCAAAGTAGTTTTGAGACTGAGATGCATCGCTAGATGCATCGTACCGATGTAGTCCCCGAGCTTGCTGGAAGGCGAAGTATGAGCCTTGTAGCAAGGTCTAAACTGAATTTGCCAGTCCCCGAGCATGTCATGCTCGTCTGCAATTGAAGAGACCAATTGACCAGTCCCCGAGCATGTCATGCTCGTCTGCAATTGAAGAGACCAATCGACCAGTCCCCAAGCGCTAAGTGCTCTCCTTGGAATTCTATGTTGCTGTACCGTACGACCAGTCCCCGAGCATCGAGTGCTCGGTGGTCGGTGCATGCTTTAAAGCTTCGAGCTGATAAACTAGGCGACCAGTCCCGTGCGTCGAGTACTCGGTGGTCGGTGCAGTCTTTAAAGTTCCGAGCTGATAGACTGGGCGACCAGTCCCCGAGCGTCGAGTACTCGGTGGTCGGTGCAGTCCTTAAAGTTCCGAGCTGATAGACTGGGCGACCAGTCCCCGAGCGTCGAGTACTCGGTGGTCGGTGCAGTCCCCGGATTGTTGACTTTCTGGCATATTTGTCTTCTTGTTTTTGAAAAGATCTTTCCAGTTAAAGTTGACATGACGAGGCCTCCTAACCACGGGGTGTCAGACGGATGCATGAAAAGTTGCGCCTGGCAACCGTGCAGCCGCCCTTTGCATGGTTTGAGAAAAGGAAACCGTCAATTGGTACGAAAAATCTGCCGCATTAATTGTCCATAATCATTGTAAACCGAAACGCCGCATCCGCCGCATGGCCCGCCCACTTCCCGAGAATACAGGAAGTAGGAGAGGTGGAGTTGCGGGCTATAGGAGCCTGATAGTTCCGCCTGTACTGCTTACCCTGCCATTGCCTTCAAACCTTCCGCTCTCATCTCCTCCAATCGCCTGCATCTTCCTAACTCAAGCCCACATTCGCACCTCCAATGGCGAAGAGCGACTCCAGGAAGAGGGCCGAACTGATGGCCAAGGAGTGGAAAAAGTCTCGCAGCACCACGAAATCTCTTGGTGACCTCGTCGATATGGGGCTTCTGCACGACGCGGAGCTCGGCGGCTGGAGGGCACCGGAGGGGGAGAGCTACCCCGACCCTCGCGCCGGTGAGATCGTCGTATTTGAAGATTTCATTAAGAGAGGCTTTGGTGTTCCTGTTCATCCTTTTCTTCAAGGTCTTCTTTTGTACTATGAGATCGGGATTTGCAATCTGCACCCGAACTCAATTCTCCTCATTTCCACCTTCATCCACCTGTGCGAGGCCTATGTTGGCATAGAGCCGCACTTCGATCTTTTTCGGTATCTTTTCTGCTTGAGGAAGAAGGGAGCAGTTGGAGGCTCCAAGGTTGCAGGTGGAGTATACCTCAACCTTCGTGATGGAATGAAGAATCGCTACCTGCACTGCCCATGGAACACTTCCTTGACCGAATGGTACAGGAAGTGGTTCTACATTAGGGAGGAACCGGGCAGTTCCACGTTCTGCGACGTGGGATACATTCCTGAGAAGAGGACGAGCTGGACCGAACGCCCGGAGTTCGACGGTCCAGTGGCGGATCTCATGGAGCTGATCGACTGGTCGCGCCTGGACGGGCTTGGCGTGGTCGGCAACTTCATTTGCCGCCGGGTGATGCCCTGCCAGAAGAGGGTGCACTCGGCGTACGAGTATGCCGGAAGCGCGGAGCCGACCAGGATGCGGCCGGAGATCTTGGAGAAAGCGGAGGTACAACAGCTGTTGAACGAGCTGTTTAACTTCGCGGATGGGGGCTTCATCCGTGGCAGTGATCGGGTGCAAGCCTTCAAGTTAGGACGACCAGCACCAAAGGTATGTAGCAGATTCTGTTTTAGCATTCGTATATCGTCTGCAGTTGACTCATCTCTGTTGTTTTTGCAGATCGGCGATGTCGACCGGTGCACAGTGTATGTATCACTGGCACCGGGGATGGAAAATCCTGCGGGAGAAGTCCCGCCAGAGGAGGACGCTGCTCGGTGTACTCATTACACCAGCAGTGAGGAAGACCAAGCCCGCCCCGTCCCGACCTCCGAGGAGAGGGTAGCGGGGAAGAGGCCATTGCCGGCAGATCCCTTGCCGACACCGGAGCTGCCGGCAGATCTACCGGCGGAGAGCAGCCAAGCACCGAAGCGTCGTCGGCTCGTGCGGATCGTCGACGACGACGACGACGAGGAGGCTGCGCCGTCGTTGGTCCGACGGCCTCGGAGCCGCCCAGACAATGCGCCGGTCGCCACTGATCAAGTGGCCAGCGGCGCCGCTGCCCCGCAAGCTGTCGAGATGGGGGCACAGGTGCCGACCGGCCGGGCGAGGAGGAGGTTCACCGCGACCCACCGTCGTTCAGACCTGTAAGTGTTCGACTTACGTATTTTGGACTCCTCCCTTTTTTTTTTAACTTTTGTTCCTGTAGTGCGGCATCGGATGTCGACCCCGGCCAAACTGCCAGCCAGGGAACGGGCGAGCCTTCCCGCGGTTCTGGGGATGCGGCCCCCCAGACCACAGAGCAGCCAACAGCTGCAGTCGCGCCTAGGAGCACCGAGGAGCTCCCGAGCGCGGCGCCAACTACGACGAGCAGCCCGACCAGGGCTGGAGAGGCTCCCCCAACTGACTCCCCAGAGAAGGGAAGATCTCCGACCGCTCCTCCTGCCGGGGAGAGTGAAGTCCCCACGCCACCCCGAGCAGGAGCCTCTTCGGCTGCGGGCTCCCCAGGTCTGGTCCAAGGGCCAGTAATACCTGGGACCACCACCGGGGGTGACGCAGCACAGGAGGAGGAAACCCGGGCGGCCTCCGATGATGAGGTGGAAGAGATCGAGGGTCATCCCTGTGATGGTCGCCAACACGTGTATGTGTGGCGCCAACGCGGGGATCACTTTATCGGGCATGAGGAGCTCGCCGAGACCGAAGAGGCCGCCAGGGTGGAGCGCGCGGCCAAGCGCCTCGTCGACGAAGTCAAGGTAAGCAGCTTTTTGTACTGCTGCACATTCTTTTGCCTTGTCTTGCATGGTCGTTATATGCTTGATTTGTAGGACGCAATGAAAACGGCGAAGTACCGGAAACGGTGCTTTGACCAGATAGAAGGCGTCATGGCCGAGAACAAGGCCCTTGCCGCGGAGGTAGACCGGTTGCGGGCGGAGGTCGGGGAGAAGGTGGTCGAGATGAGTGCCGAAAAGGAGCGTCGTCTCGACCTCGCTCGTCGTTTGGCCGACCAGTACCGGCTGCAAGAAGGTTGGTCACACGCTCCGAGCAGCTTCGCGTACTTGTATAGTTTGCTTTGCTGACCAGTTTAGGATTCACGCAGACTTGGAGGAGGAGGTGGCGAGCCTCCGACAAGAGAAGGAGCAGCTCAGCCAACAGCTCGCCGGTGCGCTGGAGTCCGGGCGGCGAGTAGAAGAGGAATTGGGTCGAAAAGACCGAGAGCTATGTGGTAATGGGTGCCGCCTTGTTGGTTGCTGCCTGCCCCTTTGTTTGTTTGGTATGCCGAAAATAACGCTCCGTTTCGTTTGCAGTGCTCAAGGTGAACGCCAAAAAGCACCTGGATGATCTGGTCAAGGACCGGGACTCCTGGAAGGTCAACTGTTGCAGGATCTGGAAAGGAGTGTCCCCGGTCCTAGACCTGATTAGTCCCGAGCTCCCGGAGAGCCAGCCCCGCGCGCCGCAGTTGACCCCGGTCGAGAAGGCACAACGGGCGTGGGACTGGCTCTAGCAGTTTGTGAAGGACGCCGGGGAGTTTGCCGGCGCGCACGTCCTCAGCATGGTGCGCGCCCACTACCCCCTGGTCGACTTGAGCAGGCTGGAGAAGGGGTACCCGAAGGAAGTCGGCCCACAGGAAGTGGACGAACTTCGGGGTAGTCTGCTGGACTTGTCGTCGACAGCGATCGGCGACATCAATCTGTGCGGAACGGCCACTCCTCCAGACCAGCCGAGTTCAGATAGGTTGGCCAGGGAGTTGTCGGGCGCGTTCGTTGCGGGAGATGGGCGGTCGACGCCTGTGGCCCCGACCCCTTCGTCCGGGCAGCAGGGCCAGGCGGGTGATCAGCCCGAGCAGCTAGGCCGATAAAGTAGTCTGTAGGAATAGACTAGTGTCTGCCCGTCAGGGTATTTATTGTAAACTTTGTATGTAAAGTTTGTAATAAAGTTTGCTTTTTGTCATGACTGTTGTTTTGAGCGCTGTAAGAATATCTGAGTGACGTGTCACCGTATTTGTCTGGGTTGTCGCTAAGAGCATCCATTGCAGGAGTTTTGCCGAGTGCTGTGCGTGACAAGGTATAGGCAAAAAATAGAGAATTTCATTATCAAAAATTATAAGATACTTACAAAAGAAAGTCATTAAAACTTTATGGATAGAAACGTCGCAGTTTGTCGATGTGCCAAGAGTTAGGCACTCGTGTTCCGTCTCGGTATGCCAATCTGTAGGACGTAGGTCGTGTGACCTCGGTCACCACGAAGGGTCCTTCCCAGGGAGTGGATAGCTTGTGCATTCCCTCCTGGCTTGTTTTCCATCGAAGCACCAGATCGCCGACCACGAAGGAACGGTCCTTGACATTCCTGTTGTAGTATCGCCTGACTGCTGCGAGATATTTTGCTGTTCGGAGACATGAAACTAAACGCTTTTCCTCCATGCAATTGATTTCGAGTTCTCTGGCGTTGTCGGCGGTCGCCTGGTCAAAGTGCTCGATTCTAGGAGATCCGAAGTGTATGTCAGACGGCAGGACCGCCTCTGCACCGTACACCATGAAGTAGGGAGACACCCCTGTGTTTTGACTGGTCTGAGTTCGGAGGCCCCAGACCACTGCCGGCAATTCTTTCATCCATCGACCGGGTGCTCTGTCGTTTTCGATGTACAACCTTTTCTTTAGGGCGTCAACGATCATTCCGTTAGCATGTTCAACTTGACCGTTGGCACGTGGATGTGCCACTGACACATATTTTATGACTATGCCTCTGTCATCGCAGAAATCCCAAAAAGTGGTGCCAGTAAACTGAGTGCCCAGGTCGGTGATTATGCTGTTCGGGATGCCGAATCTGTGTATGATTTGATTGAGGAACTCCACAGCCTTCTCGGAGGTTGCCTTGACCAGGGGCATGTATTCAATCCACTTGGAGAACTTGTCGATTAACACGAAGACAAACTTGAAATTGCCCGGGGCTGGTTTAAATGGTCCGATCATGTCAAGCCCCCAGCAAGCAAAGGGCCAAGACGACGGGATGGTTTGAATTTCATGGGCAGGTACGTGGGTCCTCTTAGCGAAAAACTGGCATCCTTCGCAATGCCGAACCAGTTTTTCTGCGTCGCCGACCGCGGTTGGCCAATAAAAACCTGCTCGGAAAGCCTTTCCGACCAGCGTTCTAGATGCGGCGTGATTGCCGCAGGATCCAGCGTGTATGTCCTCCAAGAGCTTGATACCATCATCTTGGGGTATGCACTTGAGCAGTACTTCGGAGCTTGCGTTTTTCCGCATGAGTTTTCCGTCGACCAGGATGTAGTTCTTTGATCGTCGGATGAGGCGCTCGTTCTCTGTTTTGTCCTGAAAGCCTGTCCCGTCTGATATGTATTTGATGAACGGGGTACGCCAGTCACGCCCACCGGTTGTCGGAGTGGCATCATCTATGAGCATTGCCTCGGTGGGTTGCTTGTCGACCAGGGGGGAGCTTACGCTCGGCTCATGGATGTCCTGGACGAAAATACCCCGCGGGATTTGGGCCCGAGATGAGCCTAACTTTGACAACGCATCTGCTTCTTGGTTCTTATCCCGGACCACGTGAGTGTACTCTATGCCATAGAAGTTAGTTTCCCATTTGCGAATTTCTTTGCAGTAGAGATCCATCTTCTCGTGGGTTGCGTCCCACTCCTTGTTGAGCTGGTTGATGACCAATGCGGAGTCGCCATAGACATAGAGGCGCTTGACCCCCAGTTCAACGGCTAGTCGTATGCCATGCAAGCATGCTTCGTATTCGGCGACGTTATTTGATGCCGGAAAAAGGATTCGAAGGACGTAACGGAGTTTGTCCTTGTTGGGTGATACGAACAATATCCCAGCGCCTGCACCGTTGATGTTCAAGGACCCGTCAAAGAACATTGACCAGTGGTCTGAGACATCGGGAACGGAAGGCTCGTTGAGATCCGTCCATTCGGCAATGAAATCGACCAGGGCTTGAGACTTGACAGTGGTGCGACTCTGGAACTCCAGGGAAAATGGACATAATTCCATTGCCCATTTCACGATTCTGCCATTGGCGTCTTTACTGCGCAGGATGTCCCCGAGAGGGAAGCTGGTTGTTACCAGGACTCGATGGCCGTCGAAGTAGTGCTTCAGTTTTCTTGACGTTATCAGGATGGCGTATATAAGCTTCTGTATTTGTGGGTACCTGGCCTTGGACTCGTTTAAGACTTCGCTTATGAAGTAAACGGGTCTCTGGACCTTGAAGACGTGACCTGGTTCATCTCGCTCGACCACTATTGCCGTGGAAACAACCCTGTCGGTTGCAGCAATGTAAAGGAGTAGGTCTTCATTGGGCTGAGGCGCTGTGAGGACAGGTGGTGAAGTGAGGAAGGTCTTAAGCTGAGTGAACGCAGCGTCGGCTTCCTCTGTCCACGAAAATTTTTCTGACGCTTTCAATAGTTTGAAGAAAGGGAGGCCTTTTTCTCCCAGCCTTGAGATGAAACGACTGAGGGCGGCCATGCATCCGGTTAGCTTCTGAATATCCTTGACGTTCTTCGGTGGTCGCATGTCGAGTACGGCTTTGACTTTTGAAGGGTTTGGTCGTATGCCGTCGCGACTGACGACGTTGCCGAGCAGTAGACCGGAAGGAACGCCGAAAATGCATTTCTTGGGGTTGAGCTTCCACTTGTACCTATTGAGTGCCTTGAAGGTTCGGTCTAAGTTGTTGATTAGGGTGCTCGCGTCCCTTGTTTTTACGACCACATCGTCCACATAGGCCTCGACGAGGTCATCGCGGATCTCGTCGTGGAGGCATTGCTGGATGGCCCTTTGATAAGTGGCCCTGGCGTTTTTAAGTCCGAAAGACATGGTAGTGTAGCAGTATGCGCCGAAGGGTGTGATGAAGGATGTTTTGATCTGATCTTCTTCCTTTAGCGAGATCTGGTGATAACCAGAGTAGCAATCTAGAAAGGAGAGGAGTTCGCATCCGGCCGTTGAGTCGACCACCTCGTCGATGCGAGGAAGACCAAAAGGATCTTTAGGACAGTGTTTGTTGAGATCGGTGTAATCAACGCAGATTCTCCATTCATTATTCTTTTTGCATACAAGAACCGGATTGGCGAGCCAATCGGGGTGATACACTTCTTTTATGAATCCGGCTGCTAGAAGCCGTGTTATTTCTGTCCTAATAGCCTCCTTTTTGTCACGAGCGAACCGTCGCAGTTTTTGCTTGATTGGTCTTGCGGTCTTCGAGACATTTAAGGAGTGCTCGATCAGGTTTCGTGGGACACCGGGCATGTCTGCGGGTTTCCATGCGAAAACGCTCACGTTGTCCCTTAGAAACCTGACGAGCGCGTCTTCCTATTTTGGATCCAGGTTAGCCCCCATGAGGGCTGTCTTCTCGGGGTTGCCCTCGACCAGCTGCACTTCTTTGTACTCCTTGGATTTCGAGTTCTTTCTGGCTGTCTCCTGCTCAGGTAATCGGAGCTGGTCGGGAGGCAGCTGTGCAGCTTGGTTTGCTGTTTCCGCCATGCGGATTGAGAGGTCGATTGCCTCGGTGATCTTGAAGCTTTCTTCTTCGCAGGTGTACGCAGTGTAGACGTTGCCTCTGACGGTTAGGACACCCTTCTCCGTGGGCATCTTAAGGACTAGGTATGAGTAGTGCGGGACTGCCATGAACTTTGTCAGCGATGGGCGGCCCAGTATGGCGTGATAGGTCCCGTCGAAATCCGCGATTACGAAGTTGATGAACTCCGTCCGGAAGTGATCGGGTGTGCCGAATTGGACAGGCAATGTTATCTGCCCGAGGGGCACCGAACTTTGACCTGGCAAAACCCCCCAGAATTGGGCGTCGTAAGGTTTTAGTTGTGCCGATGATATCTTGAGGGCGGGCAGGCTGTTGCGGAAGAGGATGTCGATGGAGCTTCCCCCGTCCACGAGCACGCGCTCGAATCTGATACTGTTGATGCAGGGGTCAAGAATCAGTGGGAAGCGACCCGGCTCTGGGATAGCAGCCCACTGGTCCTTCCTGCTGAACGAGATCTCCCTGTGGGACCACGTGGGAAATTTCGGATCTGCGATCAGCCCGTCCGTGCTGTCTATGTTGAGGCAGGCTCTCTTTAACAGCTTTCTTTCTCGCTTGGACTCAGTGGAGACCTTGCCTCCGAAAATGGAGTGGACCACGTCAGTGGGGCTGACGTATTGGTGTCGGGGGTCCCTATCTTGGTCCTCATCCTCATCTTCGTGGTCGTGCCCGTCGCGCTTGTTATTTTTCTTGGCGGAGTCGTCTTGGGCGGCCCGCCGTGTATAGATACTTTTGAGGACGCGGCACTCTTCCATGGTATGATTGGACTTTGGGTGTAGTTGGCATGGTCCCTTCAACGTTTTGTTGTAGTCTTCTTGGTAGTCCCGTCGTCCATTGGGACGTTTGACCGTATTTACTTCGTGGTCGTAGTCGCGGGGGCGTTTTCCTCTGAAGTCGTCGCGCCGCCGATCCCAACCCTCTCGGTGATCGCGGTTGTCGGAGCGGCGGTGATTTCTGCTGTCGTAGCGACCACGACCGTCATCTCGCCGGGGAGGCTGGTCGGGACCTCTCGCATCGTCTCGGATTAGTTTTTCTGCGTCGTCGGCATCGGCGTAATTTTTAGCCGTGGCGAGGAGCTCTGCTACCGTTGTTGGACGTTTACGCAACAGCTTGTTCCTCAGCGCTTCGTGGAATCGCAGGCCCTTGATGAAGGCTGAGATGGCCTCATCATGAGAAATCTTCGGGATTTTGAGGCGCATATCCGAGAATCGTCGGATGTAATCGCGCAGAGGTTCGTTCCTCCTGTCCCTTATCCTTTCAAGGTCATACTTGTTTCCAGGCTGCTCGCATGTGGCGATGAAGTTGTCGATGAAAGCCTGGCGCAGCTCTTCCCAAGAGTCGAAGGAGTCCTCGGGCAGGCCGAGAAGCCACTGATGACCAGCCTGGTCGAGGACTACGGGGAAGTAGTTGGCCATGACGTGCTCATCCCCTGCCGCTGATCGAACGGCGATTTCGTAGAGGGTGATCCAGTTCTCTGGATTTTCCTTGCCGTCGTATTTTTTAAGTTTTTCGAGCTTGAAATTGCGGGGCCACACGACCTGGCGGAGGTGTGAGGAGAACTGTCTTAGGCCCGGAGGACCGTGCGTTGCATCGTACTCGATGCGGCGCAGGTTTTCGTGGACTGCCCTCTCTGCGGCGCGCCTGTTGATGCGGTCCCGAGCATCTTTGGGAGGGATGTTGTGGCGGAGATCCCTGTGTTGATTTTCTTCTTGGCCGCGTGCGCGGTTCTGCTGGCGGCGGCCATCGGCGTCCCGACCACCATCGTCGCGCCGTGAGTCCCCTCGACGGTTGTCGGGGGAGCGGCTGCGGTGACGCCTGCTGGGTGAGGCCCGGCTACGATTAGTCTGGTCGGAGGCGGCTCCCGTATAAGAGACGTCCTGGACTCTCTTGAGCAGAGTGGCTGTCTGTCCCATTGCGGCGATCAGGTGTGCTCGGATGCTGGTCCGGACTCCCTGGCATTCGGGGGTATCAGGAAGCCGATCTAGGTTAGCCATGGCAACAGCCACGTTGGCGCTTGGCGTTTTGTAGACTGTCTGGTCCCCGACCATGTCAAAGGCATCGTTGAGATTATTTGGTGGCATTTGTTGTTGCTCGTCCGCACGTCGTCGGGCGCGCTCGGCGTTACGCTGTTCGCGGAGT